>NC_134655.1:19987300-20597300 GCF_030463565.1 Pelecanus crispus | reverse complement strand
GGATTGTAATCCATTTCACAAATCTAGCCATAGCTATATTGGTTTCATAACTTAAAGTATGACTTGAGAGAGGAATTGCTACATTTACTGATTATCTTCAGTTTCTGTAGTACAGCCCACACTATCTCACTCAGATATGTTTAGTTTACATCCACTAATCAAGATTCAATAGAAAGAGAAATAAGCATTTGAGAGCTGCTTCTGAAACCTGCAGGCCCAGCTGAGACACAGAAATGTCTACCCTCACTAAGCAAACTATTATTCATAACGTCTGTCTATCTAGTGCAATGTGAGTTCCTGTCACTCATCATTGACATGTCTCTATACTAGGACTGATATCCTAATAGTACATTATTATCTTTCATGAGAATATGCTAATTCCTTTTGTATCACTGTGTATGCTGATATACAGTATCCTTTGACACTGACAACATGTTCTAGTGTGATACATTAATTTGAGAGAAAAAAAAAGAATATGCAAAGACACTGGTAAAGGCACCCTATCTCTGGCAAAAATTGATTAAAAGAATTAAATTATTCTCCCAATAAAACTGTTTGCCCAATATGACAAAAGAAGTTTTACCATTGATCTCAGTGGTGCCAATATTCCACCAGATGTCCAGATTTGGGGTTATTAACTAATAGCAAGGTACAATACTAGCTAGGTTATTCTGTGTCAAGTAAAATTCTTAAAGGCTATTTCCCTTTAATTTTTACAGAACACTTTTTGACTTATTAGCAAAATAACTTCTAATTCAGTTATTAAATATATATTATCAGATCACAGCACACAGGTATTTCTGCCAGTATTTTCAAGCAGCAAGTGACCATAATCATGTATACTTGACATGTGCAATTATAACATTATTTTTCAGTTAAGAATGAGTAGGTGGGACTCTAACAGTATGTCTTCTCATTACATTTTCTACAATAGATTACTTCTTTTTTTTAATACTTGACTTCTCTGCCCTTCACTGATGTCCCCAATGATTTCCTCCACCAAGCATTTCACTACTTCACCCTACCCTAATTAATTCTTAACTTTAAATTCTCCATCGACCCTAATTTAACTCTCCGTATATACAAAAGCTTTGGAAAAAATCCTCAGTGAGAGAGTGTTCGCCAGATAGCTTTTCTTCAAGCTTTTGCAGCTTTAAATCCGATCACACAAAATACTGAACCAAATACTGCATTAAACAGCACTATACATTCTTGTATTACAATAGCAATGTCACTTTTCCAAGTACTATTGGGCTCCAACAAAATCACAAAATTAGACTCTGAGTGTGGAGATGTTTGGTACCTGCAGTTGCACTTTCAGCAACGAGACTTTGCAAGTAGCAAGCCATCTGAGGCACGCCTCCTGGGATCAGGCACTGAGAGTCTACTGTAAATTCGGTTCTTTCTTCTTTCACTTGCCAACTTACATATCATATGTACATATTATAATTCAATTCACTGATAAATGAGCAGTATTCATTAATTCTAAGCAAAATCTCAAGCCCTATTACATCTAGGCAAAGTCTGTTAGTCCAAGTTTTTTAGTTTTTAAGCTATGACGTTGAAGAGTCTTTAAATATTGTACTTGAGTATTGTACCTGGTTTTCAATGACAAGAAACAAAAAAGCGTGATGCTAGGCTGTAACTTGCCTATTAATCAGTTCAGTCTGATCAGAAAGACCATCTTAAACGGTTTCACGGCTTAAAGCAGACAGTTAAAATTGTTAAGTTTCTTTAATGTGGAATTAAGAATATTAAAGCAACAATGAGAAAAAGGGACAATCCCAGGTAGTGACAGAGACACAGGTCTGTGTTTACTGGAGACTAAATAATTAGAAAAAGCCTCCTTCTGTGTTCTTACTGGTTTAAATAAAACCCAACTGAAACAAACAATGAAACAAAAAGAAATAGCTGTCATACTAAGGGAAGGAAAAAAGTAACATCGCTGTAACTAAAACACAGGCAGTGATGACACACTGCCCTTTTAAAGAGATAAACAATAAAACATCCACTTTTGGAACCATATAGGCTCTACTCTGGAGTGGCATGAGTCAATTATCAGTGCTTTCCTCAGGGCAATATAGATGTATGTAAAATTAAAATATGATGACTTCAGCAGCACAAAGAAAGTTTTGTTTACATCAAACAAGACTTTGTCTCTGAGCTGGGACTCATACAACAACAGGTTATCTAGACTAGAGGAATCAATTAATTACTGAAGATATTTGTACTATATAAAGGATTCAATCTAGATTGCTTTCAGCAAATGATTTGCTTTCACTGAATGTACTGCACTTGATATGCTCATTAGAGTTGTAATACTATTACAAGGATGTCTCTTTATTATGATTTAACCTTCCTTTATAAATTTTAACACTAACAAGTACTTAATATAAAAACAAAAAAGGTAATTTACCACATGTCCACAAGAAGCCACTTTTCAGAACACGTTTCTTATCCTTTCTGCCACACTATAAATTATACACATTTACTATAATCCTGCTTGATTTACAATCTCTGTCATTCCTGACTTTAACCTGTTGTACAAAAACAGGCAGTTGAAATTGGAGATAGCTTTTGAATGGTATTTCAAGGACCTCGGAATCAATCAAAAAAAACCCAAAACAAAACCAAACAAAATCAACTAGCTATTAAGTCCACACAATTTAACCTATATCCAAAGTTAGAGTTCAACCCACACCTAAGGGAAAGACAGAAATGTTTTGCTCCCAGTTTGTTCACTGGGCACTGTCATATCTTGTATAATATCTGATTCTTTCAGAAATGACATTTTCATGTCATAAAATCTAATTCATAGGCACTTTCAAGTGCTATTTTTAGAGATAAAATCCAAGACTAATGAATGCAATACACTAAGAAGTTAATATGAAGTTAAATCAAGCTGTCTTGTCTCTCTGCTCAAGTCATTTTCTTGACAGTAATACACAATACCAGCAATATTCCTCATATGAAAGTTTATAACCCTGATCTTTGTCTGAAGCGTGCTTTCACTTAAAACAATATTTACCACTGACTTAAAATCAAAGAGTTCTCCTGTGAAGGGTAGCATGCATTTCCGTGTAGTTATCCTGAACCATCAGACCTGTGTGTGTAAGTACCATTGTGCAGCTGATACAACCAACACCAGATCAGTCACATTTGCTGTGACTTTAGAGTCAATCCTTTCACTTTTCTGGAAGAGAACACCAGGCTGAATAAAGAACAATAGTATTCTGGGCTTATTTCAGTCTTTCACCTTTTGTAGTTCCGTCCTCACATTTTCTATCAGATTTCACCTTTTCTCACACTCCACCTTTTGTTACACGTTTTACTTTTTATCCTCAAATGACTTCAAAAAACCTGAATACAAATATTCTTTTACTACAAGCCCGTTCTCTGCAATAAAAACAAAGAGTGCAGTAGCTCTGCCTCATTTGCCCCCACATGACTCAGATAGGTTTGCGGGCTTCTTCCCTCGTGAAAAGTAAGGTCTAGGGTCCTTAACGCTTTCTTTACCATTTATGTTGCAAGCCTTGCTGACTGCATGTGTAAGGAGTGTTAGTGGTTTTGTACACCTTCTGGTAAAGATTCATTACACAGACTGCAAAATATTTAATAAAAGCCATTAAGCTTTTGATGTGTCAGATTTTAAGGAAAAGCATTTTCAATACTCTGAAAAATTAAATGAATAGCAAACAATACATTTCCCATGGATAATCTTCTTGCACCACTGTTTTTTACTCTACTACGGCTTATCAAGACATCCCTCAGCAATTGCCTTAAACTTGCATAAAAGAGTTACAGGTATAAGCAGATAAACTTTTCAATGAACTTAATTTGGCTAAATTTAAGCACATAGGCTTTTGTTTAGTAAAGAATCAGTCAACATAATTATAATATGGAGTCAGGAAATACTGAATAAACTGATCCTTGTGGAATTTTTTCCCTCCCTAAATATTTCTAGGACATTTCAAGTACATTAATATTCATAAGAGCATTGAAAGTGAACCTCACAATCTGACAGCACTGATCACTTCAGTAGGGTAAACAAAATGCAGCCTTTTTTTTTTTTGGTCCAACATTGGGAATTTTCTCATCCGTTATCATCACACAAAACAGACATCCTGATGACTTCCATTAACTGATTCAGTGGCAAACGATATTTATTTGCTCAATAGGCATGTCACTTTTCAGGGTATAGTCATCTTTTTGGAGGTGGATGCATGCAAGATCACCAACTTCACAGAGGGCTGTATCTCACACAGAGCCACAAAGCAAACAGCATCAGCAATGAGCCACCAATAGTATTCTTCTACTTCCTTCATTGTCAAGTTTGTTCAAGCATGTTGTATCTGCATGATCTCTTCTCCATTTCAGCTATCCAAAACAAATGGTTAAAATGAAAAGCAGGCTTTCACCTCACTTAAAAATGCATACAAAACTAAAAGGGGCATCCCAATGGCTCAGCTGGAGTCCTGAAGAGCAATTTCCATATGGAAATACAAGATACTGCTGTTAGGGAAGCTCAAAATCCAAGTCTGTATTCCTTAGCTATTTAATAATATCTCACAGACTTCATTAGAAACAGGATTAGGAAAAAAAGGACTATTGAAATGTGACACACAAAACCCATTCTTAGAAGTACTAATCACACATCCATAACAGGATACATGACAAATGATTCCGTAGGATGTCAGAAAAAAGAACATCGCAGCTAACTTCCTATTGACCTAGAATATGCTGTTTTCCAACAGAAAACAGTATGAGAAATAATTTTAAGTCAAGTTGACAGATCTAAGTCCAAATCATCACAAACTTCAAAAACAAGTATTTAAGAGTTCTATTAAATAGCCTCAAGAGCTCTTATGCACCTTCATCCCTTTTCCACTCAGCAAATACACTAAGGGAAAATGCTCATAAAAAAGCCTTAAATCTGCATATTCTACTGGTAAAAAAAAAAAAAAAAGCCGTAAGGATAAAAGTGTCAAAACTAGCCTGAGGTCTGGCAGCTGACAATAACAACCTGTAGTGAAGTCAGTTGGGAAGCTCTCCAGAATCATTCTGGGAGAGTACACTCAGTTTAAAATGGCAATTCACCCTAACTTTAGCCATCTAGCTGTTCACACCAGTAGCTGGAAATACTTATTGCACAACAAAAAATAAACAAGATTTTACTTAAATCAACATAAACCATTGAGAACAGTGAAGCTACCATTCATGCATGCGATCTCACTATCAGATGTACGATTTTTCTGATGAAATGGGTCTTACCTTCCTAATGACTTGTCACGTTCTGGCTTATCTGAAATTCCACCCTTGGGACTGGTTGCAAAAGCATCTAATAGATTCTAATAAAGTCAACCTTCTTTGTGTTACAGCTCTTCCTTTCTAAAGGTCAGCACCTTTGCAGCATGCTTGTTATGTTATTAATTTGTTAGCATTGCTATTCATAAATACACCAATCTCTTTCACACAGCTGTATAAACCACCACAAATAAAACAATAAACAGATGGTAGTGCACAATCTAAATGTTTTGGTTCAGCTATTATACATGTAGCTACCTCCATTCTACATCCCTAGCTTCAGCTGTCCCATAAAATTAAAAGGGGTTATTTCTAATTTTAAAAATACTGTGTCTACAACTGCCTATAGTCTAGAAAGTTGAAGTGCAGTGCCCACATGCTCCCTGCACAACTGCTTGTTCATCACATGAGAAGAAGGTTTGGTTGTTTACCCTCTGAAGAGGCAGGAAGGAGGAGTTTACATTGACATTCTGCGAGATTTATCTTATTTTATCTCTTCTTAATACCATGTTATTATCCCTGCAAGGGAAAGGAAAGGCCCCCAAACACCAGGAGAAAATATGGGAAATGCAATTACCGCTTTCTACGTGGCAGTAAAGCCAAAGCAAAGGAAACCAAACCCTTATATCTTTTGCTTCATCTCTTAAGATAACATGTATGGATGTTGCCTTCTCTTCCTTGCTAATTCCCATATCCATGCAAAATCAACCAATCCGAATATGATTCGGCTAAACACAATACAGAAACTGTGCTCTATCTCTTCTTCCTTTCCTTTCCGTGCAATGCTGACAGCTCTGCAGAATAAGAATTAACCATGTGTTAACCAGCTCCCATTACACTCCAGAATGTGAAATACTGCTATTCACTCTAGAAACACAGAGCTGTGCAAAGTTGACATGGAACACATACTTGATTTGGTAGCCATTTTGTATGTAAAACACCCAAAGGGAACTTAGTGCCTTCGGAATAAGGTTCTGAAACAAGTGGGAGATAGCACCCTTCGGGTTCTCGGAGGAGTTCATCTTACTTCTTTGCAATAGCAGACACACCCTTCTAAATGAATGGACATAAAACTCAAGATCCACTCAAGATCCTAAGTCTTCAGAGTCTTGCTATCTTCTTGGTGTGTTTTTGTGTTTATATTATTTTTATTATTGTTTTTAGAAAGAAGTAAGGATGTAAGTAGGGGTGAGGGAGCTATTGTAATAAGAGCACATTAGCTTCAGATTACAAAGCTTGCCCATAATGATATAAGAGGAAACTCCATTTCAGCTGGATTTCTTTATGCTAAGACAAAGCCCCCAAGACAAAGAGACTTAAATATACACAATTAGAGAAAGAATATGATGCTATTATCCTAATTTGAAAATGAAGCTGTCAATAAAAAGGAAAAACAAATGGGATAAAATCAGAGTAAGAAACAATAAATGAGCTCTGCATTTATATTTTCATCTGCTCTCCTCTACGGTACGAAGGGTGAGAATGTATTTTATTGCAGCTAGAAGACTTTGATAAAAGTGTTACACTTTATCACATTCTCCTTCTCTAACTAAGATATCCATTGTACTGTTGTAAATAACTCATTTTTCTCAGGTCTCCCCCTCCTACAGATGTCTTACCCTGTAAGTTCCTAACAGCTACAGATATAAATAGACATACAGAATTTCTACTTGGATATGGATGACCAAGTCTTCACTGTGTTCTATGTCAACCTACTATGGCAGCTTTCAGTTATGCATTGCTTCACGTAAAGTGAATCTACATAGAAGAGAACAGTGATACGAGACATAAAACAAAAACGCAGCAATGGAGAATGTGAATTACAGATCTTTGTTCTCCTAGGTGCCACCTTACTGGCTTACTATTTTGTACTCAACAGCTTACCCATTAACCCCCTGAAAATACTGTGCAATAAGGAATTAGCTTTGTGTTTGCCACCAATTACTGCAAGCTGGAAGCAGAAGCCAGTCAGCAAAATCTGTGGGTTTTTTGAAAGGACAAAGCAAAATTGCAATGGTCTTCTGCCTTCCTGAGATTAGCTGAATCAATTCAGCTATCTAAGACCTTTAACCAAGGTTACTGTTAAAAAAAAAAAAAAAAAAGGAACCAAAAAAACCCCACAACAACATTGGCTCATACTGGATTTACAGCAGTTTGTCTACAAAACCAAAGTTAAGTTTACACTGGGTTTTTGCGAGGAGGTATTTAGCATGCCTACTGGTTGCCTGCACCACGTGTATGCATCAATATTGGGCAAGCTTGCCACAAGCAGACAATTAAAAACATAGCAAACTTGCAGGATCAGCTTACTGTCATCTTAACATTTTAGAGAGATCTGGGTTTGTGCCTGGTCAGCGCTTTGCTAATTAACTGTATTCTGACTATTCTGCAGAAACGATATTTTAGCTTGTAAAGTATCATATGAATATTATGGTCAAATAAACTTACACTGCAAAATTGTAAAGTCACTGTCAGTCTGCTGCATCTTACCCTTAAAATGCTCAGAAGAGGCCAAAATTTTGATTATATCAACATTATGCACATTCTCAATATGAAACATTTGTATATGTATTGGAGTTTATATGCATTTCAGTATTTGAACACCCGCTGTAGTCTCAAACCAAGAATATGAAAATACAGGTGCTTATTAAAGATACCTTTAATGAATATCTAAGGACTAAGATGTGATCAATCCAACTTTCTCCAGGTTTCTCTAAAAAAACTTCTAGTCTGTTTACTTAGAAAGTAAGATGCTTTATGCTTATAACTCCATGTAACTCACAAGTGAAAAAGCAACATTTGTTGGACCAGTGCTTGACGCCGGTCCTTTAGGATGGTTCTTACTAAAGCCTGATGGTTTTTGCTGCTTCTTCTAGTTTATTGAGTCAGAACAGAGGTCAATAGATGAGGTTTGGCTATTTTTCTCCTTTACCTGATACAGTCTCTTGACATATTGTAGTCTAATTGTAAAATAATTTGTTGCCACATTGAGAGTGCCTACTGGATTTGTCTATTAGAGTTTTGTGCCAGAAGTTTAGAATACAAAAGGTGAAAAGAAAATTTCCCATGATTTAAAGACAGCCAAAACAATCTTTGTGGCAAGCTTGTGCATTCACTGAAAGCAAAAACAAAACCCTGACACAACACAGGGGCTGGAAGCTGAAAGGTAAATTATGCTTGCTGTGTTTTTCTGAATTGAATCCTGCCTGTATGATCAGCCACATTCAGACTCCCGGCAGGGAAGTCTCCAGAAGAGAGGGAAAAATAGGCAGGTGGCTTTAAAAAAAGCACAGAAAAACATACTAAATAAAAATTCCAGTTGAGAAGTGAAATTGGTTAAATTGCCTACAGCATGTCTGTGGAGGAACAGGGTCTACACAGATTTTCCTACTTTGAGGGGTGGAGAGCATGAAAAGCGCAGGTGTGTATGGAAGACTTGTTCATTATAGACAATTTCTTGATAGATATTCTGTTTTGGAAACAGACAGGATGAGGGACACACTAAAGAAACCAGTGAGATAGAGTGAAGGGGTGTATCTGAAAGAACCAGTCAGCACAAGATTCAGCCGACAGCCGTGCACACAAGAAGAATAAACTGCAGGGGGGCAGTAGATACAGCATCGTCTTGTCCCGAAAGCAAGGATTCGGAAATAGTTACAGGCCTTCACTGGGACGACATAGCTGTAAGACGCCCCGCTCAGAGAGTTTACCCAATAGACAGGAGTCATTCCTGCTTCATCATTACTAGTCAGCAGAAGCTTCAAAATATTCAAGATTGGATTAATCATGAATTTTTAAAAGGCAGTTCATAATTTGGGGGTGGGAGGAGTAAGAAGAGTTCAAAAATAGCTACAGAAGAAAAAAGACCAGCTGCTCTTTACAATTACTCAAAAAAAAAAAAAAAAAAAGAAACGCATTCTGAAACACAGCTGTTTGTCTGTGAATTAAACTCAGCATTCACTCAGACACTTATCTCAGATTGCTAGTCCAGGCTTTAACGCATGTCCCCATCTGAGAGCATTTGTTCCTATCAAAATAGATGGAACCAAGGAGCCCAAACCGCTTAAGCAGCTTGGAAGGTCTCAGCCTAACTCCCTTTTGAACAGGCAAACCGTTCCTTCCTCAGTAGCATAATATGGCCTTCCTTTTCACAGAATGGTGGTTTGTTTCGCTCAGGTATCAAGACCATTTTTCAAATACTAGAATTTTAAAACTCTATCTTCTGGGCACCATAAAAATGACAATCTTGGGGTAAGGCATAAACTGACCAATTTGTCTCTAGGCAATTCAACAGTACAGAAAGGGTATAAGAAATGCCTAGAACACAATATGTGAGACAAAATATAGTTAAGAACAGACCACTGAACTTCTCAGATTTGCTTTTTCTTCTGCAAAATTTCATTACAGATCATGTGGTAAAGATAAAGCTTAAACATGTATTGGAAATCACACACTAATTTAATCTAGAACACAAAGGGTTGATCTCTTCAGAATGGAGACACTACTGTAGAGACAGGAAAAGTTTTAGGCTAGACCTGCAATTCAGGTGTAACCAGGTGTATCCAGTTTCATTTGAAAAAGATCCAGAGCCCTAACTTGTGGAGTTCACAGACATACCTTTCCCTATTAGCCCGACTTCTTCTGTACTCTTTTCTTGTGTTTGGCCTGTAATATGTTACATCGTCATCACTAAATATTTTAACAATGCCTCTCAACAGATCACTGTGCAAAAACAAGCTTAGGTGCTATACAGTAAGAATATAAAACTTGTATTCCTTAGCCATAGAGCTTTTGCCTACCAAGAGACAAAGAGAGAAAAAAAAAAAAAAAAAAAAAAAAAAAAGATTCTACTCTTACACACAAATATTACTGTTTGCAACTGACAAAAGAGAAGTGGTCCTAAAGCCTGTTAACTAACAAGTAACTATGGCTTTGGCTTTTCTGTTTCATTTCTCAGGAGATGCCTGGGAAGTTAAAGTTCTGTACCTAGGCAAAGATAAGGGTTTTCTTTGTGCAATGAAAGAATGAAAAAGATAGGGCCTAAAATCCCTAATTATTTGCTCGATCATCCAGATAGGTAAGAAAACCAATTGCATACCATCAGTGAAATACTGGGAAGCCCTCAAAGCTAAAAGACTGCAAGAATTAATTATAGTTGAGATAGTCGTAACAAACAGTGTTTGATAGGATGAAACTTCCCCATATATAATATTAATTATATTGTTCCAAATACTGAAGAACTAACTAAAATTTTACTATGTTTGTGGACAACTCTTAAAATGAAGGAAACAAAGCTGTTTTTCCAGAATGTAAGTTATTGGACACCCTCTGATTACTGCCATTGAACAATAGAGTTGGCCTTTAAAGAATTACTTTTTCTTCCTTAGCACATACCACAACACTGAGAATTACTTATAACCTGTTTATACACCTCCCCATTTTGACGAAGAAAGAAAAGCAAGAATAAGACCTTAAGAATGAATCACAACCAGGTTTGAATGCAAAGATGTCACATTTTACAGAAAACATGCTTACTTTTAAAATCGGCTCCTTTGAGGCAAGATAATAGGTTTCTAATGACCTAATTAATTTTACACTAAGTGTATTTTGCAAATGTACAAAGTTAGACAGCAAATTGCTGTCTCTGCTTTGGTAAGAAATGGGTGTCTCCAAACAGATCTCTAAAACCAATGTACAGTAATTCATGCCGACAGTTTATTCTAATTGCAGCTGAATATAATGGTTCAGCTGAGATACCAAATTTCACTGCAGATACCACCACATAATGCTACTGAAAGGTATAATGTAGCAGATAGTATCTTCTGGTGCTGACTCAGAAAATAAGATTTTTTTTTTTTAAATGAAACTAACAGATACATGTTTATTCATATTAACGCAGACCACGTAATATTGAGACTCACTTTCTTTTCCTTCCAGCTGTACCAGGATTCTCTGAAATTGCAACACGAAAAACTATCATCAACTGAGAAAAACTGGGGTATGTATTCTTCTCTCTCTCTTTGCATACCTAGATTCCGATCTGTCAAGTAGACTTCAGGAAGTAGGCTAATTCCTGGTTCAATAAAAAGACTGAACCATGTTAAGTTGCCTTTATTCATAACTGTATATCATAAGGTCCTCTTATCTATGTTTTAGAAATTTACCAGTACACATACTAGTAACACACAAATGTGAATGTAACACAAGCAAGAAACCTCAGAAAAGGTTTTGTTGTAAGCTGTAACCTAATGCAGGAGTTTACATGCAGGTGATATGAAAAAATTACCGAAGTAATTATAGCTTTAGGGCAAACAACAGAGCTAAATGTTAAACAGATTTTACAATTTTTTTTAAATGCCTTGGCAGCCTTCAGCCCAACTAGAAGTACGTTTTGGAAAACACATAAAGGTGAGTATAAAGTGTATACATAGCAAAGATGTGATGCACAGTAAGAAAGGGAAGAAGTAGGGTTTATATGTTAAAAGCTTTTATGGAAATAAATTTCCTACAGGAACACATTCATATACAAGGAAAAGCAATCAGCTGAGAACTGGGTTTTCTTTGTGCACTGTCAGGGGGAGTCAACCACCAGCATCTCTATTTGAGTTTTTTAAAGTTTTATAAGATTCAAAATACAAAGACTTTGAAATCAACACTTAACTCTAGAGACAATCTTAAGTGTTCATGTTAGGAGATTTTTAAGGCAAGAAGTATTTGATTTTATGTAACACACACACCTCTCACTCTTGTCAGTCTGAACCTGGACAACTTTAAAGCATATAACTGCACATATAGCAGCCATAACCTCCAAACTCAAACTCCAAACAATCTGAACATGAAAGCTCAGGAATGCAATTTGTCAGTATAGCCCAGCTGATAGCATGGATATGAGACAGGTCTAACAAGTCAGGCAACCATAAGCCAACAGATTTGCCCAAACAGTATGTGTGTGCATTATTAAAATCACGTTAGGAAATAACAGAGTCCTGCTTGGAGATCCTGAGAGAGACCTCTGGCAAGCACAGCTATGTGGGACAGGAGTGACCCTTCCAACAAAGGAACTAGGACCTCTAAAGGTGAAATCTCTTAAGCCGTGTCAAGAGGCAAAGTAATAAGGCCATGCAAAAAAAGGATAAAAGCCAATATAATAAAAATAAATGTAAAAATATAATTAAAAAACCCCAAAACAAAACAATGCAGAAAATGCAGGTGTTAGGATTAATATGCAAAGCAGCATGGGTTGTTTCTGCAGGAAGAAGTACATGAACAGCACCAACATATGTATTCTAAGTATTTTAAAAACAGAATCCACATTCATTTAACAGTGAACAAAAGCACAAATTCTCTACATTAGAAGAGACCCTCCTTTTTCATACTGGTGTCCTGAAAAAAAGATTATTCATTATAAGAAGGCAGAAAAATTCTGTAGGATAATATGAATGAGGCATGTAGTTAATCCACTAAGATGCCATTAAGAAGTGAGCCGATGTTCAGCCAACTAATTACCCGTTCATTAAAACAGAACCATAAATGACATTTCCAACATATTACAAAACCCCTCTGTAGTAATATTTTCCCATCTACATCTATCCTGACATTTATATTCTATGTCTCTTTCATAATTATTTCAAATAATTCCTCTGACATATTGAGGGGAAAATAGCTTAAAAAGAGATTACTTACCACCTACCAGTTGCTCACAAAGAAAGGAGCAGGACAGAGTAATTATGTTGGTGTATTAACATAGAACTGACGTGCTTGTAGTCCCTAATAACCACTACTGTGGTTCAACTTTTCCATGGTGAAAATTTTGTAGTGCTTGAAATTACTTGCACACACATACCCTCAGGATCCATCCTCCCAAACATGAGCACACATAAAACTAACTCATTTGATTCACAGAAAGCAATACAGCACCCCAAAGCTGGCAAAAAAAAAAACCAACCCCAACCAACCAACCCCCCCCCCAATAATCCAAAGCTGGAATTTTCAAGTCCCACTTAGTTCTGCTCTTGCTAGTGCAACAGCTGCTGCTGGATAAAACAGAAAAGGGAAGTACAGAGAGGGTTGCACAGACATCTCCTTAGACAAAGAATAAACATGGTTTCAACCAAAAGAGAACTTGATCCTCAGTACAAATAGGTACTGCATGTTCCTTCAGGCATTCCCTGCACCTCTTTGACGGGTCATTAACAGAGTCACAAAAGCTGACAGTTTGCAGGAAGTAGTACAACCTTTGGGCTTTTTAGCAATTTGCTAGAAGTGACTTCTTTCAGCACATTTTCATATCAGGTTTTTATATAAAATTATTTCTTTGCTGTAACACCACCACATATGATTAATTTCCGCTTTAAATTTTTTTTTTTTTTTCTCCTTCACACATTGGTCCATGTTCTGGCTTCCAAACTGCACATTCTTTGAGCAGTCTCCTCCATCTTTGCATTCTTGTTTTTGTGGTTCCTGTCCCTACCCCTCTCCCGTTATATATTATTCTGACCTTCTTCTAATTATATTGATATCTAAAATCCATCAAAGTTTTTGCTGATCCCAGATTTGGTTCCTATACTTCAAGAAAACCTAGTCAAAGCCAGCAATGCATTACAGCATGTATCTGATGAGATAATGACATCTGAAAGATAAAATAGGTAAAACAGCCCCAGCGCAGATTTGCAACCCTGCAAACGTTCTCAGTACCACAAAGATAAAAAAGGTGGGATGCCACTATTTTATCATGTGCTGTTTAGGGATAAAGGAAGGTACATCTCACACCAAAGCTACATCTTATACTGCATCTACAAAAGGACTGACCTAAATAATCCAGAGAATAGCTCTCCAGTATTCAAAACTAGTCTCTCCTAGAGATTTCTTTCCTTTTAGTTTATGCCATTACCAAAGACATGAGTCAGAAAATAGATTGGTCAAGCAATTATAATAGCTGACACATCCCTAGATAGGAAAAGTAACCTTCCCGACACCACTTCACCTATGTTGGTCAATACCCAAATGATTTCTAGATGCTTTAGCAGAGCTGAGAGTGGTAACAAACTGTGGTATTACTGCCGTATGCCAAATAGGGTCTACAACCTTGAATAAAGCCTGCTTCCTATCTGAAGCACAACCAACAATGTGTGACCAGAAGAAGACAGCTGCTAGAATACAAAAAGCTCTAGAAAGCATATGGAAAAGAAAAAATAAAATTAAAAAAAAAAAAAAGCTAACAAGGTCTTTAGATGCAAAGGCTGCTACAGGTGTCACTTACCAAAAGGAGCAGTGACATACGGAAGTGGTATTTATCAGTGCGTACCTAACTGTTTGCGCAGCCAAATAGTCCACAATACAGCCATTGTGACAGACACACGGAACTGTCCACGTTTAATATTTAATTTTAAGAAAACTTTTTTTTAAGACATACATGTTTAAGAAATCCACACTCAGGATAGCAGCATGGACACAGATAGATATGAAAACCACAAACGATATTTTCCCAAATGAAAGGAACCAGGTTTGTCAAAAAGCAAACCTCAGAATTTGTGGTTTCCACCAAAAAAGGGGAGACACAAAGACTTTAATGTGAAAGAGGTTTGTTTGCCCAGTTTCCATACTACATTAAATTAGACGTCATATTAGTTGTAGCCAAGAACAATACATTGGTGGTAAGAGAGAACTTGTAATGCTCCTTGATTTTCTAGCTCTCTGAAAAATAAGAAAAACAGGTAGCCAGACAAAGCCTATTCCATTACCCTCATCCAGCCCAGTGGTGGAGATCCAGCACTGAGGAGAGCATGCTGGCTGACCCTGCACAGCGCAACACTGAGAAAGACTACAAAGCTCAGCACAACCCCTGAAAATTCTGCTTCCTGTTCAGAATCATCCAATAGATTCATGACTATAGACAATTCCAGATAATTTAACACACATAAAGAGAAAAATACACCGTCAAGTCTCCCAAAAAGCTTCATGAAGAAACCACAGAGATTTAAGCGATGCCTCACAAATATTTGCAATACAATGAATCTCACAAACATAGAATTTTGTTTTCCCCAAGTGTACTTTTGCATTGGCTTTAACATATTTACAGGTCACCAAATACACAAATAATTTATTGCAACTTGTTAGGGGATTTTTTCCTGTAAAAATAGGGTGATTAGATGTTTATTATATGGGTCGTGATTGTCCACTGGTGTACCTTCATTTACTCAGTGGGAAGTTCTCACTGAGTAAGGGTTTCAGAAAGAAACCTTTCTGCGAAAAACACACTAATATGAAAAATAGTCACAATGTCCTCTTTGAAGCACACAACATTTAGTTTACATTTTAATTGCATAAAATTCTATTACAGTAACTTAAAGGAAAAATACTATTTTTTCACATTGTGAACAATTTTTTTATGGAATCCCACATTTTAACGTAGTCTCACTAAGAATTTCAGAAAGGTTCGCTTCAGAATAAATTGGTACTAAACCAAATGTGTTTACTATCTATGTATGAAAGTGTATTGTTAAAAACAGAACGTGAGTAACTTGGAACAATTTTAGAGCAGATGCAGTGGCTAGTACTATTAAATAGCAATGCTTTTAAGACTCTTCAAAGCAACAGTCCGCAGGCAGTGAGAATGCAGCACTAAGATAAAATACCTATCAGTGGCACTATATTTTGCAGCAAAAATAATTGATGAGGAGCTGGGTAGAGTGGATTATAAATTGCAGGGTGCATGCAGTAATTTCTGCTCTGGTCAATGTAGATACTAGATATATAGGATAAAGACTGTCACTGATACAAGAAAGGGCATAATAACCCACTAACAAGGAATATTATATTTTATTGATTGATAAGAGATAGAACACCTGTATTATCCAAAATTAGTTTTTACTGCCTTAAAAAAATCTCTTTCTGCAAACCCTGCATCAAATATTAATCAAGCAATAATTAAATGGGATAAAGAAAACTGTCTTGATATCTCACTTGCAATCATTTTCTTGGTGTATAAAATAAGCCAAGCATGCCTGAATCAAACTGTAATACTCTAATACCGGATTTTTAAATTTTAATGTTCTGTTTTATTCCTAAGCCCTTGTTGGAAATACTACTCTCAACCGACTTTTGGTAGCCTGTCTAATGATACTGTTGCTTATCCACAATGCAGCAAGATTGGAAAGCAGGACCAATACAGCAAGATAAGGCTTTAGATTCTTCTTTTGTATACTTGAACTATTTCACTTTAACTGCTTGCTTTTTTTACGACGTTTCTATGACAAAGTGCCAAGGTCAGAGGGACCTAGATATAACAGTCCATCTACCTCTCTGCTCAGCAAGTGGTTACACACATGCTTAAGTACTTTTTAAAGGAAATAATGTTTTAACCAGATGCTTAAATGATTCCTGGCCTACTGAGGGGTGCACAATTAAGCAGTCAAGATGCAATTATGAATTCAGGATCTACGACTTCTGTGCTGGACTTTGCCAATGACTATTTCATTAACTGTTGATAAGTCATTCCAGGTATAATATGCTGTTAGCCTAACTGTGGTTAATGAGAAGATCATGTCTGACATCACAGCAAAGAGGGATCTTTCACATACAATAGAGAAGATAATAAATACAAGGAAAGAATCTTTTATGAGACACTCTCTTAAATAGCTCACTTCCTTTGACTACAGTACACCTCTGCGACACAGCTAGGCTACTACTGTTCATGTTCACGGATCCCAAGCAGATCAGCCATGCGAGCGGTGCCTCATTTCACCAGCAGACCTTCAAAGCACTCTACCTAAACTCCTTGTTACAGCTCCACAGTTGCACACGCAAATGTTACGCACCTATAGACTGACTTTTGCGGATTCTATGATGAGAACAAAACCAAAGTATTCATGGTTTCAATTGCAAATTTTTTGAAATACTTCAAAACGGAGAAGCTATAGCCTATTTCAAGTAGGTTGACTGAGACTGAAGCACTCAGCCTGGTAAAGAAATCATGGTCAGCTTTCCATTTGTACCAAGTATCTGATTTTAGAACTAATTGTATGAGCTACTATTTAGGCACTTAAGCCTCTGTAGAATCAGGCCCTTAATGTGACAAATACTTTTAAAATAATTTTCAAAATTATTGGTACTGAAGAAAAAACATGCCATAAATCTGTCTGTTCAATAATTAGTTCACAATTTGTGTTGCTTTCGGAGATTACAATTGAAAACAGCATAAATTATATCCTGTCAAAGAGATCCTCTAAAGTTTATTTACAATCAATGACTTTTTTTTAAATATAATGAAGCATTTAATGGGAAAAGTTGTATTTTTTCCTGTATGCTGGGAACACCTT
Organism: Pelecanus crispus; assembly: GCF_030463565.1. Taxonomy (NCBI): domain Eukaryota; kingdom Metazoa; phylum Chordata; class Aves; order Pelecaniformes; family Pelecanidae; genus Pelecanus; species Pelecanus crispus. Next base: position 20,579,679 of record NC_134655.1, on the reverse strand, counting down.
TCTACAAAAATTACAGTAGAACTATTAAAAAAATAATACTTAACTGCCTCACATTCAGCAGTATTAAATCCATCAGGCCTTCACCTCCTACTGTGACAGTATTACTGTCCTTGCCTTACAAAAAAATCCCACAAAGATTTTTTTTCTTCTTCTTAAATAAAATGCTTGAGATATTTGGAATTATTAAAATACATGAAAATCAGAGAGACTTTGATCTATCTACTATGTTTTTACTTATGACTTCATAGGATCTTTTCTTCCCTGGGGAGGCAAAAAAATGAAACCGTGTTTGAAAAGCCTCCATTGTTATAAAGAACAATGTATAATATCAAGGTCGGAAGAGAAGAGAAATTCATGATTATTCAGAAAAAAAGGAAAAAGAAAGTCTGCACAGGAGTAAATAATGGTCACATTTAACCAACTCTAAATTGAAAAGTATCACAAAAGCAAAGGCAAAAGCCCTCTGCAAGTTTCTGAGAGGCCACGCTTCCCTAATGAATACTCCATCTAGTTACAAGCATGGAAGACAGCAAAATACTTGCCTTCAACTTCTGCCCAAGTATAATATACCCTGCTGGAAAACACGCTGCCAGAAACTCCTTCCTTCTTTTTCACTTGTTCTTTTTGTTCACTTTACAGCAGGATTTTCATTTCCTGCAACGGGACATATAGAAACTTCAAAGCAGATTGTCCTTCATGTAAGACATGTATCTATAGGTGACAGGAATCAATGTAGGTATCTAAATCCCAGCTGGCAGATTGGAAAGCCTCCCACCCAGTAAAGGGAGATGAGGATCAGGCTAGTGCAGCTCCTCAGGGGGCGTAACAGGGGGAGCTGCTCTTCCAGATGCTATGAAAGGGTGGCTGTCCGATGTGAGGGCAGGTATTTATTTGGGGGGACTTGCATCAATTTTTTTGCTTGATCAGAAAGAAGACCGATTCCAAAATGTTATACCTGACTACGGAGTATTTTGTTCTGACTGGAAAGACATAACAACTAGCCTGTAAACCCTATTTTACAAAACATGTAAAAAACCAAATATCTCAGAATTTACTTTCTGGAGGCTAATTATTTCTGGTTTGCTGCTCAGAAGTAAGCATAGTCAACTAGCATGTCTCATTCTCAAATACTCTAAAACATGAAATACACCAGGTCTCTTCAAATTTTACAGTGTTTCAGAATAAAATCAGTTAAGCCCTCTAGTAGACAAAATTGTTTACTCAATTAACATTATTCCAAAATAATAAATTAATGAAACTCTATTGAACAACCATCACATTTCTAGTTAGCACGCTTACAATTTTGAAAATATCAAATCAATTTAAAAATACCGAACCAATTCCATTCCTTTGGTCCCAATGTCTTCTGCAGAACAAGATAAGGTTAACTGCACGGTCTCTCCGCCCCCCCCCCCCCCCCCCAATGAACTTTTGTAGCTCTGCACAAAATTCCTAATTGTAATACATGGTCTGTTTTCATACACTTCAATGTGCATGATTTGAAAGTGGCTGCACTAATTTCAGTCAAAACCTTTAAAGAAAAAGGATTTAACTTATTCAAGAAGACAAAAAATTGAAATAAAATTGAAATAACTTAGCATTTATCCAGCTGATAAACTGGGATACAGCATTCAAGCTACTTTTGCAAATCAAGAATGGTCATCTTGTTCAAGCTGGAGATGAATACATTCTTCAGGGTTTGCTTTTATGAAAAACATGGTCCCTTTTCAAGCTTTAGGGAGTAATTGTAACCTTCCAAGCTTTAGGGAGTAATTGTAGACTCAGATAACCTGGATAATTGTGAGAACTGCAGAGAATTCTCTCTGATTTAAAATCACTTTAAAAACACAATGTAATACTCTTTCTTTCGGTTTACCAAAGCAGTAGCAAGAAAGGAGCTTGCCATTTCTACCCTACATAGCTAGCCAACTGGGGTCTCCTTTGTAAAATGGAATGGGCCACATTTTTTGTGATCACAGTGAAAGAGTAAGGACTTCCACATACATGTCTCAATGTTGGTAAGGCTGCCAAAGTGCCTGATAAAGTGTTAATAACGCAGTTAGGTGAAATATCAAGTACAGTTGTTACTTGCAATGCCTCATTGAAAGTGGCTCTGGAAGTATCTGAACTCTTACATTAGAACTAGGGCAGAATTATACATCTCTGTTAACCCACCAAAACTGTGCTTACAGAATGACAAAGTGTGCCAATTGCACAAAAATGTTTCTGCCCATTCAAGAGGAAACGTTTGACCGTATGAAATTCCAAGTATTGTCTTTTAGACTGAAGGCATATTACAATATTGATGATAAATGCATACATAATCATACTCATGGACAAAGACTGCAAATAACATTTTAAAATGCTTTATCTGATTACTAAGACTTGCCGAGGTACAGAAGTAGTGCAACAGAAGCTGGTGCAGATAGCACTGAAATAAGAGCAAAGTGAATGCAGACCCAGAACTTCAAAGGGAGAAAACTCTAAAACTGTGGTGTTAGATGTGGATGCTACCTGTAATATGAGAACATCTTTTATATATACGTTGACAGCTATTGTGTTGTCAGCTGTTTGACTAAATGAGATTGATTAAAATAATTATTTGCAACTTATCAAGAAAGCTATATCTGCAACAACTAGATACTTAACTCTCAGTACTAGAAAGATGGTGAGTAGGCAGATTCTACGCTACGGGGAACCTCATTTATTTCAGAGGCAGTTTGTACAGGTGACTACTCAAGTTTCCAAAAGAAAAAGCAGAGGTGAAATCCTGTTTCTACAGATGGCCATCACAACGTGTCCTGGCTAATCTGTCCTATCACAACGTGTCCTGGCTAATTTGGCCTTCAAAGGCAGAGTAGGTGCCGTTTATTTTGAATCTCCACCTCTCGCTGTACTAAATTTAAATGTTTAGCTTGTAACCTGAGATGGGATCAGAAACTGAGATTAAGGTAGCTATGGAAAATAGAGCTTTGCGGTACATAAAGCCTATAGCTCTGAGAGGAGGCAGGAATGAGGCAGCAGTCTGCCTGTGGTAAGTGACATGGGGATCAATGCTTGCGAAATACGGGCCGCTGCTGGCTCCGAAGCTATCGAGACCTGCGTGGCTCCCCGCACGGTTATGAGCTTGGCTCATTAGCAGCCCAACTGGTAGCCTGCCCAAACACTGCATTTCCCAGGTCTGCAGTCCTCCGGTAGCCAGTGAGGAGCTTTCTTGCCCAGAGATTTTCTGCAATTCGGGGTCCAACCAATCACTCTCACTGTGAAACATCAAAATCCTCTGAAACACAGAAACTGTCTTCCTACATACTGTTACAGCTCTAAATCTTTCCTTGCATTACGCTTCGTTCCCATCTCTGAGATTAGACAATATTGTGTTTTGGAAAGACTCCTTAGAAAATAGCGTTCTGGCTGCAAACAGATGACATACATGAAGCTGAACAAAGCTGCACCTGCTGAAGAGACACACCTGCGCTACAGAGGGGTTTGGCTTGGGGATCCACTCAAACCAGGACAATTCTATTATCTCACCCTGTGGTCAAGCCGGAGGCAAGCTGCCCAAACCAGAAAAGTTCACTTAAATAGAGCAGGGAAAGAAGCAGATGGCCTTGAATGAGGATATCATACTTCAAGAAAATGAAAATTATTAAAAAATGGAAACCATAAAGTTAAATCTGAGGAAATAAAATACTTTCACTTTGCACAGATGTAATTTAAAGGCTCCATAAAAGACCTGAAATAACCTTGGAGCAGATAGATAGAAAAATAGGCTCTAACCTAGTGACCGTAAGCATTCTCAATCTACTTTCAGAGCACTTAGTTCGTAGCACATAAAATATTGAGCTAAAAGAGAACTATTGATGTAGACGTAATGGATGTGTAAGCAAACTTGCTTTTTGTGTACATCTTAAAAGTAATTTAAAGCCTCATATGTTGGGAATTGCTGACACTAATTTTTAGCCTGGAGCAAATTTTTTCTAGCTAAATAACAAACTCCAGTGATAAGGGTTTCTAATGGTCAGACTTAAGTACTCTTCTGCTGCTAGGTATCCTAATGGCACACCCTAGCTTTGCTAGACCCGGTTCCACAAAACAGTCCATTCACCAGCTTTACATAAACTCTAAATTTCTACAACTTGAAATTAGGCATTATTTGGATACGTTTAAATCTCATCTGTTTTAATGGAGAGCATGTGTTCATTTTCTTTCAAACTACCTTTGAAAGGATCATGAGCAAGTAATTAAAACTATTAGTTGACATTTCAGTTCTCAATAGCTCTAACTAGCCTAAAATTGTTACCTTTAGAAATGGTAAACATGTTCAAAACAAATAATGGCAAGTTATTAAGAAAATCAGAACTCCAAATGGTCTTCGTTTCTTTCACATAAAACTAACTTCTATTGACCTTGAAGTTTAAAACAGCACTTTTTTGCAGTTGTTGTAAAACAACTGCAAAAAGTATGGAAGTGCCTGTGCTTTTAACCAAATGAAGGCAGAAGTCCAAATACAATTTCCTGTGCCTAATAGACTCCAGTATTCACATCTTCTGATGACCAACTTAGAAGGAAAATACTGTTATTCTATAGTGTCATTAATTCAGGGAAAGGAGTGATTCAGAAATCACTCTGTGAAAATGTTATTAAAACTTGTTGCTTATTCCACATGGAACTGTTTTCTAATCTTGGACAGGTGAAAAAGAATTGGTAATAAATCAGAGAGAACCCAGAAGCAGTGTTCTGCCGTACTGCAGGGACAAAACCAACCAACCAACCAAACCAACCCCCCAAACAAACAAACAAATACCCCCCACACACCCCCGTGCTGCAGGATGCAAGGTTTCCACGGATAGCGAATCATGGCTCTTCCTCATCTATCACTTAGCTAGTGTCTCTCAGGGAGAGCAGGAAATAAATTCAAGATTTCCTACTTTTCAATTGTGTCACACACCCCGAACATTAAGAGTGTTGCCAGCTGATTAAGAAGTCTCTGAAAGACTCCCCAAGACACCCATAAATTGATGAAAAACATCATACCAGTCCAAATAATCAGCTGGCATAAATTGGAATAGAAGTCTTGGGCTTGCATTTTTAATACCTTTTAATCTAATCCAATACATGGAGCACAGAAAATATTCCTGACTCAATTTTTCCGTTAACTACTGTTGACTAATTGCACTGTTATGGTTCATAATCAGCAGAACATACCAAGCTTTAACAACAGTGTGACAGAGTACAGCATGACATCTTTTTAACACTTGAAAAGGAATGAAAAATAACAAAACCTAATCTCCCTATAAATTGTAAAAGGACTGAAAGAATTATGTATTTTTTTATTTAAATGGTTAAAATGATAAAGAGAACTGAAATCCAGTATTAACTAAACAAATAGAATTATTTCAGTGAAGTAAGTCTGATGATTGCAGAATTAATTGTATTTGCATAGTAATGTTTAAGTACTAGAAACTGCAAAGGAAAAATTCTGAATATCAATTATGGTAATTATGATTACAGACTATTGGGAGAAAGGAAAAGATCAGTCTTTTTTCCTTTTTTTTTTTTCATTAGTATGTGCTTTTCTGCGCACAGTGGTAAGATGAGAGCTCCAGTTGCTATAACAACTTAACTCTCTATTATAATCAACAATCAGCTAAGTTTAATTGCCATTCTGCCCTCCTAAACCAATATATTCCACAGCAGTTGTATGAATTCCATAAATCTTGTTACTAAAACCTATTCAAAATCTCAAAACAAGCTGAAGTATACTTAACACATCAGAGTTAGTCTGAAGATGTCCTTCACTTCCTCACTGTAGCAATGTACCATTAAAAATGCTTTTCTTTGTCCATGAGAGCATTTGTCCTGGGACAACTATCCTCTGATGAAATCCAAAACTAAATATAAAACACAATAAAAACTGAATGTATGAAACCAAGTAAATTAAAACAGCAATTTTAAATTTAAAAGATATTAAACATTAAAATATTTTTCTGATTGTATAAGCATCCCTACTGTGTACAAAAGAAATTCCAGTTAGGTTAGCAACAAGAGTTAAGCTGGTCATAAAAAAATAATGAGCAGAGAGTATAGAAGACCAAATGCACTCCAAAATCTAGCGATACAGACAGACTAACTACAAAGATTATTACAAACTATATCATGAACTATAAAAAAATTCCACTGCTGGCCTCAGTAATGTTTTCTTTCAGTACTCAACAAAATCATATTTGGAAATGGGAAGGATGTAGCATTCTTAACAAACTGCCTAATTCAGGCCCTGTGGGCTCAGAATAAAATTAAGCCTTACCATTTACCCATTAATTATGATGTCGATCTGTAATAACATGCCTTGCATGTGACATGAGAAACAGACAATCAGAGCAGAAGAAAAAAATGGAACCCTAGTAGCAGTATCAAATACGTCGGGGCTAAACAGAAGCTAAAAAAGGTCCTGTTACGTACGGTACAAAAGCTAAACACGTGATGCAGTATTAACTAAGACAGAGAACTGAGTCTTTCTGAACGGAAAAGAGTGTAGGCCCAAAATGGGCTTAAGCTTACGTACTTTTACACGTTCCTGCCTCATGCCCCACATCCTTTTTGTATTCCAGAAACTTGCAAATAATGCAACAAAAGCTCATACCAACACTCAGAACAGATAACGACACCCAACTGTCACGTTAGGTGCATGGCCTTGCTTGCATTTATAGCGTAATGCAGAGATCCCAGAAAACTACATAAATGCAATACTGGAAGCTAAGCCTACAAACGAGCAAGCCAGACAGTACAACTGGACAGTACAAATAATTCTGCCACAGCCAAAAGTTTTGGCAATATTAACTTGTTAACTACAGCTCTATTAATATTTTACAGTAAAACGCAGCAGATGCATAAGAAAAATCATGAAGCTGGAAGTAGCTTGAGAACATGGCTGTGGTTGCAGCTGAGCCCCAACACAGAAATGACCAGTCTGTGGTCCGTGGATCAGCTTCCCTGCCCAGGACTTGTCTCTGCTGTTTCTTCGCAGCAGAGCAAGCGGGCAGAGGCGGCCCGTGGGGCCACGGCAGGCTCGGCGATGTCGCACCCTCTCCTTGGGCTGCCTCTCTCCCTGCGGTGCTGCGACGAACAGGACGTGCTCTCCAGCGCCTCGGCGTGCGGACGCCGGCTCCACCTTGGGTAGCTGCTGGTCGTCACTACCCTCGTGGAACAATAACTTTTGTTATCAGTTAACCATCAGGAAAAGTAACTACAACTTCAACAACACTATGAAAATAAATCACACACATTAAACCTAAAACAATCATAAATATTAAATCCACTGACTCGTGTTGTTTCCTGTTTGAATATGCCTGGGTTTAGATTTAACCCACTAATTCATTAGATGTTGTTTGTCCATCTGTTATTTACTGATTAATAAATACAGCATGCAAAAAAAACCCCATAGAAAATAAAAAAAATCCAGCTCAGTATTAGGTCAGTAAAGAGAAAAAAATGATAATGAAAAACCCCACTCTACTATCCTACCAGACTGTAGAACAATCAAAAGTATACTGGCATGTAACGTCTATTAAAGCCTTTTTATCGATCATCTTTCTCTATTATTTCATTTAATTATAATGAAGATTTACGTAACATATATATATATGTAAAGACATGAGGACTTAGTCAGGAAGTCAGAACACTCTAAAAACAAATTGTGCTGAATTTTTTGACAGCGACTGCTTAGTACGTTTATCAGAAATCAATAATTCTAAAGCATAGTCATGAAATAAGGACAACTGATTGTCTTTGATAATGTCCAGTCTTGCAGAACTGCAGTAGTGAAGAAACAGAGTAAGCTTTGACTTCTGTTCCAAAAGTAGCATTTCATAACATAGCAAAAAAAGGCTTGCTTTTGATCTTAGTTTATTAGATCCAGATCACAGAATAGAATGAACTATTTATCTTTAACAAGTAATATCTTTTTGATTATATGTCATAGCAAAAATCTTATCTTTGTCTCGGAATTTTGAGACTAATGACGACAACGTTAGGAGTCTTGTGAACCTTGACAGTAGTTCAGCCAATTATGTGATGAACGATGGAGTCTTCTTTACTCCTCTGCGACATTTCTAGAAACCATAATTCTGAAAATCTAAATGGAGTCATTGCTTTTCACCCCTGTGGGCAGAGCCATAATTCTTCAGATATACATTCTAACTGGCTTTTCTAATAGCTCCATTCATTTCTCCATCTTTCTAATAAGATTGCCAGAGAGGACAGCTTGTCTCTGGCACGTTTCTCTTCCAAAAGGCCAAAATCATCTGAGCTATTATTCATGCCTTTCAGCATCACATTTTGGTCATCAGAACTTGTCAAATTAAACAAACTAATATTGCAATTTAAAAAGAAAAATGAAAAAGCAAAAGAAGACTCTGTGGTTCCTGTAGTTTCCAGAGCACACTTTGTAAAGTCAAACGTGTTTTAGAAGTAACTCCTCATCTCCAAAACACAGAGGGATATATACTAAGCTGAGGCCAATAACTAGCAATAACTATGAGGTGTGAAAATTTTCACAACAATTTAGAACCTAAAACTGTAACCAAATACTGAAGTAGCACTGCACACAGTAGTACTGAAATGTAGAAAATATTCTATTGAATTAGCAAAGGCAATTTTTGAGCAGGTCAGCAATTTGTTCATGCAAAACATAGGCCAAAATGGTTTAGCAAATCCTTAGCTTTACAGTCTGGAGGAAAAAAAAAAAAAAAGAAAAGCCTTAATATCCCCAAGAAGACTATGGGGAAAAGAAAAGCAGCATGGAAATAAACAGCCTTTTAAATCAAGTTACGGGAAAACTCTTCTTGATTACACCAATGATATATTAAAATTGTAGCTCAGAGCAGCAACAAGAAATTGCTACAAAACTTTACTTTAAAAAACACAGTGAGTGAGAAGTTTATTTGTATACATGTGAAACGTACATCATGCAGAATGCGTATATGAGGGTTCTTAATGTGATGGAGGAAATTACAGGTTTACTCTTAGTGTAGTTTAGATTACAGAGTAACCAGTGAATTACAAAAAGAAGCCTCAGAAAAAGGAGGAGCCAGTTTAAGAAGTACAAAGGAAGCCAGAAAGTTTGTGAGGGAGGAATGCCTTGGAATGAAAGAGCATAGTCAGCACCTTGGCTGGCACTTCCACAAGTTGCCTCATCAGCAACTGCAGGGACTTGTTAAACTTTGTGACCCGCATGCTAACAAGTGTTCTGATGAACAGCTGGGGCTTTGTCTTCAAATGGCTTCATTTGTACTGAAAAGTGCGGACTATAACGTCCTATGGCTCACAGAAGTTCAACCCTGAGTGCTGGAGTAGGATTCACATTTCACTTAATTATTCTGCATTAATAGACATGAACCATCAAAACACGCTGGTATAAAAACCACATCTCTTCATTGGAGTAAAAAAAGCTCTTAGAAATCTAAAGCTCTACAACTGCATTAATTCAGAGGCTAACAAACAGACCTTAAGTGGGAAGGATCTGTATGTAATTTTTCTGCTACTCAGTCAATACATACATTTCCCTCTATTAATTAAGATATTCCTAGCCATGTTATTCTATCTTAATTCCACCAGATATGAAAGTTATTAAAGCCAAAGTAACATATTTTTTGCTGTTGCGGTTTCTTCTTAAAGCTCTCATTTCTCAGCATGTCCAAAGTGCCTCTGTCTCAACAAACTCTTGAGGAAACGGAACACCATTACACATGTAATCTGCTACCTGCTCCTACCATGGAAAATTTAACTGTCTCATAGTTCAAAGACTCAGAAGAAAAGAAATCTTCAGCTTCATTGCTTATTTGTAAAGAGCAAATGGAAACAGAAACTGAGGAGAGGGCTCGGATTTTGATAGAGTTGACTTTCTTTTAAAAGACAGAAAATATCAGAAAGTGAAAATATTGCAGGGAGTGAAAATAGGGTCAACATCACAAAGAATGTTTGTTGTCTGATAGAAGATGTTCCTTTGAAAACTTAGCAAACAACATCAAAAGCTTAGGTTTTGTCTACAGGTATGACTGGTACAATCCAAACCATGCCATTCTTTTAACACAGTAAACTCAAATCAGTTGGACTCAGATGCAGTTGACTGTAGTTCATTTGCATGACATTTTCTGGCAAGTTTTAAAATGAGAACAAATCCCAGTTACCGAAGCTCAACAATGCCCACAATATGACCAAACAATAGCATCTATCTGTAACTAAGTGAATGGCCGTAAAATCGTTGCACACCAAATAGAGTTCTTCTCTACTGTCATGGACTATCAGACAAAGCCAAGGAACCACACAGTAATGGGAGCAGAGTAAACAAACAGGTCACATTCCCTTTACTAATTTATTTCACGTACTGCCTTGATTACAATGGAATGTTTTGTCTTAATGTGGATTTCTTATTTAGGGAAGTGCTGATTACAAAAAGTCCAAAACACTGACCCATTACTTCTTGAGGAAGAAATATGAATTCCCCAAAAAGGTAAAAAAAAATTTAAAAAAATTAAAAATGTGTTTGAAACAAACCAGAATCTTTCCTGGGACTTACAGAACAAATCTATCTGAATGTACTTTTTTTCTTTTGCATGCTGTTTGCATTCTGAACACTACAAATGTACAATTTTTGGACAGATGGGCAAGAGGCGGGAGCGGGCACAGCCAGGAGAGCTGACCCAAGGGATATTCCATGCCATGTGCAGGAAAACTGGGAGGTAGTCTTTCCAAAGTAGCTGCTGCTCAGAGACTGCCGGGCGTCGGTCTCCTTGTGGGAGGTGGCAATTACTTTTGCACCGCTTGGTTTGGTTTTGTTGTACATGTCCTCTTTCCTTCACTAATTAAACTGTCTTTAACTTGACACCTGAGTTTTCTTGCTTTTGCTCTTCAATTCTCTCCCCCATGCAGCTGGGGATGGGGTGGGGGCAGTGAGCGGCTGTGTGGCCCTCAGCTCCTGGCAGGGGTCAAGGTCAACCAAACGCAACCTCTTTCAGAACAGAACTCGTGCTGAGTAGCACATGGCACTGTTTATGTTCTTCTGCTGGAAACCTCATGAAACTGGCACTCCCGGGCCAACTGTCTTGGGCAAAGTTTTCATGATGATTTGAGACTCAATATTCATTTTACAGAATTCATCCCAGTAAAATTGAGCCTAGGATTAAGTAGTGAAAGTCAGTATATGCAGAGTCATAAGGAGAGCCAGATCAAAATTTTCTTACATGTTCAAACGCATATTTGTAAAGAAAATGCACTGATTAAATCTGAAGCCATGAAATAACACCTCGTTTTAGCTTGCTTCACTATATGTATCTCAGTCCTTTTGTATAGCTACTTCAAAACTTGACAGCTACCTTCATAATATTTTTAATTAAAGTACATAAAATACTTCAAAGAAAACCTAGCCACACTTCAGCTTTGCAGTTTCCTTTGTTCTGCTTAAGTAATACCAGAAACCGTACACCACTGACAACACCTTTCCTGGGATGCAAATGAGTGGTTATTTGAAAGCCTCTACCATCTGCAGTGCTTTCCTCAAATGACTGAATTTAAGCCTTGGGTAACTTCTGGCTCTTCTATTGGCTTGTGTTGGCACCGAACGGGAGCATGTTCAGAAAGCACCGTTGGGACAACAAACGCAACCGCATCAGCACAGGCAGTGCATACTGTAACTCTCCTTTTAGTTTTAGTCTTCAAAGATAAAGGTTGATTCTCTCTCACACTGAACACACCCTGTCAGCTATAAAACAGATTCTCTTTCAAAATGAAGTTATTTTTGATACATTTTTCTTACAGCTATCTTAATTTTAAAACCTTTTTTTGCAATGTACCACAGTCACCATGAATTCAAGAGTTATACAGAGCAAATTCAGCAAACAGCAAATCAATTATAGACTCAAAGCCCAGACTGCCCAGATCTTTGGTCCCTTCTGCCATTCAGCCAACAGTATCAAAAAAGTCAGTTATAACAGAATATTCACCATGACTATGGGAATAACAATACCCTAATACCCTTTGCCCAGAGGTGAAGCAGGAAGTTAACATAAACCCTGGTGAACTGCTTTGATTCTTGCCCTTCGTGTTTTGCGCCGTGTTTGGCAAGAAAAGCGAATTCTGTATTTCACCTACTGCACCATTCTTTTACATGTGATGTATATTTTCACCAGTAATAGATTATTGAAGTATAGCAATCATTTACTGCTTTCCCATTCCCACTGCAAAATCTCATAATTCTTAAATTACATTGTTTCTGCCCAATGCATACTAAAACCAGGTTAAGTGAGATTAGTACTGAAAACAGGTTAAAAATAGATTTACTCACCAGAGAGAGATGGATTTGAATGTTATATATTCTGAAGGAGGGGCAAGGGGAGAGGGGACTAAGAGGTCTCACAAGGGGGATTAGACTTTGCTACTTAATAAAATATTAAGTGACAATCAATCAAACAGGAATGTGTGGGAAGCACGGTTTTGCAGTACTGCTCTTTTAGGATTTGTTTTCTTTAAAATTTCCATTCCCTTCTGCATACATTTGAGATATACGTACGTTGGCTTTTTAATGATTAGAAATGGCTTTGATCTTGACTACTTGAAGGAACATAAAGATATAAATAGTGTGAGTGGATATGATTAATCCTAGTAATGACAAACATAACAGAAATCCAAGATCAGCTTTTCTGAATTTTTCAAACATACCTTTGGAAATTCAGTCTTTAGCTCATGTCAGTCATACAAGAATGATCTACAGAAGTAGTCAGAAATGTACCAATGTTCAAGGTCCCCAAACACCACTAGTGCCAGCTTATCAATGATAAGAAATTAGGAAACCAGAAACATCAGCTTTCTGCTTGAGTGGCTGCCACTCTCCTTTGAGATGGAATAGAGTAAGAAAACATCATTCCTGCTGCAACATAACCAGCACAATAATGAAATATTATGCGATGATCAGGTATGATAATGAAAACAAGTGCCTGATGGCCAGGATATGATGGCTATTTATAAGGTGTGAAAACAGAACTCTTTAATTTATTGGAGGAATTCTTAACTGGACACCTTAAAAAAATCGTCATTAAGATGATGTAATTTCCTGCATCTGTGTGAAGATGGCAGTAAAATGAGGTAAGAGGAAGAGCTGTTACGATTAAAAGAGTAAATCTGTAAAGGCAAAAGGAAAAAAAAACAAAAAAAGCCCACAAGACATCACCAATATTGTATCTTCTCACTGCACGAACCCAGCAACTCCAAAAGGTACACAACACGGAAACTTTCATAGTATCTTGGGACAGCACTGCGGAAACCTGAGCTCTCATCTCCTCATGGGCATCAAATGTATCAGTTAGGTCTATACATCTAATCTGACCTAAATCCTTAACCTATTTCAACAGCAGCTTTAATGTATGCAGTTGATTACTTCTAGTGAAACTGCAGAAAATTAAATGGAATATCAGAATAGAAAGGAAGAAGTATGGCCCAATTGCTCCAACAAATTAAGTAGAATTTCAGAGAATTCTTCAGCATTTTTCAGCATTCAATTGACTGGAAGACAATTCTCCCTCCTTCCATTACCAGCCACCCAATACTTTTTCATAGATACTTTGCGTTCATTGGTTATTCAAGTAAAAGGAAATTAACTTACAGAATAAGAAAGGCAACAGAGAATAATTAACTAATCAGTGAAACACATGTACTCTTTTTTCAATAAAAATGGCAAAGTCATGGAAGCAAGACTATATAATGTCATAGTGAACATTTTTTCAAAATTAGTTTAGTAGTTTCACAGCAAAACACATGAACACAAAGCATTTCATTAGTTACTTTAGTTTCCCCCTTTCCACTTGTTTCTTTTTATGTATTCCCCCCAAAGCCTTGAATTTTCAACAGAAATACAAACCCAAAAAACCTACACCCCACCTTCATAAACTAATATGTAGACAGAAACAATTTACTTTCTTTGAAAAATCAGTTTGTTATTTTGACCAGCCCTATACAAGGTATTCATGAGAAAAGTACTTTCACTAATTGCATTTTGAAACGAATATTGCACAAAATAGCTATACTAAGTGTCTTGTTACTCAGTGAAGCCTGTATTTCAGCAATAATCTTCCTATACTAATGATGTTTGTACTCAATGGAGGAGCAAAACCACTGCATTAAGTTGACCGTGTAATTCTTAGATATTTGCAACAAATTATAAAGCTTTGATCTTCTGAAAAGCACAACAGATAAATTAATTTGATACTAATATTATATGATTGTTATTTTCAAACCATTTGAGAAAACTTTTACCTACCCAGAGTGCATCTACATTAGAAAAAATGACGCATATAGAAAATTATATAGTTCAGCATCCCATTATGACTGAGAAAATGCTAGAATATTAGTACCAATGTTTCACTCCTAGATTACTCAAAAGTAAGGTTAAGTGGTACTCTCAAGGTTTGCTGTAAAAGGTGCATTTATCTGGGAAAACGGGAGGAAGGTTTGTACTTAGCATGATTTATCGTCAACTATCTCTCTGTTATATAAGTGTAATTATTTTTCCAACTATCTCCCTGACTGATATTTTGAACAGAAGAGAAATCTGATAATAAAACTTTGAAGAACAAAACCCAAATCAACCTCTAAGCTTCAAAACAAACAAGTATGGAAAAATACAAAATTGAAGAGCCAGCAAAACAACCAACGAACCAAAATATTCTAATGGTTTCTTAGTTTTATTTTAGCAGTCTTTACTTGGGTCAACACCTGGAGACCACCTGGAAACTTCAGACAGCAGGGTAACACGGGCAGCAATTGGCCCAGCAATCTCTAACGCCGGAAGAAACCTGTCTGTCTGTCAGTCTGCTTACGACATCAGTATTTCTAACTCTCACCTCAGCTCTTGAGTTGGTAATATTTCCTGGCTTCCAGATAAGACTCCTGCTCTATCTGTAACTGTCTCTACAAAGCCCAAAGGAAGTTTTGCAACACTATAAAGAGTAATTAAAAATGTTCCTCTAAACAGAGATACCTTCAGGGACCAGGATGACGGTGAAACTTTCCTATATGACAAGTCTGTAGGCAGAATCATCATCAGCACTAAGCTCTCCAGGCTTTAACCAGTACAGGCACTAACAGTGCACACCGGTTACCAGAGGAATACATAAGTTTGCCGACCCACAGGTTGACCTGATTAATTCTGTAGACCTATCTATTTAAATGAGCAAACAGGGCTGTAGCTGAACGTTGTTTGAACATTACTGGGCCAGTATGATAAAACCGAACAAACGCACCCCCCAACCCCTGCATGTAGGCAAGATGATGACATATATATGCAAATTGTCTGCTGGACAATTTGAGAAATCTAAAAGAATTACTGAAATAAATGTATTTATAAAGCAAGCCTAACAAGGGACAAAAAAGCCACCACCACCTCCTTCAAAGAAACAACCCAAACCAACCAACAGGTGATATAAACTCAGAATTTTTCTCTCTGAAGAAATGTGTCATAACCCTGCTCAGGACACAGCAGAGTGACTTTACCTTGACAGCTGACGACACGTGGTACTTACACGGAGTGCTATCTGCCTCCATACCGGCAGACAAAAAAGCCCTCTGCGGTTCCTGCGGTTATGTGGCTGGCCTGAGGTTTATGAATTCCCCCACTCGTATTCTTTTAATATGTGCATTTTATAGCTTCCAAGATACAAAAATACAGACTTTGAAAATTAGAGATTAACTTGGTCACTTGTGGAAGGAGGGGTCACAGCACGGATTATACAAACAAGGCACATATTATGCACATGGTGGCTCTCTAACATTAAAAGAAAGCTTCAAAATTATATACGATCTTGTTTGTGCTCATTGCGCTCAGGACTTCAACGATCTTTTGCAATTAAATCTATCAAACTTCAAGCTCCCAATTAAAAATTTTCAAATGCATCATGCTCCAGGGTGTCTGAAATTAAAAACCACTTTACATGTTTGTCAAGTCCTCTTTTGTAATTTTTACAGTGTTGCTCTTTCTACTGTGGTAAGTGCTGCCAACCCCTTTCCATTTATGCACCACGACAGAAGAAAAAATAAACAAAATTCCTTCAGACAGCTCATTCCTAACTACGGCATTTTCTTTCAGCAGTGCTTGCTCCTACCTTTCTCAGATACCCGTTCTCAAGAGGGGGACGAGGGGGAATGGCAGAACTTCTCCATGCTGCTGTTCTTGAAGGAGGCCCCAGCTCCAGAGGAGAGGCTGGAGCAGGGCAGGCGGTGCCCTGAAGGCCGCCCTTCCTCGTGCCCCAGGAGGGGCTGCGCGCGGCGCGGGGGCTCCCAGCCACCGGCCCCTGCGTGAGCGTTGGCCGTGCGATGGCCCTTCCTTCCAGTACTGCCTCCCACAGACACCAGCTCATCGTCAAACCTGACAATACCTTGTAAGTTCACTTTCCCTTTTAGTAAAGGGGAAAAAAAAAAAATGACTGTGTTTTAGTTGAGCATGGGGATACAGCCAGTTCCTAACTTTTCCTAAGTTTCCTTCCACCTGGAGGCGGGGTGGTGGAGAGACTAATTCTAATACTCGGAGAAGTCAGTAAACCTTTACATTTTGTTTCCCCAACAAACTCTTCTTCTAGACATGAATGCCTCCTTATGATGGTGCAAGTAAATGTAACTACGGATAGAAGAGGTTTATTCCTGATAGGCTACTACACTGTTCCTAAAATAAACTGTTTCATGCACATAGCGATGTTGTGGCGAGTGTCCTACCATGGAGATGGAGACATGGTTTGGATCTTGGGCTCCCTGGCTCTCAGAATGATTCACCAGAAGGCAGAACCTAAACCCAGTGTGGTTTCTTAAAGAAGACTACAGAAGGAGAGATAAACACGGTCAAATACACAGTTCTCAATTTACACGAGTATAAATTTAAAAAATGATCTGATGTGTCACGCTAACATTGTTTACCTATACGTGTAAACCAATGGACACTGAATGAAAAACTTTAAGCGGGAGATACCAAACAGCTGGACTGGAACTGCAGGAACTGTAATTCCTTTTTTCTCCCCAATGCCTTCATTTGCCTATTAAGAAGGATGAAAGCTATGAAGCCATTCAGATTTCAAATCCAAAACTGCTGAAGATGAGAGAGAGAGAGAAAATGTTCCATTCCAAGCCTTGCTTTGCCATGTAATCACATTGTAGGTAACTATTTCAATTAACTCCTACCATTTCTGTTAACTTGAATTCCTATTTTATCTTTAAGAGGTAAAGCTAGGCACTACAGAGGGTCCCAAACTGTAAATGCAAAATATATTTAAAATAATTAAAAATATAAATATATATCTTTAGGAGATAAATAGCAGTTAAAACAGAATTATGAATGCAGTTCAGAAGAAAATAGTACAGTACAAGTCAAAGTCACATAGTAGGTATAAAAGAAATACACAGAGCCTTAAGTATTTTTTTTTTTTTAAGTATTATTTTTTATTATTATAAAATTACATTTGACTGGTATAATGCCGGGGCAGATTAGAAGCCTTTATTTTTCTCTTTCCATCAAAGATATAAGGGACAATTTTCTTTCCAACTCATGTTATATTTGGCAAGCAATGTTTATGATGTGTGTAGTATTTTGTTTATTTAGTTTTGCAAAACATCCTGGTTTGATATTACATTCCTACCACAGGCCCTTGAAAACTAAAACATGTTCAGAGAGAAACATAAATACTTGGTATCAGTCTGTTAACATTGTTGGTGCTTTCTCTTTTTTCTCAACTCTGCATGAATGCTAATATTTACATTTCATAAATGTGTATATCTGATCGTTGCCTTACCTTCTATACCTTGTAAAATCAAATCAGCATTCTCTGATGAGACAAAGGTGCACTTTCTGAGTGAACTCTGAATTTCTTCTCCTTGAACACCAAAGATGAAGGTATCTAGAAGACAAATAGGAATGTACCCTAAACAAACACTAATATAAGCACCCAGGGAGACACCTCTTATGCTTCCCCTGACGAAGCAAAAGCACCTCTGAGCAAATAATTACTTGAAGGGAATAATATGAATCAGCATTGAGGAAAACAATGAATTTTTCCTCTTCAAAAAGCTAGGATATATTTCATTGTGCATTTCCCAGTGTTTTTCCTTGGGTTATAAATTACTACTTCACTTTCTGCCTGGAAATACACCTTCCACAACGGCCACATCCCCAGCATGAGGTTCTCAAGCATTTTGTTCAGTTTTGGCAAACCTCTATGAATTTTATGATTCACCTGCAAGATGCTACAGAGTTTTTACATGAAGTGCAAACAGTTTTAGTCATGAAGTAGAACAGGAATCACCACTTTTTTTTTTAACTTAAGGAAGTTTCGTATTTTCTGAATTACCTTGAAAATAATCATATCAGGCTCATGATAATCATGTATTAAAACACACACTATTCTAGGGAGGAGGTTTAGTGAAAAATCAAATGTGTGGGCAATACCTCTCCAAATACATATAGTCAAGAATATTTAGTTACAAAATGAAAATAGAATTATTAATCTTTAAAAAAAAAAACCCAAAACATCCCAAACGCCACCACTTATTATCACTGTGCTGGACTACCACTCATTCCTAAGAATCCTGCTGCGTTTGGGTACTGAGATGTATCTTCAGACCTGGCCGTAAGTTTTTCAGGTGAGGATGCAAGTAACTGTACGGGATGACGGGAGGAAATGACCTGTCAGTTGCCAGAAAAGAACTTGAAAGCAAGTCATGCACATGCTATGTTTATGACAAGTCAGTTATTCCTTTGGGTTTGAGGGATATTGGGTTTTTTTCTCCTGCCAGCAAGCTACACATCTTTTATTTTAGTATTACTACACTGCATAACACAGTGCCCTTTAACTAGTAAGGGATTTCACTTCCTGAATGCAAACTAGATCACAGAAGAGGTTAATAAGCAGAATTTCATGTAGGCTAAAAATTTAACAATCTGTGTTTGTTTTTCTTTCTGGCTCTTATCCAGCTACTCTTCTTTGTACATAAAGCCGCGGTCCCCAGCACACAAGTGAATTGTTGTAAAAACCACAAAATGTTCTGAAACCTCATAAAAAGAGAGAAAAGCAGCAACAATTAAAACACACATATTGAGCTATCTCCTGTATGACTGCTTCTCATAAAAGTCAGTTTTATTTCACTTCTAAAATGACTCAGTCAAGCACAAAATAACTGATCATTGCATTAAATGTTGTTCGTAGCATACATTTAAGCCAACTAATCAAAGACAACCCATTCTACATTTTTATCAATATTCTATTTCATGATTAGCAAACAAGCTGTCAGCCTCACTATGTTTTCTCACAGAAGTTAAGTTAATCTATGTAATTTTGATGACAACAACAAAATTCTTAAGTGTAGTGTTATATTCTGTAAAACAAAGCTACATAAAGCAGCAGGGCCATTTTAACTTTGAACTGCCTGTAACAGGAGACAGCACACTTTCGCCTGGAAAGCGATGAAGTGTGTGCATCAATCTGCACCGAGTGACTGTAAGTCAAATCACAGCATGCGACGTGGCCAAGTCTAACACGGTATAGAGCAAAGTCATGTGTGTATCTTACTCAGCTCAACTTAGTTAAAGGATATTTTCGGCTAGTTTTCTCTTTCCCTTTCCTTTTCTACATGGCACATTACGAGAGATGTGAACTGGAACCCAGAAGAAGCCATGCTCCCCCAGCACATCTCCACTTCCCCACGAAAGCGAGAGAAAAAAGCAGTAACACATATCTAGTGGTCTACACATGCCGTGCATCAAGGAACACAAAGGAACAAGCACCTCCCTCTCCCTTTCTCTCCCTAAAAGGATCCAAACAAATTCTTTTTATTCCAGGCAGTTGAGGATTGTTGGAAATGTAACAACAGCTTTTTAAAACTCTGAACATACTAGGGAACACTGGGGAACTGAAAAGCACCATATCCTTGAAGAATGAAAATACAATATAAATCCAAAGCCTAGGAAGAAGGGGACATCATCAAGATGGGGCTGTCTATTTTAACCTAGGTACAAGTAGCTTCTCTCATTTCTAACACAGAAACACTGAAATTCAGTTTTTGAAATGCTGTTTTAATTCAAACTGTACCCACAGTTTTTAAATCTCACCTCTTCAGCTGCTGATTTGGGATTTTAGCACTGCAGAGCCGCCAAGTTTAGACGAGCAGGAGAACAAATGCTTTCAAGACTTCCTGTTCTGCTTGACTTACTCACTTGGAGAAAAGTCAAACCAATAAAAGAGAACAAAAGGGTACTTTTTTTTCCCAGGCTATAGTTTCTCTGTTCAACTGATTCCTGACCATCCTATTAAGAAAACTTCCAAGCTTACCAGCAAATGCAATAAACATTAGACACACTACCACTTCAAGAAGTTGTTCTACAAACTTTCTGCCTTAAAAGTTTATCGATAGTCTCTGTGCTGGGGAAACACCTTTTTTTTTTTTTTTTTAATTTCACATTGACTGGTGGAGAGTTGCTAAAAAAAGGTAATTTGCCTGCAATTATTGCTTGTTACAGTTTCACCTGCCTGTATTTGTGCTTTCTTTGAATGGCAAGCCCACTCCTTAGCAGGCTACTGCCAATCCTGCCTTTCAAAGCAGCCACTAAAGACATTAACGCTTCCTAGCGCGAACCCCAGAATCGTAGCCTATTTCTGCCAAGCCATCAGAGCTGTCCATGCTTTAAGGAACAAAATACAGCTGTTCCAGTCAGGTGCACTACCTGATTCGATCACGTACAATATTATGCATGCAACATATTTTACAAAGTCCTTTTCTCACAGTTCTAGTCAGACGTCTCTGGAAGAGCATGCTCTTCTGTTAGGCTACCCGAATTCACAGTAACAACAGCCTCGTGGCGAACCTGCAAGCAGAGGCGATTTCCATATACTGCTTGATATGCGCGGAGTTTTGTAGATACATTGTTAGGAATGAGGTGTTAATGGTCCTCCTCTATGGGAGTTGGAAGCAAATATGGTAACTGATCTCATTTAAATAAATGAGTACTAAACACTCAGATTAAATTCCTCTGTATAGTAAAATCACAAAAGAGGATGCCTGGTGCTACCACCTGAGAGAAAGTGATCAGAGAGGAGCGAGGAGCTAACAGATATAATTCTGACATTACTTCCAAGGTGCACACTGGAGACAAAACTATTGCACGGGTCTGGGGAGGGCAGCTCCGCACCCCCTAAAGAGCCCAGAGTCCTTCCAGAGAAGTGAGAGAAGGAATGCTGCTCGTTTATTTTGTTCCTGCCACTCCTTAAGGGAAGATAAAACATTTTTTACCCCCAAATAAATGGACTGCAGTAAGAAAATCCCCCAGCTTGCTGTCACTATGCCTCAGCCAACCACCCAGCACCTTCCACTTGAATTCCGCTGCTGCTGGGCCAAGCGGACGGGAACATCCCCCATCTAAGGACTGATTTGAGCCCTAAGGCCCTCTGAAGCCCCAGTAACCTTGTGGTTGTGACTTTCAGCAGGTTTTTACTGAAGGAAACAAATCTCCTTGCAGCAGCTACTCATCTTAAAGAGCATTCAGGAGTTCTAGTTTTCAGGCTAAAAAGTGACATTTGACAAGTTACTCCTCAGTGAAGCATAACCGGCAGGGTTAGTCGGTCAGTGGGGAGCTTGTTCCCTAATTGCACAGGGGAGAAGGTTTATGCTTCTTGAATGACAGCCTTGCGAGTCTGTCCAAGATGATCCCTTTCTTCAGGATATAGTTCTACCCTAAAGAAACTACCAGTAAAATACAGTACCTGACACACAGAAATCTTGAGACACTGGGTAGATTAAACTGACCTAGAACTGCATGGGTTTGAACCCCTGTGTAATTTTTAGCGCTATCAGTGAAACATGTGAAACCTAAATCCTTCATATAAAATTATTTCATTCATTTTGCTGATAAAAAGAATTTCTTTTAGCATAATAGAGTTTTGCTAAATAAGCCCTAGGGAGAAGTCTAATCTGATTTTCGCAGGGGGTTGGGTTTGTTTTGTTTTTTTTTTTTCTGGTACGGAAAAATATCACAGGCTGTCCTGATCATACTTTGCAATATTTTTTCTCATTTTTCACTGGAAACCCACCACAGATACAGTCCTTCACAGGGACACAGTGTATACTGCTATTCCAGGCTAATGACACAGTAAGCATCGTGGATCAGAATATTGCAACGCCAAATGGAAAGGAACAGGAAGAGGGACATAACTGAGGTAACAAAAACCTGTTGTGCATTAAACCAGCAACTGAAATTAATAGGGAGGCAGCATTTATTTGTACTGTTTTATCTGTTCCTGATTAGCATTAGCCTGAAAACTAGGACACTTGTCATTGCATTAAAAGTCATCATTAAATACCAGCTTGCTTTTTTTAAACTCACAATGCCGTATTAAACAAACAAGTTTTCCAAGTTTTAAGAACAAATGTAACATTTAATTTATAAGAATATAAAATTCTTTCAATTCTTTACATCCAAATGATTCCATGCATCATGTTCATTAGATTGAATTAAAATGGCCCTTAAAATACAATTAAAATTAGAATTCTGGATGCTAGGTCAACCGTGGCTATGTTTGAAGTTCTTCATGAGGAACAACAATTTCCGTTTTTGTTTGATTACCAGAGAGACTTTTCACAACAGCTATGTCAAGAAACAGACCCCACAGTGTATCAGTGCTCTTGAGTGTGACGAGCACACGTTCATCGAGAATAGATTCATTTCTTAGAATAATTCAGAGATGCTGTTTCGCGGGTTGATCACAGATCTGCCAGAAGAACGCTGGCAGATTTATCAGCAACATTTGAAGATGGCCCCGAGTGGCCACCACCTCCGGGAGCCGGCTGGCAGGAGGTGAGGCCGCCCTCCAGCTTCCCCAGCGCAGCCTGAGGAGCCAAACCTCAAGAGCTGATCGAGGTGGGTCTGCGCTACTGCTCCTACAGCACCCAAGAAGAGCGTGAGCGGGTGAGCTGGAGCCAGAGGGTTATTCCTCTCTCCACCTCACACATCCACACCAGCTGAGCCAGGAAGCTGGGGACAAGGATGTGTGATCCGAGCACTTGGCCTACTTCAGCTGATAACACAACTGCGTGTCCTGCAGCTCCTGCCTGCTCTTTGTGAGCCTGATAAGCATTCTTAACCGAGTGACAAAGCACCAAGATCCACAGAAAGAAAACTGGAGGAAAATAAAAAGAATCTGTCTCCAAAGCTGAAGCTATTGCCATCAGAAAGCATTAAGCTCTGGTAAGTTTACAGGGTGATTCACAAGCTGCTCTGAGAAGAGAGGGTATCTGAAATCCTTCATGTTCTCCTTCTTAGAACAAACAAATGCCTAAAGCGGAACAAATAAGAGAAAAGAAAATCCTGTGTGACTTCTTAATTAAAATTAGGGCAAGAATCATTCGATGCAAAGTGACCTTTCCTTTGAACATCATAACATAAAAGCTTCCTAGCAGCACATCTGTTTGGATCGCGGTAAGAAGTGATGCACTCAGCACTGAGTAACACCAGTACTGAAAAAAACCGACAGCTTGTACTCAAAAAAAAAGCCCCCTCCCCATTGGATATTAGGAAAAATTTCTTCACGGAAAGGGTAGTCAAGCATTGGAACAGGCTGCCCAGAGAGGTGGTGGAGTCACCATCCCTGGAAGCGTTCAAAAAACGGGCAGATGTGGCACTTCGGGATATGGTTTAGTCTAGTCTACCCTTGACTGGTTTAGTGTGGACTTGGTTGTGTAGGTTAATGTTTGGACTGGATGACCTTAAAGGTCTTTTCCAACCTAAACGATTCGATGATTCTATGATTCTGTAAATGTATTTTGCCCAAGCATCACTTCTAAAATACGTCTCTGGGGACAAGTTTATTAATCAGTATCAGAATGCTGCAATTTTCCAGCAAACCTGTTGCCAAAAGAAAGAAAACATTTCTATACCTAAGATGTATTTCTTCTCTTGTATACTCTCCTGTTGAGCTAAAGGATATGCAGAAGTGATCCTCTTCATTGCTGACACAAGGTTTGCTCGCGGTTAAAAATGAATTGGTGTGTACAAGGTTGATGAAGAGTTATTAGATGAAGTGCTATGCGACACTGCACAGGCTTACAGTAGCAAGGACAAGAGCCATACTACAAAAGTGTTTAAAAAAGGAGAAAAACTCTCCCATTTCTCTGGCTTTAATAAGCTTATGTTGCAGCTAAACTCTACACAGATCAGGAGAGTTCCTTGCGTTATCAAAAACCCAGCAGTACAGAGGAAAGAGGGGCTCTGCCGAGAAGCTAAGGTGAGAAAGGAACAGCTACCACGCACGCCCTTAGCTAAACAAACGCACGGTAAGAGAAAAGAGTCATCTGCTCCCTCCTACCCATGCAAGAGCCATTCTGCATCCTCCTTTATCCGTCTGTGATACTGCAGAGCTATCTCAGACTTGAACTGCACAGTCGGTGGCTAAAGCCTCTGATCTAGCAGCAGCAGATCATCTCCTTGCATTAATGTATCATTTCACAATGCTCTAGCATTCTTAACTCACATACAGGAAGGACATAGCAAAAGAGAAATACCGCCTGCTGTTTCTAAACTTTGCGGTGACCTCACCTAGTACCCACATTGCACGAAGCGTAACAACTGCATGAAAGTATATGCTAAGAAAATAAATCACAGAACTGAAAAAAAGACCGATTTTTATAATAAGCAGCGTTTGATTTTCCTAATTACATTCTTAGTTAATCTGGTCTTTCTGTTAGACACAAGGTTTCAGAGGTCCTTGAAAGATGATCACAGACAAAACTTTTAAAGAAAAAATATCTGCATATTTCCATCCAGTATCAGAAAGGAAGGGACAAAAAATAAAAAGTTCCATCATGGTTTTTAGAAAAGTTTATTCTAAATGTACCAAGGCCACCTAAATGTCACATCTGTCACAAACTGTTCAGGCTTTATAATACTCCTAAATTTCACAAGTAAGCTAATTATAAGAGCAGTAACCCCTTTTTAACTTTGTACTTCATGTAATAAGAGTATTATCTGCAATCTATTTTTGACTGAATTCCAAGTCGTCTGTTATAAGAGCCTTACATAGCCGAGTCATGTATTATCAGCATTCTTCTGACCCTTATTACCCTTTTATTCTCAAGAACATTCTCTAGAAATTCCCAAATAATTTTATGACATTTAGCAAGTCATCTCAGCACTGAAGTGAAAGTTTTTGCTAAGAGAGCAGGTGAAAGAAAATGATAATGGAAGGGTTATCATAAAAGAAAGCGATTTCAATATCCAAGAGTATACAAACAATTCAGTCCCAGCATCCTCAAATATTGAGACATAAGACAGCAGGTTTGATGTTAAAGGAAATTGGATGAAAATATTTGGATGAAATGGATGAAGACATTCTAAGAAATAAAGCATTTCTGGGGAAATTGGGGGAGGAAGGAGGAAGACAGCATACTTTTTATGCTAAGAAATAAGCTACTGTTTGTGAGGGACTTCACTAGGGTGGAGTTTGTGCAGCCACCCTGTTGCAAGACTAAGGAAAGCAGCCATCTGCAAAACCTGCTTCTCTTGCACTCACCTCCCTTGAGGCAGGTAGGTCTGGGTCTCCAGCCCGTGCTGACACCCCCCTGCACCCCTAAGGCCTCCTCCTCTTTTTCCAGACCTCCGCCTCACCTGGCTGACAAGGAAAATCGATAGGAGGTCATATGTAAACAGCAGAGAATGCCTAGTTTATGAGTGATGCAATGCTGCAGCAGAGATAGATGGAGATCTGTGCTAAAATACTGGTTTCCTGGGTTATGGAGGTGTAAGTGGGCCACCTGATTCTCCGTTTCATTTGCATCCCTTTAAATAATGCTGTCCCACGCTCTCTGCTTCAACACAGGACTGAAAATCTACTCAGAAAGGCTGAGATAAAGAGAATGGTTCCTGCCTTCTCTCTCATGTTGATCTTGTATTAGTTCCTTATTCATTTATTCCCCTTTCTCTCCTTCAATCTGAAATAAAAGCAATTCCGAGAGGAAAAGTGTTTGCTCAGAGTAAACCTTGTATCAGAAACTTGGGCTGTTCAAGGGCTGAAAAGAAATGATGGCTCATAGGAAGCGAAAACAATAATAATTCATTTAATATGTGCTCCAGATCCTCTGCACGGTGCATTAATATGAGCCTTTTAAAATTCAAGCAATAATTTTGTATGTCTTTTGCTTTCTAGGCTGTGTGAATCATCATCACCCTCTCTTGGACTAAGAAAAGAAGGCAATATTATCCGCACTTTATGGATGAAGTACAGAAGATTAAGTGTCATGCCACAAATCAAACAAAAGCCTTCAGAAGAGCTCCCGAACCAAAGTCTGGTACTTTAACCATATGATAATTTTCCTCTGCCAGGTATTTAAATTTTACCCCAGTAGTTCAGGAGTTCCCATTAGCACAGAATTCATTCCAGCACCTGTCACCAACGAAAGTGAAAGAGATTAGAGTTCACGAAGAGGATCCCATCTGTCTCCTCATTATCATATTTTCCCCTTAATGAAGATAGGACGTGGCTACAGAGCGCTGCTGGAGGAACTGAGAGTGCGAGTGGAAGGGAAAGAGCAAGCAACACGTTGCAGAGGCCACAGCAATTGTCAGAAAACAGGAGAGGAAGCCTTTGTAGTTCTGCTTGGCTCTGCCTGACGTAGAGACCAGTGTGGACCTTGGAGATAGTAAATATGAAAGACTTGAGGGTGAAGACATCACAGGACGGGTTTCTGGAGAATTGCCATTCTTTTTTGGCATACATTCATTAGGTTTTAAACCAAGGTGACAGGAAGAATTAATCTGTATTTCTAATATTTTTGTAAATAATACTTCATTACTGTTCTCATGCGCTGAGTTTTATGCTTTACAACTGATTTGCAGCTACTGACTTTGCTTTCCACGCTTGCGTCGACATCGTGCATCTTTTAAGCTCACAGACTTGCCCTCTCCTTAACCCTTAAGGGGACATGAGCTTAAGGGGACATGGGCTGATTTTACCCAGGTAACAATCTCTCGCATATCAGAAAGTAGCAGCATAAAATGTAGTATTTGAGAGGAATCGTGATAAAGCCCTACAGGGGAACCACAGGTCCCAGGACACATTGCTTCATGCTGCTCAGAAGCTTTTCTCTGTATAGGCGTAATCATATCACAGCAACGAGGACTGTCCAGCCCGTTTGCAATGCTTCCTTGATACAACGGTGAAGGCCGTCAAGGTGTGAAATATGAATCCTAAGATATCCACTCTGTGCATATACCTTGGAATCAATCGAAAACCAAGTTCGTAGATTTTCTTCAAATCTTACTTTGTTATTAGTATGATATTGTTACATACTACTCAACTAATGCTTAGCATGTTCCATGTGGATGGAGGAGACGGTGCTTCTGCATTTTCCAAAGCTAGATACCGGAGGCAGGGATGCACACTGTACATGTATGGGTGTACACAGATGTATTCACGCGCCTTTCTACACACAGTACAGAACTACTACTACGGAACAACTACACAGTTGGTATTTGGCCTTCTTCCAAGTCCTGTTCCCCATTTTAACCTGTGGATATTGATGGTATCTGCCCAGTAAACCCTACTGAAAATCAAAATAGCTTCTTCGGTCAGTACAGGTAAGATTGATACTATACAAAGAGCTTGTGTTTCTGCCAGAAAGGAATGTTCGTTCCATTAAGACCATTTTTTGTCGATTTACATTGATTATTAACATGTTTCTAATGAGATCCTTGGAATGCCTGGGAGTCCAAGAAAAACAAGATCTTCATAACCTTAGTTTGGAAACATCTTTATCTGTCCTGGGTTTATGCTCCTTGAGTATGAAGTCCAAGTCTTGGCATTCTGAAGACGCCTGTATTCTGATCTTTTGCTGGCCAGTCCAGCAGAGAAATGCGGAAAATGTGACAAACTAAATTTAACCTCCTAAACCAGAAGATGACCTAGTCCCAAATAAATGTTGAGGAGATCCTGATTACTAAAAATGATCTTTTGGGCAGCTAAAAACTGTATTTTCTGACTCGTATGGGCCTGGATATTTCTTCTTTATATTAGAGGAATAGGATGAGGACATTGAACGCCAAGGATTTTGGTAATGGGAAGCCTGTATGAACATGCAACTCCATCAAAATTAATTTCAAAACTCCTACTGACTTCACTGGGGCAAAAATTTCATCTTTCATCTCGGAATATTCAACGAATGCAGGTGATAACTCATCCCAGCTTATCCCAACAAGGGCTTTCCTGAACAGGACCGCATCGTGCCCGAAGCATGCTAGCAATGGCTTAGCTTCTTAGGGTAGGAGGCATGTGATCTATTTCCATCAATCAATGAACTACAGATCAATATGCCAGGAAGGTTCAGTGTTAAAAAAACTAAATAATGACTGCTTTCTGAAAAGTCTATTTCAACTTTAAGTCTCAGTTGCCCATCTCTGCTGAATCTGCAATATAGAGCACAAAGTTAAACAATGAGAAGAAAAAAATAAAGAATAAATCACTGGTAGCAAGACCAAAAGCAAACAGAAGATCCTACACCTTATGCTCAGGAACAAGCAGTAATGCAGTAAGTAAAGTAAAGTAAAGGCAGCCAAAGCATGTTTTTATTTCACAACTTCGTTTTAATATTTGAAAATGCATTCAATAATTCTCACCTGATTTAAATATTATGAGAGGAAATTAATGTTCTGATTAAGTAGGTGGTCACCCCACTGATCACTTCCACGATGAGGAAATAACATCAGTGTACATAAAGACTCAGCCACGGGAGTTAATTCTGTATTCTAAGCAAAAGTTATTTTTAAGTGCTGATTTATAGACTTTATATAAAAAGGTGATTAAAATAGTACTCAGAACTTCAAAATCGCAGTGGTAAAGCTATGCAGTTGAAGTCTAGGATTCAGAAAAATTTTATGTTGTCTTCATAACCTGTAAGGACTGTACTGCAATCCTTTGCATATTATGGGTTATCAAAGTAAGCTTTTAAAACTTAACAGCAGGGCAACAAGTGGCAGGCAAAGTAAATTTTATTCTTTTGTAATATCCAGGCTTGAAACTTTGAGGTATTTTGATTTATTGTTGTTATTTTTATTGCAAGATTTTAAGGTCAGAAAAGACTATTATCTCATCTGATCGAGCTTCCTGTCTATCACCAGTCATTAGCTCTCACATCTCAGCCAGATCTCTCTATGAAGAGCTCTAAGAGGGAGCATTACAGTTCTCAGGAAAATGTCAGTGACTGAGCTGCCAGGTATGCCAGAAGCTCCTACAGTGGAAGAAGCCTGATCAAGTGATGAACTCACAAATGCCAAATATGCCTTGCCATTATGGGAAGGGACTAAAGTTTAAATTTGCTATTAATCTGGAAAAATGCCTCACCGGCCTTACCTTTCTTTATTTGATTTTTGTGTGTGTTCACAAACGTTCCAAACACAAATAAGATTTACATGCAGAGCTACGTAAGTTGTCTGTTTAAAGAGCACATTCGTGTTTTAACAGATATGCACCCCCCCCAGTCCACTAAAATTTAACATAGTATCTCAGGAATCTAGCAGAGTAGTACAAACCCCTCATCTTGATGACGCCATTCTGATAATAAAAGGAAGTGAAGTTCCTTTGGCAACAGGGAGCCTAGGAAAAAGTCAAGTAGAAATCTCAAGCCTACTTCTAGTGAAGTCATGAGGTTATAGCATGGCAGGAGACGGACGGCTCCGACTCGCGCTCACTAAGCAAACAGCTGTGCCAATGTAAAGCTGCACCTCCCCCAGCTGTTCATTATCACTCAGCCAGATGTTACCGTCCCTGTAGCGGAAAATGAAACACGTGGCATCACCTTCTCTTTTTCAGCACTATCTGGTGTTTCAGCCCAAAGTTACTCTAACCGTCAACTTGTACGAACTATGAATGAAATGCAGGCCCCAGTTTCCCATGCTAATTCACATCAGTATCACTGGATTTGCTGTAGCTCCCCTGTCAGATCACTGAATCCCGTTGCATTGACAGTAGCGGAGTCTTCTCTGCTCAAAGCTCAGCCACACACAGGTAACTGGGCAGCGATTTTCCGCCTGTAAGAGAGCCAACTGCTAACTGTATTAAAACCAGAACTCACAAACGTAATTTTGGTAGATTTCTCAGAAAATCCCAGTCTGTCTGGCTGTAGTTAGACTTGTGTGCACTACACATCTTCCCTGCATAGAGACAACTCTCGCTGCCGAGTTAATCTGTTTCAATCTATTTTTATGTCTATGCTAGGGTTTAAGTGAGGTGAGTAGACAACTGAAGCCTTCCTGTAGCATAATACTGCTTTGCTACTTCCTATGACCTCTGAGGGTCTTTGGGCTCTGAGTTACAACAGCAAAATTTCTCTCTGCTCCAACTAACGAAAGGGCCGATGTAACGATAAGACAAGACTGGTGTTACGTAAACTTTTACAGGAGTTAGTTGTTTTAATATCAGTCTCCGTGGACAGCAGGCATTAAATATTTCAAGATCAAAGGGTTCTTTTTAATCTAGCAATTAATCATCTTCTCAGCATATTCACAAATAACAAGCACAGTTAAAATCTTAATGCCGAGGTATTACAAAATAGGCCTGTATATATCCCTTACTGCTCTCACAACACAATCTCAGTCTTTGAAATTGCTTGATCCAAAGACTTAGTGCTACTGATACTGTGATACACCCTCCAGCCTAATTAATGCAGATTTCTGGTCCACGCCATTCTGCCTTTTTCTTGACCATTCAGTACTTAACAGCAGCAGCAAAATCAGAATCTTCTCATGCTATTAGCTGAAAGAAGACAAATAGATCTTACTGGCTATTTATTTCACTGTTTGTGGCAGTAAAGCCTGCCTCCTCTTAAGGAGTTTGTTAACCTCAATAAAAGTTTAGATGACCTCTAAAAGGATTCAACAGAGAACTAAATGCCAAAGCCAAGCCTTAGGGCACAACATGTCAAGAACCATCCAAGGCTGAGAAGAAACTTTAGTCTTTTACTCCTGCCCATGTGCAATAACAGACTACTGCCAATTTGGAAGCGTTACGGAAGCAGCTGCGGGACAGATTGATACCTGGAGTTAATGCGTGACCACACAGACGAATGCTGGTAGAAGGGGGCTTGGCGAAAGTAACACCATGAATCATAGAATCATAGAATCATCGAATCATTTAGGTTGGAAAAGACCTTTAAGATCATCCAGTCCAACCATTAACCTACACAACCAAGTCTACTCTAAGCCAATCAAGGGTAGACTGGACTAAACCATGTCCCGAAGTGCCACATCTACCCGTTTTTTGAAGACTTCCAGGGATGGGGACTCCACCACCTCTCTGGGCAGCCTGTTCCAATTCTTGACCACCCTTTCCGTAAAGAAATTTTTCCTAAGTGCAACAAGAGATTTAGAAATGCAGAATTTACATGCTTGTGTATAAGAAGTAAGGAAAACCAAACAAACTGTATTAAAAGTGCAATTTAGTAGATGGGACTGAGGCGGTCAGTAACGGCTTCTGTTCCAAGTGTATACATTTCAGATTTATTCATACATCGAAAGGGTACCACGCCGTAAGTGTTTGAGACTTAGCTTGCATTTACCACCTTGCTTTACCAAACATTAATGATGATTCTCCTCCCTCAGAAGGCATGAAGCTTTTTGTGGATGGGATGGTACAAGAGAAGAATAAACATTATGTATTATCTAAACAATCACAGCTGGAGCTGATACAATTTCAGAGTAAAAATAATTGCTTTTAGTTATAAAAAGCCAAGATGTCTTCATCCGCAGTGTTCAGTGAATACATATACATACCAACATGCAGAGCATACTCATCAGTGAATGACGCTGCACTAAGACATGGATAGGATGGCTGAGAGTGGAGAAAAAAAGGAAAGTACTATCTGTTCCAGGCATATTAGAAGATGAAACCAGAAGAGGACTGCAAGAAATATATTGCTATATACACCCACAGGCAATTGTTCCAGTATATCACTTTAACACAGAAAATGTCAGCAACATCTGAAGTTTCCCAGATCACCACAGAAAATTGCTTAAAAGATATCCTGATATACTGTAACGAAGAATGACAACATCTTCATTGCTGGAAGAAGTGGTGCTGAATATGTGTTATCTAGTTTTGAGTGGAGTATTAGAATCCCATTTTTCACCTGATCTTGAATTTTGCTGCTGTTAAAGTATTTTTTAATATACAAATAAAGAGACAAGAAAAATTTCCAGTCACTTAGCAATATTTTTAAATTCTTTTTGCTACGTACAGTCTTGCCCAATGCATTTCTCTGTGAGAAGGACCTGAAGATTCTGAGGCAAGGGGTTCTCACGTAAAACAAAGGAGATAATTTTCTGAGAGAAGAACGAGGCTATACCATAGGTAGAGCTGAGATTCATGCCACAGCAAACAAGCTTGCACTAACTGAACATGCACTAGTTCCTCAACAATTCTCTAAAAATGCCCATAATTCTATCAAATTCTAATTGTAGGATTCACTAAAGTATTTGAAACTTTTTTAGAGTAACATCAACAACAAGGTTTTCAGGACCTGTAAGAGTTATATAACTTTTTGTAGCCTTTCAGTCGTTTTTATCCCATCTGCTACCCATGCAACCGCTGTGCTGTTGGACACAGGCACAAAAACACTACACTCCTGGGAACAGCTGCCACAGAAAACGTTCCACACACATAGACCCAATGGCTACACATACGGTACTAAATTTAACAGCACAAAGGAATAAACAATTACTGGGACTGAAATTCAATTGCCTATACTATGAAATTGCTAAAATAGTTCTGGTAGAGTTATAAATAAATCCTATATCGGAATTTAGCTCAGACCATGGACTATTACCAGTAGATATTCTGAATTTTTTTAATCTGTTCTGGAAGCTCTGTGAACTTGGCATTATGAACACAGTCTGTTCCATGCCTCTGATTTATTAGTATAGCTACAGCCTATCAGTCTATAAATTAGGGTAGCAGGGATGGGGTAATCAATCATAGTAAATGAACACTCAGAATGCCAGACGTGCATGTATACATTTTACTTTACTATGCACAAACTTGCTGAATGGGACATGGTATATTCAAAGTTAGCATGTACCAACCCTCAGTTGTCCCAGTATGAAGAGCTGTTGTACAGTTGCACAAAGAAGCAGCAAAGTCAATTTAATGGAACACGGAAATGTGAGGCTATCACAGACGAACAACACTTTGCAACAGCAAGAGAGCTGGAAAAACTGTACGCTGCCTTGGATGCATTGAAATGGTCAGCATGGATGGGTCTGGTTAATGCAAACTATTAATAAAATGTAGTCATATGCCATCCTCCATTACTTTCTGCTTTTTAAGGGAAAAAGTCTTCCAGCTCTGGAAGAAAGTGGTAATTTCCTGCCTAGAAGTTTTAAGAATACAAAGCTCGCTCTTGCTGAGCCAAGTAGTCTCTTTACAAAGAGTCACACTTTAACATTCTGCAGTACCTCTGCGGCATATTCTTCTAATCAACCTTTCATTGCAGTACACTCATCTTTGCTCAACCCCACATACAGAGAAATAACTGCTGTGTACATTTTGGCTCAGATTGCTTTTTCTTCCCACCTTCACCATTGTTTGCCAGGGTCAAACATAATTGGGTCAGGAAGAAGCCCTTGCAACCATGAATGGAGTAAGAAGTCAATAAGAAGCATTATTCTTACACGTACAGCATCTCTTATACTCCAGAAAAAAAAGGAACAGGAAACAAACTAACCCTCATATTTTCAGTTCAAAATGTATGTGAGGTAAGGGCATATGCTTGGAAACCTTTTGAAAAACTTAATTAAAACTGTCATATAAAAATATACTTGACAACTAAATCAGCATTAAAATAGTTTCTAGGAGATAAATAATTTACAGATTTTCACAGTTAACAATCTGTTTTCTGGAAATAAACTTCACAGTTTACCATAAAATGATCAAAGAGGGATTAGGTAGCTATTCCATTTACTGGAAAAATGTTACACCATATGAATGAGATTGAGAAAATGACTAAGGAGCTGAATATGTTAGAGAAGACGTAATGAATCTAAACACTGATAGAAATTCACTGGGTATGGAGTCATTAATGTTAATTTTATGAATATTAAAATCACCAAGGGGAACAAATTTGCTGGCACTAAAGCTGATAATAGCTAAACAGTCCAAAAGATTTCATTTCTAAAAACTATCTAAAACAGATACATTTTCAACTCTCCATTTGGAGTTTCTTTGCAACACATGACACAGAAAGCATAGAATACACAAGGTTCTTTCATGCTAGAAATAACTTCAGTGGCAACCCACTATCTTTTGACAGCTAAGTAATACAATGACAAGCAGATAAACTATAAACTAACGTCTTTCAACTGGATGGGCTACTGAGATCCCATGGCTTGGTGCTTGTTGAAAGCAAAGGGGGTTTCAAAACCTGCAGTGGAAAATTCATCTGTCAGTGGAAATGTCTTTCTGGCATTTTAGGATTTTTCTCTAATCCTGCACCGGTTGCCAGCATTACAGCTCTCCCTGTTCTTTGGGCAGAGGGTGTGGTAGGATCCTTTTATGAGATACTGGTCTTCATCTTTACATAGGATGTCTGAAATGTTGTGCATGACACACAAATTAAAAAAAAAAAAAAAAAGAAGAAAAAAAAAGATTTGTATAAGAGAAAGCCTTTGCAGTGGAAGTGAGGATACACAGAATAATAATGTTCAGTTTTACATGGCTAGTTTTCTACGAGAAATTCTGTGCGTTATCCAACGTTGCCTCAGGACGTGATCTTATTACTAACCTTATTCGATCCCTCCTGCCCTTTCCAGGAAGACGTGAAACAGCAAAATGGTGCGTGTGAATATGCTACATGCACAGAAACACAAAATGGGATTTGAGATACCACAGCTACTCTGCCCTGAAACAGCTGAGTGAAGTTCCCGTTTGAAAGAATTAAGCATCTCTTTCCTTTTTATTCCGGAAAACTTAGTGTTATTCTCTGAAGCAACAAATAATAATTAGTAAACACGAATCCTCTCTCTTCTGCCTGGTTTATTGTTCTCCATTTTCTGCATCTTGAAACACAATAGCAGATTTTGCGTGCACACAATTCATAATAGGTCTTTTACATCTTGGGTTTCAATACTACTTTGAAAGCTCTTTTTAATATGAGTCTTCTTCTCTTTTTGAATGTGGATCTCAACAATAATTTCTCAGATTTACCATGTCTCACATTTGGAAAAGTGTGTTTTTATCTCCAGTTGTCTCTAGTTTCTGTAGGAAGAATGTAATTTCTAGGTGATCACCAAAATCTTGCTTGTCATGGTAAGGGAAATTTGCTTCTTGATTATGAATATAGAAAGGCAGCTATATCAGATTTATTAATATATATTCAAGGTGTACTTGGCAACCCACCTTACACTGAGAAAATGATTACTTTAGAATCTCAGAGGTTATAAAAAACAAATTGCCAACTCTAAGCTGCAAGATGAAAATGAAATAAGCACAACCTAAAAATACAGAACCAGAAAATATTACATATCCACACCAATACATATTTGAGAATGCATGAATCGCCAGTATTTCTGCCTAACTTTGAAATGATGACCAGGAAACAATATGATGAGGAGCAGTCTCAGCAACAGCAAATTTATACCTATTAATGAAAATGGACATTCCAAAAAATGCCACTCGGCTCTCCTGCTATTTCATGCTGGACACTGCAGTGACATTTCCAGGCAATTTACTTATTTCATTTTCTGTGACAACAGCTGCCATCAGCTGTGATCTGCAAATACTACAGGACTGAAGAATCTGACGTCTCATCACAAGTCAAAACTTTTTAATATTGTTTGCAAATGAATGGCTGTGAACCAGTTCCCTAATATTTGCCTGACATTCCCATTTATGAAGCTGATTTTCTGGAGGAATGTATGTCCAATTTCCATAATCTCAATCAGCTCTAATCACCCTTTTTCTCTCTTTCCAAAGAATTCTTTGGTGTCTGTATTTACTATTTACTGTCATTAACAAGAAAGCAAGAAAGTTATTGCTCCTGTTACTTCCTGAATTGAGATATTTGGAAACTGGTTTTGAAGTTCTCTTTCATGCTTTTTTTAAAGTTATCGTCACTTAGAAACAGTAAGAAACATACTGAAATTGAAAAGAACACCCACGGAAGTGTACTGTAACACCCTGAAAGTTTCTTGTTAAAATGTAAATATTGCAAATTTATGCCACTAAAGTGTCTGCCTGCTTTCATTTTCTCACATCTTCTACTTGAAGACAAATGTGGGAACAGAATAATTAGTTTCTGTTCTAATGAACTGTAAAATTTATAGTAGATTATTAAATGGAGAAGCATAGAACAATATTATCATTAAGGATTTATAGGTTATAAAATTCAAATTATATATATTTCATAAATTCTCCTTGATCTTCATAGCTATTACAACTTTCCCAAATATCCTTCCTGTTTCTTATTTCCATCTGGCATACTCTCGCAGTTTAAGAGAATCTTAAAAAAGTTGCAGAGTTAATGAAACGGAAGAGTTCCGTGCATGGTTCCCCGGGAACGGGTACGCTCTCTCTGGTTACTGGGCACGTTTTCCTGCGGCGGTCTGTGCGGCTGCATGGGAGAGCTGCAACTCGGGTGTGCGCACCTGCCCCGGCTCCAGCCTGGGCTTAAAACACCCTGTTTAGAATACGTTCCTTACAGTAACCAAAAGAGCAATAACCTTTTAGCGCAGGACGGCGTAGATGTGGACGGGTAGAGGTGGCACTTGGGGACATGGTTTAGTCTAGTCTACCCTTGATTGGTTTAGAGTGGACTTGGTAGTGTTAGGTTAATGGCTGGACTGGATGATCTTAAAGGGCTTTTCCAACCTAAACGATTCCATGATTCTATGATTCTATGATTATTTTACCCTAGAGAGAACGAAGCGCATCTTTTAGAGCACTCTCAGTTCACGCTCTCCCCCCGGGATCAGCTTGCCGACTGGTACGTTTTAGAAGTGGAATTTAGCTTAGTCCCCTTTTTCAACCCTAACCCTTCCCCACTTTTTGTCCTCTTGTAACATAAACAGCGTAACGGTTCCTTCCCCAAAGCTTTGCAGCTGGCAATACTGACACCTTGCTGAGAGCAGGCAGCAAGTATCGTTATCCAGTGATCTTGCAAATTGCCATTTTTCTTTTTCAACTATCTCTACTATATATCTTCTTGATAGAAAACTACCATATGAAGTGCTTCTGAAGTAAAGAAATCCACTTCAGAGCTTTTGGAGATTTTTTTCCCCCCTATTTTTTCTTAAATTCATGGCTCTAAAAAACACTGACAGTTTTGATGGAAGAGGTTGCTGCCAGCAAGAAAACAGATGCAAAATTGAGGAAAACGTGTGAAATGTTGAGAGGAGTAAATCAGCGCTTCAGTGTCAGAGTCACTATTTCATTATTCAGATGCAGTAGGCTGAGCGAAAAAGATGAAACATGTCAAAAGTAAGAACGGGGTTAGTATTGAAGTTCACAGAGAAACCTTAGCATCCAAGCTTCTGCTTTGTGATATTTATAATTACTCTCCAAAATCCTTGTGTTCCTCTGGCTCATATAATTTTTGATCAACATACGTAAGCATATTACTGCAGTATTTGTTTCACTTCACTGTAGTTTCACCCAGCTCGACTGGATTTCACCACTGTAAAGCTAAAGCTATACCATAATGAAAAAAGCCCAACACAATTACTTACTTAGAAGTACCGAAAAGATAATACTGAGAGAATGTAACGTGTGGGAAAGTTGGAGGAAATTAAATTCCTTTTAGAAAAACATCTAAAATATCTTACCTGCAGCAGGACTGGATTTACTGCCTGCATACTGGGTTTGCGTGGCAAGGTTTTGGTAGTGGGGGGGTACAGGGGTGGCTTCTGTGAGAAGCTGCTGGAAGCCTCCCCCATGTCCGACAGAGCCAACGCCAGCGGCTCCAAGACGGACCCGCTGCCGGCCAAGGCCGAGCCCATCAGCAACGGTGGCAGCGCCTTGGGGAGAACATGCTTGAGAATTGGTGGGGGGACACCCCTGTGCAACTGCAGCTGCAGAGAGGAGTGAGTACGTGAGGCACGGCTCTGCAGCCCCCAGGGTCGGGGCAGGAGGGCAGGAGGGGCTCCAGGCACGGAGCAGAGATTCCCCTGCAGCCCTGGTGCAGCCCATGGCGAGGCAGCTGTGCCCCTGCACCCATGGGGGCCCCCGGGGAGCAGAGATCCCCCTGCACCCGGGGAGGAGCCCACGCCGGAGCAGGGATGTGCCCGGAGGAGGCTGGGACCCCGGGGGAAGCCCGTGCCGGAGCAGGCTCCAGGCAGGAGCTGTGGCCCCTGGAGAGAGGAGCCCAGGCTGGAGCAGGGTTGCGGGCAGGGCTGGGGACCCCGCGGGGGACCCGTGCCGGAGCAGTTCCTGAAGAACGGCAGCGCACGGGAAGGACTCATGTTGGAGCAGTTCCTGGAGGACTGTCTGCTGGGGGAGGGACCCCACGCTGGAGCAGGGGAAGAGTGTGAGGAGTCCTCCCTGAGGAGGAAGGAGCGGCAGAGACAACCCGTGATGAACTGAGGGAGAGAAATCGGGAGTGGAGTTGAGCCCAGGAAGAGGGAGGGGTGCGGGGAAGGTGTTTTAAGGTTTAGTTTCTATTTTCTCATTACCTTACTCTGATTTGATCTGTAATAAATAAAACCTAATAATAACAAAGTAATGTCCCCAAGTCAGGTCTGTTTTGCCTGTGACTGATTGGTGAATGATCTCTCCCTCTCCTTCCCTCGACTCACGAGCCGTTTCTTATATTTTCTCTCCCTGTCCAGCTGAGGAGAGGAGTGATAGAACGGCTTTGGTGGGCACCTGGGGTCCAGCCAGGCTCAACCCACCACAGCCTGTAATTTAGACCCCAAGGGCTAAATGTGGACACATTTGTCCCATTGTCAATTTTGGAGGAGAGGACGTATTCCTACATTTATTCCTGTTCATCAAATGAACAGGATTATCATTAGCTCTGCCTCTTGACAGAAATAATCTGCGGAACACCAAACAGTGGCCAACCCGAGGACCAAACCGCTACCAACAACACTGCGCTACACCACAAATCGCAGCCAAACCCTAATGCCGGGATACATCATTGCTGCCTGAACTCACCACCACCACGATCATGCTGTGCCAGAGCTAGGCTCATCTTAATCTAATTCGTTTTCATCCAGTATTCTTCACTTCACTGTTTCCAGCAAGTAATTCTTCAGAGGGGAAAAAAAGACAGAGTAAACTATAATCTCCCTCATCAATGTCATGCTCCGTTCATACCCTAAAATGTCACCTTAGTTGCTGGTTGCCTTATTTTGTGCAACTCAGTCTTGAAGACGGATAAACCCTCATCACTGTAACCCCCTAAAGAAGGAGGTTCGATTTGTTTTGTGAGGGTGGTAACAAAGTTACTTCAAAACACTTTGCAAGTTCACCTCAGTTTTTCTAAGTGTTTACACTGGAATGCAAACAGAAATTCTTTTACAAAAATCACAAAACATTTCATTTTAATCTTTTCAAATTACTTTCTTACTACATCTTATCCAAATCATCTTTTCATGTCTAACGTCACTATCATTGTTTAAAAACCCTAACAATAAAAGTATTTAAAAAGCAAAACTGATTTGGTAACTTTAAGATTTTATTTTTAACTTGCTAGAAAACAGAAAAAATAATAATTAGTTATTTACCTCTTCAACATTCTTAACCTTTCTTATATGTTATAGACTACTTGCAGAAACACCTCAATCAACTGAGTCTGTCCTACATTTTCAAGAAAAGCCTCAGATTCAGCAATTTGCTTTTACAGACCTGCTTGGGATTCTCAGAAATATTCATCAGTATCCAACCTCAGATAAGAAGCAGACACTTAAAAAGGCAATATTCTCTGTGCCTTGCTACTTCAGTTTTGTGTAGAATCATAGAATGGTTTGGGTTGGAAGGGATGTTAAAGATCACCTAGTTGCAACCCCTTTGCCATGGGCAGGGACACCTTCCACTAGACCAGGTTGCTCAAAGCCCCATCCAACCTGGCCTTGAACACTTCCCAGGGATGGGGCATCCACAACTTCTCTGGGCAACCTGTTCCAGTGCCTCACCACCCTCAGAGTGAAGAGGTCTCAGGAGAGTGGAGTAGAGGGGGAGAATCATCTCCCTCGCCCTGCTGGTCACGCCGCTTTTGATGCAGCCCAGGATATGGTTGGCTTTCTGGGCCAAGAATGATCAAAAGGAACAAAAGGATTATGAAGAACTAGCCCAGAGATGATCTTGCTAATTACGAAACATAATGGCCATTAATGACTGATTTCTACCCACACATTTTTCTTAAATAAGAAAAATTCTCATTAGTGTCAAGTACTATCATTTGTAATTTTTGTAAAGTTTTTATATGTTTTGCTTCTTATCCAACCAACACATTGAAGGAGAAAGCCTGTAGCATCGTTTCTGAATGATGTCTTCTCTAGGCCTCAGTGGCAAGTCTTCACTAATCAATATATTTCACCTATAAAACTAAATGCATTTCCAAGTATCTGCCACATGAAGAGTTGAGACAGCAACTAGAATGCACATTCTAAAAGTCCTTTTAACTACTTTTCCTTCCTAAATAAGCCTTGGTTATCCTGGAAGATTTTCAGCCTGATAGTAATCTCAATCTCACAGGGGAACACACTGCTTATTTCTTGTGAATTAACATTTTATAGCTTATATTGTGCATTACAATTCTCCAATCCCCACTCCAGATGAAAAAGGTACATTTATCATTTCCAAGAACAATAGTTTTTATTCAGATTGTGCAGGGAAGAACGAGAACCATCCTAAAATGAGCAAATGACAAGTGCACAGAGGAAGGGAGGATGAAGGCAGACTTACAAGAAATATAAAAAAGACATTTTTAAAACTTTTTTTCTTTCCCCTTGATCAATTTCTTTTCTCAAGGTGCTTTTTAACAATGAGGCAGGGCAGTCTACTTGGCTCTGTCAAACCCAACATTCCCTCAACGTCTTTTGAAGAAATACCGATTTTCTACAGGAAAAAGTCCTGTAGAAAGGATTCGACAGATAGCCCAGCAGATACATTTTTCAAATGGGACACACAGTCCTGCAGTTTTATACCAATTTTTGGAAAGCAGTTTTATACCATGAAAACCAGAGATACTACAGTTCAGATTGAAATTTGACCTCTTGTCCTGGGCAGATGAAAGTAGCAAGGTTTTCGAAAGAAAAACAAAAAGCAAAAAAAAAAGAAGAAGAGTAATGAGCAAAATCCAGGCTGGAAGGCTTTAAGAGAAATGCTAACAACCAAAAAGATGTTAGAAAACCTTCATACGCAGAATATATCCTTTTCTATTCAAAGGCAGCCTGCTCACTAGGAGTCCCAGATGATGCCCCTTATTTCACCTGAAGTCCTTGCTAGCACAGTGAAGGAGGCAAGTGCTTTAACAGCAGTGCTTGCCTCCCCAGAGCTCCCTACCA
This sequence comes from Pelecanus crispus, assembly GCF_030463565.1. NCBI lineage: Eukaryota > Metazoa > Chordata > Aves > Pelecaniformes > Pelecanidae > Pelecanus > Pelecanus crispus. The sequence goes on along the minus strand of NC_134655.1, from coordinate 20,538,125 downwards.
GGGAAGAAAACACCTCCCTTCCTCCTAACCCTCTGTGCAGCTCTCCTCCTGGCGTCTTTTTTCCCAAGGCATCATCACACGAGAAGGCAGACTACCACCCTGCACTCCCTCCTTGGCAGCTCTGGGAGGGCATGGATGAATTTCCTCAGGATGCAATTCAAAGGCAGGCAGTTTACTTTGTCAGTGCTACTAACAAAGGAATTGGTTCAACAGCTTGAAACAATAGTATTCCCTCCTACTAAAATCAAAAGCACAAATGAATTAAACAGAATTTCTCGCTCAAGCGAGGCAGATTGTCAAAGCTCTATTTCATATTACCCCTTGTAAGCCCAGTAAAGGTGCCGCACGCTCTTGTATCAGCTCTGGCAACGTGCGCGGCTGCGTGTGAAGCACAGCCGGTCCCCACGGGCGAGGAGAAGCCGCAGTGCCGTGCAGCCGCGAAGGTGGGCAAGTTTTTTACCCTGCCCACAAAGTGACACCGTTCCCTGCCTGCAGGCAGAGCTCAGCCCATCTCTCAGGCCAAGGCAGATGGAAGGAAATGCGGGCAAATAACAAGCGCTGCTTTGCAGAAGTGGAGTGCTCCAGCTGCTCTCTTCTGTATGGTTGCCCGTCCTCACCCCAACTCACGACACTGCGCTTCCCACCAAACACAGCAGACTTCCATAACATCAAACCGTAACTATGCATTGCCGTGCCTTATGCATGCCTTATGACTGGCTTTGGGGCTGATCTTGTGTAAAATGTGCGTACAAAAATGCTTCTAGCAGATTTCTTCACGGGAGATAGTAAACAACATAATCCCAAAGTTTTTATTTTTGTCAGATTTAAGATATATTAAAACATGCAAAGCTTCAGGGGTCAGTCACAGTGGCATAAACCAACACCAGCACACGTACCTGCAGAAAACACAAAAGGCTTCAGGAACATCTTTTTCCCTCGACCAAGCAGTTCCGAAAGCTGTTCTAGAGGTGGTGTATCCCTACATGTGCACAAAGATATTGACAAACCTCTCCTATATTTCAGTTTATTCTTGGAGTGATTTTTCTTTAATATACGACCAGAATAAACATTGTGTGGAAAGCTCTAGTGTCTTTCGATTGTCTATAGATGCTGCAAATAATTTAACAAGCACCCTCATGATGTTTCTTGCTGTAGGCAAAACATTCATTTTCTTCTGCTTAAAAGTAATGATTTTTTTATTATTTCCTTTTTACAACAATTTAGGAAAATACTAAAAAGAATGCTTCTAGTATAATCTTTTATGAAACAGACAATGCCACAAAATTCACTCCAGATCTCATTCTATTAAAATCAAGCTATGCCAGACACTTGGCCACCATGGATTGCAAGTTCTAATAAACGTTAAAAAAAATCTATTGAGATTTTCACTATTACAAAAGTCTTCAATGCGCAAAATTCCCTACACAGAAATATGTAAGATTCCAATTTACACTATGCTGTCTTAATACTTAATTAATATTTTTTCTCTAATTAACAGTTACTGAGTACCCAATTTATGATTCTCTTCTTTCATCTGATATCCCCTTTCCCTCCCTGTTTGCAGTATCAAATTGGAATATTAGCTTTCTGAACGCTTTGATAAAAGAATATTATAAGCTATATTTTGCCCAACATAACCCCCCCAAAAGTCACAGTTTCATAATGAAATTACCCAGCTATATTTTCAATGTAATGAAGAGCTTCTGTGCCCCGAAGCTCTAAAGGCTCAGCGCCCAAAGAAGGCTAGAAGAGCAGCTTAGCTATGCGAGCTGGAACATACAGAACCCTGGTAAGGGACAACCCACATCATCCCCAAGAGTTGTTTGTCTTCTTGGACACAACAAAATGTAAATATTTTTTGAAACTTTGCTTTACACACACTCCTGTCTTTATTAAAACAAAGATATATTCACCGTATTGGGAACACTGCAATTGCAAGTCATGGTCTGACTGTTCCAGGGGTGTAAATCAGTAAACCCACCAAATGGATAGGAACTATTCAATACTAACATAAAACCCTGATGGCAAATGTACCAATGTAAATCTGTGATAACAACAGTGATTTATATGGCTTGTATTTGTTCTTCTTATTTTCACTTTAAAAATACATTTTGTTTTCATTGACATCTGTTTGTATCTGTTTACATTCTTTTTATTGACAATCGATCTGTGTTTCAGAATTATCTATGAGGTGAGTGGAATATTGGTTATACAGGGGAAAGGAATTAATCCGTTTGGAATTTGAGTTCTGCTCCAGATCCAGCATTTCTCCACAGCCTGTGCCCTGATGCCCATGATGGTGCTTCTCAGGTCATATTCCTCCAGTGGGGCCGGACTGTTTTCTAGAGCGAGGGAACCGTAGTTCGGTCCAAGACAAGGAGTTCCCAGTGACCCTCGCCAGGACAGAATGAGCACATTAAAGGGAAGACAGTCCAAGTAAATGAATTCGGCTGGTCGGTGCTGTCTTTGTGGAAGGATGGCAAGACAGCAAGAACATTGCAGTCCAAGCAAATGGCCAATAATTTTGTTGTTAGTAGCAGAATAAAACACGAACAAGGAGTTTTACTGTAGTTCCCAAGTTATTTGTGGCTGAGATGCACCTGAAAAGTTGGCAATTAGTAAGAAAATGTGCTCTTTACAAGGCTCTTAAAAGTCCCATTAAGTCTGTATTTACTTAGCATTTTCTCTAACTCCCTTATTGGAAAACAAGCAGCAGCAGTTTCAGAAAAAGTAGTAAGAGAATAAATGCCTATTTGCCATTCTAGTGCAACAAGAAGTAGCTGAATTTCAGAATGCCCAAATTAAAACTGGACAAACCTAGTGACATGCATGCTGGGTTCAGCCACAGAATACACCTCCAGAATGAATTCATTACCGCATTCACCCAAGTAGAGCTACTAACTGCAGACAGTACAAACTCGGAAGGCTTGAATCGCTTCAAAATTTTCAGACCATGAAAGAACGGATAGATTTCAATGCCACACTCCGTGTGGTTCACTATGGTGATGCAGAAGGAATAGATTTAAGCCTGTACAATTTCAAAAAAGCATGCATAGATTCAGCCATACGGCTCTCATTGATGTAAAACCATAAAGTCACCTAGAACTACTCAGAAATGCAGGACTGTAACTTCAGACCAAAGCAGAGTAATCCTGTTTTCAAAGTTCCCTGATAACAGCTGCAGTCTTTTGAATTTGCCTTGAGTTTCAGTTTGAAGATCTACAAACAGATACCTATCTCTAAAGGACTCCGCTCAAGAAATGTCAAATGTAAACAGAGTTTGAAGGAGTTAAACAACTGTTTCCAGAGCAGCACTGATCAATTTTAGGCTTATTTGCTGTTTCAGTTTGATTTAACAACACAGGAAGGAGACCTCACCACAAAGCAATAACATGCAGTGATGTGGTAGGTTGCAGGGCGATTGGATATTGCTGGGTACCAATATTAATTCTGGGGTAATGTGTGTGCATACACTACTTCCCAGCTGACCTCATTTTAATATGTATAGAGTGTACGTTGACAGCTGTGTGTCATAACAGGATCCCATCTCCGTCTGACATGATTGATGTGCAACCCTTGAGATTGCTATCTTTCACCACAACCAGGTATTATACAGGTAGTTAGTGTGAAAGAGGTATTTTCCGTTAGAGGGAACGAAAGGGAAAAAAACAATAAACTGAAAAGAGTTGCTTGTATTTAAAAAGCAGCAGGACAGAGAAAAATAGTTCTTTAAAGAACCTTTCATCTCACAGTGCAGGCTTAGAAGATAAAAATGCCTCCCAGTTTTCATATATGAATATCTAAATTCAATCTACAGACAGAAATTGAAACAAGAGTGGCCTGGTTTCCAAGTATACCAAATGCTTTCAATTCTTATGGTCTCTCTTATTTTTTATATCATGCTGGCTTTCAAGGTATCTCTGTATTGCATACTGCAAGCTCATGCAAGCTTGTTGCACGCAATGTCCAAACCAGCCAAACGTGAGCCAGCCGCAGGCAGGATGCTGGCTCAACAACGGCTGCTACACCCAAAATATAAAAGAGGACTCAGTGTTGTACTAACTGCACGGAGAACCGAGCTCTCTCTTTCAGGTCAGTTAAGTCATAAAATTCAGAACGGTGCCCTGTATACTCCTGTATGTTGCTCACGTGCCCCACTGATTAAAGATGAGATTGTAGCATTTTATTTAAATAATGGCTTTAGATGAAAAAATTCAGGAAACTACAATGGAAAACTGTTGTCCTTGAATGCAACCTAATGTAAACTGATGGCTATTTAATAACTATGAACATTTTATGTTGAATTTTTTTTTAAAAAGACAAAATACATTCTACCCCCCCAACATGTGGGCATGCACGTGCACACATGCACACACATTCTCAGCTTCAGGTGTCTGAAGTATAATTTGATGGAAATTTTGAGCTCTTAACCCAAACACCGTGAAAGCCACAAACCTTTGAACACAGTTAAATCATCCAGGAATTTTCTGAAATTGCTCATGTTGTTCTGATCACACTCACATCTGACATGTTGATAAGAAGACTCCACATACACTACAGGAAAAAAACACGGGAAAGGTTCTACCGCTTCTTTCTCTATCCTTCCCACTGAAACTGTTTCTTTTTCTGAAAGGAGGAGAGAGAGAAGGAGGGAGACCAGAGAGAGGACGATTATACAGATATTCACGTAGGGAGGGAGTTCTGGGTCTGTCTGTTTAGCACAGCAGGACTTGGATAAAAAGTACCACCAAAGAAGGATCCATGACTGGAGACTAGGACAACCCCGACAAAGCGAGTGCTCTAATCTCAACACCACAAAAATACAGCTTTGGCACCTGGTAACCCCTTTGGGCACATGGCTACCAGATACCCAAAACCCCTTACGAGATTACCCCCCTTATGAGATGGCCTACCACTGCTTCTGTTCACCAAAAAGGACGTCTGGGGAAATGAGGAGATCCTGTCGCCCGAGCGGCATCGCTGTTGTTCCCGCTTCTCTTGGGTCCAGAGGCCAACTGTCTGTACAAGGGGAAGGCATCAGGGTGAAAACCCCTGCCCGGTGGGCAGCAGGCACCCCATAGGGAAAGTGAATTTGAAACACCTTTATCTTTTGCCTAGCAGGATTCACATCCTGGTGAAACTTCTAAATTACAAAGGTGTTGCAACTGAAGTGCAAGGGTAACCGTAAACACCAGGGGACACATTTTATGTACACTTAAACCCAGTTCAGAGGAAATAATGAACGCTTACTTCATGAATCCCATTAACACTTAAGTGTGAGATATGCTAAGCAACTTAGCACTGTCAGAGCAGAGATACTGTTAAGACTGTCCTGAAGCCAAGCTTTTAACACCAGGATACCTTAATTTAGAAAAATGATTTATTAACACACATATTGTAGCCATCCAGTGGGTTAGGCGGAATGCAAACTGACTCAGAATGAGCGATTGCTGGGAAGTATAGACTTTTTTCTTATTTTCCCATTTGAAGCAGCCGTATGGCATCCTAAATGTTTCCCAAGTGTCCTGAAACCATTACATTCTGCTAACAAGTTGATACCCATGAGCACTGCCAGAATTGCTCTCCTCCATCCCTCATTATTCCCACTTATAACCTACCAAACATAAGGACTTGTTCTCTAGGATAATTACTTCACCATAATTCACTATTAACTGTGGCCACACCAGAATGAATGGCTCTAATACTAACAGAAATCAGAAAATAAAAAACCCAGAGTGGGTATGGAGGATCACTTGGAAATCTCTTATGCTTCAAACTCCAGTTAAGAAATCATGACTGACCTACTATCACTCACATCACTGCAGAAAAAAGAAGTTTAAAAACCCTCTGAACATCTATTTGCCAACTTCTATTTGGCACTGGATCACTAGTGACCTAGGAAATGGAAATATCCATCTCCAATTGTTAGCAACTATTTCTCCTGAAAATAAAGAAAAATCTGTCCTGAAGCTGAGCCTCAGATAATCAAGACAATTAGACAATGAAGTTTGGTATTGACTGACAAGTCAACAACATTTCTATATTGTTAAGCTATCGCAAAATCAAGAATTAAGAAAATCTACAGTACATGCTGCTTTAAAAAAGCTTAAAATGCTCCATATGATGACTGGTATAAAAAGAAGACCACTGTGTAGTAAATCAGAAATATTGTTACAGAATGTTCATCTCCAATAGAAAGTAAAAGCTTCCTTTCTTAAAAAAAAAAAAAAAAAATCTCATTTCCAGAACAAGATTTTTTGTGCATATATTATTTCAAACAAGACAGACATTAATTCTCAATTCCTTGTCTTCCATTAGAATATGTGAAAGGGCTCTTCCTCTGGACCAATCCAATTCCTCCTTGCAAGCAGATCTTCAAGAAGAAGAAAAAAATCACCAACCTTTTTTTGTTGTTACTGTTGCCTTAAAAAAAAAAAAAAGTACACTGACCTAAGGGTGAAGATCAGTATTAAGCTGGGTATTTTCCAAAAAGCCCAGTGTGTGGAAGGAAACTGCCTGCTCCATTGCCTGAACTTGCTGTCTCTGAGATACTGCCTCGAAGCAGCCCCATCTCCTGTTCCCAACCCAGAAGAGGGGACAGCCCGCAGCGAGCCAGGACCTCCTGCTCACACAGATGCTTTCTGAACTCTTTATCAGCTCCTCTGTCATCACCCTTCCTTTCCACCCCAACACGCTTTCTTAGTTACCACACATCATTCCCATTCTCAATTAGACCGCAGTTATGGGTTATATTAACGCTAAAATCTATACCCAGCAGAGAGGGCTCAGCTGGCCACCAACAGGACTTTAACTGAGACCCAATGTCAGTAAAATTTACTAATATCCATCTCATCAACAGGCTGACCAACATTCTTCCCAAGCATGACAAATACAGTCAATGTCAGAAAACCTCTCAAATTCACTATATATCAACAGTCAGCCATGGTTATTATGGCATGACAATGTTCTTTACGCTGAATGAAGAACACCAAGTAAAATTATTTCAAATTAAATCTTCTAAGTTCATATAAAAGACTACTGCCAAAGCAAAAAGCAGATTTGTTTTTCAGCTGACAAATGACTGATTATTATTAGACATTTTGTACTAGATCTGTAACACCAAGCCTTCCCTTTGAGAAATTTTGAAGATCTTTACCAATGTTTCTGAGACACATTTATGTATAGTATATGACTTTACAAAGAAACTGCACCTCAGAATTTTGTTTCTATGACAAGAAATAAGATTTCAACTCTCTGTTTAGTTTCAGTAGACATATTGAAGGTCAATATGGTCTGCACATTTAGAACTCTAGAGTAGGCAAAAAGTGAAAAGGCAAGTTAATCATCTTAAAAATACAAGAGCCCAGCCATAAAAATCTATTGTTTATCTTTTGCACTGACGGTATTTTACTTTCCAAATAAAAATCCCAGTTCTCCAGTGAACAGACTTATTGAAGTAACACTGTACTACACTGTTTCAATTTCAGGTATTTGAAACAATGATACCATAAAATGATCTGAAGTATTGTTGTCGCATAAATCTCCAAGCAATTTGCGTGTCCTTAATGTTCAAGCCTAAAATTGTTTCATTCTCTAGCTGACGGTGCACATTGTAAAGTTGCAGTTTATCACTTTTCTTTCACTCTTCTCCAGCAGTTACATTACCACATCCTTTTTTATTACTATCGCAGGATGTCACTACATAAGTGACATCATAAGGGGAGAACAAGGATTTGCCAGGAATAGTCAGAATCGCTCTGCAGTGCTACAGAGCTCTGCATTTCAGAGAAAAGGGGACAGTCTTGCATTTTAGCATGCCGACCGTGTGCGCTATCAAATCTATTGCCTGTCACCATAGTCCCTTGGACTGGATAAATTATATCCCACAGTTGGGCAGTACAAAGGTAATTCTGTTGCCATATGTTGTGCCAAAGAGCCCATGCTGTGACAGGGTGCATTACAGATTATGCTTTCCCATGTGAGGCCCATTTTCTCCTTCATCTGTGAGGGATAAACCTTGCCTCCTTGGAGATTTTAAACTATCCAAAATAAACCAGTACCTCCAACAAGCTGGAGATGCAAATTTGGCTTGAAAAAAAAGAAAAAAAAAAAAAAGAAAGAAAGAAAGAAAGAAATAAAAAAAAAGAGGCAAAAAAGCCCAATGATTTTTCAGGTTTCGGAAATTACTTGATTGTCCATGTATACACCTAGAATTCACTATGCATCAATCCCATGGGAATTCCATCCCCAGCTCTAAGTTAGTAAGTCAGAAAAAATGGAGTCAAGAATACTGCGATCAGCTTCACACATTTGCTTTATCAGACGCTCTGCAGTATTTCTGAGTTTCTTTGGTTGGTTGATTTCAAATGCTGGCATTGGCAGCCGCTCACACATAAAGAAAAGAAATACCTTGAGAGTAGAAAGAAAATAGGTAGAGCCCCCCAGAGCACATTTAAGAGATTTTGCTTGTCTGTTCAATTTATTACCGGATTTCATTATTTAGCAGAAGTGAATTGAAGTGGTTGGTAATGTGCCACAAATGATTTCAGCCATCAGCATCCAGCTCAGTTCAGGGATAATCAAAAGCCATCGCTACATGACTAGAGTTGGGCACTGGAGAGAAAGGAGGTCTGTTTGAAGTCCTGTTCCTGCTAAGAAAATGACCACGCCATGTAAGTCAACTCAGTGAATGCATGGGCTTCATCTCATAGTGCAGAAATGAAGATAACTACATTTTAGGCATAATTACAAAATATAATACGCAAGAAGAAAGAATGGACAGTAAGTACCTAACATCTCACACGAGAAAAACTATTCCCGAAGGTAAAAGGCTGACATAGTGAATGCACATATAATCAAACACTTCTCATAGTCTTCAAAAGTTAAACAAGATACACTCCCGAATACATGCAGTCATATGTGCTCATAGCTCATTTGCTTCCGTCATTTTTTTTTTAAAAACTCTTGGAAGAGAAAGAGACATTCAGCAAGGGTTTTGCATTAACAGCAGCCTTTGGAATGCGAAAGCTTGCTATACAAGAACATTTGGGGTCAAAGGGTAAGAAAAGTCTTTACTGGAAATCTGTTCAGGTATATAGAGCCACAGTCACATCAGTTCCTCTTCCACCCATAGATCAAGAAAGAGACGGAGATAGGATTTCAAGGAGTCATGCAGCAGTATGAACCCCAGCCCACGCTACGGTCAGCAGAAATGCTACCTGCAGAGCCAGGAGCCGAGGAATACACATCTGGCTCATCGAAAGCAAGCCTAGGCCTGATAGAACACCGACTCCCATGGTGATTTTCTTCTCCTACTTTTTTAAACAATGAGTTTAGATATTTGTTATGCCAGTAGGCAGTCTGTAATCTTCACCCCAATTTCAAGGTTACTAGAACATACTCCTTTTGATTTAAGGCCTTTTGCCTTCAGCTAAAATAGAGCTTACTCTAATTATCCTCATTATAACATCCATAATTCGGGGCTCCCATGGGCACTAAGGGTGTAAAGAAGATGGCATAGATTTTTACATCCACTGACCTCTAAATTAGTGCGAGATTATTTCCCTGGAAGAGGGTACAAAGTAAAATAAATTCTTTGCTTTCCACTCGCTTTACAAATATGTGGATGCAGCTTTGTGGGTAGGTGTGTGAGTCCGTGTCATCTGCATTCCTGTTTCTCAGTGCTGCGTATAGCTCATGGTCCAGATGCTGCACACATTCAAGGCTGGTTTATGTGCTATTTTCATGGCCACGTTGCCATAAAGCCCAGAAAGGTTTATGGCCACATTAAAGAACATTCTCACATCAAGTCATCCAACTGCTTAGTCACTGTATAATAGCTCCTGGACACCACCTCCCTCTGTAAACTGTGTAGGAGATACTCATATACAACCAGAAGGACCAAAAGCATCGAGTGGTCTTTTGCCATACGAAAACATTGTGAAACCTTCCTCAGCTTTGTGGGTCTCCATTTGCCCTAGGGTTCCCAAGACAAAAGAGTAATGTGAGAATGGAAAGAGTATTCGAGGTGGCGGGGTGGAGAAGAATTACTGTCACGTCCCTAGACACGCGGTCTTTTCTCATAAAGACGCCCCAAGTTGTGTGGATTCGGTTACCATAGTGAATAGTGATGGAAATGGCACTATGGAGAATATCTCGAGATGAAAAAGAACTACTCCTCGCATTATGTTCAGTAAACATTAAATCTATCATAGATCAAAATATACATATCAGCTAACCTCCTGTTCAGTTATTTAATGTAATATTTACTATCTAGAACCTGGACAGAGGTTATTACATTTATTTCACATATTCCATCAAGACCTGTCAGACCACCTAGTGTTAAGAAAATGCTATAAGTGAAATCTGATCAGATTTGTTATTTCAGTATTTCTTTTTTGTTTTAGCATGCCCCACTAGTTGGCAATTACTTCCTACTGTACAATCTATTAAATATTCATGTCAGATATTATTTGCATAGAGCAGCTTTTCTCTGATAAAAAATATGTTATTCGTTCACTGCTTAGAAGATTGACCTAAGGTCCCTACTTTAAACACACAGTTATATTGATTGTGAAAATACACTAGGAAAATTATGTAGTTTATATGCATGCATTATTTCTACTGAGTCATCCTGAAGCTTATAATTTAAGCCTCAGTGTTTCAGGTAAAATGAAATTGCTTCACTAAGTACGGCTGCTTTGATTTCAGCTTTGCCAGGCAAGCAGAAAATCTTCATAGCATGAAAGGTCTTGTTCATACAGAATGTATAGTCATGCATTGATAAAATCATATGCATTCAAAATACACCATGCCTTTGTCCAAAGATTGTTTTACAAAACCTTTTTTTTACCTTATGTAAATAATCCCATATCCTATATTAATGGAAGATCATCAGAAATGAACAATGAATTTAGACTTCCAAAGCACTGCTGTGACTATTGCATTATACATAGCATACAGAGGACAAAGAAAACTAAGGAGCTTCCTTCAAACAGGAATAAAATCCCCAAACCAAACCAAAAGAACCCCAAGCAACAGAAAGATAAGCTAACTGGATTTAAACTAAAAAGAAATTTACTTCTCATGAGTGTGTCCCCTTGAGGAAGAAACTCTGAAATACCCCACTTTTTAAAAACTTATCTGCACTCTACTTTTCTGCCCCTCTCACTAGACAGGAACACTTTAAGAGCATAAACGGGGCAGGGGGGGAGGAAAAGGAGAGAGTAAAAAAAAAAAGGACGCATTCCTTGCCTGCCTTCCTCTTTTGTCAGCATTTTGCTATTTTCTCACATGCAGCCACCTGCTAGTCTTTCCCAGGTCCTGTCCACTCTTTATATCTCTTGCCTCTTTGCCTCTCACTCAAGCCTCTTCTATTTTCTCCCCATTTCAGTCCTCCGTTTCAAGCGAACATCTTCTCTAGTACGGTTATTCATCATAACAAAAGCAGAACAATGAGGAAAATTACAGCTCAACACTTCGAGGAATGACATTATCCTGGCAGCGTTGCTTGCTATGACAGGAAATCCATGTCACGATGGAGCGTGTTCACCTTCTAAGTCCCACAACTCAGAGCAGATTTCAGGCTGTGTATGAGCCTTTTGTTGCTGTCTATGTGCAGGTAAACTGCAATCACTCTGCAACGACATTTCATTTCAGGACACTAAAATGCTGAGCTAAGCAATGCGTTTGAAGAATGGACTCCCTTCTAAAACTTTGGAATAGCCCTAATAGGATTCATGCTTATCCAGAATAAAAAGCCCAGGATACGGTATTCTCCTAAATCGTAAAGTCAAGAAAAAAGTTCCCTGAAGACAGCTGAAGTTGGTATCCTGGGGTATACAATATTCTACACGTTAGCCTGATGAGTACCCTTCTGTATTTTATCTGATGTCCTCATTTAGTTCTGTACAGAAAGTGAAAACTTGAACCTCAGTGGAAACACTGGCAAATTCCTGCTGAGATCTATTACCTGAGAAACACCCACGGTACTGCAGGGCTGGGGAGGTTGCCTGGCTTACTTTGCTTTCATTTATCAATTGCAAAGGGGCTTTTTGGCCAGCAGTAAAGTTCAGATGCAGATATTAAGTAGGTTTCTTTCCTCTCCAAACCCAAGTCTTTTCAGTTCTAATACTGTGTTCCCATACATCCATATACCCTTGTTTTCCTTAAGCCCTAGCGATTATTCCATTTCATTAAAAAGCTGAGTAACGTAGGGAATACATGGTCAAATTTCAATCTATCTTTATGAATACAAGCAATACAGTAAAGATTTGCCATCATCTGTACTCAGTGTGACATGGTAGAAAGCCAAGCACAATCAACTGGGCTGGAAAACAGATGCAGAGGCTCTTAAGGGACTGTATAACATACTGGAAGTAAGAATAACAGGTAATAAGATCCTTTATCTATTGACATATTGCAGCATATGTGTTAAAAGCCTATAATATTGGCTTTTAAATTTTATGTCTAGACTTCCTTTCTTCTTAAAATGAGAGGAGAGAGAATTAAACCAGTATTTACTTTCAGTTTGCAGAATGATGAAAACTATTAAAAAAATAAGGAGACCATATACAGCGACCTGGTGAACTTAACACGTCTGGGCTGTAGACACCTGTAAATCCAGCAAACAGAAGGATGGTGGGGGACCACTTTGAAGACCTAAGCTACATGCTCTGCGTGCTACTATTTTTCTATAATTTCCCTATATTTCAACAGGAAGACAGATGTAGTGTCTCAAAGATGAAGGGTCTATCTAGTTTTACTAAATCTGTAGCAATAGACAAGACACAAGTTCCTTGAGAGGTACCTTACTCATTTGCAATTTAGACTGACATACTCCTTTTCAGTATATTTAACAGGACTAGTTTCTCCTATATTAACTTTGGTGGCCCAACAAAGCAAAATATACACTTTATTGAATACTTTCCTAATGAATAAGATTCTTGGTGTGGAAAAATCATCCTAACCTGTCCTACAACATGGGTATTGCATTTTCAAGACATGAAGTATTCTATACAAACAAATCAATTTTTATTATATCTTTATATTTTTTCCACAACAGCCAGAAATAGTCAAGAGTAAAACTAATCTTTTATTACTTTGTGTATAGATTTTTACTTTCAGCCAGTGAAGGCTCTTTTGTTTTTATCAAATTATTTATTAAAATGATTCAGTAGACATGTTTCCTGAACGTGGTCCTTCAACAGAACACTACACTACACTAGAACTAGAATACTCTTTCTAAAATGCTTCTCCTAAATGGATCTGAGGCTTTTCCACTCACATTTTTATGCAAGCACATTTTATAGTGAGAATGGATATTTCCTACGCTGCTTTTGCAATATAGGAATGCATCCTAAGAATATATTTCTAGAAATAAATCTGTAAGAACAATTCACATCTCATGCCAGTGAGAATCTGGAATAATTCCACTGATGTTTCTGAAATTATCCTAGTGTAAAGAAGAATGAAGTAAAAGAAAATACAGAGCCTTTTGTCTCCAAGGTCTATTGCTATACAAATAATTAATTAGTGTAGCTTGTGTGCAGCGGGCCTGCCTGTCTGACCACTGAGCAATTAAATAAAGTGATTCTAGGAGCTATAAGTCGTTGCTTCTGGAAAACATACCATCCTTCAAAACAAGAGAAAAAGCAGTCTTTACTAATTCAATTTTTACATAATTATAACCTAATCAATCTTATAGAGACTTTTTGGCATGACTATTCTCTCATTGTTATAACAATTCATAGTTTAGTCTAGCAGTAACAATCTTAACAACAAAGCTTGGACACATTCCAGGCACAAGGGCAAGGGACAATTTCTACCAGAAATATTATACATCCATTTTACCATTACTTAATATTGCATGTAAGAGATACACATATATCGAGAGATTTAGATTTTCCTTGGAGAAAACCCACAGGCACTATAATCATTCGCTAAATATCCACCAACTGCATTAGGGAATACATCACCTTCTTGATTTCCCCAAAAAGCCTAAAAATCACAGAAATAGGAATACAGGATTCCTATTTATGCTCTGCTAAGAGAATAAACTGGAATTGTAATACAACAGCGTATACAAACTCTAATGATAGTAGTTGATGGGAGGTTACAGAAAACTGAATACAATTCAGACACCTGAAGGCCTCTCCAACCTTCTTTGGGGATTTAACAGGGCAGAAATGACTCAAAGCTATCATTAGCACATCCTATTGATGATCTTATCCTTGTATCCTTGTCTCAAGCACACAAACACAATTATAGAGAATAAGCCTCAAGTGGGGGAACAGAAAGGACTGTTTTCACAAAGCGTATGGTAGTAATTTAAAGAAAATATTCAAAATCTCAGCGGCTGGAAAGACATTCTATATTTGCTTGAAACTGATGTCCAAAGGATTTTTTTCCTACTTTAATTGAAAAATCATGTTTATGATTAAATGTGCTTATTGCAAATCCTATGATACTACATAAAACAGGGACTTACTTACATTTTCCAAAAGCAGTGATATTACTGACCAATAATACAATAGCTTATATGTTGATACAATAATACAATAGCTTATATGTTGATAGTTCAGAAAAGTTACAATTTATAAAGCTAAGATCCCATTACCTATCACATTTTGATTCAATTTGATCTTTTAGCCACAATCCCCCGCAATCAGTTCCACAGTAGAAACGTACGGGTAGATAACGGGAGAGAGAATTTTTACCATGGAGCATCATAAAAACTGCTCCTTTCGTAGAGTCTTCATCTGCAAATGTGTGGGGGGGGGCCTCAGGTGAGGACTGCCGTACTCTCAGGACTAATGACGAGATTTCTTGCCCATATCCACCGGAAGCGCCCTTCCAGTTAGTACTGGGAAACATCATTACCACTAGTTGAAGGACGCATTATCATCTCTAGCAGCTGAAGTACTGACTGGCAACAGGAACTCACGGGCAGGCCTTGCAACGCTTGTGAAAAGTTCCATCTTTTCGTAAGGAGTTTTGGGGCTCTTCTGAGGTATAAAACCAGCGTGAGTGTTAATCACTGTGAAGGGTTTGTTTTGCAACCACTGTTCAAGCAGGAGTTCATCAATTTTGTGCGTATTAGGTTCAGAAACTACCCTCCTCGCTGGGGAGTATTTAGTGCAACTAGACAAACACAGATGTTTCCCAGAAATCCCTAAACACTCTTGTGTTCAAAGATTCACAACATTTTTCAAATCGACTATGCTAATCTTCACTGTCCAACAGGTTATATATCTTGTCTTCAGCCAGGTCAGCTATCTTTAGATGTCATTGAAAATTATGGTCATCTCTAATATTTTTCTCTGCTACTGAACTGGTCCAGTCACTGCTTCCAAACAAAAGGTTGGAAAATTTTAAAGGAGTGGTGCGGCTTGAAAAAAAAGCCTGACAATACTACAGAGAGGCCTATTTGTTCAGTTTTATAACTATTACCCAAATTGTTCCTGCTCTGTAATCCTTGCAGGTTGTAATTATCATTCCTTGTCTTCACTAAGGCATTTAGATCAAAATTTACATTGTAAGTTCTGTTATTCTCGCTGCGTGTGGCTAAATTTCATTCTCCCTGTTTGTGACCTGGGGATTTTCAAAGGTGCTCGAGATGCCAAGGAAATAAAAACTTGTCCAATTTTTTCTTTGACCAGCTGAAGTTCAAAATAAACTGCCAACATTGAGGAGTTGCCATTCTTTGCCTATGCAGACTCAAAAGACTCTGCTGAGATTTATTTTGTAGGTCAGACTTTTATCATCAAAATGTAATCATCTGAACTTAACATTAAGTATAAACAGATGAAATGATTCTTAGGTCAGGTATTAAAAAAACCTCTTTCTTTATCAAAGTGTTATATTAGTTATTACCTACACTTTGAAGTACACCTCAAGGCTTCAGCTTACAAGTTCATTCACAGCCACGCACTACCTGACATAATGAGGATGCAGGGGTTTGTAACCTATTTACCCCATCCTTTCAGAAGACACAAATTGTGTCTCTACTGATTTTTCTCCCCTTTTAATAGCTCCGTCTTTTCTCTCTTTACACTCTTGGTTTGAGTCAAATAGTTTAAGCAAGCTGTCTGGAGCACGCCACAGGCATTGCACTGAGAAGCACATCCCAGCTCATTCACTAGCAAAAGAAGAACAGGAAGGCTAAGTACCCAACGCTACATGCTGAAGAGAAGATGGGCAGCTATCACTGGAGCAGAGAGAATGATCTGGTAACAAAATTGTCTCCTGGAAGTATCCCAAACAGAGGAACTGGTGGCTACTGTTTCTACCTGGTGGAGCTTCCCTTCGGAAGTCAGGGCAGCATATTTGACTTCACAGTGGAGCAGAGCCCATGAGGAGACTCACGCAATTGTCACTGGTATAACCGAGTAAGCCGCGATTCAAAGCAAGAGAGGAGCTTTACGAAGTGCAAGGTTGTGTTGTAAAGTAAATACAATTAAATCATTAGAGGAAGCTCACCACGTTGATGTCCAGACCAATACGAACCAAACTACTCTTGTTCTGTTTCATGATGGAGACATGCTGAGAATTAATAGCAACCCATGACGTACCACCCTGGATCTGGGTGGGAGTGGAGCCTGAGACAGTAACACTCCAAGTACTACGGAATACTGAGAGAGGTGTAGAAATTCTGAATTGTTGAATACCAGGTACTTTGAATCCCAAAAAGCGTAGTGTACTGTGAAAGAATTTTGAGTAGGTCTGAAAAGGCGGCTGTGATTCTGGAAAAAACAGCAGAAGACTCATTTATTACTGGCTGCTCTATCATCATGTCTCATACAAACAAAAGAATGGCCCCGTATTACTTGCAAGGATCCCAGAATCCACCGTGATATGTTTTGGCTTGAGGCACGTGTTTGTGGTTTCAAGCTAATCCCTTAATCACTGATGTGAAAATTGCTAGGGATATATACAGACAGGATAGCTAGGATCCTCAACACAGCGTCGTCGTCTTTTATTTCAAAGAACAAGCACAGTTTGAAGAATAAACAATTAACATTTGATGTTATATACTTAATTTAATTTAGGATAACAGAGTGATATCTTTATAAGATACTTAACGAAAATGTAAAAAACCAATGAGAAACAGGACAGGATGTGTTCAACTTAGCACAGAAAACACAGTCACTATACAGAGGCTAAAAAGAGGTTTTTTAAAAGAAGCTGTAGAATGAATAGCAGAAGAGCCACTAACGGAAGGACGGTAACAACTAGAGAGCAATCTGCTCTCCCATACTGCAGTGTAAATTAGGAGTACCTTCACAGAAGCTAATTGTTTGGGCTGCATCCGAATCATGTCAGAATGAATGAAATTAAAAATCAGGGTAAAATCAGAGAAAATAGCACATGCGGTATAAGAGGCATGCATGAGAGATGGAAATACCTTAACCTGGCAACAGAGAAGAACTATGCAATGGATTTTTGGCAACATGACATGCTGAGAATGGCGCCAACCCAAACGTTCCCCAAATTCCACAAATACTGGAATGCAGATAATTTAAAATGCAGCTTGATAAAGAGAATTTCCATAAATCTCCTATCTAGCCACATAAAACTGCCTGGATTATATAGGGATTTATGTTATAGAATATATACAAAGTACACTGCATTTACCTCTTCCTGGGCACCTGCGGGACATTTTCACAAGTCTAAGGGGAAACCTTTTCATGTACGAAATCCCCCATGTTCACAAGAGAAAGAGAAAATGCAAAGCAGTATGCGTGTCTTGACTTCTCCAGGAAGAAGGTGTGCTCACTGCTCAAAACAGGGTCAGCTAGAGCAGATCGCCCAGGACCACGTCCGGGCAGGTTTTGACTATGTTGAAAGGACGGAGACTCCGCAGCCTCTCTGGGCAACTTATTCCAGCGTCGGATCACACTCCCAGTAAAAGGGGTTTTTTCTTATGTTCAAGTAACCCCAGCTTCAGTAACCACACCACCACCTGGCTGATTAAATGCAGCTCAATTCTTAGCTTAGTTTCTTGCTCTGAAAGCTTTCTTGCCTCCAATACACTCAGTAAATGTGGAAACCATTTCAAAGTAGCATACAGTGGTGTTTTCTAAACTATCATTTTCTGCAAATTGCCATTTCATAGAAGCTGAGGTGAAAATGCTTTTGTTCTTATTTGGATGAAAACTTATTTAGAAAGACGAAGAAATTCCCTCAACAAGCAATTGCTGACTTTTGGCTATCACTAGCATGAGATATAACTAGGGAGTCAAGCTAACCATTCTCTACTAATATACCGCATGTATGGCATATTTCAGAACATCTATGCTTAAAAATGTAATCTACCTTTGAGATTCATCGTTAATGTTATACCATAAACAAGTTCTTCTGTTAGAAATGGTAATCTTGAGAATAGCTCTGCTAAGAAAAAGAATTGTAAAGCCAAATTCTCTGGAAAAAATTTTGTTTCACTGTGCTCCTGTCATAGGGCTTTTAGATCAAGCAGCCCCAGATTAATTAAACCAGTTCATAATTTCTGGTACTCTGATTTCTGCACTGAATGAATTAATTGACTTAATCAAAGTCTTACAAGTCCTCTGAAATGCAAGCCTAAATTTTACAGTAATGTGTGACCGGTGTTCAGAGCCTGATTTTCGGCTGGACCTCTCCACCCCATTTATATGTTCCCTTCACTGGAAGTGGATCTGCAAGGGCTCGGCGCTTCAGAAAGCCAGGTCCATTCTGTATCAGCAATAGCAGGGCAGTAACTAAGCAGCACGACGGCAACGAGAGCAGGAAAACAGTAAAAGGAAGAAGGATCAAAAAGGCACACCACGTGGAAGCCTCAAGCAAGCCATGACAGCGCTCGGTTAGAGTTTCTGTAATGCATTTAATAAAATATGTCTATGAACACCAGACACTGTTTTTTCCTCAAAGGCAACAAAGTTCTGATTTACAAAGAAGGAGCATCTCCCAGGAGTTACTGTCTGTCTTAGTTGGTGCCAAAAAGATATGTTATCTTGTTCTTTCCTTAATGTAGGATAATATTCTGGGCCACAATGTTGTTATGGTGAAACTTTTCCCCCCCAAAGTGCAGATGAATCCTTTAGCTCTCCTTCACATATGTATCAGCAAAGAACAAAACATCATGAGGTAAATCATATTCAAAAATCAGATGGAAACCTGGTGAGACCGTGCTATCATTGTTAAAGTAGTCTGGCAATTCTATTTTCAGGTTTACCTGAAACCCTTACCTTTCAACCCTATAGCTTTAATTCCTAAAACTTCGCTGGATTTCAAACTATCCAGAAAAAGCATTTTTCATGAAGTGACTTCATACTCCAAACTAAATTAGAATTTATCAAATTAAAGCCAAATTGATCTCTAAAAAGACACCTTTCAGAGGTAAAGAAATAAATTTTCTGTTGAATACTGGCTAGGTAGGAAGAAGCCTGGGCTAACATGGCTCACAGGAAATCAAGGTTTCCTTTTTGCTCCTCGTCACAAGTCTGGGCAAACCTGGTTTTGCTCAGCCTTTTTCCAGTTGCTGAGTAACAGTGATAGCGTTTTCCTGCCTCACAGGGATGTTGCGCTCGTGACTGCAATAACCGTTTTAAGGAGTTCAGTACTACTGTGAGAGAAGGTGCCAGCACATCAGATCCTTAGACATGAAAGGCCATGCAAACACAAAGGTTCACAGGCGCACGAGGGCTATTAATATTTGTATTAATGTTATTCGTGCGTTCAGATGAAAGATCAAGACTTACGTGGTTATATGATAGATAGCAAAAGTAGCAAAAAGCTACTTGGAAGACCTAAAATAATCACTGCACCCTTTATTCCTTCAAAGTTCTAATGACAAATCAACCACGCAGGTGTCATATGGGGGGGAAAAAACAAAACCAAACCAACCAAACAAAAACCTAAAAACCAACCCTGCCTTAAATCTTATTGCATATTTTAGTTTCTTAAATTGACCTAGTAGGGTTTTTTTCTGCTTATCCTTAGGATTTCATTTACTGTCGCTTGCCTTCTACAGTGATTAGTTTTCTATTGTTGCACTTTCTTTAAATGCCATGAGAATACTATAAATTCTCCATCAGAATGTTAAATGCTGAGTTGCTAAATTGCCCTTTCAAACTCAAGCTTGCAAATATGTATATTTTTCATTTTGGTCTTTAATTGCTGGATTAATCTATGTGGACATGCTTAAGTTTCTACCATGAAATCAATTAAAATATTCTCAGCAGCAAAACCAAAGTTTTTCTCCTGTGGAGAACTGACTGCAGACAGGATAGCTGTCACTGATCCAAGACGGACTGAAGGTTGTGGGTATGGGGAGGAGGAGTTCCTAGCCCAGCAATTTCCTTCTGTTTGTGCCTATTTTACTCGTGACACTTCCCACAGCATTTTAGCATTCAAATACGCATTTATTCATAAGAGATTTATGTCAAGGTGGAGGGTTTTTTTTTTTCTTTCATATAAAACCAATTCACTTCGATCAGATTAAGTTTGCTCTCTATACATAATTGAAATATCTTCACAAGTAATTTTTTATCATTACATAGTTCTACTTTTTCAAATTTACGTCCTGTCTGGGTTTCTGTTATTGTTAGCCCTGATTCTTAAAATTCTTTGGAATTAACTTAAAGCTTCAATCTCTCAAGTATATTCCAGCAGCATAATTCTTTTGTCAATTTGTTTCTTTTCACTCAGTAACCTCCATTCTTTTATATGGTTTTATTGGCTCTGTTAAGAAAGATGGTAAGGTCTGAATGAAAAGAGAAAAATGAATCTTTAGAAGAGATCATCAAGACTTTTGTCTTAACATTACAGGACAACTGAAGCACACCTGCAGAAGCATTTTAAAGCAGCATTTTGCTAGTCCTGCTCTATGAGTAAACACAACGTTTTGCTCCAATCCTGTTCTAACATTTACACAGTCTTCTTAATATTACAAACAGGAACAACCAAGTTTTTTTCAGTACATCTGGATGCGAGCACCACTTACTGATCTCACTTTGTCATAGCCTATAGCAGCAACAGGCAATATCGCCAAGCAGTAGCAGACAATCCCAAAATCACTACTTTACCGAAACTAGGACAGCTTACCATTTGCAACCGTCACTTTACCTGTACCTGTTAAAAAAGTAAATAAACTATCCAATCAGTGTTCAAGGTTTGGTTTTGGGTTTTATTTTTCTTATCTTGTGCATTTTCTGAGTAATATTAAAACCTGAAAAAGCAATTGCTGCACTGAACTTTGGTTTGCAACTCAGCTAATTGTAGAGAAGACATCAAGGAGAAAAGAGGCTTGAACAGCAAGTAACTCTACTTATTCATCACTTACACAAATTCTGCTTCAGAGTTTTACCCCTTAATAAACCCCTTAATAAACCTTAAGCAAAGCATTCAGATACAAGGTCAAATACATACTTAACAGTAATGTATTCTTGTAGCATTTCCTATACTTCTCTTAACATTTTATAAAGTTAGAAAACTATTAGAAATAAACTAAGCAGTGTTTTACAAGCTCTGTTATGTGTTACTTGTGTCAAATTGGCAATATATCATATAAGCACCACATCTGATATGACTCATAAATCCTAATATGATAAAATGATAATTTAATGTCAGAACTAACGTCGTCATATTTGTACTCACTAACTCCTACCTTCTGAGCATTTGTCTTTCATTTGGTTGATGTCTCAAGAGTTCAGAAGTTTCTTAAACGCCTTCTATTCTTTCATGACAGAGGACTCTGGTAAGTGCTTGTCTTATTTTATTTTACTTTTGCAGTTTTGGAAATGCAACTTGTTTTAACTTAATCCAATACTTTCATTCTATATAATCCTCATAATTAATCTGCTGTATTCTTCTGTTACAGTCAGTGGCTATAAAAGCTTAACACAGTTAATCTCTTCATCTACTCAGAAGAGATACTTGGGATCTCTGGTTTCCGTTTGTTCATCTCTTTGGGGCACAGTGATATTAAAGAATTGTCTCCTAAATAATCTGAGGAACTAGTTTCTAGAACATGTGTAAATCAGAGGATTATGAATCCACAGAACCTGATCAAAGCTACACTGTACTCATGAGCAATAATTTCATTGATTTCGGTGCCCTTTGGATCAGGCCTCAAACCCTAACAACTATTTGCTCCAAATACAGCCTGGGAAATACTGAAACTGCAACCGAGTACAGATTTTTAGAGTAACTTAGTTGTGCTCCAGTTCATTATTTAAATCTTTATTATTGACTACCTAACCTGTTTGCAAATCTAATCTAAACATGAACATTTCACTCCTTTATGACAGAAGAGAAATAATGAAGAACTAAGCAGTTGCCCAAGATAAGATAATCAGTGATTCTGTGTGGCTACCATAGCTGAGAATGAACCTCAGATCCACCACAACACAACAAGAATATCCAGTGCTGTCTTTTGCTATGTATTCCGATATTCCATACATTTTGAATCAGGCTCCATAACATAGATATATATTCCTGGCTCTCAGCCTCCAGCTCTGAAGCTTCTTCCTTGAAAGCTAGCCTAAAGTATTTCAGTTTGCAGATAATATGGAGAACCACTGGAATGACCGTCCCTTTAACAGTCCTCTGGTAGTTACAGTTTTTATGAAATGGTACCGTATAGAAAAATCTCCTACAAAATGCAACATAATAGGAGATACATTTAATTCAGAAACACTGAATTATATGTTGAGACAACACTTGATAGTTTGAAACAACCCACTGATTTTCAGTTCTCTATTCTTAGCACATATACTAAGAATTTGAGAACAGCTTCAGCTTAGAGGAGCCTTTGAAGACTAATTTAAATGTTTGGTGGGATGGTGATGTAATTTGATAGCAGAAGTTTTTGTTTGCTTTCTTAATCACTTTTTAATTGCCCTGCATTCCTCTCTTTGATAGATAAATTTGCATTATGGAACACAGTAGAACGAGAAACCCGAATGTTATTAGTTTTCTATGAATTAACATACTTTACAATTAATTCCACTCAACTGCTGAGTTTCTCAAAAATTGTAGTCAGTTGCTGCTTACCCACCCTACCCGTAGAAGTAAACCCAGTGAGGTAAGTAAGATGAACAGGATTCAGACCTTGCACTAAAATACATGTTTATTAATTTTACTATTTAAACGGTTTGACATAATAGAAAGCATCCTTCATTGCTCTCAATTAATAAGAAAACTGCAGTGCACACTTTTGTGATTTTAGGTGGTAAGTATGGACTATACAAAGTTTAAGGTTTTCATCACTGAGTCAGTTGTTTTAAAGCAAGTATTTCTTTAATGAAAAAAATGCTATTTTCTTCAAACTGTGATTGTTTCAAGTACCTTGCTCTTTTCCATATAACAGGATTTCTTTAGTCTGAAGGAAAAGCACATGTGCAGGAAGTGCAATGCCACTAAGAGGTTAAGTCATTAAGACTGCCAAATACATGAGATATCCAAAGCTCTACAGACCCAGCACTGGAAGCATAACTTGCTTCATTCATTACAAAGAGGTAACATCTTGCCACTGTTGAGAAGTTCCCTCCACCCCCTTAGAAGAGATACCCTCATCAGGTAACAAGGTAAATCAGCCTTTGTGACTTTTTTCTCAGCAGCTACCACGGCTGTGTTAAGGGCCACGATGATGCCACTGAATTTCCACGCCTCAGACTATGTATGTTCACCTTATGGAGGGCTACCTGGGATATCACATGCAGAGTGTCTGAAATTACTCAAGGGTAGTCTCCTGCAGAGTATTCTGTATGGACTGGTCATATCCACACTGCATAGCATTGGCCTAGTATTCCTTGTGCACTGCATCACCCCATAGCCTCTAAGGCACATTATTATTTTTTGTGATGTGGGGGTTTTTTTCTGTTCAAAGTGAGGACTGGGTCACAATCTGCCACAACAGCATTTTATTGTATGATGCTGAGAGTTTAGCCCCATGACAGATGAGGGGTTTTGCAGGTGCAAAGCTTGCTGGACTATCGTTGAAGGATCCTGCAGGACAGAGGCAGCCAAATCAGGCTCAGATAAACTATTCTCCAAAATTGATCTGAGATTTGCATCTGAGGGAAGTATTCATCTCATGCCAGGAGGAGTTCAGCAATAGACTAATAAACACGTGGTGTAGCTAACCAGCAGAAGGGGGCAGGGAACAAACCAGGCAGTTAAGGTAGACATCAACTCAGTATCGACAGTTCTGTTTAGTTAGCAACCGAGAAGAGTTACCCAGGAAAATGGGACTTTTTTGCTAAATAGCATTAAACTGGCAAACACTTTGCCTCTGTATTAATGGGAAAACCACTATTTCCATTGCAAATATAAACTCTGTTCCATTGACTGTGCTCTTACAGAATGCTTTCTGTATCTGAGAATGCTTCATATCTCCTGGTAGAACACTACAAAATGCCATCTATTATGAGTTCATGAATAATGAAAGCCTGTATTATAAACTTTTGCTACAATATTTGCATTCACACAATTCTTTTGTTCTGAGGTATTGTCTTTTGATATTGTAAAAAGTCTTATTTTAACTCACCAAGTGTCTTTCAGAGTACAGATGAAGGTCAGTACTTTTATAAGCTTTCTTCCTCTGTAAGCCCGTAATACTCTTACAGCATTAAGGTATGTACTTAAAGACTTGATTGTTGGCTTGCATTTACTTAATATCTTGGCAAGTTTGCAGTACTGCCACAAAATCTGTTTAGTAGCAAAGCACACAACTGTTCTGCTTTTTAAGCTAGGCTTATTTATATAAATTTATTCCATAGCCTGCTCATCTTATTTTAATGGCCAGATGTTCTTTTCTCTTCACTTCTTAATAAACAAATACCCTTAACTAACCAGACATTCTCAAAGTTCTTCATCCTACTGGCTTTGATATTTCCACCTTTTTTTTTTTTTTTTTTCCTTTTTGGCTACTTTCTTCTATGAACAGTTAAGGGCACTAAAGGCATTTCCAACATAAAAATATTCATTTGAAGGAGATGGACAGAAGTATATCAAAACCCTGCTCTCAGAAGTAGTTTAGTTCAATATCTAACTGCAAGCTCACCACTTTAGAAAAAGTGAGCCTGACATCTGTTTTTGTTTACCATTTGGTAATGACATGAATTCATACTAAGAGGATGAAACAAAATTTAAATACAAGTACTCCTTTAGATGCACTGGATAGAGAATATAGCATTTTCAAGACACTGTTCATCTCCTTACAGTTTACATGGCAGCTAGATGATGGCTTAATTGTATTAAAAACAACATTTGGGTTTGCTGCTTCGTTTACAAAAACAATTCTGTGGAAAACATTTCATACAAAAAACCAAACCAAAACAAACACAAAGCAAAACCTTTGCACTTCTAAAGCAGTATTTTTGACCAGTTTTAGTTCTGCATGTAAGCATTCTTTTAAAGATAAGCAAATGGCTATGTTCTTTACCAAAGTTACACTAAAAACCACTGTAAAACATGAAAAGACATAATGTAAAAGATGGTGAAAAGAGCATAGACTCACGGCAGCAATCTAACTCCGTGAGCCTGTCAACAGAAAAGTAGATTTGCCAAAATCCGAAATAAAATACATTAGAAATACTTCAATTCAGGACTCTAGGATTAGATCCTACATTACATGTTTGTATAACGCACGATGTATTCTCCCTTTCTCTAAATTATTTGGTACTGACACAATGCTGGGGTAGGTAGGGGACTGAGGCTGATGTAGTTTTGCAAAGGCCATCTTCCCAGCACTGGCATTCTGCCCCTGAGAAGCCTACAGCCATTAATACTCATGATCAGAATTAAAAATATCTATATTCTAAGAGTAAGATGAAAGTACTACATTTCTGTCTAAATGGCACGGTCAGAAGTAGTCTGTACTTAGTAAAGTGTTTTGCCAAATTAGGGAAATTTACCGCTGACAACACATTTGCAAGGTTCGTTAAGAGAACTCTATTGTATTCTATTTTACATAAAATTAAAATGGAAACTGAAGCAGCAATACAAAATCATTTTATTTGGCACTACTTCTCCTGTCCTATTTTCTTTGTTCACATATGCTGGATATTTTTAAAAATAGTTGACAAGGACATCTAGACAGAGCTGCCCTCATCTGTTCTAATCTTGCAGGGCCACAACTCATTCCAAGCTTGGAAAGCGGAGTTTATACAAATGACTCACGCGCGTGGCTGGCCCAGAGGCAGCAGCAGCACGAAGTGCCAACTCCAAGCCCTAGATTTAACAGTTCAGGCAAAATCCCAGACACAGTGGTAGCTGAGGCTGCTCAGCCTATTACACTGAATTGCTCAGCCTCTGAGGTGGGAGACTGCCAACTGCTAGGGCACTAACATTCCGAATGCTTGACTCATTCATGTGGTAAAGCTGAGAGCCACAAGATGCCACCCACCATTCCTTTCATCCCTTTGGAAAGGCTGCAATGAGCAATAAAAGGGAGGGAAGCACAGAAATCATGAACGATATGCAAAAACAGCAAGAGCAATTTACTCCCGTTGTAACGCTTTTTACATCCAAAATAGAAGGCACTGTGCACTGTTCTCAAGGGTGCCGATCACAGAGCCCTGGGAACCAAAGCCACTGACGTGCTTCAAAGGTGTTAAGCACCCAGTTAAAGTACAGTTTCCAAGTATCTTTTGGTGTCTGGGCATCAGAGTGGACTGAAGTATGGCGTATACGTATAGTAACGTCCCTAACCGTGAACTCTCAGTACTGTATATCCTGATTAATGATTTTGGAGCTGCCAATTCAGAAAGCTGTTCAGCTCAAAACCAGCTTGGATTCAGGTTCTGCTTAACTCGGGCTCAGGGAGTGAGAAGGGTTTGTATTGCCTACAATTAGCAGAGGGCTATCAAGACATCACTTAACAATGAGGACAGCAGTTTGGGGCTCGCTGTAGTAAATTACTTCCTGATAGGCTCCTAAGGGTGGTATGCAGCCCGTTCATTTTGACATGACATATACTATTACTATTATTTAATTAGCATATCATAAGATAATCCTAGGAGCCCACATCATAGAAGCCTGCTGAAGCAGGCTGGGCAATAAATACTTGTACACTTGAAAACAGGCCTAAGATGGAACTACAAACTCAACAGAAAATCTTAAGCGAAGATACAGAGATTTTGCACACTACCTTATAATGATCCTTACCATACATATTCTTTAAGACTTCCATAAAAAATTGGTTCATCACAGCAGTAAAACTGAAGGACAGGTAGAGCAATATGCTCAAAGTTAGCCATCATCCAGAAAGCATTAAGCCACTTCCAACCTCTTGCTCCACGTTCTTCCAGTCAGGTTTCTAACTAGTGGACTCTCTATACAAAACAGATCTTTCAAAATATTACATAGATGATATATAAACTTATATTATTTTGCTCATTTGCAGCTTACTAATTCTCCCCTTTTATAATCACTCTTTAAACTTTTCAAATGGAGAGAAGACAATTACCAAGGCCCCTAATTTTACAGGAATATCAAGAGGAAAATATCAGGGAAGACAGAAAGAAGAATTAATCTATTAGATTTTTTTCTCTCTTTTTGACAGCCATATTTAAGGAAAGAAAAGAGTAATCTGAATATTATGCAAAAACGTAAGAGAAGGATAATGCAATCAGAGAGGACCTCAAGCACTGATTTAATCCTCAACATTTTAATTACAGATTTTATAAATTAATTTTGATTCTTCCTGAAAAGTTCTTCATGGACTGTGTTCTGAGGTAATAACATCTGATATAATTTATAGTGTTAGGGAAATTCTATTACAACTCTCATATGATTGCCTTCAGTGATAGTAATTATTCCCTTCTTAAATTTTGATCTACAGGTCTCATTTCAAACGAAGGCTAAAAGGCTAAAGCCAGGGCTAAGATGGTTCTGTCCGTCTTGGACATTAGGGAAACGCTCCTTTAACCCTACTGAAGCAACCTGGAAATCTCGCAGGGAAGAAAGCCATTTCCAAGTCAGCTTTTAGAATTTCCTGGATTCGATTCAGGAGAAACAGCTTTTCACAATTTGATTGTTCTCCCAAGCCTTGAATTGCTAAAACCAATAGTGAGATTGCAATTGTAAGAAGGGGAGGACAAGAATGTTTCATGCTTGAGCCTTAAGGAAATTCTTAGGAGTCCTCGGTAAGATGAGCACATTATTAAGATCACCAAAGACCTTTCCTCCCTTGACACGGCTACATACCCTACAGCTTGCTTAAATTTTAGTCCTCTTCCTGGATCTTTGCGGTACTCACCAGCCTGCCACGTTTTGTATGCTATTTCTGAAAAGGGAGAGTTCAGTAGTATACACTATTTGGCCCTTTATCTTCAAACTGCTGATGTTACTTAGAAAATATCAGAGCTAATTCTCTGCTTACACAAATTCTCCTTTTCATTCCTCTGCATCTAACTGATATGAATGTAATTAACTTTCACAGTCATATTCCACCACTGCTCCCTTTTCTTTTTTGGGTTGTTTTTTTTTTTTTTTTAATTAATACAAATCAATAAAGATTTGGATGTCTACTTTCTGAAGTTAGTCCTGCAGAGAAAGAGGCTAGGGAAGGCAGCTACTCTAGAAATACACCTCGCTATTTATGACATTATCCATACCACAAGAGTCTGAGACACTATCACATTAGACAGTACACAATGCATTTTAATTTAGATGAACACCTGTTTTTGGAATGATTTAGACTACCTCAGTGACTGCTGATTGACATAAAATTAAAAGGGATAGAGAGTGGCTTCGAAAATGGTTGTGCATATATTTAACTTGGTGATGTACTAAGGAAATGAACGGACTGCCTCTCGTGACCTGTGTGGAAAGGCAGTAGAATAAAAATGTGGTTCTGCGCTTAGCTTTTCCTTTTTAATACCTGTCACGTCTCAGATTTGCCACCTTTAGATGAATTGCTGCTCCTCCCATGCAGAGTGTGAATTGTTTGATGTATCTTTCAAGTAGCTGTTAAATCTGGGATACAGTAAAGTCCCGTAATTTATCCTGAGTCAGGGGTGGCATGCCTCTCTACTGCACACAGCAGCGGAACAGAAAAACTTAGGATTTTCAGTTTTGCTTACTATTAGGAAGAAGCAAGTTATTTCACTTCTTTAGGTAGAAAAAAATATTTCCTATCATATGCCCAACCATTTATCGTGGCCAGCAAAAAATGAAAGGTGAGGTCACAACTTACTGGCTCGTCAGGGAAAATATGTAATCCTTCTTTTCTTCCCATATTTAGCTGGATTCAGTCTCCACACAGAGATATACAAGAATGTACTAGAATGCAGCTGTCCATGAGAAATGTTTTTCTACAGGGCAGCAAACTTACTGCCTTTATAACAAATTCAAGTTTTGTGTTGGTGGGAAATCCAAAGAGAAAAGACACCGTAACATCTGAGACCGTGGCATTCTCCTGTAGGAGAAATGTACGTTCCAATCAAAATAGTCACTTTCATGGTAATTTTATTTTCATTTGCATTTCTGAAACTGTAGCTCTTGAAATGACAGTCCTTTGTATAAACGTTTGAGAACAGAATCTAGAATATTGCGCTGAGTTACCAATTTATTCTCTGACATCTGTTAATACCTGTATCTAATGAGGGAAACCCCTTCTGATACTAGAGGTAGATTGGATATTGAATATTTCTAGTCTTATTTTTAAGAGGTGAGATATTTTATTTCAGTATATTATAAGTCAAAATGAAATAAGGCTAGAAATTTCAGAGTGTCCATAACAAATAATGTAAAGTTTATAAATAGATGAAGCTGACTGATACCTGGTTGAATTCTTTTTAACTGCCTCATCTATTTTTTCTTTATATGGAAACAACCAAAGCATAACAGAAGAGGGTTTGTTTTTTTTTTTTCAAATTCCAAACATTGATATATATGACAGAGAGGTGCTGTATGAGACTTTGACTGTTACCAAATCTTGCAGAAAAAGCCAAAAACTCAGTGAAGGCTACCCTGTCATTTCATGGGAAGAGAGAGCGATTATACCAGTTCATGTTTAAAGAAGTGTTCAGTCTGCTCCTCTCTCCTGATAGATGGGACGTGGTATTTGTAGACAGCAAGGACAGTAACAGCCATGGGCAGGAACCCCCGCCCCGCCACCCCTCCATACGTGGAGGATGGCAGGACGACCGGCACAGCTGTACTGCTGCGGACTACCATGGAGCACATTACCAGTGATTTGCACAGCACACATTTAAACCTTGACTAAGTCCTTAAACAATACTGCCGCTTTCTCAGTATAACTTGCTAGAGATGCCCTCTGACACAGTTAGTTTTTCTAAAAACCTCAAAGTAAAAAATGCAGGATGTAGCAATCCCTTCAATGTTAAAAGCTTTAGTTCTGAGCCTTTCATTAGTATACAGAAGGTGAGCCTCTAATTACTAATCTTTCACAGTCTGTAGCACCCTAGGGCTTCCAAACATCCTGGTGAAGGCAGGAAGGATATTTCAGACTTCATTTCAATTCCCTTAAACTTTTGTCAACAGCCTCATTTCAAATGGAAGCTGCTCAGTGCTGCTCAGCTGCGCTGTCTCAGCTTCTAAGCTAGCCCAGCCCCGAAAAAAATGCCCTCATTAAAAGAGGTGGGCATGAAATAAGACTCGGCTTCAAAAACCTCTAAACTACTGCAACGCTGAAAGATGAATACAAACTTTTGGGGCTTTTCTACATCATGAAGACATGTGGCCAGAAAAATATTTTTATATACGCTGTGGATGGTAAACAGGAGGAAAACAGCGATCTGGTGGATATGTATGAGGCTCGTACCACTGCTTCCTTCTAGTCCTTTGCAGTGCTGCTGTACGACACACGCCCCAGGCACACGCTTCGGGGCTTGCCGACACCTGCAGGGAGCCTTTCTGAAGGCTTCTCCTCACAGATTTCTGTCACCAGAAGGAAATGCTTCTCAAAATTCAACAAATCACAACCCGATGGCCTATTTTGCAGACCGGCGGAAAGCATTTCCAAGCTCTTTACCTCTGTGATGTAGGCACTGTCACCTTCTTCCTCTTACGTTCTTTACAAGTTGGTTTTTGGACACCATTACAAATGCCCCAACAGTTCAGTCTAGACTCAGGCATACTTAAAGCTAATCCTCCATAAACCAGGGCAAACTTCATTGGCCGAGTGATGTATGAACTACGTAAGTCTAATTGATGGCTATTCCTAGGAAAGACACCTTGGATGATTAAATGATATTTCTACTTCATTCTTAATTCAAAACTGATTATTACATGTGCAGTTACTCACGTTATACTTCCCAATTTGAAAAATGAAGGTAACGAGATTGAAAACCTCTTTAACAATGCCAAGGAAGAGACACACAGATATTGCACCGAAACCATGGGAAAGTCGTCTGTTCTGATCTTCAGGTTTTAAACTGAACATTGAAAACATCTTTTGTCATTCCTGTCGACTTCCAGTGCGAATTCTCAAAATGTAATAGTACTGTAGCCATCCAGGAGAGACAAATCTCTGCCTTGAAAAAGTTATGATATAGTGTGGCTTGTTGAGCTACATCAGAAATGCATCACACTTTGTATGGCTGGTATACCATTTTCTGACATTTTATGAAGATATGTTAATTAACACTGCAGAATATTACAAAATCTGCAAGTAGAATTATTTTGACATTTTCAATCTTTTCCTTTCAATCCAGTGAAGTATTCCACAGGTACCTACCATGTAAGATGGTATTTGTTTTTAAAAAAAAGTGGAGCTTTTTTTTTTTTTTTAGTAGGAAAAAAAGGTTTACATTAGAATGGGTAGTCTCTAATGTCAATGATCTGGCTGTTAAAGCACCATTGACATTGATAACACAAGCGAACCATAGTGTACTATGCTTCATACTTAGTGTTCAAGGAAACCATGATCTGTAGCAGCTCTAAAGAGTAATTCTGATCTCTAGAGAGGAGCCTCAATGATCCCATTAACATTGATCACGTTTGAAGAAGTCTCAGGCACAATACATTATTAATATCACCCTTTTCTGGGTTTTTTTTTAATGGTTTGAAAAGAAACAAAGGAAATTAGATAGAAATGTCTCCATTAAAATAACATAAGCGGTCAGACTAAAACCCACCAAAGACAGGAAATCCAGAATTAAAAGTTGCTACTCCCAGTGAGTGTCTCCAGACATTAGCTGAACTTGTGTGCTGTACTTTGCAATATCAAATTCTGGCAAAAGTTCAAAACAAGGTGACTAAGGGATGAGTCACCTCCTTCCTGCAGGTTTATGTCCAAATTTTAATGCATTTTTTGTGTATCATACCAGTAACTGTCTTCTAGTTCTCACTCCTTTAACACATGTGATTGTTCACAGGAATTTCACCTTCCATGAAAGACAAAAATCAGGCTAAGAGTAGAAAAATAGAAATTCTCGAGGGATGTGATGGAAAGACTTGACTTAGAATGCTTCTCTTCCAGACTAGATATAAGGTTAAAAAAAAAAAAAAATTTGAAGACCAGAATATATTACCTGATGAGCACTTGGGTTTTTTTAAGTAGTGGAAAAGAATTGTAAAGGAACATGTCTGCTATTACTAAGCTTAAAACTAGCTTCAGGACCCAGAGCCAATGTTCGTCTCACATTATGCCAGTTCCAAATTGTCCAACAAAATATTTCTTAAATTTTTCAAAAGAAGATGGAATTACCCATCTCCACATATAGGCGCCTTACACCATGCAGAAATATGAGCCTGAGGTGGAACCACGGTGTAGAGGTCAGACCCCCAGCTAGCACTGAGGCAGGTCAGCTGTCAGAGGCAGTGTCCTCTTCCCCCATCTGTGCAGCCTGTCTCACCTGGGCCAGAGGGACAGGGCCCTCCACTGCTGGGGGTGTACAGTGTGTCAGTGGAACAGAATAGAAACCTTAGAACAGAAAGACTAGAAATTGCTATCTACCCACTCAACACAACCCACTTAGCAAATAAATTTTCAATTTCATGCCACTCAGTGGCATGGTTCCCTTCTTGCTCATTCCACCCCGTCACGGCACCACTTCCTTCTCCACAGACTTATGTGAAAAAGTACCTTTTGTCACCCTGTCAACACAGTTACGAGCTTCGGCCACTTCTCTACGAACAATACATGTCATCTAGTATGTGTGGTTTTAAAAGAAAGTTGCTTATTTCTATCACACAGAAACTTAAGAACAAATCAGCAGAAAGTTCTTACGTCCACAAAACAAGAGTACATAATTGTCGTGGTTTAGCCCCAGCCCCAGCTCAGCACCGCGCAGCCGCTCGCTCGCTCCCCCTGCCCCGCTGGGATGGGGGAGAGGAGCGGAGGAGTGAGAGTGAGAAACACTCCTGGGGTGAGATAAGAACAGTTTAATAATTGAAATAAAGTAAAACAGTAATGATAATAGTAACAGTATAATAATAATAACAACAATATCCAAAGCAAGTGATGCCCAATGCAATTGCTCACCTCCCACCGACCGATGCCCAGCCAGTTCCTGAGCAGCGATCGCTGCTCCCCATCCAACCCCCCCCAGTTTCTATACTGCCCATGATGCCATATGGTATGGAATAGCCCTTGGGGCAGTTTGGATCAACTATCCTGGCTGTGCCCCCTCCCAGTTTCTTGTGCACCTGGCAGAGCATGGGAAGCTGAAAAGTCCTTGACTGGCATAAGCAGTACTCAGCAACAACTAAACCATCAGTGTGTTATCAACATTCTTCTCCTACTAAATCCAAAGCACAGCACTGTGCCTGCTACTAGGAAGAAATTTAACCATATCCCAGCTGAAACCAGGACAATAATCGATTGTATCTGACATGATATCTGATAAATAAATTCCTATTCTAGGTATACAATAACAGAATTTCATAAGTCATTAAGTTATTTGCAAAGAACCTCACAGCCCTTTTGCATGTGCATGCATGAGAACAGCAGCAGACTCTTGTCAAGGTCAAGGGAGCTCTCCGGGCACTATATAGGAATTCAAGCGCCAGCACAGGAGAAGAGCATTGGGAATCCTGCGCTGAGGCTGAATGCAAGTGTACAGAGCAAGATTGCTTTTACAAACACCCATCCCCAAAAGCTGCTTTTGAAACAGATACATATTGTATTGGTTTCTTCAGAACAAAGATGCATGATGTGCTATTAGTGAACTAACTAGTATTATTCAAGAGATAATGTTCTCATAATAGGGCATAAAAACTCCTTATGGAAAGGGAAAGGCTAAAGAAATCCTACATGGTCCTCTCTGAATGCTCTTTCCTCTCCAAAACTTAAAATATCTAGGGAGTTGCAGCCAATAGACAAACCTGTTTGTTCTCCCCATGTTGCCCTAGACATGATATTTATATGAACTAAGAAGGACAGAGCCCCTAATATTACAATGAAGATTTGTAGGCTGGGGTCACAAACTGGAACTGCAAGACTGACTGCAAATTTTTGCAAGTAGTCCAAAATAAAAATCACTCTGGCATTGCTAATAGGTTTACTAAAATAGTTTACTTAGCTGCCAAATCAATACAAAACAACGGCAAAAATACCAATTTCTTTTTCTTTACCAATAGCAAACTTTCCTAGTGGGAATGCCACTAGTCACAGAACTAGATCTGTGCAGTTTTTTCAGCACAGCAGTCTTCAGTTCTCTCCTAAAAAAGATACTGTAGGGAAAAGCATTCCCACTTTGCTGTAACATATTTCCTTCTTTTTTAATGTGAACCTTCAAAAGATTACCACACAGCACTTCTGTACTAACATTCAGGTTAATCTAGTTGGTTTATGGTTCCTTGTTATACGAACTACAGGAAAATCTTATTTAATTTCAAACCAAGCATCAATGATTTTCCATTCATTTTTCACAGTACCCTTTGTGAAATGAAAAGCAGTTTACATATGAAATTACGTATACACTTTGATTTCATATATGTATACACAGGCACCTGCGTACCTCCATATATACATATATATATATATATAAAATGAAAGAAATATGGTTGCTAAAGTTTTCTTTCAGAGAACAATAGCAAAAACAGCAGGGGGCAAGCAGCAGCAAAGAAACAGGAAGAGCTTTAGAGCGAATAGCATGAAAAGATCCCAAACACATTAGAAACAGATTTGCGTAATAGTGTTTCAGCATTAGGGAAATATCTAGTTATGTTGCCTTTTTAAAGTGCATCCCGGAGCAGTTAATATCAATTACCAAAAGCAGTTAAAATTCCAGTTCTGTCTTTGTACTTTTGTGAAGCAGATTTCATTCTTTAGGGAAGATGTTTTCTATTTGCACCCACAAAAAAATGTAAGAAAGAGGAAATTCATATCATTTTTGAAGATGTAATTCAAAACCGCACGCTTTTATTGAGAAGTAGTTTTATATTTGTTCCATGTATATTAAACTAAATACTACGAACAGTAGATATTTCCTTTAAGAAACCCAAAACTTACTAGCCAGCTGAATCCCACTAGGCATTATAAAAGTATACAAAGCTACTGAAATCCAGCTACCAGAGAAGATTACAAAGTGATTTGTATTGGTGTTCACTTCAAACAACTTCATTTTTTCCAAAAACCCATTTGTCTCAAACCAGGGCTACTTGCCTCCTATTAAATCTTAAATCTTTTTGCCATGCTTTCCTCAAGCTGTTGCCAAGGCTGCCTAGTTTATAGTACAGTTGGCCATGGTATACGCCAATCTGTTGCTAGTCAGTCAGGTACCGAGGCAGAGCCACAGGCTCAGCTATATGTAAAACCTACTGGCAGCGGCGGACACAGCTCAGGAAAAGCAGCATTTACATCTCTCATGATAAGAGAAAGGGATAAATAGGGGGTAGGCGGCACAGACTTCAGGTGTCTAAGTGTCGTCTTCTGGCTCTGGAAAGATGTATCAATTCGAAGAAAGATAACTATTCTGCCCCAGGCAGCTAGGCTCTGAACAGTAGTTCACACATTAATATGGAAGGTTATCACCCTTCTCTGCTCTTATTTCTCTATCAGCCAACCACAGAATCTTGAATAACCATTTCTGTTCGTATTAGAGTTGAGGGACAGCTCTGCTAATAAGCTGTAAACCCTTTCTGTTTAAAGGTAGACTAATTTAAGTACTCAAAGTCCACACATCTATTTGGATTTTCCTGACATTTGATATTTGCTCTGGAGTTCAGCAAGATTAACGTTTTGAGGTCAAAGTCATTCAAGTCCTCAGAAAGTAATGCTTGTAATAAAATCCATGCCTGCCTTTATGCTGGCAGATGTTAATTATCTCTCTTCTACAACCTCAGATACCAGAACAGAACTATAGCCTTTTGTAAAATAGTCTTGATCATTGAAAACTTACCCAATTAATTTTAAATATTGAAAATAATGCTTTAAAAGGAATTCAGTTCCCTAGACAGCTTCTATGGTCTAGGTAAACACTGCTTCCCCACCTTCCTACTGCCAAAGTGGTTCTTTTTTGTTTATGAGGAAGAAAATGATCTGAGTATTGAAGAGGAAACCCTACTTACTTTAGCATCGAAAGCACTCCTTTTACTTGGTAGCAGACTGGGTGGGAGTATCTGTTTCCCCTCTGCTGAATTTGCCTCAGGACATAACAGGAGGAAAAGCTGGAGACATAGAAGCTAGCAAAACACCTGCATCAAGATTTTTCAAAACCTCTAAATTACACATGCACATGCTAGAGTGGAGGGTTGAAAGGTGCTGCTCTACAGAAGCTGAAAATAATCCAAGTCAGATGTGGTCTCTTCTTTTTCCCCCACCCTGATCCATGAAGCCCCACCCCGTCCCAGTCCTGACACCCATATGTATATGGATGGGCCACTAACTGGTTCAGAGAGCTGAATTGCTAAGTATCTCCCCCAAAAAGTGACGGGAGGAGGCAGTCAGCTGCCTGAGCCAGTTCAGCATTAACAGGAAAAGGAACAGGACCACAGCATCCCTAAAAAGCCCTGAGTTGGGCTGGGTTTCTGTCTTTTTTACGGCCTCCCTCCAGTCCTGACAACAATTACAAGAGTGCTGGAGCCTGGAACAGATTGTTGACTTTTGCCTAGACATTTGGTGGATACACAGCTTGTGCTACTTTAATTAAATATAGGGCTGATAGCCTGGACCAGTGGTCAGAAACTCATTAAAGTAATGAGAATGCCTTCGCAGCTACCTTCCAGGCTCTCTTTCTAAACTCTTCAGGCAATATTAGAGATTGCAGGGTTGAGAACAGGTCCAAAAATCTACTAGAGGAATAAATGATGATGAAGGCTCATTATCAGATGAGAGAAATTAATCCAGATGGCTGGGAACAGGGACAGGGCAAGTTCAACCTAGTTCTGTTTATTTCAACGAAAACTCTTCCATCCCCACCACATCAGTGAATCGAGAAAATGTCTGCATAAAATTCGTATTCGTAGTATACTTCTTAAACGTCCAGGGAAAGCATCTGATGCTCAGATATTGAGATTTAAATTTAAAATTCAGTTAATAACATGGACAAGTTTGGAAGATTAGATACGAATCTACATCTGAACTTTTCCCAAATCTCTTTTCTTGAAGTGACTGTAACCAGAGGTTCCCCCAGGATTAACTTCTTGAGTGTCCCTTCCCTCACATTCTCTGTCAAATCTCTGTTCAGAACCTCCAAAAGCAAAGCAAAGGCACACAACCACAGCTATGGGACTCCTGCCATCAAAATCTAAGAAGATGTCTCTACAGTATTGCTACATAACACAGTACAAGCACTTGTTAAACTCACAACGGAACTAGTTTTATTAAATTGTGAGCCATCTCACAAAAGCCTTTGCATTATCATTTAAAACTCTGCATTGGCAAAAAGGCTTCTGAGCTTGTAGTGCCTTAAATTTTCCAAACAAGGGCATACAGCTCATCAGTCCCAATGTAAAAAGTTTGCCTGGTTGATTTTATTTCCCTTGGCATTCTTCCCTTTTTCTTGATAGAAGACAGCTCCATTGCTATGCTGATAAAAGAGCAGGAAAGCTATATGACACTGCTGCTTCCATCAAAAATCACTTCCTTGTCAAAAATCTATATATTACTGTTGTAGCTGAAAGTGGCTTTGGTGTAGATTCAAGGGAATGCTACTGGGACACACGATCTGTGTTTGCATTAGGGCTTTGCTCTGCTCTGGCTAGTAATTGTTTCAGTCAGAGAACCTTTTCTTGTCTCTGCTGTACTTGTCAACTGCTTAGTGGGCAGGCTGTTGGGAAAACTGAAGCTTTGAGAAGCCTGTTTTCAAGGTAATTAAAAGTAAAGATTTTTCCTCTTGCTTTTTTTGCTGCCCCAGGATTTTTGCTCTTGAGCAGAAACTCCCTATTGAAGCGAACAGCGCTTTCAAGAATGACATCTTTGGTCAGTACGACTGCACTTGTGCAGCCGTGATTTCATTATGCAGCGCTGTGTTTAGCCAACTGAGAATGAGACGAAAATTAAAATAAAGCTCTTGGAGAGTACCTGCATTCAGGCAGACATATTATGCGCTTATAAGAGATAATATGCCTCAGAGAATGAGATGGCAAAATTCAGCTAAGATGTAAGCTCTTTTGAAAAATATCTGTCACCAGTTAAGCTATGCCTACGTATACCAGAGCTGTTGTCATCGGAGTAATTCCACAGTGAGTCATGACAATAAAGCAGAATTCCTGTGGTAGAAGAACAGAGAAGGGAGAGATTTTCATGATTCTTTCTTTGGACAGAACATTTTAAATAGGCTTCTTTTCTATGATGCCACCATTCCTAGCTGGATCTACAAGTTTTTACCAAGACACACCTTGTTGAGACAGTGGGACCTGCATTTAAAATGTTAATAATAGGAAGAAAAAAGTTCTTATCTCTACCCTGCACAGCTCTTTCCAGGTTTTCCTCGGATCTATTCTCTTCTTTTCTTTCCTAGCCTTTCCACTTTATTTTATTCAGTGAAAAACTGAAAAAAAGTTGTTAAAAGAAAAAAAAGGAAAAAAAGACATCATCAGACAAATCAGTATGTTTCTGTCCGTATGCTCTCTCCAAAAATCAGAAGATATGGTGAAAATCATTGATATCAGCCAAGTAAAATAAAGGCTCTAGCAAAGACCGTAATAGGACATAATAGCTGCCAGCAAAATCCATCAGTGTGCAGGGCCTTAACTTTACACTGGTGAAAAAAAGGGAAAGCGCCACTGAAAAGAGCTGCACCTGTTTAACAGGAAGACAATTCAGCTCCAGGAAGTACGAGCGCGAATCTCCTCATGGCCTCGCCTTCCCCCTCCATCGCTGCACACTGCGGTAAGAGCCACAGTCTAGTGCTTAAGGCAATTAATAGTCAGCTCCAAAATTTCTTCGTTTGCAACTTTGGGAAATGAGCTCAAGAACAATTTTTTCAAATTCAGAAATTAATTTTCAAGCATTGCTCTCAAACTTGTAGTGAGCTCCACCTATGACACTTAGAGGCCAGTTAACAGGCTTAACGATCACAGATCATATGCTGAAATGGTGGAAGGAAAACCACCTTTGGCTCCATTTCAGGTTCTGAGTAAATCTGTATGAAATTTGGAATGTATGGATTATGGGAAACATTAACACATTTATATTTGCTTTGAAAACTGAGGAAAAGTATGTTTACTATTTTCAGCTATACTTCATGCACATAAAATGGCTGCAGAAAAGTTTTATTTTTAAATTTCATGCCTTAATTTCAGCTTTTTTTTTTTTTTTGAAGTATCAGGTTATTTCATACCGACATAAATAGGAACACTCTGAATTAAAGGTCAAGCTATTTCATTACAGCCACCCATTCAGAGCAGCAAGAAGGGAATATCTTTCAAACATCTTTCAAAATATCTTTCAAGCCATTCTGCATTGCAGCTGCCCTCTGTTGAACTTGCTCAGGTTTTGCTGGGCTTACAGAAGCAGCAGGCAATTTTTGCAGTTTGCCTGACATAAATGAAGTTTCTTATTGGTATGTAGATCTACAGAAATTTATTACTTAGAAAAGCTAGAGGTATATTATTTATTGGTTAGAGAAAAATGACAAACTGCTATCATTCGCTAAATTCTAGCATTTGCCTGATAAACTTGTTTTGGTCAATAAGCCATTACTTATGCAAGTAAAATGAGTAAAACTCATACATAGTGATATAATATAAAGTTCCACTGTAAATCTGATGTATATGTATTATGTATATGAATTATATGCACTTAGAATTAGGCATATTAATGTTTTAAAGAAGTTAACAAACATAAATAGCAAATGCTTAGCAGATGAAAATATAAAGTAAATAATGTATGAAAGCATACTTATGCAGGTGACTTCTGGAACTACTTTCCTCAGGAATCATATTGAGACCTGGCCTTCTGACAGAGCCAGGGTAATGCAAAGTAGCAGGCTGCTGGACCCATGGACGTTTATGAGTAAATACA
This sequence comes from Pelecanus crispus, assembly GCF_030463565.1. Classification (NCBI taxonomy): domain Eukaryota; kingdom Metazoa; phylum Chordata; class Aves; order Pelecaniformes; family Pelecanidae; genus Pelecanus; species Pelecanus crispus. The sequence continues at coordinate 20,497,765 of NC_134655.1, read as the reverse complement.
TATTTATGTGAGTAAAAAATATAAATTTATGTTGGAGTTCTTCCTGAAATAAAACTGTTATTTCTAGTATTTTCAGAGTGACTGGGTAGAAATAAGCCTAACCAAAATAAAAGCATTACAGACTAGACTTAATTCCAAATTAACGTGATGAAGTGTCATAATGACTTCTAAGATAAAAGTTCAATATAAAATGAAATACTACAATATGTTTACTATTGTGCTATTTCATTGGATGCATATATACATAAGAACTCATGAAATAGCTTTTAAAGTATGTTTTTAAAGCATATATAAATTGATATACTAAAACTTACAAAAACATAATAGGAAAATGATGACATTTAGAAAATGAAGTTTTGAAATATTTTAAAATGTTCCAGATATTGTTCACAACAATTCTCACTGAACTTCAAGCATTTTTAAACATTTTTAATTTCAACAATTTTTCTTCATTAAAAAATGGACATACCTTTGTAACTAATTCAAATGCTAAACCTGCCTAAAATGTTAGCTTTCATCTCTTAATCATTCCACTGTCACAAAGCTTCTGTTTCACAGGAATATACAATATATGCTTGGAAAACATTCAGAGGCTGGAGTGATGATGTCAATAGAAGAAGAGAACCAGATAAATGACATCCAGTGTTTCAGCACCACTGTAAAAGAAAACGTGTACTTGCAGCAAGAGACTCATTTAACAGTTGAGTTCATCTTAGTTAATGCTTTAAGAACAAAAGCGTGTAACTTAATTACTGACAAAAATCATAATAAGGGGTTTAATGCTTTCATCTTACAGTTATTTTAGTATTAGTAATTTTGATTGCATATTGTATTTGTAGCAATTTAGACCATATCCTCAGGCACTCAAAATTCTTGCAGCTTCATGGAAATCTGCAAATATCCTCACACCAACCTGTCCTTCTAGGTGAGCCTAAGATTTCAGCACATACGCCTGTATTAAAAATCAGCAGGTTGCCTTTCAAAAGACACTGAATACTGAAGCAACCCACCCTGCAGCAATGAAGATCAGTTACTTGCCTGTATCAGGTATACAAACTTTAATACTCCCTTGTAATAGATCATATGCTACCTCTAACTCCATGTTAAAGTTGATCTGAATCTGACATTGTAAGAGTCTCTTAAAGAGTTCAAGTTGTCTCCTTGAGGGACTTGCACAATGCATCATTTCAGATGTGCTGCCCCTACTCTTTACCAAACATACTGTTAATCTTTGTCTTAGGACCAGACATCAAACTTGCAGTTAACTCTAATTAATGACACTTTCTCTAAGAAGACTACTCTGTGTTTCCATGTGGTTCCAGTCTTACTTGATTTGGCTAAGAAACTGTAAGGAAATCTGTAATTAAGGACTCTATTGGAGGAGGCGAAAACTTAAAAGAGTTCTCAAATCAAATTTCTTACTTTAGTCCAAACTAGAATAAGAATTCTGAGCTATGCTAACATTTTTCACCAAAATGAAATTCCAGTGTTATCTTTTCAGGGACTCTAGGAAAAAATGTATTTTCAGTCCTAAGCTTCAATGTTCAACCTCTTTCTTCCCAGCTCCCAAATCCAATTCTCCATTACAGGTCCATTTAACCTTAACTCATCCCAATCTATGACACACTCTGAAAGACACTTCCATTCCTTTGTAATTAATTTCAATTCAAGCTGCATTGGTCAAACAAGACAGTCCAAGTGTGTTTTGAGGGTCTGAAGCAGCTTCAGGCTTGAGGACATAATTCAAAAATTTAGTGGCCACATACTAAGAAGTCTGTACAGAACATCTAGTAAATTAACATTTTCCAAAGTCTAAAAATGTCAAGAGTTGAAGGAAACACCAAAGAGAGACAAATGGCCGTCTCTGCCAAATACCAACTCCCTATTGCATAAATTAGCAGTGCCAAGCCTTCTCAAAGGTAAGTACCCAGTGGGTTCTTTTGGTTTTAAATGCAGCAGAGAATACGTTATTTCCTTCCCTTGTTCTTGCACATGTACAGAGCATTTGAGATGATACTCTGAAAACAAAATAAAACGGAAACATTTTCTTGACCTCAATACTTGGTACAGAGGATTGTAATCCAAATTGTTAGGTATTTGCAAAGTTACCATACGTTGACAATAATGAACTGGCAATTGCCAGTTCTCCTTACAGTAACACAGTTAATATAGTTCAATGTAAACATTCCATACTCTAATAACTGGTAAGCAAGATCATGTTTTGATACCTAAATCAATAGTCATTTTGGGTTTCAGTTCATCATTTTTAGTTTTGTAAGTGCCTGAATGTAACTAGGGTCTGCAGACAGAAGCAGCTGTACCTCAAGGGGCGTGTGCTGCAACCTAGGCAGAAACACACGTGCAGTTCTCAGCCTCATCTCAAACTCCCTATTCAAGCGCTGTTCCTAATGCCATCTGTTGTTGCATTTGAACGTTGTTAGTCTTCTAACATTAGCTGATTAGTCTTTCCTTGTGCATCTGAAATAATGAAAATGTCTCAAAATACATTTTCACAGTAGAGACTGTACTAAATGGAGAGAAAATGGCACGGGATCAGTTCGTTCTAACAAATGGCAAAGGAGAGAAAATAGCTGTTTTGAATTCCTTAATTATAAAAAATGTTATTAAATATTTGTACATCAAACATTTAATACATCTCATTTAAATCTTTACAGTGTAATCTTATAAACATTTATCCATCATATTTTCATGTATATGTTTTATAGATATACTTGCGCGCGCACACACGTCTGGGGACAAATCAGGTATTTCTAAGCAGAAACAAATACAAAATTACTCAGTGTGTAGAAACAGACTAACAAAGAGAACGTGGCAGTAACGTGCTGAGGGCAGCCACGGTTCGCTTCGCCTGACACCGCAGCCAGGCAGGGCTGGCCGGCAGCAAAGCCTGCCCTTCGCCAGCCACAGAGCCCTGTGTACGCCTCTGTGGCGTATTGCACGGCACGGTGCTCTGCCTGAGCTTGCTCTACTTCTCTCTCCTGAGGACCACCATGTAGTAGCCTGAGAAAAGCACAGCATGAACGTTTTTTGCTGTATAGCTACTCTTCTCCTTTGAGAAAGGCTAAAGGGCTTCAGAAGCTGAGGGTGGGGAACTCGTGTCCCCGTTCTGCTACAACAGTCACGTTGTCCGTCAGGGAACCTCGCCAGATGAATCCCTGCCAGGAGCTGGGCGATGCCTGAAGCTCCCACGCTGGAAGTGACAGAAGCACTGAGAAGCCAGTTATGTGCCCAGGGGCTAGAAGTGGGCGCAGAGGAACGAAAGCATATACTGTAAGAGAAACAGTAAGGAAAACACAGACGTAGCATCGGCCCAAGTTTCCTTAAAAAGGAGGACAGCAGCATTTGGGAGATGTGACCCTGGTGCAAAGAGAATGGAAATGGAGTAGGAAAGACCTGATTTTTTTTTTTTAAAAAAGTCCTACAGGAAAACTAAAAAGGCACAGACAGAAGTTACTAATTCTAGCAGAGCAAATATCTCAGCAGTTTTTACCCAGATGTACCCTGATAAGCATTTGGATAATATGGTCTGGTGTTTTGATCCAGTGCTACATACCTTAAAGCCTTCTACACCAGTAGAAATAAGGCAGCAAATAAAAAATTAATACCTTTCTGCCGGGTATAGCAAACAGAATTGGCTAAAAACCGGTCCAACAAGCCACAGAGCCAGCACGAAGGAAGGGGTGGGAGGAGATGGATTTCCCTTTTCAGCAGGCTCAGCTGTAACGTGCAGCTTTACTCACACAGTACCAATGTTTTTCATTAAAAATTAGTTCAGAGACAGTTCAGAGGTTCCTGATAGCCAGTCACCAGATTAGTATACTCAGCAGCGCTAAGCAAAAGTTGATAATGAGAATACCTACTCACTGACTAAAATTGAAAGGAAAGAACAATCGTGTTTGGAATTTAGCAAGAACACCAAGCTTAAAATACTGATTTTACAAAACCACTGGATTAATACAGAATCAGCCCAAGTGTTATTCCGTCTCATCTGAAACGGAGAAAGCAGAGACAGTGTCCTTTAATACTGTGCTACCAATAACAATGAAAGAAAAAGAGCTGCTGCGGTAGCATCCTCATCCAAGTCCTGATGCTATTCCAGCGCTGGCACTAAGGGTGCTCTGACTTTCTCTAACAGTGGTCCCCCACAACTTCATACGCTCCCGAACTTCCATTAGCCTCCGTAGACTAAAGTATCAGCTCTTCCTCTGGAACTCCTGGTTCTTGTAAACCTTTGGCATTGCTGATAACTACAAGTAAATAGGAAGCGCCAGAAGATTTTTGTTTCCCCACAATATTTTGAAAGTTTGAATTTGATGTTAGCATCTCTCTGCTGCAGAAATGTCAACTTTTGACTATCTCTAATTATGGATAATTCATGTTACAACAACACTGATTGCCTCGGTAAGAGTTGGTGCCCCACACTGTTAAGCTACCAATCTCAGCATATGCCTACAGTTTTAGGCATCTCCACCTGTGGATCACTTCCAACAAACATAAATATCCAGCCTCATCACCTGAAGGTAAATTGGATAGGAAGAGACAGACAAATTGGGATGACCAAACATCACATCTTTGCCAGCTGTGCGTAAACTACATGTAGTATATGGGATAATGTGAAACACATATAGGTTATTAAAATTTCTGTCCAACATTTAAACAAAGTATATTTAAACCTATTATTCATAAGCATTATGATTTTTTAAAAAAGTAAACTATTAACTTATCAGCAAGATTATCATTATTTTCCAGCAACAGAAGTCAGATGTGGCATTCCTTTGAATATAGCTGTCCTGTATTTGTCCTCCTGCTTTATAAGAAGCTAAAACGTATTCACATGATAAAGCTTATTCAGAGATAATGCAAAATAAATGCATTTTCATAAAAGATCCATTTCAGTCTACTGCATACAGGTGTACTGAAGACAGGCTATGCATATTAAACCTCCACGTAAAAACATCTGAAAAAATATTGCTATCCAAGCACTTTCTCCTATTTCCAAAACTAACTGAATCTGCAGATGCACAGGATACTTAACTAGAAGCAGAGCTAATGTATGCATTATTCCTTTTGCTCGCTACTTCCTCTCATAGCTCTCAGCATACAGGTCTGATACTACACGTAAGAATGAGAGAGAAGAAAGAACTTTACAAATTGTGCCAAATAACATTAATCCATCGAAAAGGACATAAATTAATCCTCTCTTTTCTGGGACTGAAAGCTAGATATCCGTGAGCAAGTATTCTAGAAGCTCTTATTTCATTCCTGAATTGAGAAACCTTCATTAATTTGGGCCATTAATTGTGGAGATTCATTACTGGCATATTTTCATCACTTTAGTTTCCTTTTAATGTATTCTTAATGAAATGCTTCTATTTTCACACAGGCCTTCTAGATCAGAATTAACTTGGGCAGCTTTGCAAAAGCTGCGCTATAAAAAAGGCAGATGAATGAGCCATGCGCTTATCATAAAATACTATGATTTACTAATAATGCTAAGCGCACTTCAGTATCAGGCACTACATAATAAAGGCTCTGTATGTTTATTGTTTCCTATACAGTGACGGTTCTGCCCTTTAAAATATGTGCATCTGTGAAATCCTGTCTTAGAAGCAGGCCGATTTGTCTGTTTGGTGGTAAATATTAGTTGAAGGTGCTCTTTTCCTAGCTGTGTTTTCCTTCCAGACTCACGCACAGCGCCCACTGACATTAGCGGGACACAGTATGTGTGCCATACAGAGAGGTAAAAGGACTCCTGCAGTGGTAAGGCAAGAGAGCTAGGGAAACCTGCACGAGCTACATGTTAATTACCTACCAGGTACAACCATTCACCAAAAATGAAATAAATAATAGGAAAACAACGCTGGCAAACATATTCCTTTGGAAACAACACGCTCACACTCAAGAAGTGCACGGCTTCTTCAGGATTCTCAGACAGAAGCCTAATGCAGCTGATGGGACTGAAAACCCTGTGGCCAAATGATCTACAACAACTTCTTTCCTATTCTCTGGACCTTCCCTGTAAGCCTTTGTTAGGGTGATAAGCACAAAGGCATTCGGCTCCTACTGACAGGCATTTCTTGTAAAATTCATGATTGCAGGTAGATAATATCACTTGCCTGTGGTTGTAGTATATTCACCTTCAGTGATATCTACCTGTTGTTTTCCCTTTCACAATTTTAATCATAAATCCAGCTTTCAATTAACAGAAAATACTTTTTAAAACAACTTTGTTCCATTGACGTAACATCCGTCAATTTATTTTCAAATTTAATTTCAAATTCTTACTTTTGTATTTAAATTACAGAAAGAAAAATATAGATTCTCACTGAAAATACCCTTGACACTTCACTGTGATATATTTTACAGATTTTTTTTTTCCTTTTATAGGTACTGTAGCACATTTGTAGCCATCAGTTTATTAATTGGATAAAATTAAATATGTTTTTCAAACCTAATTCGCTGCAGAGTCATTCTCAATTCACGTTGGTGAAAGTCCACTGAAACTAGCTACCGCTGCATTCAGCAGCCCATTCCAAATCAGTATAGTTTTCAAACGTATTGCTAAAGGTTCACTTGTACCAATGACTTAATCACAACCTTAACATTAATCATACCTTAAACGGTTGAGCGGCCTGCACTTCAGCTTTGATCAAATACTTTCCCAGAATGAAAGGACAGACCAAAGAGGGAGACTGCTTGTGTTCACCCAACTTTTAATTTCATTTCACAGCCAGAAATACGCAGTTTGCTCTTATGGTAACCTAGACTGCATGCAACAATTTGTCTTGCAACAAACAAGACTGGCAGAAAAATCACAGTGTCAAATACAATCTTTTTCATTAAAGAAAAACATTTTAGGAGTTTTGTTGTGTTTCACCTTTGTGACATAATGTTTCATAATGCTGCATTCTTTTCAGCACAAATGTCCTTAAATGTCACTGGCTCATTAGTGCGAGTATACTTACTTCTGCTTATAATTATAGGTTACTTATGATTAATGTGCATTTTTTAAATGGTACCTGTTCCACTGAGGATTATTGAAAACGGATAATTAGAGGCATCTCCTTGAGGAGTTAAATATTCTAAAACTTAACCTACATAAGTATTTGCACATAATAATTACAGAGTTTAAATGAACAATTCCAAATTATTTGTAATGCAGCTTAAGATAAGCCTAGTTTTCCTAATCCTTGCTATCACCTTATGGCAATAAGAAAAAAAGAAAAAAAAAAAAAGCAGCGAAACCAAACAATATACAATGCAACAAGATGCAATATAGGAACTGCTGTATTTTGATATGATCAAGCTTGTGATCAAAGCCCAGGTCTCAATCCTGGAAGACGAGCACTTTGGTCTCACAGAGCCTCCACTGCTGTGGGACATCCCTGTGGTCTCTATTCAGTGAGATGTGTTCTGTGTCCTTATACTGGCAAAGAAAACACGCCCTCACAGGATGAAAGGCTTTTATTTCAATGGAAAAGAGAAGACCATAACTTTCCCAAGACAGAAGATGATGTGCGTGACTTGTTCTGCAACCACAGTCACCTTGTGCCACCTTACAGAAAGTATGAAACTTAGGAGTACTTATTGTGAGAAGGGCATTTCCAAAGATTTCATCCAAGACCTGGATGAGGCCCATTAATAGTGATCTTAAGTTCTTCTTTTCTGAAGTTCTTATTTAACCTGTTTATTTGATACAGACAACCTATCTGAATTGGTAGAATTCCCTACAGCTAATGAAACTACTGGCAGCTTCCCAGACCATTGGGCTACACATGCAACATTTTAATTCCGATAGCACATTCCTTCCACTCACAATATGATTTCAGTGATCTATATTTTTCCCTGTATTGACAGAGTTGTTTATGGCACTCCTCAGGTATAGGCCTTGGGTCCCATTCTACATTTATCTGCTCCCATTAAGTGGTGTCATTAAAGACATTTCGACAGCTCTCTCGGCACTCTATGAATGTTTGTGACATTAAAGCTTGAATGTCTTCAAATTTCCTACAGCTAAATGTTGACAAGCTTGAATTCTTATTTATTGGTTCCCTGCAGTAACAAACTGCATGTTCATCTTTGACAGTTCCTTTCATGATGAGCTCTGTCCACAAAAGGCTGATGTTTTGAAACTACATTTGAGCAAACCCACGTATTTTAAGGGCCAAATTTATTGCCGCACTAAAAAAAATTATATAAATATGAAAGGACATAATGAGATGTTTAAATCTTATACTGAATCACGTGTACTTATTTCAAGTAAGCAAGTTCCAGCAGAAAAAAACTCTGGCTTTTGTTTCAATGCGGGATAAACAGTGAAGTATCCTCATTCCCAGCTCCACTAAAAGACAAGGCTCCCACAATCATAAATTAACGAATGCAGATCAGGATTTTATATCACTGTCCAAATTCTACGTACAGCACATATAGAAAACTCAGAACTTGCAAATTAGATTAATTGGCTTGTTACTTCCTTTTAGATACATTCCACCAAACGTTAACTAAACAAGCTTAGCCAAGAAGCTGAACTCATGTAGGTGTTTTCCTCATTTTCTATTAAGCTGAACATCTTAAACAACACAGAAGGGAGCAGAGTAGTAATTTATTTTGTTCATCTGACGAGAGAAAAACAGGTTCATCTAAGGCATTAGGCTCAACTAATAATTATATTATTTAAAAAAAAAACCACCAACAACAAAACAGCCCCAAAAAAACCCCAAAGGCCAAGTGATCACAAATTCACAATCTCAGTGTCAAGTTAAGCCTATACATAAAGTCAGCATATAAAAAAAGTAAATGTTCCCTAAGCAGGTCTTCAAGAAATACCAGAGACTTTTAATATAGACAGTGTATTGGGAATATTTGTTTACACAGAGCCTACAAATTCTGTATATACCAGAAGATAAAAATTTAATGATATTGTAGTCTCTGCTGAGTACTAGAAATGTCCAAACATGGACTAAAAGAGAAAGATAATCAAATGATAGTGTAAAAACTTTGTTCTATATTCATTCACCCTTTGAACACGGTTGACATGAAGATCTTCATTTCCTGTGCCTACGCATCCCCTTATGCCTTGCGCTGTTGTACTCAATATTCAATCCTGGGTAACATTCTGCAGTGGAAATACAAATCATTAAATCTACAGATGGCAAGGGCAAGAAACAAGCCACCCAGAACCCAGAATAAATAATTCACAAAAGCCGTAAGACAAAGATAGGAATGCGTTCTTCTTATTTTCTGTGCTGAAGTACTTTTCCAAAGGTTTAGAAATCAGTATTTACAAACAAGAGTCAAGTGACTTGACTCTAGAAGTCATTTTTTTCCTGTGGTATCAGCAGGATAACATTGATTTACTTGGGGACAAGTTCAAGCCCAGCATTTGTTCTTTGTAGACTGCCTCTCTAAAGGTGAAACTCATAGTTCAAATCTTATACACCAAATAAATTCCACTTAAATCTACTTTGATGGCTTAATTGGGGTGTATGACTTGTGTTGGCCTCCTGCAGAGTGCTGGATTTCACTCTATATTATTTGACCTTATTGTGAGAACAGTGTTGCATCTTTTACTGTTTGTTTTATTCATGATCCTGAGGTGGATACAATAAATAAAAGCTTGAAAAAAGCATTCCTGAAGCAATTCCACTGTTTACCTTACTCCTGAGTAAGCAATGGGACTACAAGCACCAGTGGTGCTCAGGTTAACTGTTCATTCTAGATACACGGTTTGACTTCATTTATGATTTTATGATCCCCCCAAAATCCCAGGCTCAGTTGTTAAAGTGGCATGAGGTGCATACAATACAGAACACGCAGAATACTCATAAAAAGGTTTTTCCTCTTTACCAAACTATTCTGCCTATATTATGGGAAATGGTCACATCTAAATCAAGCATGGGGAACAATTTCCTTGCTGATGACTGGGTAGGGTTTTCAGATACATATACCAAGTACATATTCACACTGCAGTTGTTCCACCAGCATATATACTATCTTTTACTTGCTCTGCTGATGCTCCAATAACTTGCCAAGTGAACCAATGTGCATCTAGAAATGACACTGCTTCATTAGAACACTACAGTGCTCAGATTAATAAAGACCAGTATCACTAACAGAGGCTTGTTTTCTGGAACCGGCGTCAAATTAATAGGTTTACATGCTTTTCAGATATGGCTCGCTCAGCTGCATCTTCGAGTGTTTTTAACTTGTCCACCCTTAAGACTATAAGCTTACAAGTGTGTGCCCAGTGAGAGGAGGTACGTAAAGGGACACTGGAGCATGGCTATAGAAGAAGCACCGACCTCCTGTTGGCACAAACCCCACACCTGGATGGCTCCAGGCCATCGAGTTCCTCCCTCTGCAATTCACCATTTCTCCTGGCAGCGCAGAATTCCATGTTGCTTCTCCGCACAGAACCCGCAGCTCTTGCAATGCCTACTGCCTCCACGGCAGCCACGACAGCAGCCACGCCACGCAGGCAGAATCAGGCAGGCTTCAGAGAGCAGACCAAGGATGCCTGGGAAAGAAGGCAGGGGCCCTTGGGTGCCCCTGGTCCAGAGCAGAGAAATGCAGTGCCCTGGGGGCGCAGACACGTGAGGTATTTAACCACAGGAAAGATTTATTACTGAAATACCATCATGGCTTTTGATTAGAAGGAAATGATTGAAAACCTCAGCTCAGGAGAAAGCTTGAGTTGGCTTAGATACAGCCATAAGAATTGCTGTATTAAAATTAAAAATTGCTGTATTAGTCTATGAAGTTCATGCTTCCAATATGTCTTCCACTGCGCAGAAAGAAGCAAGTGTCCTGAGCCACACTGCAGATGTGCCCGGCAGATCTGCAACAGATCTCTCCTACAACATCCCAACAACCCTCAACTCCACTGGTCATGGATTCAGGGTCCTTCAACACCAAACCAAATACAGCAAGGAAACAAGGATGCTTTTGGAAAACACATGTGACATACTCTTTATGTAAGCAACGAGGCAAATGGCTGTCAAAACTGGAAGTGAAACTACTTCCCTTGGTACCACCTATCACCCGCAGGCCCTTACACACGCTCTGTAGGGAGCGCGTAACCTTGAAGGAGGAGGAAGAAAGGCTCTGAGTCCCCTGATAAAAACTATCCTCATGAAACAAACACACTCCTGCCCTTTAAAGAAAATGACAGCCCATGCCCTCGTGTTCCAGGAGTTTTTTGTGTCTGTTACATTTTTTAAGATACAGATACTGTCTAGAGCAAAATGTCAGCCATACATACACTTTAACAGTTTAAGGAGAAGAATTAGTCGAAGAAGGAGGAGAAGAAAAATCTCCTAACCTTGCAATATTTCTCTATTTCTAGATATTGATTGTACTGAAGCTCATAATATCCACTTTACCAAGAGGAGAGGGGTGACAGCAGCGCTTATCTGTTCACAAAGAGAAATATAAAAGCTCTACAAAGAAATTAATTTAAGGATAGATTTAGGTGAATTTTTTAGTCTGAAATTTTTAAGGGACTTGTAAGTTAAATATCAGTTTCACTAACTACTCAATATTTCACAATATATATCAAGCTACATAAAAAATCGTTAAAATCTGAAAAATATATCTCATCTTGACGGCGCTGACAAATTCTCTTCAATTACTCTTTAATACAAATACTCAGAAGTCAAACAGTCTTCAAACAAGATTTCAAGCATTAAGGTAATTTTCAGGGATCCCCCCAGGGTTTCCTTCCTGATCTCTTTTCATTTTTCTGTGGGAGTGTGAACAGAATTGGACCCAGAAAGTACAAAATATTTGTGTAGTATAATGGGGGGGGGGGGGGGGGGTGTGTGTGCAGCGCGGGGAAGCGGGGGAAGAGCTTTCTTACCAGTAACTGGAGTTCTTCATATGAATGGTTTTTTATGACCTATCAGTCTGGTCTGGAAAACGTCTCCTCTTTTCAAAAATCCTAGAGAGTATATGCTTGCCCTTACTCCATCATGCTTGTCCCAAAGGTACGTAAGGAGGAAAATATCCAGGACCATTTAAATTTTCCTTTGGCCACGGATATTGAATTTCAAATCCTGAAAAACTCTGTAGGAAAGAGGAGGAAATAAATACTCTTTCATATCAGACATCTTGAAGAATTCCAGTTTAATTCCATTTTCCAGTCTTTGAAAGCGAATCCTATTTACATTCACATTGCAGATAGCTCCAAAGAGCTTCCTCCCTTCCGGAAATTATGTGACAAACTGTTTTGGTGCCATCTGATGTCCCAGCAGCAAGTGAGAAGCTCTACCACATGCCAAACCCTTGCCCAAGGCCTCTGAGATGATACAGTGCACGGTGAAGGTACAAATGTGACCCCTGTTGCTGCATAACAGATGTCAGATGCAAAGATGTTTCTCAACTGAGCAATAAAGCACATTTCATTTTTAGGCCTAATAATTCATGAGCTTAAAGATTCTAATGTATCGTGGTTAACACCCAGCAGTCATCTACTCCCTGGCAAGTCTACTGTGAAGTGTCAGAGTAAGTCATATATAAACACATTAAATTCTAACAAGTAGATGCAGAACCACTGAAATCACTGTACCTCAAAATCACTTATTAGTCATACTAATTTAAGGTAACACTCTAAAAATAAACCTCTGCTTCATAAGGCTAAGCTATGAATCACCATAATATATGAATCATACCTTCAAATGCAGTAATGAAAAGACATGGGAAAATAATATGGTTTGTTCAGGAGAGTGCTGATTATTCCATTTCACAGAAGACTGAAAAAAAGCAAGTTTCATTATTTTTATATAATCATGCTAAATTGCAAAGCCCTCCACACATCCAGCCTATTTAAATACCATTTTAACAATGTAATTGCTAGAGATATTTCTCTCCGTCTTCTTTTAAAAAAACTACACCAGTAACAACACCTTAATTTATTTTGCTATTCATTATTCTAAGGGGCTGACACCTGGCGGAAACTATTTTGTTTATATTCATTCATATCAGGGTACTCAGCTGGAGAAGGCCCAAGTGAATAATTAACTAATCAGTGGCAGAACAGCGCACTTCCCAGCACAGAGGAGATCCTGGAATTCCCACTCTGTGACAAAGACAAATTCACATGCAAGCACGAAAGTCTCAAAATTTGAGATCTTTAAAGATGAAACAATAAAATATTTGTTCTAAACTTAGACTGTGGCTGTTAGTCTTTTATCCATTTAATGGCTGTGAATCAGCCAATCGACTATGCTCATCTGAACATGTTTTGAAGCAGGGGCACATTGGCACGGGGAATTTAGTAACAAATTCTATCTAACGTTGGGTACCATTTCCAACCCTGTACCAGTGCCAGCTCTTGAACATACATTATCATCTTCACAGAGGAGTCAGTGGAATTAACCTTACGCAAGGGAGGCTACATACTTAAGATGTAGTATTATCCACATTTTCATCATGTTCCTTTGAAGTTTGAAAAGCTCTGTGTACATTCTTGATTCAAACTCTGATTCCTACACAGAGGAAGAGAATATAAAATCTCCTGAATTCTAATGTGTCCTTTCAGGGATAAAGTGTCCAGTGACTGGAATCCAAAGTATTGAACTTAATTTGCTTAGACATAACCTAACCCTCCCCATATACCACACAGATATCTTAAGCCTTAAGAGACAGGATATTAGGCTTTCACTCTAGGGCCAAGCACTTAGAGGTTAGGCACCGAACTAAATCTTCGGATCTCCAAATCTTTAACTGATCCAGCCATCTTTTTCATAAAGACGCCTTATGTTTATATGTCAGTACTTCAATAAAAGCAGGGTAAGAAAGTACAGCACAAGGCTGTGCATTTGCAGCTGTTCTTGAGCAACGAATCCCTCCAACACAAAGAACATCTTTGCACATGTTACATTTGTACCCCCATGACATTTTGATTAAAAATGTAACTAATCTTACAAGAAGTCTTGCCCAAATGCAATCAATTATACTTTGTCCAAAATGAAGCCGTAGCACCTTTGTGGAAGAAAAATGAGAGGAGATGCTGGTTTGTGGAGGTTGTCTATTGATGAATGGACAGAGAACTGTGAACATACCAACTCCATTACCATTCCAGACAAATTAAAACTAATGCACTTCTTTGTATTTCACGACTTATACTTTGTTACCCCAGAGACTGTCTAAATTAGACTTTAAGTCTTCTGAATCATGCCAAAGATGGGCTAATGAGCCAGAAAATTTCCATCATGTGTTCTCTTGCCCTTTTATATGTTAAAAATATAAAAATTTGAATACTTTGAATAACACATAGATATGGAACTTGGTCAACATTTTACTAGGTGCTAATCATAGAATCATAGAATGCTTTGGGTTGGAAGGGACCTTGAGAGATCATCTAGCCCAACCCGCCTGCAGTGAGCAGGGATTGAACCCATCACCTTGGCATTATTAGCACCACGCTCTAACCAACTGAGCTATGATAACCAAGGCTTGTAGTTTTTCATAGTATCATAATATATTACACAAATTTGAAGCTGATGAAACTACTTCAAGCTAGATAAAAACAACTGATTCACAAATCAAAGTTGTAAAGCACAGTCAGGCTTTTTGCCTCTCAGAAATCATGTTGAACAGGTAGTAACAGGTTGCATCTGAAATTTGTGCTCATTTCTTCAAAAGATACATAGAAACTCCACATCCCCCAAAGCTATACTCTGCAATAGCTAGAGCAAGAAATACTAGAAAAGAACAAAAAATAACACAGCAGACTAGAAGTAGTGGCCTAATTTTCTGGTCTGGTATGGTGTAAATGTAATGTTATTCTTAACAGTACATCAATATACGAAGAGACAGATCCCAAACCTATGTAGTCCTGTTCACATTGTTGGAGTCCTGGTTACTTAAAATAATTAAATTAATAGCCCCCTTAAAAGTGTAATAGTAGAAAGTTACAAACTTAGATATTCATGAAGACAGTGAGGGAAAAAATTATTCTAGACTAAACAACAGAAACACACAGTGAGTTCAATGATCTGGAGAACCCTTACGTTCTGACAGTGCTGTGAGAAGCATTGACTAATTTGAAATCATAAAAAATGTGGGGAATCTTCAAATCCTTCTGAACGACATGATTGACACTCCTCTTTCTTATATCAGCTTTTGGGATGCAACACTGCATTAAATAGATACTCTACCTGTCTCTATTATTGTAATACTATGCTACATAGACTGACATTTACTTTAACAGTGCACCTTTTAGGTTTGTCTGTCTGGTTGAATGTTTAAAAACAAATTAGTTGAAAATCTCACTATTTTGACAGGGTATTTTATTAGCTAGATTTGCTTATGAATAAAAGTATAGGAATTAATTAGCTTCAGAGGAAGGTACCACAGAGGAAGGTACCACAGATGAAGTATTACAAAAACATCACAAATCTAGTTCCCTAAATTAGACTACTATATTACAAAGCTTCAGGAAGCCTGCTTATTTTTCACACACAGATACATATATATAAAAGCATCCAGCAGATATGCTTATTTAACATAGCTACCTCTCCTCTTTACTGGCTTATGTACCTAAGTACTTCTTAGCTGTTGTGAAGCATCTTATTAGAGAAGGCATCTTGTTAGACAAAGTGGCAGCCACAGAAAAACCGAAGCTCAAAAGCTGGTTTCATCTGTAACTGTTCATTTTTTTCGTCCTCATAAGGCAGATAATGATTGATGGCTGAACTATGAGACACTCCAGACCAACTGCATCTCTGCTGCAACTGCAGTGACTCTGATCAGCTTGGCCCTTTTAGCCTGATAAACAATAATAAGGACAAACCATCAATTTTGCTCTTACATGTCCTTGTCTGTAATCAAGGTATATTATGTAGGTGTTTTGAAAGCTTCATAAAAATACAGATATTTCTGTAAATCAGTACAGTTACTGAGGCGTCTCAAAGTGGACAGTGTATCTTCAGAAATACCTTACTTCCTATTCTGACATCTAAAGATTAAATTCCTGCCAGGATTTCTGACATGGAAGACATTGAGAGCCCAGGTGTTGAGACCCTAGGTCCCACAGAAGTCAGTGGTTATCTCTTAAAGTCTATTTGCAATTGCGCTGCTTTTGCTAAATTGTTTGTGTAAAGGTAGAAAGAGATTAATTTCCTCTTTAAAACTTACAGCACTCATGGGAGGGAGTTGCTCTTCAGACACCTAGTTCAATCTAAGAGCATTTACAACTGATATTAAATGGTTACTCCAACACAGCTTCTTGAAATTCATGAGCAGTCTCCACACCACAGAACTGGGAAGGCGCAAGAAAACACCAGTGGACATTTTACAAGCATGAGTTCAACAGAGATCATCTATGAACAAAAAATAAAATCATTTTCTGTTAATTTGCAGGAGTTACCTTAGAACCCTGAAAAATTTACCTCTATTAAATTAGAAGATTCCTGGAGAATCAATATTATGTTATACTTGGGTCTGGCTTTGGTTTTAATTAGTGAAAGAGAAAATAACAGGTACTGCTTACTGGCCTACAATACATTTTCCATTTTTTTAAGGCTAATTGATGCTTTACTTTAAAATGCTACTGAATCCTGAATTTATAAGGAACTTCTAGCTAGAATAACCCTACATTGCACATGTAAGTGCAAGTAATATACCAGTATTTTGGAACTGTAATATATTCATCAAATATCTCTGGTGCCTACATTGCACATGTAAGTGCAAGTAATATACCAGTATTTTGGAACTGTAATATATTCATCAAATATCTCTGGTGCCTGCAGTTGTCATCTGTCAGTCCTCAGTACCTGCTGTTTCCAGGGATGTCACGTCACTGGGGTACTGACTGGAATCCCTGAGAACACAGTTCCAGAAATGAGGATGCCACTTTCAGGAATGATGCTAAAGCATAACTTGTTGACAGTTTTATAGGTTTTTATAATACTCAAGGTGATGCACACATTGAGTGCATAAAGCATGACTCACTTTATTGGCACGGTGTACCCTTTGCCTAGCACATTTGATATTTTCTTTTTAGATGAAATCCAGTGTATTAATGCAAAACGAGATACGGCCATTATATATTTAACCATAAATTCTATTACATTTGTGATAACAAATACAGTCCTAGTTACAGCTTTTTGGATCTTTCTTTTTTGGTGAGTACATATAAAATCAATATAGTAAAAACTAAAGGACTTAAGATCACTTCTCCGTTATGCTGGGAACTCGTTATGCCCTTCTAGAAATGCTGCCCTTCTTTAAGATCAGCAAGCCATCACTCTTTGTCTTTGCTAAATTCACCCAAGTGGAAAGTAATAGAGAAATCGTACAGGGGAAGAAAAAGGTATGTTTTGAATACTTTTAAGCTATAGCTAGTATCAGAATGGCCTATGCAATATGCAGATGATATTCATTTTTTCCTCTATCTTATGATAACCATTGAAATTAATTCCAATGAGATCTGAAAAGCTGGCATAAAGCTAGTTCTTCCTTTTAACTCTGTTGTATCCTATGCTGAGCTCAACTGAGCTAGAGAGAAGAGTTAAGCATATTACAGTTGAAAAAAGTTGAGGATACAAAATGCAGATCTTTCAGAGAACAAACATGATCACTCTCTGAATGCAAAATATGAATTTGCCTCCATTTGGAATTCTTCTCCATATTGGGATTCTTGAAGTTAAAACTCTTTTTCTTCTATTCATAGCAAGATAACCAAGTTAAGCATCACTTCAAAAATAACAAAAAACCTCACGTGTGTAAGTAGTTTGAGGACATTTTAACCCATGCCCAAAAGATTAATTTGGCAAATGATTTGTTTCTGGACATCATTTGATCACTTTGGACAAATTTTGGATCTTTGTGGGTCATCGGTGTTATGTTTGCTATCTCTACAACATGCAAAATATTAATACTATAAAAACATCAACCTGAATTTTAAGAGAAGTGCAGCATCTGAGAAGGCTTCAAAGTTTCAGATTATTATAAAGAAAGGTACACGAGTTATCACAAATACAGTACACAGCAGATAATATACCCAAAACTGAGGATGCTCAAGTCTGGGCTTCAGGAACCATAAAAATTCTGATAGACCACAACAGTGTATATTCCTAAACATTAGAGTTGCATATAAAATCTAATACTTATGGCTCAAACTACAAAAGAAGTAGCTTTGTCCTTGCCACAAGTTCAGAAAGTGGAATTTTAACAAACTAACTAAAACTGTTCCCTGAATCTTTTATGAGTATATTTACATATGTATGGCTTACTAATGTATCATTAGAATATGCTAACAATTGAGAACCAATACATTACTTGGAATTATTCTTTTCTTCCCCCCCCCCAAATCACTTTCATCCCAATGATCAGGAATACAATCAGGGAAATTCAAAGTAGGCATTTACACATCAAAGATGCTCCTTTGATGCTTTACTTTTGCCTAATATCAGTTCGCTAAGCCATATGATACCATACGTGTTTTGTTGTTTCTACAGCCAGGAGTGTTCTATGGCAATAACTGGTTCATGGTTGAAGCTCTAAAAGATGATGAGCAAAAGACTGCAACTATCAAAGCACTTTACAGCCACTTCCCACCAAGGAGCAGCTGATACAGTTTGTCCATACTCTGCAGTTATACTGCTTTAAGAAATGCAATGAAATACAAAATACACAGAAACATTTGTGGACCCTACATAAACATTTCCTACACTTTTTGAAGTTGCAGGTGTAAAGGAATATTCTTTGGTACAAAAGCAAGGCCATTTTGGTTTGTCTGGACAGAAATGACAAAGAAGTCAAACTTTCTACAGCTGAAGTTTCTACTACACAAGGAAACAACTGCTCTGGAGAAGGCAGCTGTGACAGTTTCTAACTCATAAGGAAGAGGTATGCATAGCGTCGAACAATGTGTTTTATTTTGGAGACTGTCTCTAAATTGTAGAATGTGGGACTCAATTCCAGATGAACATCCCTCTGCGTGCTAATGCCAAACATAGATGAAAACTGTATTTACTTGTCATTTTACATGGGAAGTATTCTGTGCACGAGTTGGAAGGAAACTATGGCGTGGCCTGGCCAAACACGCAATCTCAGCAATCCGAACAAGGATCCAAGAGCACAGCAAGCAATTCAACTACTTCGGAATTTAGCTGTAGCCTGAATCATACTCTGTGCACCTATCCCTCTCTGTTTACTGCAAAGAGAGTTTAAGCTTAAATTAAAAATTAGGTGCTCTGTACTGTACCTTTGCTAGATGCCCAAATAAGCCAAAACAAGCAATGTGAGTAACACCAAAACAGCACCTGTACATGTGTATACATGCCTGCGTACGCATATAAAAATAATATCAAGATACCTAAATGCCATAAGCACGTTAAGTTTTGAAAGCTGTTTAAGTGACTAATATATGGACACATGCTGCAACTTTATTCCCTAAGCAGGAATCCTAACTGACTAAAAACATACCTTCTCAGGGGAGTATCATGAAGCTTAAACAGCACATGTAGGTTTTTCATAGTCTGCTGATGGAAAACAGGCTGCAAGAGGAAGTATAAAGCATTCCAAAACTAGTATATAGTTGATATATATCTGATATATAACTGATAAATATCAAGTTGTCCTTTGTAGTGGTCTCTAGCTAATATTTAATAAAAACATAACACATGTAGTATAATTAAGATGTTCTTCCCTGAAAAGTTCTTCCACAGGTTTACTAAACTACCTAGAACCCGCCCCCACCCAAAAGCTGCAAGTCTTCAGATTTACAAAGTTCCAGTTACATGAGCCAGTAAGCAAACTGTTCAATATCTATCTATTTGTCAAGCACACTGGGCTCATTCATTCTGACTTCCTTTGTTAGCTCTCTTCCCAACAAATCTGGTGAGAAAGCCTGTAGCAACATGTAAGAATAAAGAAAAGAAAGAAAAAAAAAACCAAAAAAGCCCCACCAAAACAAAACAAAAAAAAACCCAAAAGAAAATGACCTACCAAAGGAGCTGAACTACACACTTGGAGCAAAGCTCACTGGATGTCTCCCTCTTTCACTTCCATAAAAAGAGGAGTGATAAAATGAGAGAAAAAATATGGGGAAAAAGTGCAACTTAGCAGAGAAAAAACATCTTTTACCAAAATTTCTCATACTTTAATTCTTTTCTTGAAAAGAAGACAAGAAGAAAACAGGGAAGAACTGGGTAAATGGGGAACTTCTTCAGAACTTTTCCAATTTTCTGTAACTTCTGCATTTTTTTCCCTTTTATTTCTAATCAGCAACATCCCTTGTAAAGTTATTTACAGTTCCTTACCAGTTATGAATAAAAAGTAAAAATAAAAGGCTACGCTCTGAAATATCTTTCTATTTACATCACTATCTCTGCAGACAACATTGTTATTCTTTACTTGAGCGATTTCCAATTCAGATTAAAGTGAAAGTATATCCAGTCCTCACTAGTAATTTAAAAATCCTCCACTCATGTGTGCCAGGTTTTATATGTTTTGGAACACATGCCAAAAAGTGGCTGCTTAAGACAGGGTGTTTTAGGAGAGGGAATTGTGTGAGAAAGAAAATGAATAAAACAATCACGAAAATATTTCATTCTTCTGATTGAATTTTTATCTCATCTCATTATCATGCATTTGCTTATTTTTTTTCTAAAGCCAGTGACACTGAATGCTGATAAGATTATGTTGGTGCAGCTCCAGCCCATCACATAATTTAAGAAACTTGCACATGTACATTTAAAATAAATAAATCTGTCTTGTCTTGAGAATATTTCAGAACTGGGCTAAAGAACTAATCCGAATACTATAAAATACTATAGCAAAAGGTGATTGGTGGCAGGTGATAAATAACCTAAATGATTCACCGTTGCTCTTGGAAAGCTCTACCTTAATCTGCTGCCATACCTGGATATTTGTTGGCCATGCTCCTGTGGCAATGACCAGCAAAGTCAAAAACAGCACCTTAAAGGCAGTCACTGAAAATAAGTTTACTGTAACAGTGGGACAGTGATATGAGAACTAGTGCAGGAAAAGGTTTTATCATTCAATGACAAAACCTATCATGCACATAGTTAAGGTTACTGACAGTGTTCTGTGCTTCTAGAAAGTGAAGTTCACTGTCACTCAAGCATCTGAAAAACAAGGAGTAAAGAATTAGAGTACTTCAGATTTATACCTCTGAAAACCCAGAAGATGTATTGTCAGGATAAAAACTGAAGCAACCTTAACTCTGCCCCTTCAAGCGGCCACTTGAAAGAGTCACCGCATTCATTACTGGAGCTCTGGGTCATGGAGGGATCTGCTGGAGCAGCTTCCCAGGGCTGCACTGAGAAATGAGATCCAAGGACCGTAACTGTGATTGATAGCAAGAATTCATCTCAAAACTCTGGTCACCATTTTACCTCACTAAAGTTGTCTGTGACAAATGAAACATATATATTTAAATAAATTTAGTTGTATTTTGACACAGCTATGCCAAATTCACTGCTTTTATAAACGTTATGAAAGTGGAAATAATAAGTATTTTTGGACCTATTACTATCCTGGGAAACATGTTAGTCTATATATAAACACAAAACGACATTACTACAGCTACTATAAATATCTACTAAGACATCGTATGATCTTTCATACTGCTGATAACAGAAACCAACAGTGACATTAAATGAACTGTACTGTTTCCGGTGGTGAACTGTAGCATCCAACACAGTAATCTGTTTTCAAAAACTGATTTTAATGCAAATCACCAATTTAACCAGGAGTACAGCTATTAAAGTTAATACTAATGGGAATCCTCTATAAGTAAATATAGGGAGACACTCGTTCAAATAAACATATTTTACACCAAGATTTTGCACACAATTGCTCAAAATGGCTAAAAAACCCACAGAAGTTGTGTATTCTTTCATTTAGTAAGAACAGAAAAGCTATTAATAAGAACAGAAAAGCTAAAACATTCTCCCGCAACTAAAGCAAATCACTAGGTGATGTGGAAGCTAGTTTATTTTCCACTTGCTCCATATTTTCTGCATTTAATTTTCATGAGCCCTACAAAGCTCCTTTAAAATCGTACAGTTTCTGTGTTTGAAAGGATTATAAATTTCATGGGTGAAGAATCCCTAACAAACACGCCGGGACGTGTTATTGTCATGTCACTTCTCCTTATATTGACAAGTCAGCGATGAAAGCCGGATGTACTTTCCCCAATTCTGATCTACTGCAGTTTCTAAATCAGATGCATGAAAGACAGCTCGATACGAGACATAAGTCAAGGTGTGCCAAGACCTCTGAGAGTTCAATGAACAAAGACTTCCTCTGATTCTTAGGTATTAGTATTTGTGAGACATTTCTGCTTTATGTTGAAACACACACTATATCACTCGACAGCTATATTACACAGAGCTAAATCCTGAACCTTTTCCGAATAAAATTTATAAGAACTTTGTTTAGAATAATTTGAGGATACTATATGGTTTAGTTGAATTACGCTTATCACAAAAAGCAAGAGTTGCTCAAAAAACTCGATCCCCTTCTATTGGAAGATGGGCCAATTTCCATCACAAATAAAAGTGGTCCAAAGGCTTCTCTATTTACAACTGTCTACTCCTGGCTCGGGGCTATTCTGTGAGACTGAGATCGCAGGGATGCTGAAATACAATCTCTTTTCCCTGGTCACAAGTTCCTGAACTGAGAGGTGCAGGAAATCACAATGGTTTTCACCTCAGGACCACTGGGATCGGCAAGGATTAGTAGAGAGCCATAACAATGATTAAAGAACTGGGAAACCAGCCTGAACGAAAGATTTAAAAGCTCAGACTGTTTATCTCAATGAGGAAAGTTTAAGAGACTCAACTAGAGTCTAAGTATCTAAAATATACCTGAGACCAGAGGACAAATGCAGAGCTTTATGCGTATGCAGGAATACCTCAGATAGAACACCACACATGAAAAAAAATGATGGGATTCCTGAGGGGACTAATGCAAGAATGAAGAGTGTGAATGTGACTTTTCAATAAGCATGATAGTGGAAAGCATTCTCAAGTCTAATCCATTAAGCTTGTAAGTAATTTAAAAGGATACTTAAAACAAGCAAGCAATACACTCAGTTGTAGGTATACTGCCCCAAACAAACATGAGCTTTCAAGGAACTGAGGGACCCATGTCTGCAATCGCACTGCTCAGCGACCAATGGTCCACCATGCTTCCCCTTTCCCCTACCCCATCTGACACCTGCAGCCTACATGGTGATGGGCTACATTCAGGATTCCTAATAGGATGAGAGTCAACAGGGCTGGAAAATGATATTCATATGGTATTATGTATCTTTAACTGGAATTCTTCCCTTCAGAGCAACTCAGAAGAAATGCCTCCAAATGATAGCTTCTGCAGCAGGAAGATCTGTATTTCTGGATGACTTCCATTACTAGGGTCTAGCCACTTAGGATCGTTACAGGTTTCATTTTTCATAAATTTCATTTTTAGTTTGGCAGGAGATAATAACATCCAGTGAGCTGACCCAACCTCAGATAATTACTATCAAAATTGGTCCTGTAGCTTCAATTGGAAAAAGTTTTCTTCTTCACTTCCTGCCTAAAACCACTGTGCTGCATGGGTGCATTTCAGCAGTGACTGAAATAATTGCAAAAAAGTGTAAGTTGAAGACTGAAGAAGTAATTCTTTGCAACGATGTCAATTTTTTCTGATAGTGACATGTTCAGTGATTATGCCGTGTTTGTATTTTTACTGGCATTCAGTTTGACGACTAATCAGTTGCAATCCTCATTATTCAGAATGCAAATTACAGTGCTTAGTTGCAAGTGGACAGAAGTCACATGGTACGGGCTACTTCCTCTGTGAGGGACTGGTCATCATCCCAAAGTTAATGAATATTTTGCCATTGACTTAAGTTGATACTGAAACAACGTAAGTACAGTCGACATGAGGACTTTAAAATACTGTATTTTGGCAGAGTTTGGAAAGAGGTTCATATCTAAACAGAATTAGGGCAAAATGTCTTTATGGGCTTTACCCCGCTGAACTGCCTAAGGCAGGATTTCCAGAAAAAAAATGGTGAAAAAATTCTTGAGATTGCAGGGTTAATTAACATACAAAGTATTCCCACATGGTCCAAGAAAAAGAAGCGTCATTTCATTAAACAATTTCAAAAGTATTTCCAGTATTTGAGCACTACTAGTAAGGCAATTTCTGAACTCTGCAGTATGTGTAACGTTTCTATTTTCTGTAACCTGAGGTGATGAGACAGGTGGGGAACCCTTCTAAGCACAAATCAGATCAATGACTTTCTTCTCTTGAAGTTTGGATGATTATTCCTCTAAAATAAAAATCTTTAAAGACACAGAATGATTTAAGTATGCAAGGAGGAACAGTAGAATATGACATGCTGTATCACAGCCATTTGGTCTGCAGGTCAGAAAAGAAAACCTATAGAAAAAAGCTTGCTGACAAGACATTTTCTTATTCAGGTACAGAGTATGATCACATTATTAAAAACGGGCTTGCCATGGCCCAAAGAATCTTTTTCATGCCATAGTTCTTTCTGAAGAGAATACTTTCAAAACTCTGTAGAAGAAATTACTGTCTATCACTGAAGTTCCCGATGAAACTGCAGAAATAATTACTCAACGGTTTCTGAAGACTGCTAAAAAAAAGGGTTGGAAACAAAAGTAATGAGTCAGGCTGAAACATTAATACAAACTGGATAACTCTTAAAAAGAAGGATTGAAAACACCTTGA
This sequence comes from Pelecanus crispus, assembly GCF_030463565.1. Lineage (NCBI taxonomy): Eukaryota > Metazoa > Chordata > Aves > Pelecaniformes > Pelecanidae > Pelecanus > Pelecanus crispus. The sequence continues at coordinate 20,473,027 of NC_134655.1, read as the reverse complement.
CTAACGTAAAAATTGGATGTAAGATAACATAATTCTTGGTCCTAACATCCATACAATCCACAACAATGCAGAGACAGATTTGGATTCCTTTTCAGAAAATGCTGGAAGGCTTGCCCCAAAAGTGTCACGTGTATCCTCATTTAAGCAGACTCAAGGTTTCCTGTCACTTCATCTGAACAGATACTGCACTACTAAAATCTTCTCTGGAAGTCACTGGTGTCTGCTTTGAAGTGAATGTTAAAACTGTTTGCAGATAGTTTGCAATTTTGCATTTCAATTGTTTTCCTATGCAGGCATCCAGAGTCCAACAGTACTAAGAAGGCTAGTTGAAAATCCAGTACAGAAAAGCAGATTTGTTCTTCCTTGGTGTTATCTCATAGCTCATTCTCAGTTTTACCCCATAATGATTTCTTCATGATACTATAAAGCTTGTAGAAGGTGATCAAAACATCATATGACATTGTTTAATTGTGCCAGAGCTTTAGAATAAACTAACTTTTGGAAGAGATTATAATTAGAGACACTCATTAGAAATGTCTAAAGAATCATTTGACATCATAGCACCAGGACACGAATGAACCAAACTACTTGCTGCTTAGAATGAACTTGGCTATAGAGAAGCTACAGTGCATTATCAACAATATCAACAGAAATAGCTTTTTTTATATGTTCTCCTACTTCAGTGTATTTATCACTTAAATAATGGTAGGAAATTCATGGACACAAGAGGGTGCAAAGTTTTAATTTTAAATCCAAAATGAAGATCATACAGGAACTTACAGTATGCTCGGCAGGCAATGACAATGTAGCTGGAAGATGTTTTCCACCAAGGAATTTGTTTCTGGATAACAAAAAATCAGGACTCGAAAAACGTAAGCATGGCAAACATGGCTCACATGGAAGATAAAAGTTTTTAACAAGCTCTGAATATTTCAAAGAAAGACAGAACTGCCTTTTTTTCTTATACTCATAAATATTATGGTTACATTCCTCACTTCAAAATGAACAGCATTTCACTGTGTTCCTCCCAGAACTGGAAAAACTACCAGGAAACCACAGTGACTTTCAAAGCATAGTCAGTCAGTGCAAACTCCATGAACTGCCTCTCCCCTTTATATCATAGCCTGCAGGTTGTACAAAAGCCATTTTTGCTGTGCTGCTAATTTAACTTTCAGTGCGTGATGTCTTGGGTATATTGATAATCCATATTTTCTTCTGTTTGTTGTTTTATAGAAATAAAGTATACAGTGCTTTCAAAATCCTTTTCAACATCAGTCCCAGCAAAGGATCTTCATGTTCCTGTAAGATTGTTCTTCTCCTTTCAGATAGCAGGACAGAATTGATGAGGTGCATGAGCAGCTATCAACACCCCAAGACAGCTGTTAACAATTTTTGGCAGTAGTATCCATTAAATAGGTTCTACCTTGAGTGAAGCATGGGCCAAGAAAGCTGAACTGTACTGCTGGTAAGTCTATCCCACAATACAGACTCATTTTTTGGCTCTCAAGAAGATAAAGAACTGTTCTCTGGGACTTTTCTGGCAAGCTGTATTGGAATGGTATTTTGGCAAGGACACAAGATATACTTGAATGCTCATTCACTCTGAACGTATCTGGAGATGAGCAGTATCCATCTCCCAAAGAAGTCTTTATTTATTACTATCAAAACATATTTGGCAAAAGTTCTCATTTTACTTTAAAGGTAAGGAGGGCTAGAACATATTTGAGACTAGGAATAAATTAGCTCAGACACAGCATTTTTTTCTCAATTTTAAGCACTTCTTTTATGAAGGCATACTTATCAACTGTAATTCTTTTCAAGGTTCTGGCTCTGTCATCGAGACAGGCAGAATGAAGACAAGAGACAGGAACTGCTTGCTTGCCCCAGTCTGGACTCCGAAAGGAAAATTACGTTCACCCAGAAGATTTCTATGCCATAACTCATGAGATGGATATTAAAAAAAATAAATTAAAAAATCCTCAGTAACAGAGGCTTAACCTTCCAGTTATTCAAGAAATGAAAAGCTAAGTTCGTCCCAAAGCCCTGACAACCGGTCAGAATCTGAAGTATGGCCATGTTTTGAGTGGATCTTGTGCAGCGACAACGTTCTATTGAAACAGCCTGGTTGAATCTAAAGGACACCATTTTAGTTTCAGCTTGTGTTTTTAACTAATTTGAAACCATTTTGCTGCAGCATGTACGGTGCTGTATTTTTAGTCTGTTTATCTAAACCAAAGAGTAACATATCTATAACCTTAGATCTAGTTACTCATTTATCCTCCTTGGGTTTTTGTGTCTTGAAATTTAGCTGACACTGGCACTGCCCTGTGCAATACATTTCATATACATAAGAAGGGACGGGTCCTACCTCCAAGAGCTAGTGCTGCTGGCTAGGCAGAACAGGGAAACAAAGACAGAGGAAGGAACCAAATTAACACACCGGGAAAAAGAAGCAGAATCCACCTCCTAGATTCTAACTTAGTGCTCTACGTGCTCCAATGCATTTCTTTACAGGGATCTTCCTTCTTGGAATCAGTCTGCTTGTCTAGAAAAATTTGCTTCACTGACAGTATATTTCATGTAAAATGCTTATAATTGGCAGACTCTTTCATTTTAAAAACTCTACAGCTTCTCTTCCATTTTAAAATTGGTCCCAACAACGAAAGGAAGGATGGGTATTTCTCCCCTGACTACTAGCAGAAAAATAAATAACTCCATTTGGAAGGGACATGAGGGAAGTACAAGATTTCTGTATCAGGCCAGAGACACACCGATCCTGCCTCACTGGTGTTGCTTTGGGTTGGTCTGGCTCCTGGAGCAGCACACATTCCGTGAATCAAAACAAAGGACCTTGCTGTGCTTCACCACTTCTGCACCATTGTCCTTTTAAAGAAAGACTGGATGAATCTGTCCATTTGTTGGAACTAGAGTCAGCACCATTATTTCATTTTCTCCATTTTTGTCAACATATACCATCTCCTTCTGAAAATACAGGTTTGCTTTTTAAGATGTCTTTGCAAAGAACATTTTACAGAGTCTGTAAAGAATTTAAATCTCTTATCTTGTATTAAAATACACCTTTGATACTTCAGTAATAAGTTTTAAAAGAGCATTTAATTAGAACTATTTCAGGAAAACCTGATCAAAACGAAATATAAAAGATAAGGGCTTTTGCATTTTATGAAGAAAACATCCCGCTAAGATGAAGAAAAGTGCTTTCCTTTGTACATTTGATAATAAAATAACCTTTCCTTCTTTCATTAGTAAACCATGGCAGTGTACTTTTTCTTAACACTTTTTAACCTTAAATTTTTTATGAAAAGAATTTTATAAATGTCATGGACAGATAGGACCAGCTGACAGCAGGTATAATGAGAGACTGGTGCTACTATAGAAGCTCTTGCATGTAGCATTGCTAGCGTATCTTTAGTATGACCTATGGCACCTCTGCTACAGAGTTCCGGGTCTCCAAATACAAGACAACAAAAAAAGTGTTATTTTCAATTTAAAATCTTTCTTCACAGTACTGACCACTACAAATACAAAAAGGGTGGTTGGTGACCTATGGATGTGCTGCAAAGCTAATCTGTCACCAGCAGAGATGAACAAAGCAATCAGCGGACCGCAGCAAAAAATTATATCCTATGCTTTGTACACTGCTGCAGACACAGTAACAGCTGTCCTTAATAGAATAAGACTGCTGGGAGAGATCGCCATTTGTTTCTTGATGTTAGTGTCTCCTTCAACAAAAATAAACAGTAATAACAGAGGCAGAAGCTTTGTTGCTGAGAAGTGCACAGCCCCTCAAGGGGATTTGGGAATTAAGATGTCTTTAGGAGGTCTTCCTAAAACATAGCGGCTCTTGAAACCTCAGCTATTTTTCAATATATGAGATCTCAAAAGAGAGGGAGAGAAATTCTTTCTAGATATCCTGTAAAAGCCCCTTACACAAATAAGAACACTTACACTCAGTATTAAGAAGCAGCTGTCCTTGTTTTTTTAAAAAAAACCATTAGTTTGACTCTTGTCATGATGCATCAACAGTGTTCAAGTGAAACGGTCAGTCAGTAACCACTACTACAATCAAAGAAGAAAATAATGCAGATACAGAAGGAATATGAAGTAATACATTTTAACTTGAAGTTTTACAAAGCGGTAGATTTAAAATTTTTAAGACTATTTTGTTTTTACAGAATATATCAATTCTGTACCATCTGGGGAAAATATCCTAAGAATTACTAATAAACACAGAATAAGAATTATCAGGCAGGTTAAGAGACGTTCAGACATATGTTCAAGGACCCTGGTGTGAGCGGTGGAGGAGCTTACCGATAGCGTGGGTCTCCCTCTGGCAGCACAGAATAGCTCTGTTGTTCGGAGATAGCAGTAAAAAGAAAACACTTTCACAAGATTGCCAGTCTGGATGAGTGCTCTCCCTAAGGAAAAAATGTCATATAGATTCATGTACTGAACCTGATTCACTTCTGATAAATTAGATTTTAGCCTGAAAAGCAAAGGAGGAAGCCAAACACATAGACCTGTGGGTTGGTACACAGATGCCCAAAGAAAGCTTCGTCTTCTGGAAAATGCCTCCCTGATGTCCAAAGGAGAGTGAAACAAACTCTCAATGTAGAGTCATAGCAGTGAGGAAGTGAAAGTGGTTTGGTTTTTTCATTGACTTTTGATCAAGACAGCAACTTAAATTAAAACTATACTAAATTCATTAGCTTTTCTATTATGTCTAATATACACAATGCGATCTCAGTAATGACAATTTCTCTGTAGTGTCAACAGAGCGTTCTTCACAAAGTGATTGGTAAACATGTTCAAAAAGGGTCCAGAGTGATGTAAATGTATTTGATGTGGGCATCTGTGTTATTTTGCCATCACTGGAAAACTAACAGTACTACAGCTCCCAATTGTTTGATCACTCTACCAGACACCACGAAGCGTAATTGATAAATGTCAGATCTGCTTTGTACATGAAGAGTTTTTACTGTGAAACATTGCTCTTTGAGCTCAGGACAAGAGTTAATTAAAAAGTTCGTACCAAAGATAACATCCTCAGCAGGCAACATCTATTGATGTCTTCAGCAGCGTAAGAAAGAGAGAGACTGGTATGTGATTATAAAATGTTCACATAGAACAAGGCTGATTGCCACAACTTCTCCCCATCTTACACACAAAAGATTGGACACTACAAAATATTGGAAGTATAACGAGTGGCAAATCATCAAGAAACAGTACCAAGCCAACACTGGTGTTTCTCCATGTCCTACTATCCCTTTTCAAATTCTATATAAAAATCTCAATTTGTTTAACACGTTTATCTTCCACTTTCCTCCCATGGCTATTAATTTCATTTAGAGATTGGAAATTTATTAAAGGCGTTCACTGCACTGTGAGGCCTTATACTTCTAACCACAGTTAATACTCGGAGTCCTGATACATTATTGCATACCTTAGCTTTTCTTTACTTCCTTACCTTTTCTACTGTTTTGTATGGATCTGAAAAAGATAAGCAGACATAATAGCAAATTATACTGTACACTGTGCTATTTTATTTTCAGGAGCAATTCCTTGGCATTCTTCTGCTCATTAATATTTTTTGTAGAATTCAGAGAGTATGGGTTGCTCACCCAACACCTATGTTATTTAATTTGGGAACATCTTACAGATACAAGAAAGCACTTGTATAAGAAACTTTTTGCACTCTTTAAAAACAAAAATTAGATGTTGGTATCAGAGTTTCTGTAATTAAAACTTCAAAAGAGCTGCAGAACTACTTCAACAGAGCTTTCAAAAGAATGGATCGTATGATTAAGATTGATCTCTCCATTTTTTAATTGTTTTTCAAACCTTGCATGTTGTTCTGAGCGAGAAAGCTACTCTTGTGGTCTCTTGCTGAACTCACTGATTTTTCATCACACTTAGGAACATCCAGGACTACTGGCTAGTACGTCGCATGCACCCTCATCACGTGCTGCCAGTTTTAGCTCTCCTCTCCCTCGGTTCAGACGAAGGCTCTGTTGAGTCCTGTTGAAACGCAGGTGTCTGCTCCCACTCAACCACCCAAGGTTCAAAGACAACGCCATGTACATTTTTTTGGAAATACCTTTAATCACACACTGCCTGCTTATTCCATGCCCTCAGACTCTTTAATAAAGTTTAATTTGAGAGCAGTCTTAGACGTTAGCTTTCAGGTATTTTCTAATTTCATTTTAGTAGTATTATTATCCAGTTATAAACCACACATGCTAAGAGGATGTAAGGAACACAGTTATTAGATCTCTCAATTAAGACTGGCAAAGAAAGTCCTAGAGAAGGTCATTTGATATGTGTGTTTGAATTTCCAGACAGTTATAATGAATGCTTTTACGTTCTGGGTCAAGCAAGTAACCGTTGATGTTACTTGAATGAGGTGGATCAGGGTTCAGAATAAATCCTTCCTCAGGGAGAGCAAATAATGCTTTCTGTTATGGTTCTAGTATTCTCTTTTGTTTTAAAGACATGTTGTTGGTATCTTTTAAAAAATAAGATGAGACCCTCCATTTGTGAGACCTTGTTTTCTGTACTGGCCCTTCTTGGTATAACCAGTGTGGTGCTCTATTCTCTTCTCTAATCAAAAAATGCCGCTAAAAGCCTATCTTTTTATAGCATATTGTAAGTATTTTACATGGCAGGATCTTGGAGCAGCACCATTGCAGCTTAGTGCTTATATTAATCTAAATTAAATTAGCTATTAAGCCTTCCAGCTGGAAATGCCTTATTATCAGTGACTTCCTGTTGGAATTATGGCGTAATTTAGAAGAAAAACCAACCCAGAGCCCAGAGCATTGAGCTTTTTGGGTATATCAAGGCCACGTCAGAATGGGGAAGAAGTGATCAGCCATGAACAGCATGGCTAGAGGATAAAACGCAGCCAAACTGATCTTTCTTATAACTTAGTCATTGCATATTCACAGAGTCAGGGGACAAGGGATCAGCACTTTTTAGGATCTAGACTTATGCAAGCTGACTTAACTCTTTTTCATGAGTTATTTCAAACTGAATAAAAACCCAAAGATATAAAACAACATATATACAAAGAAAAGGAAATGGCCTGATTGCTGCATCAAAAATAAGTAGACAAACCCATTTTTAGAACATAGAAAATATGGAGGTGTCTCTCACAGTTTTCAGACAGGGTAGAGTGAATCTTGCAAGGTATGTGAAGAGACAAGCTGGCAAAGGAGATAAAAGGGTTCCTTGGGTAGCAGCAGAGGATTACAGAAACTTTGTTGGGGGCAGTGTTTGTCTAGTTATGGCCTGAAAAACCTGACTACCTTTTTCTACATAGCATATAAATATATTATTCAAAAAGAAAAAAAAAAAAACCAACTATATCAGAATTTGTCTCAGAGTTTTCCGTTAACTCTCGTTTTTACTAAAAATGATGGTTAAGTGATTTCAAAGGATATTCACACTGACTGTGGGTTATATGTCAACATGGTGATCTTTGCTACATGTTTTCCGTGTCCTCTCAGGCAACAGATATTTTTCAGTGCTGAATCTCTTGGAAGAATTTCCACAAAATGCAATCTTTATGGAGTGTGTTAGGATTTTTCTAGTCCCCCTGTCAATGCTCTCAATTAGTGACCATAAATAATTCCATTTTTATTATCTTCCTTGTGCATTTTTTAATTCCCTAAGGCTCTGTTTTGAGTTCTAAGCTTTTGTGTATTTACATGCATCCCAGGGGTGTTATTTTCCAACAACCTCGCTTCAGTTTTCATTGTTATGCATATGATGTAAAAAAAAATTTTTGGCATTTTCTCGGATCACTCCAAAGCTATCTGTGCTCACACTTTTACTTTAAAGCTCTGCCATCCAGCACATCATTTTTTCCGTTAAACATTGATAAGACTAACCCCCTTTTTACCAACTTTCTTCATCTCATAAAATCTGTTTCCTTCTCTCCTATTTATATTTCTTATGATTTAATATCAACTTAAAGAGCACCTTCGTCTGTGAATGTTGGATTTTCTGGTTCCAGTTCACCTTTTAAGCGATCAGATAAAATATATTGCATCGCACCATCTCAGCAATATCTTTAAATAACTGTCTGACACACATTTGAAGAAGCTGTTGCCCTCATGCCTTTGCAAGATATAAAATTAAAGTGATTACTTCTACTCTCAGGTCTTGGTAGCAGAACAGATCCATGGATTACAATAGATCAGCTGTGCATATTAGGCATACTGAAATCCATCGATATGACTTCAGTGTATGCTATCAAAATTCCATCAGCCCATACCTTTGCTTTGAGTAATATTTGGCTAGATACATGAAGAGATCACGGAATTTTATATTTGTCACAGAAATCCTAGTTAATCATTTTACCCCCTTATTAAAGATGTAATCCAGCTTTGCCTACTATCGATAACATAAAACGACCAGAAATAATAAGCATGTTATCACTAATAGTATGCATAGTTTCATTTTTCATCTATCCACATAAACAAAACTTTCTACATAGATTCTGTGTGAAAACCTAGCCCTAATCAATACGTATGGTACTTTTCATAAACAAAAGATGTACAAATATTTTTATGTATTAATTTCTAACAATAAAGGGCTAGATCCAGCGTTATGGAAAAAACCCCAATCAAACAAAAAAACCTACCATAGTATTACCAACTTCAAATTCTAACACAAAATGAGAAACCAAGTATTAGTATTTACTTGCATGATATGCAGCTCTATTCTTAAGGAGGATACCAAGAAAACACAAAACCAGGTACAAGCATACTGAAGCTGAAGCTGATTATTTAACCTTAGTGGCTAGCTGAGGTAGCAGATATGTTGATTGCTAATATCACGGTGATATTACCAATTAATTTATACCAGAAAAAAAGTGCCTTCAGCTCTGTAAAACAGATAATCCAGAGAAAAATGAAAAGACATTATACAGCCATCTTCAGTTTCCTTTTTTTTGCACTGCTACATTGGACACACCTTCATTTTACTTCTGCATCATGGCTATGGTGAAATTGGGCTAAATGATGAGTTTAAGTGAGAGAAACATCCTCTTACATATGTGCATCTCATTGTTTTTATCGCGTTTTATTCCTGTTAGCTTTGCAAAGCCAACAGGAGCTGGATTCCGGTTCAGACATTTACAGAACTGTTAATTACATTCTAAAAGCAAAAATTTTATTATTTATGAACTGCGAGCCAGAGAGAACCTATTTGACTTTAGGTCTGCAAGACTGCCAATTAGAAACGTTTTTTTTTTTTTCCTCTTCAGATGAGAAAATATGATCTGGAAATTACTGAGTTACCATAAATTCGGAACACAATGGCACAGTTTTTCAGAGTGATTCCTTCATAGTACCATTTAAATTTATTTCTTTACCTAGGAAACAAGCTAGACACTGTGTCTATAAACCAGTACTTCTTGAACTGTGAGCATACTTCAGCCTGTGTGCCCTCTCAGTTGTGAAATTCTGACCCAAGACAGGAATGTCATTCCAGCACTTACTGAGAAGATCAAAATGTAAAGTTAGCTATCCTAACTCTACACAGATATCAAAACAAGATATTTTAATTCACAAATCTAATTCTTTAGGTAACCACCTTGCCAGCCAGAAGGCCACAAGCTTACCCCAGCAGGCCAAACTATCAGAGGCATAACAGAGCAACTCCCACACACACTGTGAAGTTCTGCACTGATTTTTCACCTGCTGAAACCCCTATTCAGCTTGTAGAACCATCCACATGGATTAAAAGATTGGTTTTTAAACATGTTTTATTTTAAAACCTTGAAGCTTTATTTTGGATGCAGACATATTTATTACTGCTAAGTCTTGGATATGTTCTCCTTACCTTATAAAGGAATTCCAATAAGTGCCATTCAGAGAATGACATGGAAAATATAGCACTTTCCTCATTTCCTCTATCTGCTGCACAATATTTTCATCTGTCTACCACTAACGATGTACTAATGATAAAAGAAAAAGCATAAGACAATAAAAAAGTAGAGGTGCCTATTCTTGGCTGAGCATGGATTTGAAAAGAACACAAAAGAATAATACGTAAATGCATCTGTTATGGCAAATCCATTTCATAGAATAAAATTCTGTACCAGAAACTATTACAAGGGGTATTCAGAGATGCAATAACATTTTAAACACCAGGATACACCATAAAGTATTTCAGAGAAATTTAATCCAGCCATAATACATAACTGGATAAGAAAAGCTAACTGTGCATATATAATCAATAATGTGGTGTGTGCCAGTTTAATAGGATATATAAAAGCTTTATATTCTCTTCCAAAGTCTCACTTTAAAAACAAAACCTCAGCCACTCTTTTGCTAAGCTTGCCAAAGTCATCATTAAACACTCTAAACTTCGAAAGATTCCATATTTTACATAACGTAAAATAATTACTGAATTACTCTATTTTTCAGAACTTTCCCCCCACATAATTTGATTGAGCATTAATATAAAACAGATTTTGCAATTAAACTTTCTGCAACAAAGAAACGTAAAGGCTGACAAAAATATGCAAGCGTTTTTCTTTTGCCCCTAAATTGCGTTCATTACACAGTTCTAGTTATTGTCTCAGAAAACCTCAAAACTGTCCACCTCTTAGTATTTCTAAAGTTTTACACGGCAAAGCTAAGTATTTAAAATATTGTCTTACAGGACCTCTGCCCCAAAGTGGCACACCTACAGAGTTCTACAGGAGCAAAAGTAAAGGAGGAAAGACTGCTAAGCTCCCCTGGAGCCTGGCAGTGCTACACCCCTCAGCTGTTACCTACTGAGGTGAAGAACTCCATCAGCCTACTGTCAGGTCCATCCCTACCCCTCTGGGATGCAGGTTAAGCACTTCAAAGGCCATGAGATTCACAAGCCCCATTCCTAAGAGGAATAGCGGCTAACAGCTTCCTTCTTTCGAGGACTCCGCTCCTGCCTGATAACTTCCTAGGAAATATGATGCTTCTACAAGTACGTTGCTCAGAAACGGAAGATTAAAGAAAATGTACCACCCTTGATAAATGAACAGGAGACCTAGTGAGTCCCTTCCAACCCAAACCGTGCTATGGTTCTACAATCCTCCCAAGGAACCCAAATCAGAGATGTCCCTGAGCAGCTGTGATGCGCATCTGCCCTGCTGACCCCAACTGTCCCCTAGTGTACTACGGATACGCCTATATGGAGACAAATCATAGTTTAGGAATGGCGCAGAAACAGAAAAAAACATTTACAGTATTCTGGTAAGAGGACTTAGGGGATTTAAGAATCAGGCCAATTTGTGTCAATTGTTTTCAATTTCTGTAACTAACAGTTCATGCCATGTGCCTGCTGGACAAGAAGGAAGTCTACCACACAAAAAGGCAAAGAACACCACTATGCTACACTCTGCTATAAAGAGAACTGATGGTCAATTTTCTGACTACCTTTCACACCTGCATCATAATAATAATAACAAAAAGACCTATGAAAGTGTTACTAGTGGTGGTCAGTTAAGAGATTTAAAGATGTAATACCTTTTGGTATCAATCTGCTATTAAAAGCTTGAATAGAATGGTTACCCTTGCAAGTGGCAAAGAAAGGACAGCTCAGCTTCATCTTCAATTGGAAGTAACAAGCTCACTTCTCTAAACTGAAGGAAAAAAAAGACTCTAATTAGACACTATATTTTTGGTGGTAAGGACAGTTAAGCATGGGAACAGATGGGCTCTGGAATCCCTGAGATCTCCATCTCAGGTTTGAGAACTGACAGGCAATCATCCAGGCTGTTAATTGCCAGCACACCCCAACACAATTTGGCCACGGCCAACTAGGATGCTCCCACAAAATGTCTGGGCATGGTTTAGGGGATTGCAAGGACTAAGAATCATTCACAGTTGGTAATACCGGTCAGGCAATCCTGTTTCGAGAGGAAGAGAGTTTAGCCATCTGGATGTAAGCCATGCAGTACCATTTACCATTTCATCGCAGCGCCAGACGACACAGCCTGGCTTATTTTATGTATTAATACAAATGCAATTTCTAGAGTCCTTCATAGCCTGATTTTCCAACAGTTCTGTAAAATGTTCTATGCTGTTCACTAAGATGCAGTCATAAAGCAATATTAAAAAGAAACCCACTACATGAACTTTGAAAAGAAATTATTCAGTTGCTCAAAAGAGCAGAAATTGTTAAAGACAATTAGGCAGAACAAGTAGTAGAGTAACTTCTTTCACCTTTAGGTCACCAATTTAAACTTGATTCAGCTCAGTGGTGACTGGAACTCATTACCTTCTGAAAGCTTTGCAAGATAAATCACATGTCTTTGTCAATAGCTTCTCATGGAGAAATGTCAGCATCACTAGACTTAGTATTCTCTGGCGTATTAACATTAGTGTAATCAGGACAGTGGCCAAAGATTTAGGTTTATACTCAGGACTAAAATCCTGTTGCACTCGCAGTTAGAACCCCAACATCTTGTGATGGCAAAATAACTTGGGGTCATCTCTAATGAGGTGAGGTCACCTCACCTTACTTACAGTACCAGTTTATGCCTACAGAGAGAAAATTCTCACACTCCATTTTGAGACTGAACCACTGTGCTCATTTAATGCTAGTCCATCCAGGTTCCAGGATACATGAATACCTTGAACTATGACTATGAAAAGTCAACAGCATTGCTATTTTTTTGCTACTATTTGTTTTCACCAAATTCACTTTAAAATTAGCCTATCTTAAGGAGCCATTTGGAACTTAAGGAGATCAAATTAGGAACCTTGTATGGTGAACGTTAGGAAATAGCAGTGACAGCGAAGACTTCAAGAACTGTAAGACAGCTTAAGAGAGGTGAAATGAAGGGTAAGGTATCAGGAAAAATAGCGAGATTTAAATTCCTGAATAGGGAGAACAGTCTGGCTATTTGAATATTCTTTAATCAGTTACCACAATTTCAAGAACGTAAAAAAAGAGAACAGCAATAACTAGAGATGCTAAGTAGTTCAGCCAAGAAGGAAGATCTGAACAGAGAAAGAGTCGAGGGAAATACAATGCTAACTTGTTTGGGTTTGAAAGGAGTTAATATTATGAAGTAGGATTTGGATTTATTTAAAAAATACCTTGATTTCTCCTGAATTTCTTCCTTCCTCCCTCTATAGCTTAACCAAAGTTCCTGTTGTTGCTGTTTGTTCAAAACCAAAGTACATTACACAATTTCCTTCTGTATATGTTGAGGTTTTGTAGACATATGAGTAAATATACTGTTAAATGGAAAATATTAACCAAAGACAATCTACATCTAGCACTGATTGTGCATGTGAGTCTAATATTGTTATAAATGAAATAATGGGAACAGCAGATCATGCAATCTTTAACATGGTGTCCTTAAAATCTGGATTTTTATTCTCTTAATGATCTGTAACTTTTTCTGTTAATCGTGCCTGCATTTATGGATAAATTATGCCATCAAACCCAATAATGAAAATAACCTGTCATCAGTCTGAGAAGTTTAGTTTAAAACAGAAAAGACAAAATAAAGAAAACTCAAGATTTACGCTTCCTTTGAGGGGGGCCTGTGAGCCACATAATATTGCTGAAGCTATGTCGGAGTCACTTTTCCTTCTAACATCCTAAGTGACTGGCTGAAAGAAGGGCAGCTGGAATTAAATCTCCTTGCTTTTGCTCAGTTGGGCGAGGCTGTCATGTCATTGCAAAGTAACTGATGTTATGAGTAGCAACATGGCAGCAACGAATTCTTCTCACTCAGTTTATTCTGAGTTGCACACTTTAAAGGCTTATAGAGGAGTAAGCGGCATCTAGCTGAACGTCCTGGGACAGCCTGTCCTCCTGAGGCTCCTATGCTGAGGTACAAAGTACGCTAGGTTTCAGCAGAGTATGAGGATAAGAAGGCACCAAGAACAAGGACATAAGTGACGCTGTAGAAAAAGCAGCCTCAGGCAGAAGTCCTGCAGTGAGAAAGACATAGCTGCCAGGAGTCGGAAGTATTATCCCTAAAATAGTATAGAAAGATGCAAAATGTCCCACTAAATCAGAGCTAGAAACACCGCGTTTGTTAATGGCTTTTCCCTGAAAGGGAGTTGTACAATTTGTACCCTCTGTTTGGGAAAAGCATTAATCCTGTGTAAGTGTACTCAGCAGGAAGCACATGATAGTTGAAGTTCCTGAGTACCCTGGCAAGTTGACCTCCAGTGATGGCACTGACTGTGGGGCTGAGCTTCTCAAGAGGACTGTGAAAGACTGGAATCCCGCTCAGCTATCTCTCCACAGACAAACTATTTAACAAGAACACGATACCACTTTTGAATAAACATTAGTGGTGCATGTAATTTCCATCTAAGGGGAACCAAAGGTTCCTAAGAGCAACAGAAGGTGGGCAATTGCACAGCAATGCAGTTTATGCAGGAGCCACAGGCCAACAATAAAGGCTGTGAAAAAAGCCTGTTCTGTTTTCACACCATGCAAAGTAAGGGTTGCTGGAGTAAATTTTAAGTACAATACTTCCTGGTGTGACTACCTGACAGGTAAGCTTCTCCTGTTCTTTCAACTAGAGAACTGGTAAATATGCTGTACCAAGCCAGAAACCTGCACTATTACCTTTGCTTGGAATAAGACTCAATACAGACCTTTAGAAGCAAATGCCACAGTCTTCTTCAGGAGATTATTTTCTTTCATATATAATCTGTCTTAATTAATCATGTATAATATCTTCACCTTGATTTCCAGTTTGTTTTGTTTTTTTTTTTAAAAAAAAGTGACAAATCAGTAACATACTATCAAATAGTGCTGCAAACTGCCAAGGTCTCCAAATAGTCTTGATATTGCTTCTGTATTATAAAAGAAAGATGTATCTATGGTTAACAAGAGGAAGATGTCTTACAGAATTTTTTATGTATTTCCAGTTATTCAAACATTCTAAGTTCACAGTTAGTCAGAAGAAGCATGGCAAAGAGCAGTAAAGAAGATATTTATTTTTCCTTTCAAGATCACAAATAGGAACGGTGTTCCATTATCAACATATTGCTAAGTCTGTATTACCAAAAATGCATGAGGACATCAGCTATTTCTTTTCTGCACGATTATCTGTCTTTTCTTTACAGACAAATCCCTATTGTATATATTTTGTGTTCTCCAGCAGGTTGCAGTTCATCTTCCACACAAACATAGCAAGATACATTTAATCTTCTCGTTCTCCTCAGAATCAAGAAAAAGTACAAATCTTTACATACGTCATTGTTTAAGCTATATACCAATAAAGACTAAATTATTCCTGCTAATATAATGAATTGGTTTACTTTCATTCACTCCATTAAAGGTTCTGGGTTTGTTATATCAGTTTCAGATTGTAGCTGGAACAATGTGAAGGGTTCTTCACAAAGCAGAATGAAAACTGGTCTACTGTCAGGCGGAGCTACCAAGGCGCTGGATGTGATCTCCTGTAGAAGATCAATCACAGAGAAAATTGAAACAAAGAGCCAGTGTGGCCACTGGTAATTCTGCAAACTTTGAAATACAAGGTTTTCTTCTCCAAAAAAGTCTCCCGTAAGAGACATAAGCTCCAGCAAAGACTTCAGATCTGTGCAGCCAATATAGTCTTCAGGGAGATCACTTAAACTACAGAAAGCAAAACGTCTGATGTATTATTTATGAGCTACGGCAAACACAAAGAAGAGCACTAAATTCTTGTCACCTGCAAATGGATTAGATGACTGTCCTAGATAATCTGACTAACAGGGAAGGACACAGAACAAGATTTATCATTTCCATGGATGAATTTAATACTTATGAATTGAGACTGTAATGTAACTGGGCAGACTGAGGCAGAAATGGAGCCAGGCACAGAGTGAGATTCCTCACAGCTCCTTGCTCCTACACAAGCTCGTGACCTAATCACACCTATTCTTCCAGACCAGCATCCCCTTCCAACACACTGCTGCTTGAACTGAGCTATCTAAAACAATGTGGCAATTCTGCAAATTAAACCAAACTACAATGCGAATAAATTAATTTTCAGTTGCGTCTCTGTTTTGAGCAAGGATTTGATAATAGCTTTTCAGAAATAAAAAGCCAGAACACAACCCACTCATTTTATAGCCTGTGCTGAAACAAAACAGAATAAAATAAGAAGGAAAAAAAAAAACAACCAAACCCAGCATAATGAGGAGCAGAAAAAGCTATGTTATATCCTAATGTTCTGAAATCAGAGCTTGCCTTTACAGGAAATTTGATGGGCTATTCTTGATATCGCTCACCTCATTTGTGAGGCTTAATTACTACCTTACTATACAGCAAATCCGTATCCACTATCCATTCAAGTAGGGAACAGCAAGCTATGCCTTAGTCTAATCTAAAAAGAAAAATTACGCTGACATAGCTCAATCTGCATCCTATCATTTGATTTTTTCCAGTACAGCCACAAGAGTCGGGCAGGTAATTCCAAATACCCTTACAAGCAAACTACGCTTACACAGAGACAATTAGACAAAATTAGACAAAAAGCCAATCAAGCTTAGAGACAGCTTACAGTGGCTGTGTAATATATAACAGGATTACATATAACTTGCAATGAACTGCTAACACGCTTGTTTCTTTACTTAATTACAAGGAGAAACTGTCTTTATGGAGTCAAATACCCACTGAAAGGCAACTATGTAAGCATGCCTGCATGCACACGGGTACGTTGGTGAAGCTGGTAATCAAGTGAGATCTGATTACCTGTATGGTTCCGAGTCAGGTATGTGCAAATCCAAAGGGCCTGGTCTGCACATACAGAGACCTCACCTTGTCCCGGCTTCTGCAGAGTCTGCCTTGCAGCTGGGAGACATGTTATTGCCCTCAAATCACGTCACTACAGGACTATGATAAAAGTACTTTTTTCTATGCACACAAAGCCCACGGGTATTTCTTGTTCTGTCCTCTCCTAGACTTTGTATTTCTTATGTCTGCTTTCTTTTGCTTCCCTCATGTCTTCCATCACATTTTTCCTTTGTGATCTTTCTCATACATCAGCTAGGGTCTTCCAGGCAGAAGCACATACTCAGTAAGGTTGTTTTCTAAGTCTAGACGCTTAAAAAAAAAAAAAAAAGTAAGGGTGAAATCCTGATCACACAGAAGTCAATGTCAAAGTCCCAATCCTTTCAATAGTTCTTCATCCAAGGTCTTTTTCCTACTTTTTCATTAATTAATGAAATGCCACATTGCAGCATTTAATCTCAAAAGACTGTCCTTTCATTCAAATGATAATGTGCAAAACTTGCAAATTATTATAGAAAAAAGTGTTTCTTTTTGGCATATACCATATGCCACATCTTTTATATTGCAGTAAGGTAACGCAGATACCATGTCAAAGGTTATAGCACAGTGAACAGCAGCGATGATTCTAGCTGCAATTGCAAAAAGTTTTTTCGCATTTTTTTAATTAATCTCTAAAATATGATACATATAGCTTGTGCCTTTTAACAGCTTATTAGCTTTCAATGTGATATCATATCACAGTATATCAAAATCCAACTCTCACCATTATTTTTTTCATACTAAATTAATCTTTTGGATTTATCACAAACTGGAAAGAAGTCCTATGAAGGTTCAATTTCCTAAATACCAGTTGAATGTTATTCTTTCCATGTTCAGTTAAAACTCTATGTCTGTAGACAAATTTTGCAAATTTAAATAAAGCATTTTTTAAAACAATGTTCCTTTTAAATTTAAATGTGTCTTCATTCTAAAGTTTAATCATCAGGTCTTCTGCTGGGATTATGCACCTTTCATTCCAACCTTATAAATTACGTTTACTATAATTACTATTCATACACAGTTTTTCATAGCACATAACTTTTCCCCCCATCACAACAGAATTTAATAGCAGCTTATATTAACTTGTTTATGATAGTGTTCATTAAAGATTTAAATGAGCACTCTTAAATTACAAGTCTAATATACGGAAAGCTTAGAAACAGTTATAACCTGCACCAAAAAATTACCAGAAACTAGGCAGGTTCTTTCTATAAAGCAAGTATTTAAAAAAATAAAGCACACACCATTAACTTACTGCCTATGTCATGTCTTAACAAAAGCTAACTTAAACTGAGACATTAAAAAAAAAGTCACTTAGACACTTCTCTGATAATTTCAATTCTTTTTCAATCCAGCCAAGCTCACACGTATTTTTACTGAAGTTAAATATTCATTCACATCCCTCACTCAGAATGAACATGTGAAAATAGGATTCTCAGAGCCACAGAATGTTTTCTGTAACAGCTTCTCCTTTTCAGCACGAAAGATACTTAAACCTAGTCCAAAAGTGGTTTTGCAACCCCCAAACTAGAAAGGGAATATGCACCATGTTGAACTTAAGGGTGGAACATCAGGGCACCCAAAACTGAAATCTTTTTCCCCTGAACACTACTACAGTGCACAAGTCCCTTTATAACTTCGGCACTTAGTATCCTCATTTTCTAAAGAATTTTTTTGTGTGTTTTATACCAAAAGAAATACTATTACACTGAAGTGCCTGAAACACTTACTATTAAAGTATGTTTCCTGTGTCCTTCATGTGGCTTAATGCTATTGCCTAAGCTGCTGCATCCTACACAGACTTAAGTCTACTATAACAATGATATTAATCAGTGTGGTACAATAAAAATGCATATATATACATTTCCATACAATATGTGACAGGATCACCGCACTCATTGTGGGAATATTCCTAACAAGAGAAGCAGACTCTTGCTATGTCTAGAGACCAAATACAAAAATAAAAATAATTACAAGTGGGATGCCAGTAGCCATCTTTGGGCGGGGCGGGGGGGAAGTATACATCATTCATTGAACTTCTTTCATTAACGAGTCTGCTTCTTTATTTTCTTAGGGTTGTCTCCTGTATTTTACTTACAAATCCCACAGGCTACACCCTGACATTGATTTATAAGCAGAACTCTCCAGTGAAAGCCAAGAGGAACTTTGTTTATAAACGTATGGTGCAGTATCTTCGAAGATGTAGGAAAAGCTTCTGAAATTGTTTTTTTAAAAACAATGGACTTTCTTATCCAGATGGGATTCGCTTCTGTAGTAGGAAATGTACCCAGAACATTAAAGGACACTGCAGAGTCCTTTAAACCTTCTTCTCCCACATTTCTGATACCTCCAGTAAAACAGATTTTTTGAGTGCTGTGCTTAAGTCTACTCCTTATCAATTTCACACAAAGCTGCGCATGGATGAGCTACTCTTCTAGCCAAAGGGCTGGGGAAACTCACAATCAAACCAGACGGTCCCATTTCTTTTTGCTTCCACTTCCAAAACTCGTAACGGTAGGGCAGCGGGGAACACAGGAAGCATCAGACTTAGCAGAGAAAATATACAGCTATATACTGTTCTGTTTCTTACACATTTAAGTGAGGAAGTACAAGTAGGTCGATCAAAAACAAAGAGATGGAGCTACAATCAATTGAAGTGTAAAATCCTGCTGTAATCAAAATGCAGGGGAAATCATGTTGATTGTACTATAGTGTCATATAGGAAAAAATAACTAATACATTCATTCCTGCAAAATCAAATACCACATTCCAACACTGTCTAATAAATAAATTTTCTTGTCGGCCAACATTTACATTATGTATTAGCTGCTAATCCAAACAATCAATAAATACAGTATTTTTAAGCTTGATAAAAAATCAAGTTTTAACTGGAATTAAATCGGTTTTTGAATAGCAAGAAACCTTTGAGATTTTGTATTTCATAAGGGTCCAGAAGAAAGGTGAACTGAAAAGAGAGACTTGGCACCCACTGAATGCGCTCTGTACCATTTAAATCTTTGCTCAATTCTGTGCATTGTAGCACGTTGCTGTCCTTAACAGGGCAGGAAACTCGCATCGAGCCTCATCTGGGATCACTACATCCTAGGGTCTCACTGCCAAGTTCTGGGGAAGAAAGGGCAAACCAGCATTCATCACATTTTCTCCTTACCTGAAATTTATAGTTTGAAACTACCTCCTGACACTGAAAATAGTAATAAATCTAGGAAGAAGAGGAGGAGGCAGGAAAGGGAAGAAAAACAGCCTTCAATATTCTATACTGAGGGAAAAGCAACTATATAAATCAAAAGGCTGACTTATCAGTATAGAGATTTTTAATAGAAAAAATATCAAGGAGAGCATACCATATGGATCAAAGTGCTCTCCACATATGTTAGTTTTTTTCATTTGAAAAGTAACATATGTGAGGAGATGCATACGAAGTGATTTCTGAAGATCTCATCTGGCTTATTTTTAATTGGAATAGTATTAGATTTTTCTAACTGAATAACAAATAACTGTTGTTGCTTCACTAAGTATTGCTGTCAGTCCTAGATTAACAGGTTTGCGTTTTACTTTCTTTGAATAGGAAAGCTGGACTCACGAGTAGCTCAAATACCTGCACAAAGTGAGAATGAAGACTACACAGTATGAAATACATATAAGCCATGGAAGGTTATATATTGGTTTATCACATTTATATAATTATAATTTTACTGGGCCTTTAGATTCAAACGATTTCACAAGTTCGGCAAGGCCAAAAGACGTAAAATCACAGACACCCATTTAGGAAGTCACAACTGTACATCTCTGCACACATTTGCTTGAAGTAATTGATAACATTTTATTTCTCCATTATAGATTTCATTATAATGTGTCAGAACTTTGGTCAGTTCTTGGAAAACTATAGCTGGATTTTGTGATTTTAACTGAGTTAACTTATTCAGTGGAATAAATATCCCCAGGACTGCCCCTGGACTGAATTTCAGACGCTATTGGTATTACTTTGACAGAACTCAGAAATACAGCTATATACTATCTCTCTGGAACGTATATGCTTTCTGTGTGGTGTTTTTTACTACAAAAAGCGATTACAGGACTAAACATGTATCAGATAAAACAACCAATTTATTGATAAATAAGTAAGAAAGCAAACATATTATCTGATTGTGATTGCTTTAATTACATGTAGCTTTTAGATATTTTATGTGGCTACCCTGAAATGAATGAAATCCTATTGCTAATGGATCTACCAGCAGAAACCTTCAGCCTCTAGACCTGCAAGGAGGTGCCCCTTTGTCATGCATGTAAGAAACTGGATGCGTTACCTGCCCATCATCTTCTATCTTTATTTCACTCATATCTGCAAAAAAGCTTATTCTCATTATAAGCTAATAGTCCTCATTTACAAGTGCATAATCCAGTAATTTCTGCCAAGGGAAGGGTATTCTTTTCAGGTCAAATCATACCAAAGATTTTACTGCTGCTGCTAATCAACGTGAAAAAGTCCTGTATGTATCAGTATGGTCTGTCCATCTCAAGATGCCGTGGGCCTCTACAAAAAGATTTCGGGGCTTATGAGGAAGTCTCGGAGATGTGACTCGGGTACCTGTGAAAATCTATCATAAGCCAGAAATTATTTTGCTTTCTGAAGAAAAAGCAAGATTCGTTTTTAAACAAAACAATACACATCAGCATTATGATATCTGGAACTCCTGAAAGATCCTAAGTCAGGTACTCAGCCGAAACCTTAACTAGGACTGACATGGTGCTAAGAATGATGCCAAGCCACCGCATAACAAGTGGCTGGTTTCTACGAGCAAATGTCTGGGCCAGCTCAGTTCCATTAATGTTTTACTCCATTATCTGAGAGCTGACATCTTTTCAGTAATTACTGCAGATGATACCACCTCTAGTGTAATTAAAGAACGATTATTTAGAGTGAAGTGAGCCAAGATCATCCCCATTCTCTGTTTAGGCCAAAGCCAAAGAAGGGCTTGTCAAATAAAATGGATGTTTTGCATTAGGGAGCAAAAAAAGGGTGATGTAAAGAGTCAAGTAATTTGATGGGCAACGCTGCAGTGGAATTAATTCAATATGTTCAATATGGTCAGTTCCATGTGTAGTAATATTGGACAGATGGGTATGATAGCTATGTACTTTCACTGCCTTTGCATTAGTGATTCAGTACTTACAAAGCAAACCTCAGACAGTTCCTGGCTTGTTGCCCAGTGAGAGAGAGACTGGAAGCAAAACACATTAAATGCTCCTGCAAATCTACATACTCCGCAACCCTTCTGAAATGAGCCTCTTTCAAAATGACCCTTTGGACACCAACCAAAAAAATAATCATCATCGTAACATGAGCCTATAAACTTTTTGGATTAACGGTTAAATAATAATGAACGAGAACTGAAAGGAGCAATTCACTTTGTATGAATACTAATGAGAGAGGGTTGGATGCATTCTTTGTTTTTGACTGTAACTAGGTATAAGGACTAATTAAGTCTCTTACTTAAAACGCAAGTAATTCCTTAAAACATGCAATTTAACAGAAGAGTGGAGTTAATGAATGCATTCTATCAGACCCAGGAAGGTAAAAGATCACAGCTGACCAAAACATACGCTTCCTAATGCACCAGAGTTCGGTGTTTATACAGCAAAGGTCGTGTTTGGTCAAATTGGAGATAACAAGTTTTCCCTTCAGGAGCTGATGGAAAGACAGAGATTCTCAGACATGTAGGGAATTATTTAGAAACATAAGTTTAGCTCCTTGGACAGTATAGTCATCTTTTTGAGCATTTGCACGTGACTTATAAATATCATCCACAAAAGACAGTTAGGTTCCCTTATTCTGAAAATGAACATGTCATCATTAACATTTTAAAAATATGTAAGAAGAAATATGACATTGCCTGGAATCCTGAACATCTGCTGAATGACTGGGCTCAAATAATTTATATTTACAGCCTGTTTAATTCAGCTACCCATAACTTCAAGAGATAAACAACCGCTCAGAAACATTGTTACCATTTGACCATTTCATTTTGGAGTTTGTTAAATTCCAGACTCAATTCCATAATACCTTACTATTTTTTAGTGGATTAATTTTTGTCTTCTAGCCTCCTGTGAGGAAAGACACTGAAAAAGTGGGGTTTGCTTTGCAATTCTGCTTCCTGAACTGAAGGCTCGGCTTCTACTTTAGTTATGGGACAAAATATTTTAGAAGTTGAGGGAAAAACTTAAAATTATGAAGAACTGGTAGATATCAAAGACGGAAGGTGGTGCAGTTAAATGAAAAAATATTGCCACTGAATAGTAGTTCTGAATACGGAGGAGTATCTGGCTGATTATCAGCAGGTTTTCTTTACTTCCTGAGAGACATCCTCCTTTCACCAGTATGACAAGCTGCAGTTCCAAATCTGAGAAAGCCCTGAGATTTGAGGCTGACAAACCACAGAAACTCTTTCCTGAATGAAAATTGAGCAAGCATATCTGTCCATTTATCAGACCGAGACAAAAGCACTAAGAAACACTGAAATGTCCATTGAAATGTCCTCTGTGAACACAGAATACCAGAATTCTCAGAGCCGAGGCCTGAACACATCCTCTACCTGCTCTTCTCAAACCACAGCGTGACCACTCTCACCGTTTTTTTCTGGTCCTAGGACTAAGCAATAGTTTCACACGAGTAGATGAGGACAGCAGGAGTGACCTGATGGCCCTCCAGCTTTGTGGCTGGAGCAGGCAGAGATGCCAGCTCCCGTCCCTCAGGCAGAGGACAGAACCGAACCCGTGCAGCCTCTCGTCATTTTAATCTCTCAGCTATTTCATAGTGAGACCAAGGAGCGTCTTTTATCTGGAATCTATTCTCCTTCATTTGCTTCAGGAATGGGCATCAGATTAAGCAAAACTGATGGGAGAGCATCTAGACTACCGATCCCCAGGAGATAGGGCCCTAGCTTTTTAACTGTTGATACTCAAACTCTTGTGGCGGTCTTACAGGCAAGCAAACGACTAAATAGTGAAACTGAAGGTAACTACAGAGTGTATGCAACAGGTGAAGATTATACATCTCTAAATTTGGCCTGCAGAAGTATGTGTTCTGTCTGGGTGATGTTGTAGACCTTGAATGTGTCCTTCAAACTGCACAACAAAAAGACTGGGCCATATATTCTAACAAAAATCTGAGCTAAGCTGTGACAACCTACAGAGGGCCGCCACTTGTGGCGTATACTTGTTGCGTATACTTTTTCTTAAATAACATTTACCTGCTGCTGCTGCTTTCACTGAGTAAACAACAGAACATGGAAGGCAAATGAGAGCCTCTGGATGAAGAGCAGCCAACAACAGAGCCGAAGTAAGCACTTCAGCCTGTACATGCATTTTGTCTTACAGCCATGGCAGACACGGGATATGTTTTGTATGAGAATGTCTCAGAGCAACATTTGCAACCATTCAGCATCCTACATATATGCTCTACTTAATGTAGATCAAAGCCTAGTGTCAAAGTTCTCTGCATAATACATATAAACAGAATGCAGCGTCTTCAGAAACAACACCCAATACATGTTTCTCTTGCACTTAATATGATTTTAGCGCATGATTTACATTTGTTTATTTAAAGAAACATCATAAGTCTGATTTGTAACAGTACTCAGCAACTCTCAGTAGACAAGAAAAAAAAGTATGACCACAGACAAGAAATAAACATTCACGATATTTTTAGCAAATAATGCCATAGGTGCAGAAGGCAATTATACTATCCTGCACAAGAAATCAATTTGGAGATCATTACTAGTTAGGTGTCACTAAAGTTTAGGATTACAGTATGGAAACTACGATGTGACATTTCCGATTTGTATGTACTTGTTCTCACAGAGGTGTCACTGTGCTTCAAGTACAGAACCAAAATGTAGACTTTAGGGAATCCAGAAGCTTGATCTTTTTTGCCAATTACATTCCCCAAAATTACCATGATAAATAAATTGTAGCATATATTATAAATATATGTTTGAAATGGAATGTCAAATCTGAATGCTGTTAAAACTGAGAAAGTTAAAATGTTACACTGTAATTATACATACATTTTGAATTACCATAATCAAATGAAATAAATTATGACAAAATTCAGTATGAGAGCTCTTCCAAAACCCATACTGAATTCAGCAAAATCTCACACATATCCTTCAAAGCTCTCAAGATATGCAGTTCTCTAGTCTTTAAATATGGCAACAGTACAAGAATCGTACAGCTTCATTTGGAGGGATTCACTTTCATGTTTTTTCTTCTAGATGAAAGAAAAAGATATCCCTAATATCCCCTGTGATTATAATGGAAATGATTGACGTGAACAATTGTTCACTGGGAATACTGCCGGCATAGGATTTATAACAGAATTATTATCATCCTCATTTTCCATGTTGAGAACTCGTGTGTATAAGGGATTAAGCAATACAAGTCACCCAGAAGACTCTGCAGTTGAAAACAGGTTGTTCGTTGATGTATTTTTCCACTTAATGCAAAGACCTTTCAACATTTGCCTTCCACTTTTCATTTACACAGTCTCTGGTAGGGTTTGTATCCCATTTGATGTCATTGCTTGCTATTGTAACACAAACACTTTTAGCATCCCTAGTAAGCTGTTACTCAGTATTTTAAATCTTTGCTTTATGCCATTTTAAATTGCTAAATTACTGAATTGTTGCTTTCATGCTTATAGTATTTTAAAACCATATTGTAATTGCTTATTTTGAGAAGGGTTTGGGTTTGGTTTTAAATCAGGAAACAGGTAGGTATATGCAGATAAGTACCTGCATTCTGACAGCAGGCTGCTTGCTAGAACTCTACGATAAAATAATTCTTCTCTTTGCGGTAACTCAGAAACCAAATACTACCAGTATCGCTGCCATATATCCATCACTTGCAGGATATCTAGGATGACAATAGATGACATAGTAGAAAACTTATTGCAGTAGGATAGCAAACCAACCACTGATTATTCTTCTCTCTAGTAGCATATAATGTATGTCTCCCCTTTGTTTCCTTATTGAACAAATATTTTGCCAATTTTTCATTCTTCTAAGTCTCCTCAACACATTTTTGAGCCTTCCGTTTTCAACCTTCCATTCTACAGTTATCCATGAAAGTTATTTACCTGTGACCATACTTTTGGTACTGCAAAGAAATCAGGCAATACGGAGAAAGCTATGCCAATTAAAAGCCCATCATGAAAGATCTGCATGGACATTTGGAACAGAACAATACTTTTGGGAGTGGTGGACCTACCGGGCGCCTTTGTACTACCTTTCTCCCTATACTACCTACCGTCAACAGGTGGCAAAGACCTCCACAGGGCATTCTAATATATCTAGGCAACTCTCTCGGGACCTCCTTTGCCATTTTGTAGTCAGTTAACTGATTAGCATTACCAAGTTTGAGAAATATTTCTTATCATTCATTACGAAATTTTGATTTTCAGATGTTTTAATTTCATCCAATCTGAAAGTTAGAAGTCACATCCAAACCTGGTTAAATCCTGACCTAGAGTTTTCTAGGGATGGGGACTGGAAAGCTTATTTACAGCCTTCTTTTAAGTTTATGAAACCTTTAAAACACTAGCATTTTAAATATGAGCCTTCAACAGCAATATCATCTTCCACAGGCAAATTTCTGCCTTATGTAATGTGAAAAGTGGATGTTACCCTAGGCTGTGCTTCTTACTGAAGTTCATACAAGGCTACACCCTAGAAGGAAGTTCCTTTTCTGAAATGTCACAATAAGAATAGGATAAGGGGATGACTTTTTTCTGTCTGATGCCATCTGATTCTGAATTTAAATGAGCAAAACCTCAGGAGACTGGTATTTTTCCAAAAGAATCATATGGTGCTTCCAATGGGAAAATATTTATAAGTGAAATGCAGTTGGAAAAGACTGATGTTAAATGCTAGTGTCATTGGAACCGCTTAGATTTGTTCAAATAGTTGTGCAAGTCTAAAATCATTATTTCTCTTTGTTGACAGTCTTTTTCGCATACTATATGAGGAAGTTCATACAGTAAGCGATGAAAATCAATGCTTTAATATATAGTAACAGAAGCGTAACTCTGGCTTATGAAAATAAGTTCAGTATTTTAAAACCTTCATCAGAATCAATACAATCACTAGAAAACACAACTGACTCACAGTCGTTTCACAGCATTTTAGCAGTCTGGAATTGCCTTCTGTGGTCACTTGAAGCCAAATTGCAGGAAAGTTGCCTCTTGGGACACGATTTGTCACTGTCAATGTTAAAAGCTTGGGCACTAGGAAGTCCCTGCCTGTTCAGCACATTCTCTAGAGCACGTCCCGGTGAAAGGTGCACAGGCAGAGGGTTGGTAGCGCAGATGTCAGGAGATGAGTCCTCCTGTGACTGGTGATGACCAGGAAGGCTTTCTGGCTTGTAGCCAGACAAGGGAGAACTTGCCTGAATGCCCGGTCTCAATGCGGAGCCCTCGTTGTAAATTATGAGACATATCACATATCAGTTGTCACTAATTTTCTCATATAATTCTGTATTATATTCACATTCCATTTGGGTAAAGACATGGAAGAACTCATGGAAAATAGTCTTAAAAAAAGAGATCATTCTCAGGCTTTTGAAAAGAGTGAAAGGAAAACATTCTGATCAGTATACTCAACAAAACCATTAGTTCCCCCCAAAACAACATATTTGTACGTAGATATTATTGCTTGTGCAGTACTGAAAAGAATAAATATTTCCAGTATTTTGTGTGCAATGCAACATCACTTAATAAACGCAAGGTATTTATAAGGAGCTGAATTGCAGTGGTGGTCAGATAACTTCCAGAGCAAATGGCAATTTTTTCCCCCCCTATGTTTCAGTTGTGCTTATGTAAAGAACACAAGTGCAAAACTCTTCCATTTTGCAACCACTTGGCATCATCAAGGAGCTTTCAGAGAGGAGAGGAATTACGTGCTGTCTCATGTATTAGCAGCATAATTACCAGCTCAACCTTAATTCCAGTATGCTATTTTTGTATCAGAGGGAAAAAGCTGGTAGCTCTTCATGACCCAGGATGTGGGTATGAAGCTTTCCCTCTCGGCTGGGAGAGGTTTATCTCCCCGAGGCTGCAGCTTGCCCATGGAACAAGAGGTGTCAAGAGAGGCCAAAGCTGCTGCCTCCCGCTGCTATAGCACATTTGCTCTAAAGCCAAACAGTGACAATTTAATAAGTGCTTCTCTGACTACTAACTTAACAGAAATACCAACTGTTTCGGGGAACCATTTGTGATTGTGGAATACTACAGCACTTCATCCTCAGCCTGACAATCATCTTCATAGTTTGCATGTTTGTCAAATGCTAGGTGAAGAAAGCAATATATTTCCATTTCAATGAAAAGTAAAATCTTTAACATTTAACGGCACAGCAGCTGCAGTGAGTGAGAAAGCTATGCAAAGTTTTTTGTTTCCCATTGGAAACTGTCTACTATCCAGAACAGTACTCTTAATTCCTAGTAGATTTAAAATTCTATTATAGCAACCAACCATAAATGTACTTTGCAAGAAGCTTCAGAGCAGTTTCAATCATTAAATACATATTTTATTTTTTTCCCAGTTGTGCAACTCTTCCAACTATTAAATATTAAAACATTACTTTGCCACTCAGGTCAGTTCAAGAAATCAAGTAAACTCCATAGAAAGTATCTTAGTGACACTTCTGGTAAAGCAGAAGTCTAATACGAGAGCTGAATAGGAGGCAAGGGTTCAGGACCATAAACATTTTACTTGGATAGCATTTCAGTTTGTTTACCGACTACTAACACAGTATGTACATGTACATGGGCTTACAGCGTTCTGGATGCACCTTAGTATAACTATGAAACTCTACACAGAAAAATCACAGCAAATAGCTAGTAGAGGCACTATGATAACACAAAATTAGTGATACTAATGATAGACTTCCACTGAATATCAACAGCTGAAATCAGCCAGCAACTGGCCATAGGAATGATTATGGTTGGTTTACATCTCTCACCAGGGCGCATAAGCTCAAGCATAGAGTCACATTAACACAGCTATACTGGACTGGAATAACCTAGAGCATGAGGTGAGCAGAATGTGGATCTACCTGCAGCTCTTTGTTCCAATATACCCCACCTGGGTATAGAAAGTGGATCTGGACTCTCTGTTATGAGGGTCTACATTTGAAAGTTCAGAAATGTGCCAATTTGCACTGCAGAAGTTTTTAAAGACAGTGTCACAGCACTTAAAAAATGAACTTTCAAACTCAGTGTAAAATTCTATCTGTTTTATGTACAATAATTAGATACAGTAAAAAGTTACACAACAGTGACCAGTTATCATTATTCTTCAACTTCAAAGTTCTTTCTAGTTTTAGTCATTCTGACATATTTGTTGTAATTATTCAGTTACATGATCATATTAATGAAATGAAAGCTACTGAACAGTGTAACTTATGTGCCCATAAATTGCTTTTAAGAAAAAAAATTAAGTTAGTTAGTTAAACTTATTTTTTTAATAAACCAGCCTATCTCTATGTATTTTAATTTTCTTCCTATCATTCTGTTGATAGGATATTCCTACTTGGTATGTATAAGAAAAATACATAATAGTATCAATGATTCACAAGAACAGTGAAGTAGCAGTACAACTATGGGGTTCTGCTGTTACTAACAAAACACTTAGTTCCTCTGTGGTGGTCTCCAAGACCTGGCTCAGTTATAGTCCAATATTCCAATGTCTAGTCATTACATATAATTTTTTGTTTTGTTTTGTATTTTTGTCATCTTCAAGGTTGTACTAATACTGTTTTAAACAAGGTATCACAGCTCTGGTGTCCTCTATGAGCTCCAATGCAAAGATATGTATGCCTTTCTTCTGGAATACATTTGCAGTATATAATCTCAATTGATATCAACTTCAAAAAATAAATCAATGGAAAAGCATCAAAGGGCCCCCATGTCAGATATAATTAAAATTATGCTACTTCAGAGCTAGAACCGCCATCTGTATTTCACTAACATATACAAATGTATTACTCCACGTACCATACTGTACAAATAAACTAACTAAGAACCTAATTAGTAAAAAGAGTCCCTCAATTTAATTATTTTTAAAATTCGAAATTGTTTTCAAGCGAAATAGGATGATCAAGATGTTATACCGAGGTGTTTTCAATATTGCTATCTATTTAAAAGCAAATTCCAAAACACATTGCTCTGAATAGATAAAGAAAAGGCCTTTCATAACTTCTGTAATACTACTTTGACTTTTTAAATCAAAATGAAAAGTTTAACCATTCCCAAATCAAAACACTTCATTACAATTCAATTTAGCATTAACCTCTCTTGACAAGCAGCCACAGTGCCTTGTAAGAGCTATAATTTATTTGCCTTCTCCTCCTGTATGAAATGGGTTATTTGGCCTTTGATAATGAACTGTGGTGATCCTTTGACTCTCTCAGGATATCATTTGGTTCGACAACAGCAACAAAATCAGCAGCACATCATGGGAATTCAACTCAGAACAAAGTTCAATACAGAGAAGATACAAAGGATAAGGAAAGAATATGTCTAAACCCAAGCATTAAGGACTCATTAAAAAAGCTATCAACTCCCATAAGACTTAGGTACAATAAATACAGCAGAACAGTGAAAGATACATTTGGATTATTAAAACCCAAACTGCTGAGTGATTCTGATCAAAGGAAACACTTTCATGATGTACAGAGAGTGAAGTGCAGTCCAGTAGTTGTTCAGTCAAAACAGAAGACATTTTCTGAATATATTCTAAGCAAGTCTTGAGAAGTGGTCAGAAATGTACAAACCATCTGAAAGGCCGTTAAAAATCACTAAGAATTGAGTCTTACTGAGTTGTTCTAATTTTACTTTTAAGTTGTACACCTGAAAAGATCTGGTAGAAGACAGACAGCAAGGTATAATTCTAAAAAGTTAATAGATGATATCTGATTATAGCAAATCCAAAATAAGATTCAAAAAAGGCCTAATGAAATTGAATGAATGAAAGAGTACCAGTTAAAAAGCAAACTGAAGACGTATTTATCATTCAGTTCACTAGGAATTGCATTATGCATTGTGGCGTACACAAAATAGAAACTAGTTCTTTCCGAATAAAGGTGTTTATCTATGACTGTGTCTCACCTGTGACGATTGTCTGCCAGTTCCAATTAACTTTGACACGGAAAGACTCTAAACTGAGGTTGTTAAAATGCATAGCTACAGGTACATAAAATCCTATCCCTGGATAACAGTTCACATTCACTTATGTTGTGTTAGATTACAATAGATCTGTTGGTACAAGATAGATTTTAGGGAGACATCATGCATGTCATAATCCACGCCTAATAAGATCTAATCCCAATCAAAATTATGGACTAGCTGATATGCAACCCAATGGATTATTAAATTTAGGGAAATACAATTAATCCTCCATATTTCAAGCAATAGAAAGAATAATACAAAATAAAGAAGACACAAGCCAAATTGAATAAAACTAACTAATTGAAGGGTCTTTAGCTAAAGCCGCAGAAGCAGAATTCTCATCATTATGTCCTTCTAGCAAAAGCCTGAAAGGATACATTCTTGGCCTTACATTGTTTCACTTTTCTTTGGTTAATTGGAAAAAACCCACCTCATCTGCTCTCTGGTAAATGTCACAGATCCACAAGGATCAAAAAGCATTGAACTATAAATTGGATAGTCCCCGAAACCAAAGCAATCTGGATAGCTTGGTAAGGTGCATACCATTATGTAACACTTGTTTTGATACATCAAATATAGTCATACCTTTACTATCACAAGAATGATGATTATACCACAGTAGATACTGTCCTGCATAGCAATGGTTCTTGAAAAAGCTATTGAAATTCCAGTGGACAATCTCCCAGGATGTGAGATTTCAGCAGAATCCAAAAGGTCTAATACTCACAAATAAACAGAAAAAAACTCAAGTAAGCAAAGATATTCAGAATGCAGTATCCAAGTTTTGACCAACCATTAAAAAAAACCTGAAACACAAGAGGGTTCAGATATATTCCATGAGAATGGTTAAATGCTAGGACAGTATGCATGGGAGAATGTAGTAGCTCACTACGCTTTATTTATCAAAAAGCTTAAGGTCAAGCCTTTGAGATCAACTATTGCTCTGCAGATGAAAAACTTGGCAATTGGCTCAGTCTACCAGACAGAAATACGAGATTAAATGGCTGGAAGATAAATTAGAAAGAGTCAGAAATAAGGTTCAGTTTTGTAACAATGCCAGCATAGGGGCAAATAGCAGATTTTTCAACACTAATCATCTTAAAGATGAGGTGGTTTCCTTTTTTTCCATAAGATCTGCACCAACACAAACAAAAACGAATTCATGAAGTCAGACTAGATGACCACAATACTCCCTTCTGGCTGCATAATCTATTACCCAGATGCTCATGGCCATCAGTCTTAGCATCTTACATAAACAAATAGTTCATTTAATGATATTTTTAAAACTGAGAGTTAGTTAGCTTTAGAAAAGTAACTTAGAATAATTTTTTTCCTTTAATAAAAAAGACTTTTTGTCTGTATTGTAACTTACCTGAAAATAATTTTTTCTTATATAGTTCTTTTGTTTCAGCTTACAAAATTAAACGTGAGCTGCTATTACAAATGTAATACTTTCTAAATTTATTTTTACTGCTAAAGTCATCTTTTCATGCTTACATTTTTCATCAAAATATCACCTATCATTTTTGACACGACTTATAAAATATCAGCAATACAAACACTCTTTCGCAAACACAATTTCTTATTGTGATCCGATTTTTATTTTATCTAAATGAAAAATAAATTATTAAAAATTAAATAAAAGTGATATAGTAAGAATATTTCAGGCAGCATTAGTCTGATCATAACATTCTTCGACTTAATTACATGCTGTTCTTCCATGTCACTTTCACATATTATACTGCCTTATCCTCTCCATTTTTTATATGCTACTATTAATATTTAACTATCAAATGTCTTTTACTAGCAGATGTTTAAAGATTAGACGACTAGGAAATAACCATTCATGTAGCTACTACAGACTAAATTATATTCCAAATTGGAAAGCCTTTCTATCTAAATAGTAAATCTACACACATCTTTGCTAGATATAATACTTATTAACAACTGGGTTTACATATTCTCTCTAACAGCTCAATTTGGTACCTTGTAATAATATTTAAAATGTTAGATATAAGTAGTCCTATTAATTTCACAAGTGTAGCATTAAACATGTGCTTGTATACTGTGTTGAAATCTAAACTTAAGCCTGCTGTCATCTTACATATCACAAGATTTTGGTCAGTTATGAACATTACATTTATAGATTTCAAAATATAGTAGTATCTTCAAAAAAGACTGTGATTCAACACAGGATTAGCTTCTCTGTAAGTATAACATGAACCGGCATACCTACAGTATCTTAAGTGAGGAGGATCATAGTGCCATTTTCAGCTCTGTAAATGTTACGTCCTAGCTATTCCATTTACTTAAAACGCTACGGAGCTTCCGCATGACTAAAACCATGTTTCAATGTTTCTGACTAAACGACATGTAATAACATCCCTCCACTTTTGCAGAGGTTGTACTGCTTGTTTGTGAGGTAAGGGAGATACTGCTGTCAGCCTGATTTACTGTTTGGTGTCTTTCCAATTTATATTCAACAAATAAATACTAATGAACCCACCATCCTCACCCTAAACATCCCTTCTGCTTTAAATGATGAAAGCATTTTCATTTGTTTCATTCTCCTACTATAAATGTTTGTAGCTCCACTGGGAAGTTACGGCTTTGTATGCCAGCCCTACAGTGCCAATGCTGCAATGGTGACAGAAGTTAAATGGAAGCCAGAGATGGAGCTCGTAATTCTGTTAAGTATGTTGGAAGCTTCCAAAAGTGTTAAATCAATCAATAAAAACAACAGGACTGTAATATAATTTCAGCAAGATATCATTCATTGGTTTATTTCCTTCAGAAAGTCTGTATTTGAAATTACCATCTTCTCAAAAGGTGCTTTTAAAAATTTTAGTGACTCGTGAACACGTCGTTACTTGGCATTTAGACCTGATGGCCTTTCTAAAGTATCCGTACAATCATTCATCTAGCTCTTCTTCTAGTAATTCCAAGCATAATTTGTATTTGCTACAACACTGGCAATCAAAAATGAAGCCAATTTTCCCATGGTAGTATTTACAGCACAAGTAATGGCTGATCATATATAAAACCATATCTTTAACCAACCGTACAGTAGCAGGTGATAAAAAATTCCTTGGGAAAAAAAGAAAACATAGGATACAACCGACACAAAATTCAAAGGGAATCCATCCGAATTGTGAGAATAGAGCTTTGGATTCAAAGAACTAAATCTAGAGCTAGCTAAAAGGACAAAGGAATGACCTTTCAGCAAAACTAATGCTGAAGTAGTCACATAATACAAAATGTATTTGGGAAATACTTTATTGTCATTTGGCTGGTTTTTTTTTTTTTTCTTAAATTGATTTCTTTTTACAATACCAGGCATAAATACTTGCACTTGGCCTAAAATTGGTGGAAAAGCATATTGCCTAAAGGTTTTGAGAACCATCTGCTCCCCAGAATTTAAAACCACTTAGGTTTCCTACTATGCAATACTGCAACAGATTCATGTGGCAGAAATACAGGACTAAAAAGGTTTTCCTTTCTTCTCTCAAATAAACATTTACACCAATCAGTGTGACAGAAGGCGCACATTAGACAACGTCTCCACCACTGAGGAAAAGCTACTGAAATAACAAGATCCAGATGTTAGACCAAAAAGAAGTTTAGCATCCTCAGAACCCCCCAAATTGTGCCTGATGTTTCATACAAAGATTGCTTAATTTGCTAATGCGCATTTTCTTGCTATGTGAGAGAAAAAAGCACACCTGTCAAGAAACCTGTTTTCCACATGCATTGGAATGACATCTGTAGCAGCTAAGCATCAGGAACATCCAGATACCATTAAATTATTATTTTGAACATGTCTTGCTTTGTACAACTTTCTCTGGAAATCATCAAGGTGCACAGAATAAATATGCCCAATTTATTTACTTTTTTTACAGCATCTATAGTTAGATTGAGGGGAGAAAATTGCTGTGGAAGCTTTTTGAATAATAAATTCAGAGATTGTTTTACCTACGTTAAATTTTCATCTGTGGGAGTTTAGAAGAAACTAAATTCCTAAGTAAAGCCACAGGGCTGGATAGTCTGCTTCAATAATTAAGTTCAGCATCACTTATGGTCATCTACAACATATATGGAATGGCACCTCTGGAATTTTCCTGATGAAATACTTTGTTGTTATCATTGTATAAAGTCCTGCAATAGAAACCTAATCGTCTATTAAATCTGACAGTGTAATTCTGAGAATCTACTGATGAGTCCTATTTTCTCTACCAAAATCTGTCTTACTTCAGGTGAACTTTTCCAGTGATGTTTTGCAATTTGCAGTCTTCAGTTGTAAGGCTTGAGGAGAAGGGGACGAGAAAATATCAGACTCAGTAATGATTACTCAAAAGCACACCTAGCAGTCAACTGGACTACCACGTACAGAAAGTACGGCAAAATCTGGTTCTAATAAATCTTTTTTATGAACGTATTATACTTTTAATCAATTATTTTTATCACACCTTCTACACATTGCAATTAAAACCATGACCACTGTAGACAGTAATAAACATGACTGCAGCTGCTAAAAGCTTATGCTCCAAGGAAATGGACAATAGAAAAAAGAAAGAAAGAAAATGACCCAGGCACAGATTGATGAAGGCCCTGATTTAAAAAAAAAAAAAAAAAAAAATCATGATTGCTACAAGTAGATGCAACAGTTTAAAAAAAAAAAAAAAAAAAAGAAAAGGTAAAAACAGGGTCTCTCTCTTACCAAATGACACTTCCAGTTGTGAGTGATGGAGCTCTGAAACTTTCAGAACTTTCTCCTCACAGTGGCTGCATTATAGGCTTATTTTTCACTGTAACACGAGGGACTATTTCCACCGAGATTGTATCTGATAACTGCCATCTGCTTTTGTGAAGATCTTCTCAGAAAGATTCATAGGGTCCTTCTGTCACTGACATCTGAACAGACCTTAATTTTTTTCACCCAGTATAAAAGTTTGGAGTAGGAGGCTTCTGAAGAAGAAAGTTGATATAATGCTGAGGTTAAGCACATCTTCTAATTATCATAGGGTATATGATCTGTCATATTAATACTTTTCTTCTCATAAAAAATGCTGAGATGTTAAACTTTAAAATGCACTGCAGGTATTACGCAAGTGAATTATTTCACTTATTTTCCAGGTATTACAGCTGAATAGCAGTTCCACTATAGTTATGGTTGAAAATTGCTTACTATTTAATATAGGGCTATTCTAAACTCTCCACCTGCTGACTCAAATGCTTTAAAATTATTATGCTTCAAGGTGGTGGCCAAAATACTGGGTAATTTGGAAAACAGGTTCTTAAAACATAGGTCAGCTCCCACCTCAAATGAGTTTGTATCACCTTTCTCTAATGTTTTTTTCACAAATTCAGAACTTAAATGATGGTAAATGACATGCATTTTCCTAATATTGGAAGAAATACTATAAAATAGTTGAGGTGAGCATTTAGAATCAAGGCACGAGAAAATGATGCATGAAGTGAAACAGACCTTTAAGTTAACCTAGGAACTGTTCAACTGAGGTTTACAACTTCTCAAGTGGCAGAGTAGGTCCTGATGAGGCATCCTGGGTGACAGGATGTTGCAGTCTATCTGTATCGGGTTGCTGGGAGTATTGTGCACACACCTTGCTCTTAGTCTGAATCCAGAAATGTTTTGCCTGAAACTCAAACTTAGGACTTGGGTGTAATATTTTAAAAACATGATTTACCTCAGAACTGTTGTAATGAACACTAATTAGTTATGGAGAAGACATGGAAATGCAGCCACGCATTTTGCATGATTGAACTGAGTCTGGCTAAGAGAAAGAAAACACCGAGTCCCTCGGTTAAGTTATCTATAAAACTCAAGCTCCCTTGCTCACATGAATTGCTTGGCTTTTGTTAGCTCTTGAACAGCTTGATGGTGGAGCTCAGATACAGAGGATGACAAATAAAGGAATTCAACAATAATACGCGATGAAGCAATAAGAGGGCTGAAGTGTTATAGCTCCTTTTGCAAAGAATACATGTAGGCTCTACAGTGTGATGGCTCAGGCAACAATTTCTTCTTCTTGTAAACATCCACTGTATTTTTGCAAATTCAATGCAACAACTGAAGAGTTGATAAAAAATGGAATCAACCCGTAGCTTTTCTTCATCATTTCTTGATAAATCAAAGATCACTCTTAAAAAGACATCTAGCCCAAAGGCATTTGCAGGTGGGAACACAGCCATTGTGCGCATGAGAAGTCAAGCACTGAGCTATCTATGATGTTCCTGCCTTTTATGGCAATGGCATCCATCTTCAGATTTCCTCCTCAGAGCTAACCTACCACTTTACCGCTATTACTGAGATGGAAGGGACAATGAAGGTTTGCCGATTCCAGAACGCAGAGGCAATACATCATTACACAGCTGTGGCACATAATACAGAGACGTCATGAGCACCAGAGGCCTAGCAAAGATGCGGAAATCAAAGATCAGGGTGAGGAGCTGAGGACAGGCATCCTTGGTACGCTCCACATTCTCTCCAAACGGGATGTGGGAGCTGCTGCACTTCCCACTCTGAGGTTTGAACTCAGCTGAGGTTGTGTTAAAAAGTGTAAGACTTCCCCTCGCTGATCTTAATACTACATTGTTGACGTTTTGGGGGACTTAATTTGTTTAGATCTTTTTTTAACATCTTTTCAAACTCTACACAACACAGGCCAACAACCAAATAGAAAGCAAAATATCAACAGAAAAAATTCTTACGCTTTTACACTT
Organism: Pelecanus crispus; assembly: GCF_030463565.1. Classification (NCBI taxonomy): domain Eukaryota; kingdom Metazoa; phylum Chordata; class Aves; order Pelecaniformes; family Pelecanidae; genus Pelecanus; species Pelecanus crispus. Next base: position 20,435,241 of record NC_134655.1, on the reverse strand, counting down.
AATTACAGCAATACAATCATAAAGAAATCAGTTACACAAAATGTGACAATTCACAGCTAACTATGAGGAGAGTCAAGACCCCAATGCAAGGTCAAGAAAAAGTGGCAACTTACTAATATGCCACCCTGAACCTCTGTGGCTTCGTAGAAGAATGCAGTCCCTAGCAGATAATTCTCTTTCTCTACGAGGTTTAAATTAAACCTTTAACACAATTTTAATGTATTTTTGTGATGTGAGAAAAAGAAGTGTCTTATGTCTGAAGAGAAAAAAATGGCTTAACTAATGGTCTGAGCCAATACCTTCTTTGATAAGGTTTATCTTGTTTCTAATATCCCATATAGAATATAAAAAAATACAGAATAGAAAATGCCTTTAAGTTAAAAAAGGATTTGGATAGACAACTGCTTTGTATCTTTGTTAATGATGCTGCAGTCAATTACAGCTGCTGAACTATTTGTTTTTATAATACTACAAACCAATTCGGCTTTGTTGGCTTTGTCTGCACTCAGAAAACACTCACAAATCTCAGAGGATACAGAACCCGTATTATTCCCAAAAAATCCATATACGAGTGACTAGACATGATTTTTTTCTGTATAAGAAAAAATACTTCCCATCTCTGTCTTCAAGGTGCAACATTAAAAAAACACTGAAACAAGATAAAAACCATGAAAGAAAATGTTATACGTGTTTCACGGTCCTTTTTATCCAAAATACAAGGGGGAAAAAAAGCAAAAAAAAAAAAGCAGTAGCAAAAGAATAATATACAGATTGTACAGAAGAAATTCCAGAAAAATATTCTAAATCTATTTTTAATATGCAATGGCTTTTGCTGACAGCATAATCAAAATAGCATAACAAAGACCATACTAGAATATTGTATTGCTCTTTTTAGAAACTTTTTCAAAATCACCCTGGCATATAATAAACAGTAGGAGTTTTTAAATGGATACTCCTACAGAAAACAGTGAAAAGAAAAATTAATTTGCTACAACTAGAGGACTATTTTCATCTTGGCTTTCCTCCTTTGTTGTTAAATTACTGAAAAGCATTTGAGCTTACAACAGATAAGATGAGACAAAAGGGGAAGAAAATAGAGGTAGATTTGCTATTATAAACTAAAACTCTGTAACAATTCTACAGTATTCCAAAACATACATTTTAATAAACCAGTGTCTATACATTAAATCCCTAACCATGATGGAGCACTATTTCAGACAGTCTCACATGACATTGGGATCGAGTGCACCCTCAGCAAGTTTGCAGACGACACCAAGCTGAGTGGTGCAGTTGACACGCCAGAAGGACGAGATGTCATCCAAAGGGACCTGGACAAGCTGGAGAGGTGGGCCTGGGTGAAACTCATGAGGTTCAAAAAGGCCAAGTACAAGGTCCTACACCTGGGATGGGGCAATCCCAAGCACAAATACAGGCTAGGCGGAGAATAGATTGAGAGCAGCCCTGCGGAGAAGGACTCGGGGGTGCTGGTGGATGAAAAGCTGGACATGAGCCAGCAATGTGCGCTCGCAGCCCAGAAAGCCAGCCGTACCCTGGGTGCATCAAAAGCAGCGTGGCCAGCAGGTCGAGGGAGGGGATTCTGCCTCTCTACTCTGCTCTGGTGAGACCTCACCTGGAGCACTGCGTCCAGCTCTGGAGCCCTCAGCACAAGAAGGACATGGACCTGCTGGAGCGGGTCCGGAGGAGGGCCACAAAAATGATCCAAGGGCTGGAGCACCTCTCTATCAGGACAGGCTGAGGGAGTTGGGGTTGTTCAGCCTGGAGAAGAGAAGGCTGTGGGGAGACCTTATTGTGGCCTTTCAGTGCTGAAAGGGGGCCCATAGGAAAGATGGGGGCAATCTTTTTAGCAAGGCCTGCTGTGACAGGACAAGGAGTAATGGTTTTAAACTAAAGGAGGGGAGATTTAGACTGGGTATAAGGAAGAAATTTTTTACAGCGAGGTTGGTGAAGCACGGGAACAGGTTGCCCAGAGAGGTGGTGGAGGCCCCATCCCTAGAAACATTCCAGGTCAGGTTGGACGGGGCTCTGAGCACCCTGACTGAGTTAAAAATGTCCCTGCTCACTGCAGAGGGTTGGGGTAGATGGCCTCTAAAGGTCCCTTCCAACACAAAGCATTCTATGGTACTATATACAGGAATTCACACCTATCTGTTCGGTTAGACGCTCCCACTGTTTATGGTATTATTGTTTGCTCGATCAGCCAATGCAGTTACGTTCACAATTATCTCATAAGGGCCTTATAGGTATGCATACAGGATAGTGAAACCTTAGGTTTATTAATTTTCTTTCCTTAATCTTCAGGATTCTTCTCCTGTCGTGCATCATGATGTTCAGGAACACATAATAGGAAAACACAAGAACTGCACTGTAGAATGTAAGAACCTAAGAATGTAGCTGCACTGGATCAAAGCAGAGGTCCTGTCCTTGTCAATGGCCAAAAAAGGCAGTGCTGGTGGAACAGTGCTAATTACTAGCATGCTCCCCCTGTCTTCACAAATATCTACTGAATTATCTCAAGTTAAGCCTAGGTTATCATCTGGCTGCTCTGGAAACTCGCAGGAGTAGTGCAGCGTTAGGCACTCCACACATGCTATTTTGCCCTTGCTGGCAATACAGGCAGCCTCAGCGTTCTATTCTAGGCATCACGCCCGTGGTCCTTCCACAAAGGAAACCTCAAACATAACAAAGTGCTCTACCACATTATTTATCCCCAGTGCCCATGGTGAAACCACTTCTACTTTATCCCCGCTTCGTGATACTTCTTTCTCTAACTAGGAGATTTCTAGGAGAGGCAGGTGTCCGCCTGGTGTGGTCCTTTGGGCGAGACACGGGCTCCGGGTTCTCAGCAAAACCTAATGGTGCTCTGGACTCCCCTTCTCAGGGACCCACTGGTAATTACTTAGCTAAAAGCTGTTTTGAAAGCTAGCGATGGACATTCCAAGTTCACAGTTCTATGACTAACGTTTTGAGAGATTTTAGATTTAAACACTCAGATTTTTTTCTTCGAGATCTGCATCTCTTTACCTCGTTAGTTACTGTAATTGTAGGTGCATATTTTAAAGATATAGTACTGAGAGGAACTAACTGCTCAGCACCGCCCAAGAAAGATGCACAAAATTTGCTTGCTGCTTTTGTTGTCACCACATGAAAAAATAAAATATTACAATAATTTCAGTGTAATTAAAAATAATTTGCAAAATGTGAATTGTTAAAGCAATCTTAGTTGTATGACAGTAAAAACATTACTGAGTACTTTTGCATTCACAATATTCTAATTTGAAATTTCTAGACCAAATTCTTAGCTACTATGTACTAACACTGAGCTCCATAAAGATTCATCATTTTGTATCATCTAAGAATTTGGAGGAAGAATCCTTCTTCAAGACAGCATAAGACCTCACAGGATTTTATTTCCTTTTAATTTCTACAGGAAAATCCATTATTGATGCGATCATCTGCTGCCTTTAGAGCAAATGTATGAGTAAATGACAATTACCTGTCAATGTCTGCATATTATTTAGATAATGACAATTGCAGTATTCCAGTCAAGGGGCAGTAATCCAATTGTATTATACACTTTCTCTGTTCACTATTCTACCTGTTTTTGCAAAACAACTAGTAGGAGCATTAAATTGCATGCTGCAGAGCAAAAGGCTAAGTATTACAGAACAAAGGGATGAATTTCTCTACCTCAGCACTTATAAGCAATGAGTGGAGAGGGTGTGAAAATGCATCTTTCATCCTGTTTTACTGAAACAAACACTTGATAGTGCTGTTCATTTCCAAGAGTTGCTTAAAAAAATAAAGGAGCATGTTTTTCTGATTGAATTAAATCTGAAGAATTTATTACGGAAAGAATCTATGTAAGACCAAATCTTATCTGTTTATTCACATTGTTTACTTTCCTATACTGCAAAAAATGGCATGAAAATAGTACCGCAACTAAAGCTCATAATGCCTGTGGCAAATAAGCAGTACCACTTTGGTATTTTCGGTGAATGCATTGTATTCCATAGCACATTCACGTAATTAAAAAAAAAAAAACAAACAAACAAAAACCAAACACCACCACAAAACTTAAATCACATCCTGATATTTAAAATTTCTGAAGAGTTATCGTTAGCTGACCCTCCTCTGAGCAGGAGGTTGGACTAGAGGACCTCTGGATATCTCTTTCAATCTGATGACCTTCTGATTTAGTACCTGTTAGGAAAAAATTATTTCTCCTAAGAAGCAATATAATATCAAATGAATTTATAAGACTGAGCAGAAAAATAGAATAAAATACTAATGTCTAGTTCCTGGAGAATGAAGTGGCAGAAAGAATAGAATGAATATAGCATAATGCATTAGGACTACAGCAACTTTGTAACTGTTAAGCTGAGAAATGTTCATTTACAGGTTCCACAGCACTACAATAGAACCACAACTCTGTACTTCAGCAGCCTTGCGAAAGAGGATGGTGATTTCTAAAGGTGTTTAAAATAACGGAAACTGGTAACATTTATAAATCATTATGATGATTTATAATGATATTTTAGAAAGATTTATTATGATATTCTATGATTATTTAGGTGTGTTCATGTTTACCTTGAGTTCAAGTATGAAAGGTTGCCTTGGTTTCTCTGTAGACACTCAATTGGCTAAACGAACTTAACAGCAACTGTTGTAAATTATTCATTTGGTTTTAATCTTTCATTACTTTGGAGAATAAACCAGAAATAGCAGGCTTCAACTTACAATGATCCTCTAAACGATACACAACATGAATTAATGCCACTGGCAATAAAGCCTTTTTCTCTACCATGAACACCTTGAGAGGACAAAGAATCAGCAGCTCATCTCATCAGAGAAACGTGGAGAAATTAGACTAAAAAGTGTTGAGTTAAAAGGAACACAGTAACTGAAAGTTCAGACCAGGTATCGTCAGCTTTGAGACTAGCATAATTGGAAAAAAGATGTCAAAGTACAAACATATCAAAACCCTGTTGGTACTAGAAAACTCCAGATGGAGTTTATTTCACCAGAGAGTGTAGTATATTCAATATTTCCACCATGGAAATGTATTGCATCTACTGGCTGACTGCAATGAAGCCTATCTGAGACAAAAATCTATAACCGTTGGTTAACGGTTGGACTTAATGATCTTGAAGGTCTTTTCTAACCTAAACGATTCTATGATTCTATTCTACGATTCTATAATTGCAAGTCAGTAGCACTCATTACTCTCTTTTTGGTAAAATCTCACCCCAGCTCTCTTAACTAACAAATAACACAACAGTGACATTAACAAAATGAAGACTTTTTAAAATAAACCACCATCTGTCCTGCCAGTACTATAGATATTTTTTCACTTAGGTCCAGTATCTTCAGCTAAAAATGTAAGTTTTGCCCTGTTGAGTTCCGGTGCAGCAGTCATACTCGCATGGACCGACTCTGGGCTCTTCCATTGAGAGTGCTGGGCAGCTCTCCGCACATAAACACTTCACATCTGTCACAGCGCCAGGGGCCAAGCGGCCATCCTCAAATACACCCACAACACGAACGGCAGCACCTTCCACCGAAACGTCAAAGAATTCAAAAATGTATCATACCTGATGAGTTCTATAAAAATACATTTTTCAAACTTGTGTCTGTAGGTGAGAACATCAGAAATGTAGAAACTTCACGATGTTTTTTGGATACTCTGCTGAACATGTTCAGGTGTGAAACTAGTACTGTGATGCGAAATGAAACTAATAAAAAGAAAGGCTGCCTGTCTGAAAGGAAAAGTCGGGAGTGTTCTACTTTTGCTCAGTCTTTCAATACGATTTACATCTAAGACTATGTATTAAAAACCCCGTTGCATTTCTCTTTGATCTAAAGGTGTCAAAGAAGCATCCGTTACAACACACTGCTTATTATTTCAAAAATCTGAATTTCCTTTGAATGGAAAATCAGATAGAATGACATCTTTTTTTTAATGTGTGACAAAAATGCTGTATATTAGGAATTAAAGAGATCAAGACAATTGACAGTAAGACTACAAAGGACTGGTAAATCAATAGAATGAACAAAATGTACGAAAAGGAAGAAAAAAACTCCACCATTCTGCTTAAACAAATGTGGCAGGCAATACAGTAGGGAAGAACAGAATAAGCCAAAACACAATAAAAAAGTGACTGCACCGTTAAAAAATGAAAAACTTTGTGGGTATCAATTAGTGGACTAGTATCATTATCCAAAACCAAATCACAGCATTTATTTTACTTGTAGGAGTCTAGAGAACAAAAGAAACCTGAACATATCCAAAGATCAACAGAGTAAGTTTTTGCAGAGCTAGATTATGGGACTGAGTGAAGATTTATTGATGAAACTGCATAAAGAATGGAACACAAGTACACAGACATCACCGTCACTTGGAAATATGCAGTGGAGAGGATACATCCTTACAAGCAGTGATAGCTTATAAGGCTTAAATATTAAAATATAAGAACACTCATTAGACTACATTTTAAACAAAAGGCTTAAAATAGAGCTCATAAAATACAACCAAAACCAGCTTAAAATTCTTCCCTGACATCCTTCAATGTCCAACAGGTTTTTCCAAAGTACCTTAAATGACTCTAAGGTTTAAATTCCATTAAGAGTCACTGGAGAAATGTCACTGGAGGTCTCTGTCTCAAAAGTCTATTTTTAATCCATTAAAATTAGTGGAAGTTCGCCACCTAGAAACAAAAACAAGCACTGAAAGTGACAGTTACATTCTTCATGGTGCCTTGCATATATATCCTTACACAGAGTCCAGTACTATGATGACAACAATTAGGATTTTAATATTGAGGGGTTCATACCACTCCTGACACTCAACGGAGTAAATCTGACATATTTTCAGCTCTCCTTCAGTTGAGGAAAAAAAAAACCCAACCAAAACCAAAAACCAAAACCTTCCTAAATTGGAACCGATTTAATTTGGAGGGTGGAGGGGGAAGACAAGTAGAAATAGCCCAGTGCAAACATTTGTTATCATTCTCGTCTTTTTCTATTTGTATATGCAAATATTAAGATGAGTCCACTTGAAAATATGTCTTCATTCCATTGCCATGGCTGCTTGACATAAACGACAGAGATGTCTCTTTTCCGCTCATCCTTCCTCCGCTCACTTGATACACATGCTGCTCGTCCACCACTGCTGATCAGTCATTTGGAATGTGACCAAAAGCTGAACAACCTTCTTTGAAAAAAAGCGTCCCCTAAAGCACACTCCCATAAGTATAAGGAAGATAGGTTTTTCTTTCATTACATCAAGACCTGGATAGTTCACCTACAAACTAATAACCACTCTTTCCCATGGCAAAATAAATAAACCTGGAGATACCAGGCAGAACATTCCCAGAATAATTGAAGATTTTTTTCCCTTTTGAACATTTGTCAACAAGCAGGATTATTGAACAAAATAAGTTTCCTTGACAGAATGATTTCAGCTTTTGAGAAAATGTATTCTGTCAACAAGACAGAGTAAGGACTTGACAAAATAATATGTCTGAACCACTGAAGTGTTTTGAGTTTTCTTCTCAAGCATAACAATGAGAGGTTGTGTGCGTGCGTGCACAAAGTCAAAAGTAACTCTTTTGACATTATATGCATGTTTCTTTCTCAGGTGTCAAAGTCAAAGACAAGGTCTGGCAACCTCTCTAATGTCTTCATATAATGAGCTATGGCCAGAAAACAACGTCATTTACAGAGACTGACCTTAGAGAAAGCCCTTTCTAAGCCAAACAATTAGCAAAGAATTAAGCAGCAAAACCAAAGGACAGCAACAGCCACAGTATGTAAAAAAGGAATCTGAAACAAAGAAGAAATATCTGAACATTGCCTAGGAAGAGTCTTTAGGCTGAGAAAGTTAGAGTTAAGCCCTTGTCCTAAAAATTGTCTGGAGGTAGCGGCACTCCTGTCTCCACAACTCCGTGCTCTGTATCAGAAGCCCTGCTCCTGCAAAACAGCTGGTAAGCTTTCACATCAGTCATAAGATTTCTACTAAAGCTGAATTGCCTTTTATGAAAATATTTGCTGCAAAAGCTATGGGGGAAGAGAGAGAAAGGGGGAGACTCCAAGCATAGGGTTTCTCGTCTTACTGTTTTTTACTGAATTCAGCTTCTCAGTAAGGGAATTCTGGCAGTAAAAACAGCCAGCACAAACTTTTAAATCAAAGCTGAGATTTAAATACTTCATTCTTGTCCTCACTACCAGATTAATAGTGGATGCTGATAATTTATAGATACCAATATAAAAGTGCACTGATAGAGTCAGCACTGGAGAGAAGCTAATAAAGAGGTGGGGGAAAAAAGAAAGAACATTATTTACAATATGCTTTGCCTGCACTGGAATGCAGTCACCATCAACATTTTTCATTGGGATTTGTGCTGCTGGATATACTGTATTTCCTCATGAGTTCCAGTGAGGGGAGGAAAAGAATAAATAAATAAAATCAAAAAGCAGGCATTACATCTGTCAGCCGTTAACAGGATATCCTCCGTTTTCCTACTATCTTTATAAAAAACTTTCCAGGAAATTACCTTTTGTGATTGAATCACCCAAAATAATTTTGATACTTAATGTGGAAGTTCTTCATGTCTATTTGTGGCACCACAATGACCAACAACATATTTTAAGAGCTTCTCTCTAGACTATCAGTTACTTGTCAAAAGTTACTGATTTTTCCGCTTCTGCCTTTGTTTTGATGTTAACTGTGCATTTCCTATTGACCACGCGTAAACCTGGCTTTAGATTTTGTTTAAGGTCTGACCTTCTTTGGCAAGTTCTGTACTTACTAATGAAACAGTCAAAAGCAAAATGAAATACATCTTTCCAGAGATAATCTGGCTGTGGTGCAAGGCCCATTTTATGGAGTCCTCAGTGTATTTTTCATGTCTTTTGTTCTGCTGAAATAACTAGATCAAATAATAAAATGATGACAGGAACGTGTGGCATCAAAATCCGGATACAGAGTGTTTTACCACTGGGGGACAAAGTCTTGGATATTAAGTTTTGTTTTCAGCAATCTTAGCAAAGCCTACTGCTTGATAAAGTAAGTACTGGGACACCATTTTCAAAGTCAGGCACTGGCATAAGTGTCTCAACTTTAACAGTTGACTACAATGAAATTAAAGTCTCTCTTCTTGGAACAAATCCATGATAGACTTAAGAATTCTCCAATGCAGCTAATGTTAAAAAAAATGTTGACAGCAGTAAAAGAAGGCCCGACAATATCATAATACTGGAAAATCAATGGAAGATGTGTCAAGCTGCATTTTTACACCTGCATATATGATACACTGGAGTAAATTCAATATGTGCAACTTGAATGCTTGGTTATATGAAGCGGTAGTGACTGCGCAGTAACTCCCGCTGTGGATTAATTAAACAATGAATGTATTCAATATACTAAATCAATTTGCCTTTTTTCTTCTTTTCCCTCTTTAGCTTTCTTACAGGGTGACAAGTGGTGTGTGTGTGCGCACACGTATGAGTTTAGTGATTTTCACTGCTACTTGGGAGAATCTCTACGCATGGGGTTCTTTTTTTTTGTTCTGCTTTGCTCTGCTGGTGTAATTGGACCAAAACCAGTGCTAAAAAGAAGAATATTACACCAGTGCTCATAGAGTTAAAAAGTCATGGTTGTCATATCATAGAAATAAAATATAAATTACTTCCTGGAACTACTACTTCTATACTGGACTTTATTGTAACAAAATGTTGTCGTTAGGTCTGCTTTGATGACAAAGTGTTCAATAATAACTTGCATTTTCTGTTCAAAGGCTAATAAACCTTTATGTTTCATGTTTCTGTGCTCCCATATGGCATACTGAAAATTCTGCTCATACATCTGGAAGAACATAAGTCAAACATCTCTAACACCCACATTTCAACACAAGTAGAATGTGAGCAGAGAAAAGTTACGTTGTCAATGCTGAATGACTGAAATGGTCAAAATGCAAGAAAAACACAGCCAAAATAATATAGCTGAAGAAATCAGTGAGGGAAAACTTCAACAGTTTACCGAGATATTTTTCAGACATTTGAAAGCCTCATGAAACTAAGCAGAAGAAAAAGACTGGAGAGTGTGGGGCTGGTGTGAAGCCACAAAGAAATTAGAAACCAGAACACAACTGGTCTTTACTGAAGACACCACTTTTGGTCTGATTTCTGCTCTATAGTTTGAAAAAGATCCTTCAGGCTCAACTCTCAAAACCAAATACAATTCAGCTTTTCAGTGTGAGACAAAATATTACTCCTAGTTAAACAGAAATCTGAACTACTGAAGATGCTACAATTTCTTCAATACCAGAGTGTGCAAGTGTATGTAAACTTATACACTCACCAACCTACATACAAAATAAGTGTATATATGGAATATGTGTTTGAACATGTATGTACATACACACACAGAGCAAACATATATTTGTATCTTTGGAAGAACATGTGCGGACAGATAAATGTATAGCCAGAAAGGTCCTTTTCATGACTTTATAATTCTTTCTGAAGTTTAGCATTCTGCATCCGCTTACTTAAAGGAAGACGACCTGATGAATTGCAAATTCAGTAAAAGCATGTTATATAATATTCTTGCATACAGGATGTGACATCTGAACAAAAATAAAAAGATTCCTAAGAATGTTTATACAACTCTTTATAGAAATATTTTGAAGCTCGTTAAAATATTAAAGAAATAAACGCCACAGCGGAGCGCTAGACTCCTGTGCCATTTTGGGGGGTTTGTACATTTCCCTCGAGGTCCCGTAAGTGGCACTTCGGCAGCCTATGTTCCTAAAGCCCCCAGGATCCTAGAATTTAAGATCAAAAGATCTTTTAAAGAACAGCAGGTGCTAGAAGCTTTTCATATATAAGATGTTGGAGACATTAAAAAAAAAACCCTCAAACCACCAAAAACCTAGCTGCTTTTCACCCTATCCAACCACGTATCTCATGAATCCCGTGAGCAGATTAATCTTTGACACAGCCTTGAGCTACTTTTATTGTAAGAAGTTAAGCAAAGAACGGCGTACAACCTGTCACATACCAGTTTGGGATGTAGAGTGGTTTGAATTACAGCAAGCTACAGCGCGCATTAGGATTTCTATTAAAAATAAATAAGGGCTTCTCAACATTTTTGTCCTTAAGAGGGAACAACAAAGGCACAGACACAAAAGTGAATATTAATCTTCCAGTTTAGCTTTGTACTAGGGTATGCCACAGAGCAAAGGGAAATAACAGGAGCTAGCGCAATCAAATAAGTTTATACTGGCACATGGGTGGCTTCTTATCATTCAGATCAAAGGCTGCGCCTTACTGGATCAGACCATCGGCGCGCGTGTGATCCTCCCTAGGAGGCTGACATCGCCATATAACACACATCTAACCAATTGTGTGCTTTCACACAGAAGCCCTTTGAAAAGTCCATTCTGACTGACTGAACACTTCTAGCTATACATTCCACAGTCTCAATATATAGTGTGGCACTTCTGAGTCTCCTTCTATTTGTTTTCAATTTATTTCCATTTGTAGTCATAGCATGTCCTCCTGTTTTCAAACTACAGGACAAAAATTCTCCCCTGGCACAGCACCTATTAAAAACCAAAACAAACAAAACAGAACAAAACTCCCCTCTGAATATTATCAATTAAAAAAAACAAACAAAAATCCCAAAACCAAAAAACAAACCAAGCAAAAACCAGAGTAACTGGAAAGCCGATGCCACAAAACCAAAATAGCTTAAGAGTTATCTAAGAAAGTCTTAACAGACACGCTCCAGGTGGACCGAATTATTTTGCATAAAGATTCCCTTGGTACCATCGCCCTGCAGGGTAGGTGAAACCATATATTAATAAATAAATCAGGTACAATTTCTCCAACATGTACAACAATCCCTATGCTAACAGTAACTGTTCAATGTACTTTTTACTTTAGTCCGACATTTTGTAGTACCTATTACACGTCTATGCTGCAGAGGGAGATAACACTTAGTGAGGCTGAGTAGATCCAAAGGAGTATTTTTCATTATCTGTAAGGAATAAAATAACTGACAGAATGGTAAATAATAAAAATGCTCTCCAATAAAAGCGTTTCTCTGAGGTGCTACCAACATGTCACTCAAAGCAGAGGAAAACAGGACATTAATTCAAAAAAGGAAAACAGTTACCTGTCCTGGATTATACAAAATCTCTCACTTTATGTTTCCAAAATCTCTACATATAGTAGACATAAATCTTATTCTTTTATTCCAAGGAGAGGAACACTTGCATGCAAAGGTCCTTTCCATAGTCGCAACGTGACATCCAAAGATACCTGTCACTATTTTGGTAATACCTCTTCCCCTAAAAGCGAATTTTTTTTTTTTTTTTCCCCCTCCAGAAGTTGGGAAAACACCTGAGCTAAGAAAGAGCACTAAAATCCTCTGAACTGACTTGAAAAGAAATTATTTTAGAAAGTCTACAGAATATGAAGAAAATATATTTTATTTCAGTCTTTCTGTTTGACAGCTTTTCTGAGCCGGCCATCTGCATTAGTTCTGCATGCCTGCCAGCTGACAAGTTCTATTTGTTGAGCAGATAATTGTAGCTGTTTTAGTTTCCCAGTAACACCCGATCACAAAACACAAGAGCGTTCAGCTTACTTTAGATATGTTCTTCAATATACAGAGGGCAGTGAATAATAGTGAAAACTGTTTTGCCTGACAAGCAAAGCATGAATGTGTCACATCAAATACTTTGTCTTGCTCAGTGCTCCTTCAGAACAGATAGCATTTAGCTTTCATATTTTACAAGAAAGCCTTGCAAAGATAGCTGTGAATAGGTTGTATTTCAGGTACAACTTTTTAAAAAGTTTTCTTCAGGTTTTTCAAAGTTTATTTCATAGGGCTCTAAATCAACAATAAAATAGATAAACATTATAAACCACAACTTTTAAATAAAGAAAAGGCATTTGAAAATTCAAGGAATTATATTACATCACAAGCAGCTTATGGTTTTCTGGTCATAAATATTATCCCTTTACAAACACATCTTTCTCTTAAATGAGCTATTTCAATATCAATATCCCTGGGGATGGATTTTAATTACATTTGGTTTAAGTTATATTGCTTTCCAGAAGATTTGATTGTTCTGCCATGTAGCCTACAAGGACTGTAAATATGGCAAATTCACAGTCTAGATTTTATTCAGATAAACAGCCACCTAGTGAGTTACTCAGTCACCAATTTTCAGAGCTGAGGTCTAGAGTCTTTCAAGTGCTGGTCCATGGTCGCCAAGCTAACATAAAGCCAGGCTTACCACTGACATTTCCCTTGCCCTTTCGTAGGCATTTCAGGGCCTTTGCTTGTGCCTTGCCAGTATTTGTGCAAGTCCAGATAAACCATTTTAGGAAGTTAATTAGCCCCCAAGCAGTATCTTTTTCCATAGGGTTAGTTTTTAGATAATCAGCTTCCTGACCCCTCTTACCACCCGATGGCATAAATGCCAGCGCAGCGCAAGGCAGGAACACACGGCTGGCAACAGATGGGATGACTGGACCCTGCAAACTAGATGTAGATCAGTTTACATATCTATTGATAACAAAATCTGATAAAATGACTTCCCATCAGACTGTGAAGCCAAAACTCATTTTTTTAAAATGTTTTGAAACTTACTGTACAAGTATTTAAGTTGAAACAGGAAATTGTCTATATTTACGGAGTACTGAAAAAACTCAGTCTCCTATTTGCTTCTGGTACTGCCTGAGAAATATTCCAGTTTCAGGGCAGGAAGGGTGCAGATTCTATTATTTCAAGGTAGTTCAACTGTGTAATTTAAGATACAGGAGGAAAAAAAAATAGAAAAAAAATTACACACGTAGACTGAAACATCACCATTTTGTTCATCAGAAGGGGAATACAATCAATACTGCGTACGAAAAGTTACACTGCTTCACAGAATGGATTTAAGGATCATCCTCAATTTGGGCAGCCTCAGTTCTAATGCTGTACAAACAATTCTTCTTCCTTCAGCTTTGGTTACATACCCTATATTAACAACATTGGCAGGGATGCCAAAGGGACATATTCTAGATATTCAAATATTAGAATTAAAAATGAATCTTTAAAAGATGGAGCTGCAAGTGTGCAGGGGCATTAAAAATTACAATGGCTTTTCACTTAAATGTGGAAATCAATAATCATTCAATAACAATTCCATACTCACGGGAATGCAAGTCCTGACCAAAATGCTGTATCTCACAATTTCTTAAAAAGAGAGAGAGAACAAGGATCCAAGCTGTGGGCTCTTAATGAGCAGAGAAAAGTAAAAGCAACTACAAGAATCAGAATAAACTGCTGTACATAAACGGTTTAGGGCAAGGAAACAAAACAATACCTACTTTTGGCTAAACAACGTCTCACTAACCTGGGCTACTAAGTCTACCGCAATGCTAAAGATGCTGCCTAAAGCAGCACACTGCAGGTAAGAGACTTGATTCACCAGTGTCTCCACCTACTTTACACCAGTTCAATTCCAGTACAACTTGAAGAATCAATAGGCATGACTCACTGCTGCCTGACTTCCATTTTGCACTAGGGTAATTTTATTTGCTAAAATGACGCGACAGCACCATTAAAACAGAAATAAGATTCATTATGCATAAGCATTTAGGCTTATGACTCCCCCCCCTTTCTAAAATCAATGGCAAAATTCATCCTCATCCTTCTGTCAAGTACTGTTCCACTCAAACTCAGAATTCAATTTAAAAAACCACCTTTTAAGTCTGCACTTTCTCATTTTTTTCTTTGTTAATCAATCATTTACACACCAGTGCTATGCCTTTATTATCCTATTATTACATCTCCACTGATCAGCAAAGGAAAGTTCCACTTTAGCTGCAAAGAATAATTGTTGGCATTTACTATGCAAAACTTTTAATATATAGTTTAGGTTTTATTTTTATTAAAATCAAACCTATCATGAGTTAGCACATCAAATTCCACGTATTACCAGTTCAACACTTCAAGGCTGAATCTTGAAGTGACTAAAATACACATACATCCAGCAGCAGACATGCATCTTTATGCATACTGGATAGGTCATGAGCCTCTAAAAAAGTGTAAATAGAGATGCATTCGGTAATATAACTCAAAAAAAAAAGCCTGTTGAGTAAACAGTGCCCTACTATGCATACACACATGCATAAGCACATGCGACAACAGAAACTTTCTTTTTATTACCTTTTTCACTTTTTAATTACTTCTTATAACTTTTCTTTTTGTCTATTAAGGCAGAAATGAAATTATTCCATTGGCTATTATGGTGTTCGGAGGGAGAAACCAAAGGGAATAACAAGCCTCCCTTAAGGGCAACAAGTACAGGGTTAAGATCATGTTGATCCTCTTTCCCTTCCTGTGTCTCTCCTCCCATTCTTTGCAAAGTGGGTTACTCCAAGTACAGTTAGTAGCTAATAAATGAAGCCAGTGAATTTTATAAACCATCTTCTTTCCAGGAAAAAAAAATAGATTTAGCTGAATTCTAGAAACTAATAGGTGAAACAGTTGAAGGCACAACATATCAGGGAAAAACCCCAAGCATTTATTCAGTCTTTCAAGATCCTTTTTTGACTGCTTGCATTTCCTCCTCTAGCCTGCTGCTTTTGGTCTACCAGTTGGGTATCATTGCATATCTAAACAAGATGATTTCTTTCTCCTTTCTGAGACTTTCTGTCAGGTCAATAATATCTTTTATGTTTAATACATCTTCATTTTTTAGTATCTAAATAAAATATATTTAGTAAATTTTAGCATTAATCAGAGGAAAATGGACTGAGATTCTGGAATATCAATGAGATTTTTAAGAGCTGTATCTTTAGATTTAGCAGGGTAAATGGTATTTTTAATGAGCTAGCACCTTGAATAAGGACCACTACGAGGCAGAAATGGAACAGAAATGGAGATGATGAAAGCCTGCAGGGAACTGACAGTTATCTGGAACTTCTGTGGAACAAAAATTGTTTCCCTGAGGAAGGGAAACATGCAAAACTACTTAATTTTTAATCTTACTTTTAATATTTAAAATCAGACTGTCTCAGCCACTTCTAACGAGAAGAGGCCTAATACAATGTAAGTACAATATCAGCTTAAGACAACAAACTTTGCCAGTTAAATGCTTAACTCATAACTAGTCTATATTTATTCTCCTTATATACAAGAAGTCAAATATAAAGGAAAAACATGACCTTTCCAAGAAACTAAGATAGTACACTTCAATTGCAGAGACATATACAACATTACAGCCATTGTTTTCTAAATTACTGTATGTAGTTTAATTGATAAAGACTAGCATTTACTGCTTTAAAAAACCCCAGTAATATACGTAAGCAATAAAATGCACTTATACAAACAGAACTACCATAATACTGCAGCCAAATGAACGTACAAACTAGAACGCCACCCAACCGGAGAGGGACTCTGCCCAACTTTGACAACGGTAGAGACAGAAAAGGACTTCTACCTCCCTCCTCCGCAGCTCTGTAAAAGGTCCCTGGTGTCACAAGCACCAGACTACCCAAGGGGGATGAGCTAAAAAGGAACTGCAATCACACTTTTAGCTCTACCCATTTTCTGAGACCAGAGGAAAGTCTATGAAGCTATTTTCTGAACTATTTCTAGAAATGCTGCGGTATTAGATGAGCCCGGTCTTTGCACGATGTAAGAGAAAGAAAGCAGAGATATGCGGACACAGAGCCGGGCACCAGTTTGCGCAACATATTTCACCCATTTCAGCAAACACAAGAAACTCAGCTCCCATTCAAAGTACACGACCCTACTAGAAGAACTGTAAACTTTTAAAACCGATTTGTTAAGAACATTCAGACAGCATATAAGAAATAAATCTACTAGAACATATGCAAAGATGTGACACAATTACATTATTAAGTATCAGTAATTATTATTCAGAAGCAGCTTTTCTAAAGTTAAAATTTCAATCAGAGTTCTCTTCTTTGGCTGTAAGCTTGGAAATATATTTAAAATTTCTTTGGATTTATCTGGTGCTTGAAGGGCTGAAAATATAAATATTTGTTTTAAAGATGATGCATATTAATAGATATTTAACTTAAACCAACAAACACTGGGCTGATAGGCCAGCTTTGATTTAAAGCAATACCATAAATAATCATCAGGACAGAGAATGATGGCCACGTATTTTCCTAGTAGCGGGACTAAAACTTTAAGAGAAAGATACTGTGTTGCAATTTAAGGGCACTTCAGAATATAGTCACACTTACTTTAGACTCACTGTTAAAACCCCAATTATCCAGAAAAAGTCTCTTGCAAACCAAACGTCAAACAGAAACACAGGAGAAAGACCAGAATTCCCTTTTTTCACCGTATGAATTGGGAATGCAGTCTGTGATTCAAGCATGTCTTGCTTGCATGATGCTTTCACAGGTTAATATGAAATCTAGGGCGCCTACAATACTCATGCCTCCTAAATACAGAAGTACCACAGTAATACGATAAACTTAGTTTTGCCTTATTTTTTATGTTTTTTTAGCCTCCATACAGAGTGTAATTGCTGTCATACAGAAATTCCAACAGTTCTGTTTCGCACGCTCTCACAAGCTTTCAGGAATACAGTCAGCAGGTATAAACAGGGTCAGTTTGTGTTCATGCATCTGCCACACATTTCAACAGAAAGCTGACAAAGATTTTCCTTCAGTCCTTTCTTAGGCACTTGAACACATGGCAGGATCTAGTACTTTAAGCTGCCTGCAAGATTTTGCTTACTATGCGAGTTAATTTAGTACGTTGGACACATCAAATATGTAAGCAAAGCATCACCTGTATGAAGAGGAAGTCAACAGCATAGTCAATGAAAAACAGTATTTCTGAGAATCTAATTAATTCTAATTTACTTTGGAAATTACAAATCTGTCTAATTAATTCTAATTTACTCTGCGTATTATACAAAGAGCCAATATACACTAGTTTTGCAGCTTCTGTCTTTGGTGGCTAAATACGGACATTGCCATTCCTCACATATCTATAGATACTCTCGACAAGAAAAAAATACCTCCAGTGACATAGTCGACATATGGAAACGAAAGCATTTCATTTACATTGATTTTGTTGACATATAAATACATTTCTATTTTAAATTCATATTCCTATTCTACATTTTGAGATAATTTTCCCCAACACTTCTTAAAAATATATGATAAATAATTTCAGCTACTGATTTCAGAATAGAAATGAAAAATGTTTCATATCGAATTTATAGATAGGAAACATTTTCATTCTTTTTGAAATAAAAAATTTTCCTTACAATTTTCTGAATTCTAATATATTATTTTCCTGTAACAAATTCTAATTTTTTTATTAATTCTCATTGCCTTAAAAAAACAAAAAAACGCCCTGTTTTTGTCTAGCTCTACTTTGGAAATCAAACATGTTGGTGTACTACTGTCAGTAATAAATAGTTACCGGCTTAGTCTAAACATATGGTGAATTTAATACAACAGAAAAAGCAGAACTGTGCAAACAAGTGATTATTCTGACAACAGTGAAAAAGTGCTATTCTTTTGTTTCTTTTTCATCCAAGCAAGACCTTTTAGTTTCTTCCCATATAAGTAAAAACTTCACAGAAATTGTTTGCTTTGGAATTCAAAGGAATTCCAAAAATTCAGAACACAAAACAGGAAATAAATCTTTTATTTCCTCTCTCCATTTATGCAATGCAATGTACCATTCACTACCACAAATTAAAAAAAAGTGGCGCTGACGCGATCTGGGTTTCTTTTAAGGAAAAGAATAAGACAACTCACATGGGACTTGGTAGCATTCCTCATGTTTGCAACTGAAATATTGCTATGAACTATCGCTTTTTTTTTTCTTTTTCCCCCTAAGGTGAACAATGGAAGATGAGCTATGTCACAAACTGTCAAGACGGAGTAGAGGAATGATTCTTTTTTATTTTATTAAGATATATAAACATAACTTGAGCGCAGTCTTGTGCAATACCAAGCACCCTCAACATCTGCTATGAGGAATCCTACCATTGAAAGCAACAGCCGCAGAAAGCACTTCCTGACTGCCAGAAGCATTTCACAATAACTGAGCCCCAAAACATACTGCTTTAGTGAGACCGGAGTTTCAAGCAACCTGAATTCCCAAAATGGCAACACAATACTGCACAGCAAATTCTCTACTCAATCTCAAAGACCAAAACAAATGAACATTGCTGAAATGCTATCAAACCAGACTTAGTCTACTGTACCACAAATGGAAATGACAACCTTTAAAAAACTGTATTTTCAAAAAATAGAATGGAAATGATTTTCAGACGGTGATTTTTGCTTTTTTGGATATTCACAAAAAACTTGGCAGTGTAACTTTTAAGTAGCTTTATAAGCTTTACACAACGTTTTATCTCACTTTACTGACCAATCTTTGTAAAGTGGACAGTAAAAAAGTCAACTCTAATCATTACCAAAGTGTGAAAATGAATCCTTATACTTTTGAGTACTTCTAGTTTAGGTTGGGCAGGACTTCTGACAAAACAACAATTTTCACCGCTGAAAGATTATTATATGGTCACGTGTGTGAAATCTCTCAAGAGCTAAGAAAAATACAAGTTCAAGCAACAGCAGAAAAATGGCCCCGAAGGTCTAAATGTCCTAGCCCCCTCAACAACAACAACAACAACAACAACAACAACAACAACAACAAAAAGCCGAATACTGTACTATATACAAATAACATGGGAGGAGGTGGCTTTCCCACCCTTGGGGAACGTGTATTCGTATTCACAGCCCTAAACATGGAAAACGTCCATTCATATTAATACAGTCTCTACAAAAGGCTTTCTGTAAGTGTAGCAAAATGGAGATAAGCCGTTGCAAAGAACACGGGATCTGTGCTTTGTTTTCTTTCTCTTAGGCTGCACTTTGTCACTGACTTCTGGAATCAAAGGAAAGATTAGCAACATGTAGAAGGGCATGTGCAAAGTAAGCCAGTCTGAGAGCCAAGAACTGGGTCATCTGCTGTCAGCTGTGAAAATTGCTATATGCTACAGAAAGGAAGGGGAAAAAAATACTGGTAAGATACTTCCCTGGGTTTAGAGCAGCTGACAAATTTGCCACATGGAAAAAATGCATTACTGGATTCTCACCAAAAGCAACATATAATCTGATTCAATTCTGCACCAAGGATGCCAAATTAGGACTTCATTTAAAATTAAGATCAAAATTTGTAAAAGAATTTTTTTTCTTTTTTGTTAACTCTTAACAGCTGTTTCTTCTGTATGATTCTATCAGTAAGGTTCGTGAGATACAGGAGAAGTTGTGCAGTAAATTGCCCCAAATCACATATGTTAAGGGCTGAGCTGAAAAGGATTTTCCATCTTTCAGTATTCTTCTCCATTTCACGTATTCCCTCCTACTAGGGATGGCCTTAAAACATGTTGAAACTTACTTAAAATAAACTAATACACAAGCAGTAGACAGTAAAGCAGAGATTAAAAACCTTGGGATGTTTCCAAATGCTTGGTCTCAATCAGACAGAATATAGAGCTTGAAACAAGAGCTGGTCAGCACTATTCTGATAAATGGTTTTATTGAAAAATGGTGTCTCAATGAAAACTCAAAATTGCCCTCGCAACATCTCGATTCTTCAGATGCCCACTATTATTAAAAGCAGGTTTTCCAAGGAAATCCCGCTCTAATTCAAAGCAACCAGATCTGATCCCAGACTACAAATACCCAGCAGAGGCATAGAAAAGGTATTTTGGTCAAGGCTGAGTGTGCTAGGAGTTTGTAGTTCCCTGGAACAAGGGGATGTGATTGCCCCCAGTGACTGAAAGCATCACTGATTTTTCTTAATGTTTTTTTTTATTTTCCTAATATTTTTTTGCATTTAAAAAACCCTGCATTACTATGCTGTATTTAAAAAAAAAAAAAAAGTGATTTATTATTCCAGTAAGCCAACTGTAAATAAAAATCTTGCATTTTTATTCATGCACCATCTTTCAATGGTGGGGAAAAAGAAGAAAGGCCAAATAAAAAAATTGTGCACTAGCCCTTTATGTTTTTTATATAACCAAATATACATAGACAGCAACACTTTCAACAATCCACAAGACTTAGAGTTAAGCAACAGACGTGGTATATGAATGACCCAAGCCTTTCTATTTGTTTTGTGTCATGGAGTAGAATGAGAAGAGCAACTTAAATACTTAAAAAAAAATCATTTTACATTGTTTTTGGGGGTAATTCTGCACTAGCAAAGGAGAACGTGCTCAATGGCTTGGATGTCCTAACACAGTCAGTTCATTTTGCATACTCTACTGCTGAAATAAAATTACAATTTTTTGTTTTCATTGTATCAGTTGAAAGCATCTGTTAAGTAAGCACTTTCAAATTAATTACACTGTACATTGACTTTTTTCAGGCATGATTATTAACCCCTGAAAAGTCTTCTAATAATCAATTTGTACTTAATTAAGCTCTCTCTGACATGCCCTCTAGTATTTCAATGGACACACTTTTTAAAAGTTACTTCCAACATATATGGAATCTCAACTTCTTGTTATTAGAAATCCATACCGTTTTTTTTCCAGTCTGCATCACCCACACTTATAGGTCCCCTTCACCAACTGATTGGGTCATTTGAGTGACGATCTGCAGGTTCAAGGGACATTATCTATATCCTGCTGCCTAGCAATGTGCTAGGAAAGAAGTAGTTATCAGATCCAGTACAACAGCCCTGGGATTAGCAGGTTTAGCCATGACAGCCACTGGTCTTCCATAGCCCCTGGCGCAGGAACGGCTAATGCCGAGGTGATTAAGGCAGCCCCTGTGAGCGAGAATATCTGACTTTGTATGCACTCACTTTTATTTTAAAGCAAAATTTCTTTGGCTGTAATGACAAAATCCAGGGATTACAGTAAACACAAGTCTACTATCCTTAATCTTTTAAGTCAACTATTATGTTATTAAGAAAACACTTTCAATGGAATTCAAACCAACCTTTAAATACAGTAAGCTCTGGTTGTAAACAGATCTGTTAGCTGCTTTGTTTGATTCTGTCTTTTGTTAAGATTAAACAGAAAATGCAATTTTCCGCTATACAAGACAGGGCATGGACTCCCATGAGAAGATGGGGGAGAAGACAATGGCACATCCTCTCAGTAATCTTGACACAGTTTGGCTTTTTTACTTTTACATAAAGTAGTATTATTTTATCATTAAATATTGTCTATGGTTAAAACTGACTCTCAACTTCTTTGAGAAACCAAATGGCTTTTAATGCAATTTATTGTTACTGATGCTTAAAATTCTCACAGTGCATTTCACCGCAACACAGACTGAGATTTCTCAGAGGCTAAGAGGGTGCTATTTTACTAAGCTTCGTGGTCCAGACCGGGAGATGCTAATACAACAGTCTGTGTACAAGCAGCATCTTTTGCTAACTAGTGTTCCTCACATGTTCTTTGTCCTGCAGCAGAATAACGAAGACCAGAATAAGGGATAAAGCCATGATGGTCACACAAGACATAGTAGGCAAACCCTTCGTAGGCTATGTAACACAGCTCTCGATTCTTACGGTTTGTTACTTTATGTGGTCCAGACGGATGTTTAACAAGATGATCATGGTTCAAGTCTTTCCACCTTGTACTAGTTTAATCAAAGAGACTGTACTTCATCCAAGCATTATATTGTATAATACACAGTGTATATAAATTATGTACAACTATAATAGCATATATTAGTGTAACTATCCATTGATAAATAACAAATTAGCTTGACATTGCATGCATGAGAAGAAGAGTGTTTCCTCATGACAAACACCAAGAAACCATTCAACTGAGGATGAAATGCAGCAGTGTGGGAGACCAGTTTTATCTGTGACGAGGTAATGTCATCTCCCTCTCCATGCTGAACAAAAAATCTTCGAAGTGGCTACATTTTCTTATATGATGTTCTTGGCTCTACTGCATGCATCATCTCAGAAGACTGCAGGCCAGCAGAGAGCACTGGATGCAACTAGAGTCTCTGTACCAGTAAGAAATGGCTGCAGCAAAAGCAGGAGAGTGGAAACACTATTGACTGAATGCTTGCAATGCCCGCATGTCCTCAGCACCCTGCACAGGAGCTGCCATTGATTACCAGAGCCTGAAGGCTGGAACAGCTTTGTGACCTGACTATTAATTTCCTGAGGCTCATGCATCCCACTCGCATAAAACCATTTTGGAGGAGGGAAGCCAAGTTCTACTTGCACGCGTTTTCCCCCAACACACTGCGTATTTCAGAAATGCAATGAATTCCACAGGTAGACCAGGAAACATTGCAAGCTTCTGTTGCTCACACATTAAGCTTCTATTACTCACACATTAAGCTACAGTTAATGCAAACTACTCTGCATTCAGAGAGGATGGGATCTATACTGATACGGTTCTTTGGCTCTGTATGACTGTGTACAGTATTTTCTACTTTTACATACACTGAAATGAGGAGCACACCTCATCACTTTCCACTTGAAGAGCTACCTGGTATTGTATCATTAATACTTTTGATATTTTGAAAATGTAGGCTACATAACAGAACTGGTATTTATGGAAAGGTTACAAAAGCCTTATCAAAACACATTTGATGAATTAATTGTCACAGCGTTCTGTAAGAATGGCATCAGAAATTATGTGCAAATGGCTTTTCTGAAAATTATGAGAATCACTAAAACAGATGTAACTAAATGCGCTTGACAGTTATTACTATGCTTGTGCTTATTATTCATTAGCCTGTGGAGTCCTCATTTTCACCACTAGGAGTTAGTATAAGAGAGAAAAAAAAAAAAAAAAAAAAGAAGCACAATTAACTAACAGCAGTGAATGAAATCAGCCACAGCCCTATCCCATTAAAGCAGAGACATGTAGGGCAACATTTTAATCAGTAACAGCAATAGATACCCTTGCTGAAGGCCTTAGCGGTCTGAAGGGAAGCACACTGCATTGCAGTTTTCCCAGCATGCTGGTTTCCCGTGTATCACTGGGGAGACCAAAGAAACTGTTACTGAATCAAAAGAAGAATTTCACATACAAACAGAGCTCAAGTCACTTGGAAAATCTTCTCACAAGTGTCTTTTTTCCTTTCTGAAAAATTTTCCAAGGGCTCGACAAGCCCTGCCTGTCGAAAGTTGCTCCTCGCTGCGGACTGGCGATGAGGAACGCCAGGGCTGCACACCCCCAAGGCCAAGAGCTACAGAAGCTTCCTGGCCCGGGCTGCTCGTTACGCTCCCGGCACACGGCACTCTGAACTGACTAGCAGCATAACTGTGTCAGGTTTTCCTCCTCACTCACCCCCAGTTCATTTCCCAGTGACACTGGGACACACCTTCTGGTGACACGCCTATTGCCATCTCCTTCAAGTATCTCTTTATCTCCTGTTGCTGAGGTACTACATGACAACTCCATCCAAATGCAGCATCGTTGTACTTGGCATTGCAGTTAACCACACAAACAAACAAAGCCATTTTGCCAAATTAATGTGTTCTCTTTTTTCACATAATAGTGGCAAACAGAACATCTGATATCTCTACAGAGCTTGATCAATTATTTTAAAATTGTAATATCAATGTCAATATCCAACTCTATGGATCCCATTTTAAGAGCTGAAGTAGCCACAGCATCCCAGTCATTTATATAAACCAGCAAATTATACCCTTCTATACCCATATAACACTTCACATTTTCAAGACTCAAACTCCAAAATTCATTGTAGAGCCCTGTACGTTCAGTTACTAGTATAATTTTACTAAGAGGAATAAAATAACCAAAATAAATATCATATATTTAATTTCATCTCTCAGACTGGGATCACAGTTCAAAAAGTAAAATTATTTATAATGGCTTTCCAACTATGCTTTACTTCATACTTTTAACTCACACCGAAATTTTGTGGCATGCGGCTACCGATTAGTGTTGTCTGGACAAAATGTACATGCTACAAACCTTTGGCGCAAGTGATATTCACAATAACTTACTCACCGGCTCTCTCTTCATAGAGAACTTCTACACACTAGCCTCCAGAAACAGCTTGCTTGCAGGTTAAGATTTATCTCAGAAATAGCAGCTTCCCCTGAACCTGTGAGGAAAAAATTCAAATATACAGATGTTCTTACCAAAATTTATCTTAGAATGATTTCCTTAGAAAAATTAGTTTTGGCCATATTAAATTTTATACCGAGACCCACCCTCCCTGTACTGCTATATTTTTTTTTAAAACAACAACTACAAAACCCCCACTACACGCTGTGGTAAAATGCAAGAGTAGTGCCTTTTATTTCATTTTAATCTGAAATCTATTCTTATTGAAGATACTTATAAAATTTAATTTGCGAACTACAACTTGTTTCTACAAATTTAAAGCAGTCTAAGGAATTTTACAACAGATACAGAATTTTCTATTAAATTGCATGGGTTTTTAAAGTTTTGTAGATTCCTATTCGAACTCTAGAGAAGACTATTACAAAAATGTTAAAGGGATTTTACATAAAAAGTAAGATTGCAGAAATTAAATTTCAGTATGTTTTTGATTCTTCAAAGACTTTTTCTTGCATATCATTTGAACATGTGCTAGTCCCTTTGAACATAAATTCTGATGCCATGGAAAAAAAGAAAAATCTAAGGCAAACACTTTGTAGCACAGATTTTATTTTATTATTTTTTTTTTAGGTACAATGATGATCAAGGTCAGTTGTGGGAAATGCTGTCTATATGGTCATATAAGCAGCTGAATTGCTGTTACAATGGAAAAGAGTTTGTTACTACAAAATCATAGTCAATGGAACTAAGCTTATAACTGAGATGACTTATGCTGTTATAATAGCTGAAATGAAAGAAAATTACTGTAGCACATTTGCAACACAAAAGCACACTTTTAAGTGAACAAAACATTGATGATGACATTTTTCAGACAGTAATTTAGTGGGCTCCTTCATTGTAGTTATGTTACTGACAATCATTTTTTAAAATAAGGTAATATTTGGGGAATAAACACGCAGCTACACTTTCCATACAGAGCAGAAGGAACAAAAACAAATACAGTGCAACTTCCAGAAAATCTGCACCAGGGTCATGTAAGCACATGTCACTATTGTAACTTTTTTTTTGTTTCTTTTTGACTGGAGCAGCATTAATCCTTGCTTAAGGTACTAAAGATTATCAGACGATTTTGCTGACCATTGCTATTGCTTCTAATGTGCAAGTATCTACTTTAAAAATATGTTTATCAGTGTAAGTTCTTTTTCTGCAACCTCATTCTACTGAGAAAATAAGAAGGTTGCATGCCCCACCCTCGGTATGTAGTACGGCTGGAGAGAATATGCATGTAACCTGCTTTTGCAGTTAAAAGAACAGTCCATTGAAAGACAGTGTATTGAAGTAAATAATAAATGCAGATTTCTATTTCATTTTAAGCTAACACGTCTGTCAGACGTGAGACATGTACATCATGTGTATGCACCATGTATATGCACCAACATATACAGAGATATAACACATCTAAACATCTATATGTATGTATGCACGTTAATATATGTAGGTAGGTAGAAGTGTGTATTAGGGTAAGTTCTAAGGGTGACTCCACAATGTTGTAGCTATATTAAACAATAATAAGCCTGATGAGCCTGCAATCAACCAAACCCAATCAAACTGTTTTCTATATTGTAGGAAAGAGCTGCTAGATAACAATACCACAGAATTTTAAAATGAAAGAAACTTCTTCCATGCCATATTTAAAATATTACCAAAATTTTGTTTTGCAGCTCACAACAAACCCTTGTTTTAGTGTTCTTCTCTGCTGCACTCACTGCCCCCATCTTCACTTATCTGAATCTTTTTTCTCTTTCCATCCAGAAAGGAAGCACTCCTTTATTTCTTCTCAAGATTTGGCAAATTTTCCATGATACTTATTCAGTAGTTAGGCTACTTGGTGCTGTACTAAACTGATTGATTGGAGGAACAGAACTAATACTTATGCCTCTGAGGACAGAACGGATAGTTTTTCTAAAATTCAGTTTCTGTTTGATTGCAGATTAAAATCAATTGCTGAGCTGTTGGCTTCCTCGGAAAAGAGGAGTGAAGAAAAAGGACAAGATCTTTTGGGGATTCACAGAAGGAAGCAAAGATTTCCTAAGTGAAACCACAGAGAAAAGAAAACCTAAATCTCTTTAAGACCAGCTATCATAATTTAGGCAGCCAAAGAAGATTACAAATATCCTAATAATTTTTAATTTAGGGTGAGTGGTAGTCATACTTCAAACTTTTTGAAGCTAGTAGAAGAGTCTAGAAAGTTAACCCGTTTGAAAATCTAATCTTGCATCAGTTGACTGTGGGAGCTTCAGCCATCAGAAGTACAGTACATGTGATCAAACATGATGGAACTGTGGGATGTGGCCATTCTGCAATGCAGTTCAGCCATGCCCAGACAAGACAACTTCCTCTCATCCCCAAATATCCCTACACCTTCAAAGGTGGTATCAGGTATTCACATCGAAAAACCAAGCAAGCAAACAAAAAAACTGGGGCGTAGGAGAGAGAGGTATCTGTTGGTCACTAATGTTAAGAAGTTGTTTAGTAGGAATGGGCAAGATCCAGAGAGGGTATCACTTAGCGTGTTTGGTCTTTCTAGAATGGAACAGGTACATCTATTAACTTCTGATCAAATCATTCATGGGAATGAGAAATGAGGGATAAGAGAGAAGGTATATTACACAGGATACCTTGTACAACTTCCAGAAAAAGCAATATTCACAAATTTAGAAGCTACCTAGCTAGCAAACCTAAAGTGCATTTTCTTTCACAACAAATGAGATGAAGTGGGCTTAAAAAATGCAATTTTGCGCTTTTTTAGGACTAAAATTATTTGGAAGGAACAGCACCTTCTAAGCCTGTGAACCTGAATAAGCTTGATGATACAGGGACCCTGCATACCTGAATAACAGAGAAGGAGATTTTATCTTGGGTATTTCAAAATTAGCCGCAGGTCAACTAATGGGTCCACTGACCTTCAACATACACTGTCCAAACAATACTAAAAAAAATACCATCTCCAATGAATGGTATGTGGTTGACACAGCTTTAATATTGTTGGTCAAGTAATTTGTCACTAGAGGTCTAAGTCCATTCTAACGCTTTTTTCTATCTTTTATTCTTTTTTCCCCTTACCTACAATATACTCCCAGAATAGCTAAGACCCTCTCTGCGATTTGAACCTCAGTCATTCATTTATAGTTCATAGGCTACTTGACCTATTTTACCGAGATGTTGTAAAACATGAGGTGAACTTTGCAAAAGCACTTGGATGGGAAATCTGAGTGCTTGGCATGCCTTCAAGAAACAGAGACCGAAAGACAGTCGGTGTACCTAAATATTACCATAAATTACGAATTTCATTATAAGTTACCATGTAGCAACACCTTCATTTTTGTTTAGAAGAAAATCTTTTCAGAAGGAAACACAAATATAGTGAGGTGCATCCAACCGTATCACTGGAGAATAACAGATCTCCCCCTCACTACCTACAAGGGCATTTGTCACATAATTACCATGTTAGTCTCTGATAATTGTCACCACAGACGCAGCATACAGCCCAATAGGTGTTCATTTGTTTTTCCCTGCATTGTCAATAGTAGGAAAAATACATCACAAATTGTCTAAATATTCTGACAGAGAGCAACGGCAGGACAGATGTTTAGAAGACATTTAAAAATGACAGGAGCTCTTTCAATAGAGAAACAGCAAAGCTCAGTTTTTAATTATTTTATGTAGCAAGCTGTTAAGATTGTTACAGGGGGAGTAGGCTGTAAATAAAATCTTCCATTTTTAAGCCAACGTAGTGTTGGCTATGTAGCTATAGAAAACAATGTATAATTTCATTTGAGACTAATGCTAATTCAAAAATGTGAAGAGAAGAAATAAACAAAACAATAAGAAAAATCTACCTACCATTGGGCTAGGGGCTCACATATTGCAAAAATTAAGAGTATCCAAAAATCCATGGCTGCCGTCATGTATCTGCTCAGCTTAAAATGCAAAATGAGTCAGCAATTTCAACCTAACATGTACTTATCTAGTATCCCCATCACAACTGGCACTAATTAACTTTGCAAAGAAGTGGAAGATATTAATTCAAGCGGAGTGCCACGCTAAAACAACTCTGCTGCTTCTCTGTTAGTACAGTTACAGCCTTAATTGCCTCTGAACGCCCTATCTGGGTGTACAGACTGAGTATTCCACGGAGAAACACCAATTTCCCTTTCCATTCAGAAACGCTACTCTTGGCAAGATTTTGAAGCAGATTAGTACATGTGTTTGTTCTACTCATGATGAATATGCTTTCTCAATATTGAAAAGCTTTTTTTCTCTAAGAATATTGCCTAACAACATTTAGAAGCACTACATCCAACTTGGAGGTTTCTCCTGTCTTCCAGTGAATAAATGGCCATTGGGTTGTGATATCTTTTTGTAAGTAGTGTATTAATTGGGTGGGATGAGGGGGATACACTTTCTAATAGATTTTTTTCTTTCTTCCTAGGAGGGAGTAGCTGAAAAGCAAAAATACCACCAGTATCAGAACTGAGTCCCTCACCCTTTCCTTCTGAAGGCACAAGTTTTGTTGCCTCTGCAACATCTTCCACTTTGATAAATTTACTCATCTTTCAAGAACTACCAGAGAGAACATGAACACATCTGCAGACTCATCTCCATGCTCCGAAGAGGTAACGCGGTCCCTGTTTCTCCTCTACTGCTTAAATTAAAGCCAAATGTCAATTTTACGTGGTGCCCCAAAAAGCCGAGCCCACTAAAAGCCGCACCTGAGGTCAGAGCTTTGCCAGGCGTGCAGCCCCGGCTCAGCCCGGCACCGCCGTGAACCCGCACGCAGTCTGACCTGATCCGCACTCCTGCTCGACACGTGCTCTACCAGAACCGCCCACGAATGACACCCTTGACACGCAGTCTTTAAGATCCGGGACTCAAGGCTGGTTTGACAAACCCAGTATCTGTTGTTAACCCCAACGTAAATTAGCTGACGAACTTTTACCGCTCTGGGTGTAGGTGTCCAGGTTCTGGCAGCAGCAGGGGGCTGCAGGGTGGGCTCTGGGGCGAGGCCGCACACAGCCGGTTCCGGCTGGTTCCAGCCAGTTCCGGCTGGTTCCAGCTGGTTCTGGCCGGTTCCAGCTGGTTCTGGCCGGTTCCAGCCGGTTCTGGCCGGTTCCAGCCGGCTCGCAGTGGCTGCCCCGCAGGCAGAGCAGTGAAGCTGGTGGTCTGGGGGAAAGGTGCCTTAGCTTTTGCCTTTTTTTCCTCACCATCCATTTTTAATGGACAATAATTACACCAGTTTTCCGCAGGTTGAGTCTGTTTTGCCTGTGGCGGGCGCTGGCAAGCGACCTCCCTGTCTTTATCTCAACTCACGAGTTTCATCTTAACTTCCGCCCCCGTCCTGCTGAGGAGGGCGAGTGAGAGCGCGGCCGCATGGGCGCCTGGCAGCCGGCCACAGGCAACCCGCCACGGAAAGACAGCGAAACTATTCTAAAGAATACTCTGCCGTTTCATAGAATCATCGAATCGTTTACGTTGGAAAAGCCCTTTAAGATCATCCAGTCCAACCATTAACCTACACTACCAAGTCTACTCTAAACCAATCAAGGGTAGACCAGACATGGCATCTTCTGGAACAACAGAAATTCACGTTTCACCCGCCATTTTTCAGTCAAGCAAAACCTGCATGCAATCACACGTTGCTCTTCTCAGCTACCCTCAGTTCTCCCGCACTGTCTGATGAGGATGCTGCTGCCAGGAAAGCCTTTAGGCTGAATTAGGAGAGGGATTTTTCTCATTCCTACTTTGCTGATATTTCTCCTTCTTTTTATTTTGCCACCCAATTTTTGGAAAGAAAACCTCCCTCAGACACCTCTTCCTTTTTTTTTTTAAACCATCTATCTTCTGATTGTTCCTTTTGTTCAATCCATTTCATTCACATACTCTAAACCCAGCTTTTTTAGATAAAAATCTAAAGCCAAAATTCATCAACCTGAACTAACTTAGAAATTAGCCTTGCTTTGAGCAGGGTATTAGACCAGCTAAGCTCCAGAGGTCTCTTCTCAACCTGAATTATTCTCGATTCTATGATATACATATATACACACGCATATACGGAGCTTCTTTTTGACCAGGGGACGTATTCCACCTCACACTGCAAAATCAATGTAGGTTCACGACATCCCAATTTCTGCTGGCCCAGAGAATGACCTTGAATTGTTAACGTTAGTCTCTGTTGCCCACTCCCAAGCAAGACGCTCTTATTCAGGAGGATTATCAGAATCAGTAATGGCCTTTGCTCCTGCATGGATTTATAGTATTTGCAAGTATAACTTCTGCAGCATTGAGATAGACAGAGTAAACAAGGCTATAACAAAGCAGCAATACCAATGAGTTCTGGTTATCAATGTCAAGCTTCAAAAGAGAAAATTCAGTGCTGAAAAGACGAAAATCTGAACAACTGGGACTAAACAGTTTCTCATTACAATACGAAGAAGTTCAAAGATGGGAAAATTTAGTTATAGCGCATATACTTTTTGCTATTTGTTTTCATGTAGCAAGTTTCTTAAGACAGTGTAAAACTAATTGCTTACTAACATAAATAAGCACTGTGTGGCATGTTTGGGTATTCACTAAGATTTACACAAAAGCTAGAGAAAAAATATGGTGCCTTCAGGACTTAGCGTGGTGGTTAGAGTCTGTCGTAATGATAAAAGCTTCTAACCTTGCTGTCAGTTGGTGTCTGCTTGAAGTGGCTTTGGAGTCAAATTCGGTGGAAACCAGTAAGATTAATTCTAGCGTGCGCAGTTCGTTACCTCTCACAGAAAACACCATCGACAGAGTTTAATAACTTGCTTCTGTTTAATTGTGATGTCTCCAATAATAATTATTGATTATGTCAAAAAAATTACATTTTGTATAAGCCTACTGCACAACACATACAGTAACTAAGTGCCAGCTGATACTTTGCCAATTTGATTTATTAGGAGTTATGTATACACAAGTGGCAGCTAATGTGCTGGCAGCCTTCCTGCTATGCCTATTCTATCCTAGTCCCTCCCCTTCAATGCTAATCAGCGAGCAGAGCATAACAAGGAGATAATTACACATTGCTGCTATTTGTGCCAAGAGACTTTATGTAAATATTTTTAATACATTCAGTTACTTTTCTCTGGCTACAGGTTGCATTTTAAAGCAGAAGTTTGGAGAGACGTCCTCTTACGCTTTGTTGTTCGATACTACCTTTTTCAGACCATGTTGCAAATGATACTAAAAAATGTGCAATACATATTTTTATAATTCACCTTTTAGTTAGCGTAAACAATATAGGAAAATTTCCTTTGTAGGCAGCAAAGTAGTGAAGATATGATAGCGAAAGGAACTTTTAATTCTAAGCATCTGAAAGTGAATTAAGATATTACATTTTTGGAGGCCAAAATTTGCTCAACTATTCTGTTACTTAAAACAAGGTATATGTGAACTATTTTTTTTTTTTTTTTAAATATCCATATGAAAATTGCTTGAGTTTTTCATCCTTCATTCAAAAAAGCTTACAAACTGAGAGTAATGCCAAATTCCCTCAAAGTTAGTGCTATGAAAAACTCTCAGAGAATTAGCATGTACCATTGAAAATAGGGCTTAGCAGGCATAATGTTCATTTGGAGAAGCAGCAATTAACACCACCACCCCCCCCCAAAAGCCTAAACAAGACGCTATTACTAGAAAAATGTTTCCTTTTTTCCTCATTTAAATGTCAAAAATAAGTTAGGAAGCAAATCAGATTCCAACACATTGCTTTTAAAATTATGACAAAATGTAGTAACAAAAAAAAAAAAAAATCTCAGAAGAATTCATTCTAATTTGTGTCTACTGTGAACAACAAATTCGCCTGGAACCAGACCTTATATAAAGTCATTAGACTGTTGCTATTTCGATGGGCAAGGTTTTTAATGAACCAATGGCAGCTCGCTGATAACAATTAAATGAGATGAAATTAAACTGTGCACACTCTTTAAAAGAGCGATGGTACTCCTGATAACAGGGACTTAATCATTGTGTTACCTAATCGGCCGCCTGTCTGGAATTTACTTCACTGCAGGTTGATATTTAATATTAAATGTCCATCGATAACAGTGTACAAATAAAAATTAGGTAAGCAAACTGACTTAATGTCAAACTAATGAGATTGGAAACTTAAGGAGTTATATTTTAGCCTTTACCAAATAAAATACTTGGAGGGGAGGGGGCTTCCCTGAATTTACTGGAGTAGGAGATTTCAGTGGTTAATGAGAGGATCAAGACTAAATGTCAAACTAAATAATATCATAAAATCTTTATTTCTGATGCTTGCCAATTCAGAGTCACTGCTTTCATACACTCTGCTGTAACAGGTTCACTGGCCAAATTTGAACTTCCAGCAATAGTAAAACCTCACCTATCACTGTTCAGACACTCATCTGAAATCCCAACATACCAAAAAAGCTTAGTGCAATACTCAGTCACAAAACAATTACACAATGGTCTCAGGAAAACCAAATTCCTGAATTCACAGTTACTAACCAGGCTCTTATGGAAGCTATAATGACTATTTTGAAAAGCTCGACATATAAAAACATACAAATATATCAATGACTGCAGAGGTCTATCAACATTCTGTCTGTGGCGTGACATAAATTAAATTACTTGAATGATGGCTAACACAAGTTATCCTGTCTGCCTGGTTATGACCCTAACTTTTCCCTACACTTTTCCCTTCATGGGGATCTGCACCTGATTAGTGTCCAGGCAAAATACAGAAACTTATAATCGTGTTAGGAATTGGACATATTTAGCTTAACTACCTACTTTTCGTTCGTTCTTTGTAAACCAACACAGATCCTTGGTATTTTTGGCTGTTTCTTAACTTCAGAAAAATCAGTAATTTTTGCAGATTTGACTACCCTTCCAAACACTCAGGATGGAATTCTGTAATAAGGACCTACTTGTTGTCTTTTGATTTTCCATTTAAAGAAAAAAAGACATCCAATCAAAAATCAAAACCAGTATGATGTGACCTACCTAAACCAACACACCACCCACGTAGAAACCACCTAAGTAGCAAAACTAAAAATTTCAGTTGTGTGTCCACTGTGCTACGGGACACTGCCATAATGGTAGCACATGCACGTCATAGGTACATGTCTGTGTATATATATGTGTGTGTGTGTCTATATGTTATCTTTAACCTAATTAACCTGTTGTGAAGACACAAGGTTTTAATTTTATGCGCCTGAAAAGACCTACAATAGTGGATTTAACGCGGAAATCTATGCCACAATGTCTTCATTGTATGTGTTACACAAACTATCTACATAAAAGCCAGGTCAAGCATGCTGACGCGCTGATGTGCAGGTATATCCAGAAACCAAACTAGTGTTCTCCAAATGTTTTCACAAGTCTTCGGATCAAATGCAAAGAAACTCTGTAGTGAACCATTAGAAGAAAGGCTACAGTAGCGAGAAATATTTTTGTGATGAGATGAAGAGCTGATTCCTGTCTAGAAGACCAGTACAAGGCCTCTCCCTCAGTTAAATGTCAACAGGAATTCCAGCAGTGAAGTGGTGCTCAGCTCTCAGGCTATGGTCAACTTCACCAGTAATGAGTGATTCCGCACGGGTTACTGCTGGATAATACCTCAACTGCAAAACGTTTGAACATAAACAACCTTATCATTTTACACTACTAAAGCTACAAATCTATTTCTCAATAATTTTTCAGGCCTTCTCATTTACACTTCGGATTTCTTCTAACCAAAGGTACTACATGGGACATTTTTAAGGATTAACCCTGGATAAGATGGCCTTTAGAAATAAACATTTTCAAGATGATCAGTACAGGGGGAGATGATGAAGAAGAAAGGAAGGAAAAATGCAACTTTCAGATTACCTTTAAAAACGTGCAGGAAGGCCAAAAGGATAAAAAAGAGATATTAAAAAATGCTGGGGTTTTGCCCTCTCATGTTTCAGCAAGGGATTCTAAATATCACCATGGGAGAAATCAATTTGCAGCAGCTGTGGACAGCCTTAAGGGCTTGAACAGCTTAATTGGAGAAATGTTTTAAAAGTTAAAAGGCCAGAATCATGTCAAGTACATGAAGCAAAAACTCACAGATGCTTCTAAATGTATTCATTATACAGTATTACAAAGGGCGGCATCAATGTAAGAAAAAATGTTCAAAAAGGATCATTAAAAGCTAGTTCTGTTGATGAATTCTAATCAAATACCAAAAATATTAATATAAGCATGTATATGATATTTTAATCTATTCTAAAAAGTTGTATTCGTAATTTTTAAGAATTATCCATTAATATGTATTTAACATATAGAAGCTAAATTTCAGGTACTTAGAAACATAATAGCCACTTAATTAAAGTCAGGATTGAAATCTAACAGTTCACTTAAACTACTCATCTCCTAATTTAGTTTTCTTCTTTATGTTGAATCTAGTGTTCATGCAGGGAGACAATCTGACTTTCATGAAAGTTGAAGCCCAAATGCATAGAATATGAATGAGCGGAAAACCTCTGGCTTTTAACTTTAGAGCTAGAATGCCTATTTATCCTTTGGCTTAATTGCACATAGAAATAACAGTGCCTTTAAAAGCACCTGTTTGCTGAGTAATTCAGACCTTCAGGATGAAAATAGCACAGGAGGAAAATAATGTCCAGATAAGAAGCAGCAATTCTACTGCTCGCTATTACCTCCCAACATTAAATGTGTGCGTTTTACCTTTCCCATCATCATTGCTCAGCAGTGCTGCTTAGGAAGGACACAACAACGTTCGCTCCAAGCCCATCACTCCCAAGAAGGAGAGCTTCTTCAGCTACTGCTCTCTCCAGTGAACTACGATCTGAAATGGGGATAAATTCGTAATTCAAAGAAAATGCAACTATCAACGAATGTTTTACCTAAGGAAAGCTTCAATTCAGAAGCCCACTTCTACTCAGGAAATATAGGTTTAATCAGGATTTAAGTATTTGCCTAAAGTTCTGTTTCCCCATTTTAGCAAGCCATATTTAAGGTTGATCTTTTTTATCACCTCCCAATCCATCTGCTTGCCAACTTATCTAGTCTCTATCAAAGGCTAGCAATCAAAAGCCTTTGTTGTTCTTCTATGTTGTACGACAAATAGCTCTGAAGCTATCTGTTATAAAAATTACGAACAATAGCGAAGCTATGACATACAAGTC
This sequence comes from Pelecanus crispus, assembly GCF_030463565.1. Taxonomy (NCBI): domain Eukaryota; kingdom Metazoa; phylum Chordata; class Aves; order Pelecaniformes; family Pelecanidae; genus Pelecanus; species Pelecanus crispus. The sequence goes on along the minus strand of NC_134655.1, from coordinate 20,398,907 downwards.
CTCTACAACGAGAAACCAGAATGAAAAGATGAATTTGTGTTCTAATTGAACTAATTATTGGAAAAGGAGATTGCGGGAAGCCCAAAACATTGAACTAATTCTCTGTGGAATGCCTTCTGGTAAAGAGGACATGAAAATAGTCCTCACCTCATGTCAGTCATTATTCTGGAGAATACAGAGCTGAATGTTAGGTCGATGTCCAAGAGTCTGCCTGTTTAAAGAAATATCTAATTAACAATTAAAAAAAAATGTCCTGTTGTGTAGAGCTTCCTGAAGTCCTAGCCTTTGTCAGAGACGCGACCTCAGCTGCAACTGCGTGCCTGTCTTCTGTTCTAGGATACACAGGTCAAACTTGGACAGTCACTGGCCGCAGCTTTACGCCTACAGTTAGCACGAGGCTGAAAAGATGTAGGGTAGGAATCAGGTGGTGCAGAGCAGCACCACTCCGTTATTTTAGAACAGCTGAGGATATAACTTTAAATCCTTATTAATAGATATATAGGCTACATAGGATGGACAGGAGCCTCTGCTGCGCTACCGCGAGTTTCTGTCCTTGAAATTTCTTCTAAGTCATTATTTTAACAGAATCACATAAGTATCTCAATCAGTATTTCCATGCTGTATGTGTATAGTACATACCATTACAGTCTCTCCATAGCTATTTCCAGTACAAGTCCAAAAGCATGTTCACAGTTAGAAATATCCCTGAAAGCCTTTTCCCCCAAAGAACACTTTTTCTCTTTTCACATCTCATTCTAAGGAACCTTGAGCATCTCTAGCTTTAGGGGGTTTTCTGCATTTAGCTTTCTCCTTGCTAAGAGATGCTACAAAATGTAACATATGCAACCTCAGAGCTACAAGGTGCATTTGCTTTTTTTGTCTTCTGTTTATAAAATCAGAAAAAAAACCAAACATCCCCTGCCTTTTACTTACAAGATATAACTGGGAACACATGGCTATGTTTGCAATATCCATCTTTCTGTATTCAGACTATTAATTGGAGTGCACAGTCCTGTCATTCTTATTTAGCCTTGAGTAAGTTTGTACTCTTTATCGCTTCCTTAGGCAGTAAGCCCTTTGTAGAAGTTGCTGGGGGCAGTCCCAAATCTGCAGTCCCTGCTGCTGCAGTCATTCGCAGGTGCTGCCCGATTTCCACGGAAGAAGACAGCAGCTGTGCTGCTGCACCGGGGCCAGTCTGCCTTCTCACTCCCAGCAAGGACAACCTGGGGCAGCAGCAGCAGCTAGCAGGAAACCTATCTGCAGCAGCAGCACTTCCAGGACTGATCGTTTTAATTTACTGGTTGCTGTTTTATTTACGTACCTTCAAATTTGTTTTATCGTTTTCATTTTCTACTCATAATACACACAGGAGTAAAATGAGTCAAAAAAGTCATATCAAAATAACCTTTCAGGTTTTTCGTAGGTAGATGGGATATTCTGATATGGGAGTCCATTATTTTTCCATTTAGGCATTACAATATCCTTTAACTTACTCCCATTTTCCCTGCCTAATTTGCCATCTCTTAGATGCCAAGAACGTGTAGAAATCTCTGAGGGGCGTTTCTCTCATCAGCAGAAAAGGAACATTGGAATAATGACTTTCAGGCATTGGTGGCAAGCATTGTATTCTCAGAAGCATAAAATCAGAAATGGAAAAACTCCTAATAGGTCACCTAATCTATCTTTCTGCACAAACTGAATTCTGCATAGTTGAAATATCCTCAATTTTGCTAAGCAGTTGCCTGCTTGGGATTCCATACACAGATTTCTTTCCAGTAACAGTCATATGCTCTTCCCCATGACCCCTTTCAATCTTAAGGAGTTGTCGAAATTCAGAATATATAAGGAATAAAGGACGAGAAGCTCAGAGAGTTGTTACATTAAAACCACCAACTTAGTCTGACATAACCCAGAGTTTTGGGCTCTGTATTAACAGGAAAAAATATTAGACTGGCATAACATTTCTGTGGCAATAATTACTTTCTAAATGTACTGGAATAAATTTAATCTTGATGAAAATTCCATCTGATGCCAATGCAGTGACTACTCCCTGTCTAATACACGTCTCTAATTCTCATAGCAAGAGGATAAGATCTTGAAATTCCTGAATAATGAACTTTCTTACACAGTTAGATGACTACCAATATCTAAAGATACACTTTAGCAGTTCCTCTCAGAAAAAATCATGATCTGTTTGCAAAAGCTAACAGGTCTACATTCGCTCTCTGCTTAGTTCTGCAACTTTCCAGTTACACCACTACCTTATATTTGTGCTACTGTCATAAGCAGGAACTTAAAACATTAAATGGCCTCTGAACTGGGCATCTGTTTAATCAAATTACACTATTCAATCAGCTTCACCAGCAGAAGCTGTGACAGCAGATCTACCCACATCCATATGGTGTTAGCAAACATCTCCAGAGCACAGATCGCCAACAGGTATTAATACTGTCAAGAGTTTTAAGCCACAGCCTCATGCTGCCGGTGGACTAGCTCTTATTTTTTAATGTGCCTTGAGGATGAAGAAATGAACCGAGGGTGAAGGAACTAAAAGGCTTATCTTTCATTCAATAGCTGTTCAGTGGATCTGGAGAAAACAGACACCTCGCATGTTCAGCTGAGTAGCAAACAGCCACAGATGGATGAGAAGCTGACCTTCTAAAGCATCATTCAACAGAGCTGAATTAGCACAAAGGTATAAATAACCAGCTATTAGTATTGCAGCAGAAGCAGCGATTCTGTCATACTTCAAGACAAGACAATCAGATTTTATTATTTGTATGTAATCACAGTTGCTATGGGGTAGACAGGAGTGAAGAGAGACAAATAAATTATAACCTTTTTGCTAAAGTAAAACCAAAGTAGTTTTGTGGAAGCATTTAAAGCAATAAGAGCTCTTCCAAATGGTGCTTCCTGCATTCATTTTGACAGCAAGGGAATTTTTTTCCAGATCACATAAAAGCAAAAAAGAAAAAGTTCCTGTCATAGTTTAAGCCAGTAGTTTTCTCCTAGAAATGTGTTTACAGTTTTAGTCTCAACAGGGAGGCATGTTTTGCATGTAAATAGCAGGTGGTTATGGAGAGTTACTTTGACAGCTAATGTCTTGAGCTGCCTTGACATCTGTGGTCTAATAGAGTGGCTCTGTATTAAGTGAAGTTCCTGATGAAAGGCAACCAAATTAAGTGGAGTTTTTCATCTCGGTTTCTAGCTGGCTATACTGTGACCATTCAAGGGGGAATGAAGAAATGATTAAAAAGAGATTGCACTCTGGCTCCGGTGGCAACTGACATAAATGAACTTGAAAAGACAAATAAGACGACACTAATTTTAAAGCCACAGTGGTTCTTCTCAGTCAGCATCACTGGAAATTGCATTGCTGAAAGCAGAGGTGGTCTGACTCTTGCCCAGAAAACAAGCAACATCATGCTGTGGCAGAGGGGGAATGTCGAATGCACCCCAAAGAGAGGTAATTAAAGTCTTTCTCTTATTTATTCTTCTGTGTAGAGAATTAATAGCTACAGTGTTCATAATGTCTCCCGTCTCCTCTGCTTAGGCTTAATTCACATTTTCTATTTCCTAAATTATAGTCTGAAAATTACGTTGCTGATTTCAGGAAGGTACATGATTCTCGATAGTAATGTCTCTGTGCCAAAGAATTGAGGAGGCCATAATTTTTCCATGCTACCATCATGGACTTTTCCTTTCCAAATGATGGCCTTTCATGGGCATCTTCTCTTAGAAAAACCTGTGACTTATGAATCCTACAAAGATGCTTGGGCAGAAGTAAGTATACTTATCAGTCAAATGTATTCAAGAACTGTTAGAAGACTCCCTAATCTATAAGGCTCTACACAACTACATAGAATTTGCAACTAACTCATCCATAAAGGCGTTTACTTATGTTTGGCTTGTATGCAGATTAGGACAAGGGGTTTTCAGGCATTTGAATGATTCACAGTTCGGCTACCGACCCATTCCAGTCCTTCTGACTGGATCTTTGCATTTATCTGTGTGGCTTTATCGTAAAAACAAATCTTACTCTTCAACAGCATTTGGGGTAGGTTTGCTGCTAGAGCTGCCCAAGACACATTTTAAGCACAAAATATTCCTGGAGAAAGTACAGTTTTTTGGAAAACATGGATTTTTTTTTTTCCCTCTCAACAAAAGGTATTACCAAGATATTGCTGCTATCTGATTTTATGGTAATGTTTCAAAACAGAAAACCAGATGTTTAAGTATTAATTTTTTTCTCAGAATTTTAGGAATTCTGGATGTTACATCCCATACAACTGTGAAATGAAGGAGAGTTCATGGAGCAGCTGCCGTGTTGCAGCACACTGCTCGCATTTCCAGGGAACCCTCTTTCCGGATAGCTTGTGAAAGCCCGAAGTGCGAATGTGACTGTCTCCTCATAGATTTGCACATTTCCATGCCACCAGGCCCTGCAGTGGTGTGAAATATTCTTTGCAAGAGAAAGAACAGTGTCACTGCTAATCTGTTTTCTCTGAGAAACCTCCCATCAGAATGGGACCAAAGGTGAAAGCCGCGTTTGAGACATGTAAGATACCACATCAGTCTGCCAAGCTATAAACGGAATGACAGTCCTAAACATTCCTTAATTATTCTGATTCTACTTTGCCTTCATATTGGTTGTTGGCAAGTGCACTCTGTTTTGCCCTACAGTTCTGCTTCAGAGAAAAACGGTGTTTGTCCTGCCTCCGCTGTCAGAAGGATGCCACCATAAACGTGGTGGTCTTACAGGGATCTGTCTTGACAGGTAATACATTACATGATGCATACTGAGCCGATGTCTGCCTCTTGCCCCAAAATGCTAGAAGTAGGAATCAGAAAAACACCGTGCTAGCTCCTTTTTTTCACTGTATATATCTGTTTGCATCAGTTATGTTATGTCCAGGAGCATTAAGAAGCTACGTACATGTAAGGCTTAGGATCTGCGAGGAAAAGAAAAGAAACTCTGATTAGATTAGACTCTGCAGAAAATTAAAATACTGAAGCTCCATAACCAAATCCTGAAAATCAAATATTGACAAGAAGATAGACCATAATAATCTCTTAAGTGTTTCTGCTCTGCCAATTATGTGCTAAAAATACTAAAAGCCCACATTTCACTTGAGGTAAAATTACCGTGCAAGTGACATTTCCTCCTTTCGCATCTCATGACAAGACACTGACTTAGAAGTCACAAACAATCATAAGAGTTTGTTAAATCCTTGCCATTTCCTTTTTACGCCGCAGCCTTGACTTAACATCATTAGAAATGATACAACTATAAATCCTCTGCTCAGCAAAACTAGGTAACCATGTATCTTCCAAAGAGCAAGAACTCACAATGGAATATTCCAATGCGGAGAAACAAACGTGCTTGAAAACACACTCAAACGAGTTTCTATTCTGCTGAGAAATACAGAGGTGGCAGGAAAGTTGCATTTGGGAAAGCTCACAAAGATGATACAGCCCATGTGGCTACACAGAAACCATTTCTGGGGCCCGATTTCGGTATTGCAATGCACTTCCTCCAAAGAGAGCTCTTGCATTGATTCAGATCCTACCGCGCACGAACGCTACCGCCTTCCACAGACTCTCTTGCCCACTGGATACGATGAGAGATTTATAACTTATTGTATTCTTATAATTTTAAATTAACTTTCTCATTAAAGATGAAACAAAAACTGTAATAGCAGAGCTAGCAAAAGAATTCATTGAGATTATAATAACGTATGGAAAAATACAGGTATGTCACGTGTCTAGTATACATCTGCATGCACAGGTGCGATGTATTTCTTACAAGTTAGCCATCTCTTAATGCAAGTTATCTGTTTAATGAAGAAACAAAGAACAGTTTCAGACAGCAGGAAATAAACCAGAAAATACTTACTACATAAGAAATTAATAGCTGTTGGTAACAACTTAGCGTGTCTAATCCAGAGTAATTCCTTTGTTAAACTATACTTCCACTTTATTAACCAGTATTTGCCTGTCTTTGTGCCAAACGTGCCCAACAAAAGCAAATAAACCGAAAAAGTGGATGTTGCAAAGTGCAACATAAAATACCGCATGAACATGTCAATACAAGCATATCATTTCTGCAGGGCAAATCAAGACCCAGGTGGTACCAACTCTTCTTTGACCCATACAATAACGTTCCAACAAAGCAATGATGTGCTTATGCTGAAATCATTTTAGAATTCTATTTATTTTTTTAAAGTGCTGTGGAAAAGATAGGATATTGATATTGAAAAAGTATAAAGATTTCTTCTTCTAGACTATAACTGCAAATATTTCTCCGTATAACACTGATTTAAAATCATTGCCATCTAGCAGCAAATCACTCACCTGGGAAAGTGAGTAGACTGAATTCAGTCCAGCTCTGAGGGAATAAAATTCTGTATCAGAAAATATCAGTTCAAACCCACGTTGGGCATCTCCTTAGATAGGCTGAGGATTAACGAGGCTAGAAACCAACTGCACTTTTGTTCCTAGAAATGGTCTCTGTCTCATTACAGGACAGACATATTGACAAAACAGTATATAAAAATTATATAGGTATTGTCCCTGATGTTTCTGTTTCCTGCAGAGAGGACTTCTGGGCTCAAGTGTAGCAGTCAATAAGATTCACATGCAGTTAAAATTAAAGAGGTGTGACAGATTTTATCCTTCATCACTTTTAAGTTTAAGATTAATGAAGCACATTTCCAAACCTGACGATATATTTACTCTTTACATCAATGTGCCACGTTACTAATAAAGACCGCATATATTTATTGCTATTACTATACACTCTTGTTATAAAACCAAAAAATGCCCCTTGACTGAAATAGTTAACTTAAGATGGTACGGACCTTTGAAGTTTGCACATCTTAGACCTCTGGGTTTTTTGCTTGTTTGTTTTACTAACAAAGGGTCATCAGAATATAATGTAGTTTTAATCACCTCTATGTCATCATTTAACTAATGCTGAGTTAAAACGTAGCATCTGTTGCCTATCACCGGTGCGTGGCATGTGTTCATCCCACAGAGTGTACACGATGAAGAATTTAGTACATGTAATTTTTTTCTGCACTGCATCCTAGGTATTGTTATTCTCTCTCTTGCCAACAGCCAAAATGAAACACTGAACAGAAGACAGGAACGAGTAACTGAACTGAGGCCAGCCTTCAGCTTTTCCCTTGGCATACTTTGCTCTGTCTTGATATTCCTCATGAAATTAATTCATCTCGCTATCACATCATGTTTAATTAGTATTGACAATGATTCTCTGAAGTCCATTTTAAAACCAGAAGTTTCTAGGATATATCTCCACATTTTGACCATGTCATCTATATTCCTTTTCCTTTACACTCCATTTATTAAACCTCGATACACAGTCTGTCAAGTAATCCAGAGGCTTTCAGACTGGAAGCTTTTTAGATAGTTACCAATGCCCCATTTTTTCATTATTTATTCAGTTTTACATCCGTTACCTGGTATTTTCATTACTACTGCTCTATCCTGAAGAAAAAAAAAAAAGTACCAATTTAACCCTGCTGATGCTGTGTAACTACCAATATAATCTCAGATTCACCGAGATTCAGCCTCAGAAAGCTTGCTTTCACATCCCGGGCACTAGGATGTACGGTGCTGTTCCTTTTGGGTTAGATGAATGGAAACAAGAGAGCTAACTACCATCAACGTGTTATAACTTAATCAATGGCCCCTTCAGCTGCTCCATCTGTGAACTGTGGAACCTGGTAGAGTCCCACTTACGAAAGCTTCATGAGGCAGAAAGCAGTTACTGAACTTCCCTCCTGGATCTCCTCTGGTATGATCCAATAAATTAAGCTCTGCTTTGTGTACTGGGTCATGATGCCATCAAGGATCAATACAAGAGTACCACCACCTATAAAGCAGGCTGCAATGCCAAACAAATTGCCACAAGACAACAGAATTCTCTCTTTTTTTTCTTTTTTTTTAAACAAAATCCAGTGCCATTTAGTACTCCTGATTTAATTGGATGCAGCAATTGCTCCATGTGGACTTTGTGACAGTGGAAGAACGTTGTTAAAATCTGAACGAAGCTGCTGCCCCCCGAGGCCTGCAGAAAGGAGGCCCTGAGCTGTGCTGGTGGTCACCTTCTGCCCAGGCCGGAGCAGGATCCCTTTTATCCTTTAACTATTACATGTGTGTGCGGCAATCACGCAGCGGGACTCCCAGTCCCAACTGGGGGCTTCTACTACTCCAACATAAATAAAAGATGTGATTAATAATACACACTAGAGCAACATCAGTACTTCATAAGAAAACGGAAAATACGCTCCTGGAGAATAAGCACGTACGTTACAATAATTCTACTTCGCATTCGGTTTTTCTTCTCACTTATAAACAACAGCAACAGGACAAAAGATGGCAATTTTAATTGTAAAGCAGCTTAATAATTTTATAAAGGGAGCTGTACTCCTGCTGTACATCACAGCATAATGAATTCCGTTTGAAATGGGAGAAGGAAAGAATAATCCCAGAAGCTCTAACAGATAAGATGAAATGCCATCCTAATGCAATCTGCATCTTGTTCCCGCCATAATAAGTAGCTATTTTTGTTTAGCAAATTGAATGCTGCATTGTTCCAAATAACCGGAATGAGTGTGGACAGGGAAGAATCTGCTTATGTGGGAATAGTTTTTATGTAATTATTAATGAAGTTGTTTATTGTTCACATTAGGCAGCCTATAAATGCCTATATTGAACATTCAGCAGAACTTAGACAAACCATTAGTCTAATTTGAATACTGGGAAGGGATCAAAGAGACCAGAATATAGTTTCAGCAGCTTTTTGAATTTTACTTTAATTCAGTAGAGTCCAACCAACAAATCTCGGGTGATTTGACAGTCTGCAAGTCTCTTACACTTATGTATCCCTACCTGACCATAAATCCTTCATATGTTTCTGCCCAAAAAGACGGGCACCTTAGTGACTGCCTGGGGATGAGAGTTCTTTATGGCTGTCAGTATTCAAAAAATGGGTTTAGTAGGAAAAAAAGAGACTCTCTGCAAGGCAGCTGAACTGTGAATGAGTCTTCTAGATTCTTCCAAGCTCGATTATAATTTTTAAATGCAATATGGCTACAGGTGTGATATTTGAGGTCTTATGATTCAAAAAATGTTCTACAGTGCTAAGAAATTGAAACATAACTTGAAGATGGGCATATTTTTTTCTTTTTCTGTATATACCCATTACTTTTTCCACACAGAGTTAAGTGGTTAGAAATGTAATTAAGTCAATATATTAACTGCTTTCAATACCGTATTCTCCACAAAAATAGCTATTGATCATATGACTAAATTAACGTTCTTAACAGTAGAAACGTCACTTCAGCAGTAGTGGATATAGGAAACAACAGTGGGATGTTTATGTGCGGGAGAGAAGCTGCAGCATGTAGCTGCTAAAGAAAGCACAGGAGTGCATGCATGGCCCACCAGACGAAGACCTAGGCGAAGACAAGGAATCTTGCAAGGGTTCTAAAATTTTACCAATATGTTGTCAGGAAGAATGATGATGGATGCCATCCCAGAGCTCAACGAACTAGTAGAGACCAAGATAAGCATGAAAGACACTAGAGTTCAAAGCATGGCTGAAAACAGAGGGATTTCAGAAGCAACCCCACTTATAAGTGCTCCCCTTCCACCTATTTTGCAGGGGTTTTATTTGTTTTGTTTTAACCCAGATGAGTTTGCTGATCCAATTCACACCATGACTCCATAAACAGCTGTGTTAGTGTAACTGAGGGAGCACTACGCTGCAGCATGGCACAGAAATGAATGGCTCTGGATGGGATGGGAACTCATGCTGAAGTCATGAGATCGTCAAACAAGGGCTTCTCTTCCACCTCAAGGCAAGCGCAGCATTGTTTTCACTGCCTGCGACAAGTGTTTGATCCAGAATAAAGGGAAGCTGCAGCTTCATCTATAGCTGAAAGGCAATCCGAATTTAAAATCCATGAGGACAGAAACCAAAGTTAGGAAAGAATATTGTCAAGCCATCATATATCTTCAAGACAAGTAAACCAATTTGGATTATGACAATAAAGCTTTAACTTGTTATAAAAAGGAAATGGTCTTACACTCTCTGATAGCCAAAATGCCAACGATTCTGTAACAAGTGGAACAGGAAGAGCTCCTTGCCTCTTATTTGACTATCACAGAAACTGTATGCAGCCCTCGAGAGGGTGTGAGTAGGTTCATTCCTTGCTGGGCCTCAAAAGGCAACTCTATGCATTATCAAACGGACTTCCAGCCATAGCTCACCAGCAGAAAACCTGTCTTAGAGATCTGCCATATCTTACATATAGATGCACAAATCCTATAGATTTTGGCGGGAAGGGTATAGGCCAAATTTAAGAGACAACAGCATCTGCACAGCTGCACAAATATTTCTAACATCTATGAAAAGACAGATTCGGCCGTACCTATATTCTCAGCTCAGCCACACAATGACCTACTGAAGTTATAAAACTGCTTGAAATACCAAGAATGTACAAATCCCTAACTACAAATATCAGCAAAATTTACAAAATTATTTACAAAAAGATAACAGAGGCATGGGATGTAACATATGCTTTAACTGTGAAAACATCTGCAGTGAAGCACGTAAGAATAGCAAAAAAGATAATTCATTTCTCTCTCTTCTCATGTTCTGTTTTTTAAATACAGTAACTTCAGTCCCCAGCAGAAACTTCTTATTTCTTTTCCCTCAAATTAGCTGCCCAGTGCAGGCAAATTTCTTAGACCCAATCTGAGAGCTTTCACAACTTCTTTTGCTGATGATTTTTATAAACACATGCTTTAGTTGCGAGCCCTAAGCAAGAGTTTTCTGATCCTACAGTTCCACTTTCCAGGATGAGTTTCCATGGTTTGGGCACCTTCTTTTTTTACTGAGGCTTTCCCTGCAAGTCTAAATGAGCTTAGACTTCTGATAAAGAGTTTATCCCTATTGGACCCATACAAGAGCAGGTGTTTGCAGAGACAAAGAACAGCCTTTTCCAAGTGAGTTGGCATTAGAATACAATTTCAGTCAGTTGGAATACACTATTTTAGAATTCTTAGGTTAGAATAGCAAAGCACTGAAAACCCGTGATAACAGACTTACTTACCTCTCTGCTTCACAGTAGCCATAATTTCCTAAATTTTGCTCCCAGCAGCCAGGTCCAACTTCTGTTCTGGAGCAAACAGTACCAGTTCAGTGCCCTGTACCATGTTCTACTGACCCGGAGCCTGGCCAGGATACTGGGGGCTCAGAGTAAGCTGCAAAATCCACCCAGACCTGTGCTTCGTTTTATGCTCCCATGGCCAAGATTCCTCTTGGCACCAACAGAAAAGTGCTCCTAGTCCATGCTAAGCTGCATTTACTTCTGCAGCTAGCAAGGTCTAACTTTATTGAAAGAGAGGGACCACAGAGAGCAATTAAGTAGCAAAAGACAGAGGTTAAAAGTCTGGAATTCGAATGACAAGATTTCACATTTATGATGCTCGAGTGGATCTTCATATTTTGCTCATTTGTTAGTTCATTCATTAATTTTCACCTCATTTACAATATTTTAAGAACCAACATGAAAGAGACTAATGGTTTGCATTATGATAAAAGTATCAAAAATAATATGCATCTCTGTTTTTAATTTCCATGATTTCAAAGGCATAAACTTTGTTAAAATCAGCCAAGACTTCACTGGATATTTAAACCACCTCAGTTTTAATTGCAATTAGTTATAGTTATCTATCACAATAAGTGATAGAACTATCTTTGTAGTTTCCTAACTGTCTAGGCAAAAATAATCCGCACAATGCTGAATAAACCAAAACAATTTCAGTTTAGACCTCAAACAATAGATAATTTAATGTTTTAAATTCTTTCAAGGGAAACAAACCCCCAGCAAATCATATATTTTTTCACCTTTAAATTGATTTTCAATATTGTTCTGCTTTATTTGCTCTCTTCACATGGTTTCTTCTGTTTCCTCTTTCTATTGCATTTCTTCTTCTGACATGTAATTTCCTACTTACTTTTATTTCACTTATTCTACTTTTTTCTTTCATTATTTTTTCTATTATTTCATCTTCCTTTCTGTTTGTCAATTTTATGCAGGTTTTTTTAGTGTGGCTTAGTGTTCTGACATGCCTTTATTGTTGCATTTATTTTTATTTGCTTTTTTGCTTTCATTGTTCTATAGATGAGACACTATGCCAAGTCAAATCCCTTTTCAAATTTTGTTTGAATAAAAGATGAGCTGCTCTGGAATCATTCCAGATGTAGCTGCCAAAATGAACTGGTCCAGCTTTCTTTGGATTATATTCCATGATAGTTTCACTACCATTCTAGCTGTAAGAGGAATATGAGAACTTTCACCATGAATCTCCTCTTTTGTCATTTTTGGTACCTTTGATTATTTCAGTCTATTGTATTTCAGACTCAAAACTAAGTGAGGGGAAAAAAGGCTTTCTTGTGCTGACTTTTGACAAATACCTACTGATGGAGGCCTTCAAAAAACAGTACTTGTGTGAACAGTAAAACTGAGAAAGACTGCATTCTTCCAGCTCTTGTCGGTTGGGATTCTCCCATGTCTACTGATTTGGGTTTTTGGGGGTGTTGGCTTTTTGTTTGTTTATTGCTTTTGGGTTTTTTTTTTTTCTTTGTAGCACTTTTACTTCCAACTTGTACAACTTGAATATATTCATATTTCTGCCCTTGTGTCAAACCTGCTTAAAAATCAGTTATTCCATTTCAGATGGGCAGGATGGATTTTGTATTACAAAAAGAGTAATCTTTCCAATAGTGTTAAAAATACTCATAGTTGGATCAAAAAAATTTCTTATTTCTTATAGAAAAGGTCAGATCTGCACCTAAACATTTGCTTTAATAGTTGTAAAGTACCTGTGAAATCTTATGGCACATCTGAATGAGCATACATTACTTAAATGCTTACTACTGGAACTTGAATTATTAGACTAAATAAAGCTTACCACAGGTACAAGATTTCCACCATTGTCATGGGTTTCTGAATGTCTGAGATGTTGATGGATCCCTCTGCATGTGCCCAAGCTTACATCTACACCAAACCTGGATCTATTTACTGCCCATGTACAGATAAATTGCCGAATTCCTTTAATGCAACTTCTTTTATCGTGCTAAATGATGGGCATAGAAATCCCCAACAAGATGTTTCTGTATCATGAAGCGGAGCCTGGTGTAGATGTCTGAACTGGCATGGACCCAACATAGTAGCACTGACCCAAGCGGGAAGTGTTGAACACATCTACCAAGCGTACTTTATGCAGCTTATTTGTGCACATGGAGGAGTCTAACACTTCTATGAAGCCTAACACTTCCATGAAGCTATTCAACTGACTTTCACTTCTGCAGAAAGTACAACACGTGCACAAGTGCCAGAACTACTCGGTGTGCACAGAACCACCGCATTACGCACACCACGGGCCATTTATATTTTTGTCCCGGAAATTCCCGACTAAAATGGGTTAGTTGTACAAACAGAAGTCTGATTTGTTGTGCTCACAATCATAACATCTTCTGATACAAAACGCGTGTAATTTTGTGGATGCTTGAACATCAAATGCTATGTAGCCTCAGAAGCATAGCTCTGAAATAAAGAAGTATCTGAGCTATTTTTGAGCTGTTCTCTTATCAAGGCAAAAAGACCTCTCACAATGCCACAGTAGCATTCCACTTTGATTCTTAAGCATGTATCACTGCAGGTACAGGCACTGCCTCGTTCAGATCCAGCTCTGTTATTTCTGCATGGCACCACACTGACATAGCTTTACATCCTTACATTATGGAACATTCAAAGACTGATTTACAAACGGTGTAATACAAGCTAATTACATTTTCTTTTGCTGTACTTTCACTACAGAGATAATAATTTTCTTCTTTCGAGTTACTATTTCCACTGCGGAGGTATCAATTTACATCGGCTCTATCTTGTGCTATGTCATGTTGTGCAGACTTCTAATACCATCAGCGAACTCTACGCCCATTATCAACAGGACAAATGCTCTTGGATGAATTGTACAGTTAAGGATCAAGCCAGTGGTTGCTCTTAACCTGAAGTGATAACTGGCTTTTTAAAAAAAAAAAAAAAAAAAAAAAGTAACGCTTTTGAATCATACACGAATTCATTTGTACCTCTGCTATGCTGTGCTTTAATACCACTGAAAGCCACAATGGAAATTAATTGGTAACACTCCATCACGATTGCCTCCAGGTGTGAGAAACAGTACTAGCATAATGTCATTCCCAAGGTACTTCAGCAGAATAACACCACAGCTAGTAGTCAGTAGAGCCAAATCTCCACAGTATTTAAAAACACTTCTTATTTAGATTTGACAAACAGCTTCTTGGAAAGGAAAACACCAACTGTACTAGCAGCTTGTACCTGAATGTTTCTGAATCTATTCAGCCCACCTATAACGAATAAAGATGTCAATCAATATATTTGTGTGTTAGCTTTTGAAAAGCAAAACAGAGAAGGAAATTGGATGCAAGACAGTATTATGTTTATGAATGCAATTAACAAAGAACATCTATATGCAGAAGATGCATCATGCATCAACACACAGCGCTGACAGATATGAATTTGCACACATGGTACAATGTGGTATAGAAAAGAGTAGACACATTCAAATACGTATGCAGAAAGCAAAACAAATGCAGTAAAACAGAACCAAAGTCTCTGCATTTGACTTTCGATACTAAACCAAAACAAGGCATATGTCTACATGACTTGAGGAAAAACACCTGGTAGCTTGCTTTTAGTCTGTTCTCCTCACCACTTCTGCCGCCTTCTCCAATGAAACTCACAGTCTCCCAGGTCACCAAATCCTGCTCTACCCTGCTCTAATCCTGGACAATTTCTTCCCTTGGAAAAAGTACGTTTTGCATTTATTTTTTAAAAGAATGGAAAACTGAATTCATCATCTCCGAGAAATATGAAAGAAAGAAAATAAGTTTGTAGGGGAAAGCCATATAACACAACAAACTATGAGCACTGTTGTAATTAACTGCTGCATTTAAAACTGAGAAATTGAATATCATATTCTTGGTTAAGTTGTTATCTAGAGGAACTCTGAAATTTTCTCTTCATTTTTTAAGAAGTTCACTAAAGCTTCAATACTAGAAATGTGCATTCCAGTACTCCTACGTTCACAATCGCATGTTCATTTTAGATACCAGCTTCAACGCAATGAAACATGACTGACGCTGCCACATTAGACAGGCAACGCACTTCCAGCAGGAGGAGCAGGAGGGACAAAACCCATTTGTGTTCTTCATGTTTTTTGCACATGGAAGACACACTTTTCAAAATGCAAATGGGTCCTGTCTTCTGGGCTTCCACGCCCCAGATGCTTTCTCTTCTTTGGATTCAAGACAACAGTTAAGGCTTTCCACTGCATACAAGGAAGAAACTCTCATTCTTTTACATCCTGCACTGTTTCATTCTTCCCATATACATCTACCCAGCGAGCAGTTATAGATAATGCAGGCTAGCAGACAAAGTTTATACATATCAAAATGATACTCTCCTAAGGCCATACTTCAATATATTGTTCATTTGTACTGTTCCCTAGATCGCAAACGATGCATCGTGATAGGTTTTTGGTTGCCACCTGACTCCACCCAGTAGAAATACTAATTAAAAAGAAATACACTATGGGATGAATGTAGTAATTTAACATGTTTCTTTCTACAAGCCAAGTATTTGAAGGATAGGTCGAGCACTTTCCTCCTTACAGAATTTGACTTATGGGACTATCACCTTCTGTGATATTGCTGAAGAAAGAACACATAAAATGGTCTAACAGATTTATATGAATTTTTGTAGTGGCTCTGGCCATTATTGACATTCTTCAATTATCATTGACCTTTATGTTCCAGGACAAATACTATTCCCTGGAGTAGCCACTTAGAAGAATATCTAATGTGCTGTTCCTGAACATGTCATTTTTATGCCACTTTAAAAAAGAAATGCTTCTTAACCAGCTAATTGCAGAAATTGTATGTCATCTAATGATAGCTCTTCTCTCTAGGAAACCTACAGTAAATTAGCACTGCAAATAGGATGGGGCAATTCTACTGTTTCTGGTAGACTGTAAATGATAGATGTTCCTGGCATCTAGAAACCTTTTTATTTTGTTTCCCAAAAGCCGTAAACTCATTAGCATCTCATCATATTCTTGAATGCAAAACCCCGCAGCACGCACTGGACATCTGGGAAAAGCTGTAAAAGCAGATTAATCACTGCCTTTTTGTGATATGGTGGAAACACAGGAAGAATCTCTTTACTCCTGGCAACTACATTTTTGTTCTATTCCTCTCAATCTTTAATCCCTTTATTCCAAGTAATGTTAACGCCTAATTTCTCATGCTTTCCAGGAAGAAGTGAATTCATCGATAGATGTTGCAAAACTGAGGTGGTGAGTTTTCCCTTTGTCACCACTGGACCTACAGTGATTTTCTGCTAGACACGACCAGTCAGATAAGGGCCGCCATTTGGACGCCGTGTGTCTTTATTATTGAACACAGGGAACTCACTTGCCTGCCATAACCAGAATCAAGTTCCTGGATGGGCATTTATCTGTCACCTTCCATTGCAAAGGCCGTAAGTATCGGAGGATTTGATTAATGAAGAGTATAAGGCAGAACCAATGCTGAGGTGTTAAGACAGAATAACAGCTAATAAAACTGTCTCTTTAAATATGCTTTCTAGTCTGTTAAATGATACACCTGCTAGTAGCAACAGCTTTTTAAGTGACTTTTCAAATGACACCATCAGTTACCAATGAAAAAAACGTTAGAAATGGCAGGCAGGAAGAAACTGGATCTACTAGATCCTGTCCGCTGAGCTGTGGGTCCATTTCTGTATCGTGCACAGAGAGTTTCTTATCAGAAGACCATATCCCCTATTCCATTTCTGAGACTATATGCCGAAAGTTTATACCACATATTAACGTCCTTCATCTAAATACAGAATTTCCATTATCAAATTATGCTCTGTCTGGTCTTCAGAAATTGTGAACTGGTTTCTCTTATGAAAAGTCACAATATTTTAAAATGTTACTGATGGGAACTGTGCATAAGAAGCAAAACCTGGGTTGCCAGTTCTTTCAAAGCCTACGCTATATTTTAAAATATCAGAAAATATTTGCAAATATAGATTTAAAGTGCATTTATCCAATTGTGGACACAACCCACCCAAATATACTCTAAAGCTCTGGGCTATGCCAAGTCAGGCTTATGGGACAGGTTTAAGAAGTGAAGTCAGAACATGGGACCACAGTAAATTCACACATAGTGGAATCATATGGATACATACCCTGAGGAGCAAAGGCCTGAAATTTTTAAACTTTATTAAAATTTCCTAAGAAACGTTAAACAAGACAAAGTACCAAATATTATTTAGCTAGTTCTTGATTCCAAATGGTAATCATGTGATTACTAAAAAGGGCAAGGAAAGGCTGGTGGGTGAATAAGAATACAAAATGATCTGTGGTCGTGGAGGAAACAATAGTCAGCCCATGGCCCTATCTAATTTATGCTAAATAAAATTTTACCAAATCATTGTTTCCTTACAGTCAAAACAGTTCACAAAAGTATCTCTTGGAGAAAGAAAAGACCCTCTCATTTTCTGACATGTTTATCTTGAAGATTTCAGCTTTAAATTCAGGAGACCTTAATTAAGTATCTAGAATTAGACTGAGCAGAACTTATAGCCCAGCTCCTCCCACACACTACTCCTCCACATTAATCAGGAGGCTATTTCAGCATACGCTTACCTTCCCCTAAAGCAAACTTTCTGAAGGTATTCTGTTGTTACAACTTAAGCTGTACAGCCAGAGCAAACCAGAAGCAAATCTCTAAACCTCAGAAGTTGACACTGTTGAGGATCATCCTGGTATCATCTGCTTTAGTTTCAAGAATTATCACATTATTATCTGCACTAGCTTTAGTCTCCAAAATACCTGAAAGAAAAAAAGCTAAGAAGAATGTTTGATGCTTGGGACTTATGTGTACATAATACAAAAGCTTCCTTTTGTTTTAAAAAGGAAAGTAAGACGACGTTCCATATGTGCTAAAGCTTCTTTTCCACTGTGGAAAGAAAAAGCAGAAGACATCTTCCCTCTCCCGAAAACCTGCTCGTTGGTTAACACTGGCCGGATATTCATTTATTTACTTAAATGGTGACCTGTTTCCAACTTCCACTGATTAAATAACAGCAGTGTTCATACGCTGCGTTTACTTAAATAAAGTGTTCCTGGCCTCTTTTTTCTGCAGTAAAACAAATGCTACGCTTCCAATACATTGCTGAAACCCCCTGCTATCAGACCTCCCATTTCTGCCCCAATTATTTCAATTAGTCTTGCAATTTGAGGTGATGTAGGAATCTTCTATGCAAGAACCAATGACAAAGAGAGAAAATGAGCCAGAGCCACATCTGATGTACATCCAGCTACACCGATTTACACCAGATGAGCATCTGGCCTCAAAACACGTTAGATTCCAAACCCCTATTTTTGTGTTATAGAAAAATTACACAAATCCCTCTTTAGTCAGTACGGTTATGTCCAGCAGATGCTTTAAAAATAAAATATAACAACTTTTTCATCAGATAATTTCAAAGAAAAAAGGCCAGTGATCAAAGAGATTTTCACCCAGTTTTACCTATGCCTCTCCTTTCATACATGCAAATAAAAATACGAAATCAACACACACACGACAGTGTCTAATTTTTAAATCACTGAACAGCAATTTCATATCACAAACTAATTTTCAGAGATATCCTGATGAATAATTACTGCCATATTTCTACAATGCAATTCAAATCGATAATATTACTGGAACTAGAAGCCAACATGCTGCCCTCTGGTCACGCTAAATGCAAGTTATTTTCCAAACTGCTGAAGTCAGAAGAACAAAGTTACGCCTTTATTAAAAGAGCCTATTTTTACTAAATAGTGAATATAACAGCACCTGATTCTCCTGTGTGTCTTTTTGAAGTAGAGAACTCTGATCCTCCAACAAAGTAAGGGAGGCAGACACTGTAATCATCAATTACATCGTCAGAGAGAGCAAATTACATATTAGCGACCAAACCCAAATAAGCTGAGGAAAACTGACACAAAAAAGGAAACCGCTCCTTTCATTTGCTTCCCCTGCTGCAGAGATAAAACAGGAATTGATCTTTCATAATTTAAATTAAAAGTAGGAAGAAGGGGAAAAGTATGACATTCTGGGAACATGCTCCTTTGACTTGGATTATGCCAAGGATTTTACTCTCACATAAAATAGAGGTCACTCCTTATATGGTGGTAATATTTAAAACAAGTTCAACACTTCATAAGCATAGAGAAAGAGACGGGTTAGGCAAGAAGATTTGAATAAAATATAAATTGATGAAAAAAAGAAAACAAATACAATATTTACTTGCAGAGGGAAATACTCTTGCCTTTACATTATATATTTTTGCATTCCATAGGCAGCCCCATTTAACTGCAAAAAATTAGGTATTGCTCAGATTGAATAAATGATCTCAAGCGATTAGTGTCCTCATTAGCCCATGTTTTACCTGCCTTCACTTTCAGCACACAGCTCTTAGAAACAAAGGCACTAGAATCAATGAAAGCAGTATGGATTTCCATGGACTTTGTATCAAGGTAGTTACACTAAGCATGTCAGAAGAAGGATGCTGGACTCCAGATGTGCAACAACACAGCTTTGGATTTAAAATTCCAGTATTACTGAAGTCTGAAGCATAAAAATTGTCCTTTCCCCAGTCCAAATCATCCTAGTCTTTTTCCGTATCGAGCATAGTGCAAGTATTAGATTATACGTAACAGCATTATTTATGCTACATCTTCAATTAATTAATCTTGAACTCCTGGCACAAGCACCAGAACTTGTATTTTGTCACGCACTAAACCTGTCCAAATGGCAAGTAACACCTGAGTGTTGCAATGTGCTTCTCCGTTCTGTATCTCTGTAAACCAGTAAATGCTGACAAATCCTCATGATAGCATTTCAAAAATACACAAATGTATACAAGGTAGTTCGAAATAACAAGCTCTTGGAAAGAAAAAAGTGATAAGCCTACACTTTACTAGAACATGGGTTCATTTGGGGAGAAAGTGTGCTATCTGCAAGCAGCTTGACTCATTGCATGTGAAAGCTGGAGTGGCACTTGCTATCTGCCTGAACGAGCTTCTCGGAAACAAAGCACGATGAGTGCAGGAGATGTTCCTGTCACTGCTTGAGCGCTGCCTACCTTTGGGAGGTTTTTTTGAAGCCTGGAAGAATGTGGAAAATAAGGACTTAGACTCGAATGTTGAGTCTCATAGGCCCAGAAAGCTCACGTTCTGTCCTGAACTGAAGCTTCAAGACACGCCAAGATGAGACGCTGGACACAGCGAGGCCTTTTGACGAGCTCAAGCAGACGAAGCTGCCCCATGCTTACAGCTACAGACCCGCTCTGTGATGCAGCTCAGCCTAAATCGCAGTACCGTCTACGATACCACTTTGCAACCCTGCCAATATGAAACTCAACTGGGAAAAAAAAAACCCCATTCCTTTTGCCAGACAAATGCTAAATGCATAAAACGCGAGTATCCCCAGCACTCATTCCTGGTACACAGAGTCAGCTCCCCCAGTGTTATTTATCATTCTGCTTGGAGAAGCTTATACAGCTCATTCCTTAGGGTAAGATATTTTCTTAATGGGTAGCAAGTTTTGCCAGACTTGTGCTGTTACCTAGTATTTTCCCTGGCATTATCACAAAGAAAGGTTTTTAAGGCTTATGTTAAGAAATGATGTTTAGAATGATGCTAGGCCAGGCCGTGAGCTGTTCTTAATCCTTCATATGTCTGTCGACTCCCACAGAGCTATGCTAATTCATACCAGCTGAGCAGCTGTCCTGTTCGAATAACGTTTTATCCCTTAATCTGATAAAGGGGTTCTTCACCTCAAGCCATGTGGAGTCAGGCACGTGTCCGTAAGAAAAGGGAAAGTTCAAGCCAAGACCAGGAACTGAGCCTTTTTTCTTCACCAAAGTATCGTCAGATTTGTATCCCAGCTTACACAGTTGACCATTACTGAACTCCCCGTGATAGTTTGTTTGACAACACAAAGAAAATCAGCGCTTATCTCAGTATCAGATGAACACATTTAACAGGTATTTGACAGTTAATTTCAAATATGTGACATGCCAAGCATAATATCAAGAACTCCAGGCCCCATAGACCCCCAAAGTCTGTGTCCAAAAGGAAGTCTCGTGGTCATCCAGATCAGCTTGTCAGCTGAGATATCCGCACACACGTACAAGCCAGCATAACACATACCATAACCACTGATCATTTTGCAACCTAGCTGAGACAATTAGCTTGCTCGTATGGTGAAGGCCCTGTTCTAGATGCCTGTGATAAATGAGGTGCAAAAAAATGAAAAAAAGAAGTAACTGAATTTACATTTCAAAGCTTTGAAGCATTTACTGGAAGTCATGGGATTGAAAAACCTTTAATCCTTCCTTTTTAGGCTAAAGATGAAGAAATTCTTGTCGTGAGCCCTGTCATATTACGGGGTGCAGTCAGTGGAAGGTTCTAATTGACTTCAGCTGTGGAATACATAAGGGATGACAAAGACACTCAAATGCTACAAAGAAAACTGATGAATTCTGGTTTACAGATTGCATAACAAAAGGGCTTTGTGAAAAATCATCTCACATCACTCTACAAAAAAGAGAAGAGCTCCGAAAATATTCCTGCTCTTGGTAGCAGCTGAATACTTGTACCAGCAAGGAAATGGAGCAGAAGCCATCTTCTGATACATTAAACCTGTTTGACCTTGGCCACGTATCGCTTCATCTCTATCAGTCCACGAAGGCCAAACCTACTTCTGTTGTGTGGTTGAGAATGAAGGGGTTTAGGAACTTTGATTTTCCTGCATGAAAGCCGCTATACATGACACTCGATACTTTTAGCATTTTATTAATTAGCTATTGATCAGAAGGTTCCAGGCTTTATGCAGCAGAAACTCCCCGGACCATGTACAGCTATACACGGAGGGGAAAAACCACACAAACATATCTAGCTATCGTTTTTCTCTCCTCTCTTGGCTCCTTGGTAAAGAGAATTGATTTAGGAATTTAAAGTTACATTATAAACCTTATCTTCGCAGCTGCAAAACCAAATCATTTTACTAGAATAAAAAGAAGTAACAAAGATAGCACTTAAGTCTTTATCTTTTTGCAACAGAACTTGCAGGACAGGACTTGAAATGTGGGTGCATAGCTCCATATACAGAAATACACAATATGCAGGCATATATACAGAAAAAATGCAAAGGAGTAGTCTATAGCTTAAGAATCACCATCACTAGCACAGAGACATCCCTGTCTTTCCGTATGCCTTGCACTGAATATACTGATGAAAGTTTTCCTATAGCTTAGGATGTATAATAATGTTTATTTACGCAAATTATGCTACCTTTTGACAATCTGTCATATTATATTTAAAATATTTTAAATCAAATATTTTCTTTTAAAATTGAAGAATATATTTTCCTGAACATTTTAGTTTTTTTCTCTCTAAGAGACCTAAGGTGCCTCATATTAATAATAACATTTATCTAGAAAAATACTAGAACTTTGACACATTCATTGTGACCCAATGTAAGAAAGTTTCTTTTTTTTTAAAAAAAAAAAAATCAGGGTTTCACAAAGTAATACCAGATCACAAATGTTTCTCATATGGCAATGCTTTCTGCCTATAGAAAAAAGGAAATACCAGCTCCCAAAAGACATGTCTTCACTTTTGATAACTGAAATCATTTAGACTTAAAGCAGCTGACCAGGGATTTTCTTTGTGTGTGTATGTACATTGCTGCCGTTGTTTTTAAGCACTCAAAGCCACAGATGATTTGAGCCAATATTGACCTTTAAATATCAGTTATACCACTTTCAGATAAATGAGTGTTGCTACTCGAGAGCTGTGTGAGACACACGGAACCTGGGGAATGAGTGGCTGAGTTGGTAGCACAATCAGTAGCAGCTCTGATTAATGAACAAATACAGGTGGGACAAGTGAGAAATAATTGAGCTTTTTTTTTTTTTTTAATATGCCTCTGTCTCCAAAAAACAGAGGGGACAAACAGTGACATTTTTAGCCCCTTTTCCATTATCAGGAATCACTGAACAGTGGGCTCAGCTTGTCTAGTATTCAGTGCAGCAGTAAAGTCACAATGAGGATGACGAAGAGGATTTTTACTGCCGTTATTTCCTCTATTGCATTCCATCATGAATATTTTAGCTTTGGACAGTGACCAGGCTTGCTTGTTGCCTTTGTCACCCTTCTCCCAGCCCTTCTGGGACCGGCCCCCACTCACGTGGGCACCGTGAAAAGTAACTGGAGCTCCTGGAAGAACTGGGAATCAAAAGCAGTTGCCATTCAGTGCTTGCTGTGGTCTCCTATGCCCCAGACCTACAGGCTGTGTCCCTTCAGCCCTTCAGCACGTGTCTCAGGAACAATCAAGTTAAATAAGCCATACATTATTTCAAATTTACTCAAAGTACATGAGGTCTTAGATTTTCAGCATGACTCTCTTCTGTACTTCTATTGCCCACACACCCTAATTACCCTAATTTCATGACTCCCTGCACCTGAATTATCTTTCTGTACAAATTGCTGAGGCAATTCCTAAAAACGAATGTATTTTAAATGCAACAAGAGGTCTTTGGTTTATATTGTACAAAATTAAGCACTGGAATTGTTTCTGCTACTAGAACCCAGCAACACTGAAAAACACAACACAGCACAACAACCAAACCCAAAAATGTCTGGACTTCCAATAGCAAGGAGTTTTCCAAGAATGTTTTCTTGCCCAATAAAATGTTTGTAAGTGAAGTATATGATTATACAGGATATCATCAATCAGCAACATATTTGAGGAAGACATCTACCTTCTGGGTAATGGCTGCCATTATTATTCACTTAAGAATTTCTTGCCATTTACTTTAAAATCTCTGGTACTGGTTACTTTCAAATGCAATACTAGATTAGGCTGATTTCTCAGCTGATCTGGCACAGAAATTCATTTATACTTTACATCTGTATATTGCAATGAAATATGGTAAAGTACAAAGGTGGTCACAGGAATGCAATTACGAAATAAAATCCCCCAGGAAAAAAAAAAAAAAGGCTAAAAGTTAATTGTATTTGTGAGTGGAAAGTATTATATGTGAAGTACTCCTACTGCCATTCACACTTTTGTTTTAATATAGTTTAAGGTCAAATCATCTTTAATGCGATGTGACGTGTGGATAACATGCAAATTCTCTAATGTAATGTTACAAGAATACACATAAATATTTCAAAACTAAGTGGAAAGACAAACACAATTCATCTTGTCTAAACACACATTCCATTTTCCCTGCATCATCCTCAGTAGTTAAAGACTATGATCTACTGTAGACATTTCCAAGAATATAAATCTTGCAGCAGTTGCCAATGATTCTCTGGCAACAACAGAAAAAATCAGAAAGAATCAGCTTTTAAAAAAAATTCTATGAATGAAATGCAAATTCTGTTTTCTTAAGAATCAAGAAAGCGCTTCAGAGATATGCCTGAAAGAAACAATTAATAGGCCAGTATGGAAGTAATAGAGGAAATATTTTATTACTTATACAGCATTAATTACTAATATTGAAATGGATACCTGTAACAAGTCATGTAACTTAGTTCATGTATCAAAACAATTCAAATAAATCCTTCCTCTACCATTTGTATACTGCTCTTTAGGACCATGTATAAGAGAAAGGCATACGCTGTCATCTCTGATAAGACTGGTTTGTCAGTTTTTATGATCATTAAAAAGCAAATATTTACACACTGAGTATTTAAAGTTCTGTGGAAACCACTAAAAGGTGCATGCATATTTCCTAAGACAAAGCAGCAGCTATGGACAAGTAACGGGCTTCACACTGCAGGCATTGCAAAATGCTCTTGGCCCACGATACGCAGCAGGATGGAAGAACTGCAACAGTCTCCTCTGGATATGAATGTGTACCATTGACAGTTTTCAGATTTCTGTTTCCTTTCACCATTTTCAGGTAGATGAGGATAGCGTGTGGAACTGAGTAGGCACAAGTACATTATGTTAATATCACAGACTACTTGCATGTACTTCCCAGGCAAATTCATTAGCTGTGAAAACACAATAAATAGTATTTAGTAGATTTCCATCTATTTTAGATCTTGTATTTTCCTATACCATTCTTTCAAAGATGGGGGGAAAAAACAAACCAAAACTGTAAAGTAAAATTATATGCAAAAATCCAACAGGACCCTGATTTATACAGAGCATATACCAAAGATGCCATGCCCCACACAACGTATGTATGCCACTTAATTCAGGAATTTGGCACAACCAACAAAATGGTCTGTCAATTACACTAACCCATCACTAATGTTTGAACAAAACAATGTTCCATTCACATGAAATTGTTTGATTTGTGCTTGAAAGTGTTATTTTAAAGACATAATATTAATCTCTCACATGTAATAAAATCTCTCACATATAATACTATTTATATATGTATTAGTAAGTCTATGGTACTGTTATGAACTCAGGGGGGTGCATATTTCTTGATACAAGTCTCAATCTAAGCAGGAGAGAACTCCATATCTGAAAATACCTAATGCTAATACGAGGAGGAGGAGAAGATGAACTCGTACTTTCTTCCCGACTTCTTCTATTTCTGCAAGAACTAACACGACTGCCACCTTCTCGTAAGAAGACAACAGAATCTATTAGCTGCAGCTGATTAGCACTCCAAAGACGGTTATTTCTTCTTTGCGTTTCAAAACAGAGGTTCACTTTTTAACTATTTGCGATAGAAGAGTGACGTGTTATCAAAACCCTCTACTTAAGATGAAGACGCTGCTGCCGAATGGATGATAATAGGTAAGAGAGAAGTACTTACATTTGGGGGCTCAAGTCAGATATCTAGATAACTCAGCTATTTCAGTTGTAACTAACATGCATTACAGATGTAAGACTGCAATTACTTTTCAGTGAATCTCTATTATTTTTGTCTTTTATGAATACCGATATCTGAATGCTGATATTCACATCATGTAACTCATTACCGCTCGCTGATTGGCAAAAGTAGTTCATATAAATAAATGTATCTTCAAGCAATTTCCAATAGAAGAGTTAACAGACATCACGTCATAGGTATAGGAATATGCTAGAGACTGGAGCAAGACTCCCAACCAAAAAGATAGTGAGTACCTTTTCTGGAACAGCCTTCCAAGAAGGATAGTGGAAGAAAAAAACGTAATAACCTAAAAGAAAGATTTTGGGGTTTGTGAAAGAAATTACACGGTGAAGGTGTTTGCAATATGTAAGACTGAACTTGATGGACAGAAAATTTCAGTAAGCCCCATCACATATGTTAATCTTGTCGTTCAAAATGTAATAAACCTAAGAAAGATTAGACAGAAATGACAAACAATTCACCCAAAAATTTATGTTTGTGCTTTCCCCCCAGAAAATTATATTTTCTATAAAATATGTATCAGGTATTTGGCAGAAGACAGAAGCAGAGAATGTTCTTCAAGATGCCAAATTATACTGTAATGGAATCCAAGCAAATCTCATAACTCCATGATCGGTTTATTTCAACAATAGTCTGAAAAGCTAAGAATGAAAACATAAGAGCCTCATACAAACAGGGGAAGGATCCACCTAGACCCAACTACTTATCAGCATTTGGAAATCTGGTACATATGTCTACTAGCAAAATAAAGGCATTAGCTACAAATCTGTATTGAAGAGACAAAATAGCTTCCCATGGTCTAAAATGACTACTTAATCTATTTCTAGCACTTTATAATTGTGCTGATTTTGGGTTAATTTAATATAGTGAGATCTAAACTGCTCCAACATGTTCTGTAACCAGTATCTGTCAGATAGTTGAGCAGAGCGGACACGTCATCTTTCTGTTCTTTAATGGTTTCTTTCCCTTTCCTGCTTGCATTTCATTTCTTCAGCTCTTTCTTCTATTGCCCCTCAGTTCTTCTGATTCTATTATGTTCATCATAGCTACAAATAAACAAACAAAGCACAATACTCACTGATTGCTATTTTATATGCTAAAATTCTAGGATACAGTATTTCAGAGAGAGAAAAAAAAGTCTGATCTCCAGGATAGTACTTGTTCTATTTCTGGAGTAACCACCAATAGCAAAAATCACATTACAATAACAAAAGCCACACTTTTTTCCAATGATAGTGAAGAAAGAAATAGTCAAACTCTTCCTAACAAAAAGTTTTCTTAAACTCCTTTAGCCTTCTATTAAATTGCTGCAGAAATTTTGTACAAATTCTCCAAGGAGTACTTATATTTCTAGAGAAAGTACGCACAGACCAGAAAAAAGAATCACACTGGCTCACCTTCATCTCTGAACACAGATCCCAGAAGTTTCTTAACATTTTCACCTCTTCTTTTCTCTAACTATAGAAGAAAATTACTGTTGCTTTCTCTGGCCTCTCAGCCTTTTGGCCAACAGTGGGTCGTCCTGAAGAAAAGATGGCTGCAGTTTTAAAACATTCATCAGATTCCATGATTAACAGGCTTGGCTATTTTTAACTGAAGTGGTCATTGCTGCTCAGTTTCTCAAGCCTGACATCCAAGTCTTGCCCAACTATGAACTGTAACCTATCAGGTTCGGATCCCCTCCCAGGGGAGAACACCTCTGCGCAGTTCTCCAGCATGGCAATGCACGTACCGTTCGACGCTGCTTCTCTAAATGTATCTAACATAGCAGGGTCAGAAAATAATTGGGTGACTGTATCTAACAGGAAAACAGAAACCATATGAAACCATGTAAATCATACTTCAAAAGAGATCAACAATGCAAACTTCAGCGCTCAAGGAGAGTTTGAAGTAGGTGAGTTCTCATGGGGACCTGAGCTGGCCCTCTTAAGTGACTGCAATCCTCCCCCCAAGCCCTCCCTTTTCCAAGGGCAGCCATTCTTGGATACACTGCTGGAAAGCTTAAGAAACTCTGGAACAACCAAAACAATATGACAGTGATAGTATTTTCAGTTCCAACCATGGATGACATCTGGAAGCCAAGTGATAAAAGGCTGTATACAGTGAAATTCTACCTCTACAAGAAGCAATGGCTAGTAGGTCAAAAATATAATTTGAAGATTATGATGTCTTCATACGTTTATAATGAGCAAAAGCCCTGAAAGCAGACTCGGATTTCAGGTCTGCGGTTAAGCAAACCTCTAAACTACGCTGACGCAAAACCAAGACATTTTGGAAAAAAACAGAATTTAAACACTGAGGTTTTCCTTTCTTTTGTTGTCTATTATAAATGTTGTATGTTCAGACCCTGATTTTGTTTCAGGGCCTTGTCTCTGGAATTTCTGGCTTTTAAAATAAAGACCCTACTCATAACATCTCAGAAGTTCACTTGGATTCAGATCAAAACTACAAAAATTTAGTAAGTCTGAGAGTGAAAATAAACTCTCAAAAATTAATAGCCTCTTTGCAGCAGTATTAAAAATTGAATTCCTTGGCCCCTGATAGTGTTGTTTTGATATGTCACACGCTGTTACATCAGTCATGTTCTGTTATGTTAATATGTTGAGATGAATCCCAGTAATGCCACAGCAGCCAAGAAATGTCAAACACCAATACCTTGACACTAAGTGAGAAACCGGCCTTATGCATGCTTAGGCCTTTTGACTCACCATCTTATATTCCACAAAAATACATAATCCAAGTTCCATGCACCTACTGGAAGTAGAAAATGAAGTATTTTTCCCTTCAGATGTATTTTGATTTAAGTAATAGAATTGTAGAAGTTGAAATACTGTAAAGTTTCATCTTCTCAGACTATCACCTTCCCGTTTTAAAGACAGGTATATTAATTTATTCACCCTGTTGTAATTAAAAAGCTGGTCACTGAAGTCTTTAAGAAAAAATGATGGAAAGTCACTGAGAAAACATAAGCATGTTTTGTTTCCATGAGGTAGAAAACCAGTAACAGTGTGAAATTCGCTCTTCTATTTTTTTTAATGGATTATCAGCAACAGCTAAACCAGAAAAGAAATTATTTGAAATAACATACTCAAATTTAGGTGACAAAACTATCTGTAATTTTAACACCGAGTCAGGTCACTGATCCAGCTTTAGCTGCTTCTAAAATATCCACAAAAAAAAAAAAAAAAACCCCAAACCACCCATGCTATCTTTTTATTTTTAAAAAAGGAGACTGGCAAAGCAGACAAACTTGTGATTAAATTCAGTGACTACTGTTATCTTTCAATACCTAGCAACTGCTAAACACAATAGTTCCTGATATTACAACAATCCTGTGTGCAGTACTGACACCACTTCTAATTTAAATATCTATCAGAAAGTCATTTGGTCAGTTTATCAGATGATTTACATCTATAGTCAAACCATCTCTTCATTTTCCTTTAGAGGACGAATACATTCATCTATATTTTTATTGCTTTTTCTGGTAGACCTGTGTCGTGGTTTAGCCCCAGCCAGCAACTAAGCACCACGCAGCCGCTCGCTCACTCCCCCTACCCCGGTGGGATAGGGGAGAGAATTGGAGGAGTAAGAGTGAGAAACACTCCTGGGCTGAGATAAGAACAGTTTAATAATTGAAATAAAGTAAAATAGTAATGCTAATAGTAACAGTATAATAATGATAATAATAATAATGATACACGAAGCAAGTGATGCACAATGCAATTGCTCACCACCCGCCGACCGATACCCAGACAGTTCCCGAGCAGCGATCGCTGCTCCCCGGCCAACCCCCCCCAGTTTATATACGGAGCATGACGTCATATGGTATGGAATAGCCCTTTGGTCAGTTTGGATCAACTATTCTGGCTGTGCCCCCTCCCAGTTTCTTGTGCGCCTGGCAGAGCATGGGAAGCTGAAAAAGTCCTTGACTAGCATAAGCAGTACTCAGCAACAACTAAAAACATCAGCATGTTATCAACATTCTTCTCCTACTAAATCCAAAACACAGCACTATGCCTGCTGTTAGGAAGAAAATTAACTCTATCCCAGCCGAAACCAGGACAGTATCCACCCCTTATTCTATACCATCTACGTCATGCACAGGCCCTCCCCTTTCCAATGTGTTCCAATTAATCACCACCCCTTTCCCTATCTTGATATACACACAGATATCATTCCCTTCGTCTATGGCCCATCCCTCTAAAATGTCCATTGAGTTCATTTAGCCCATGACTTTGGGTTCCATCTGTCATCACAGTCTTTCAGAGCAGGAGAGGTGGTGTGCAGTGTTGGACTGTTGCATGCTGAAGTCAGTTCTCATTCCAACATGGTTTCATCAAAGTTCATTTTCCTTAGGCTGGGCAATTCTTACTGCAATACCATTGATGCGGCATATAGCAATCATAATATATAGTATTATATACTTAATATTAACCTACTATATTATTATATTAACATGCAGTTAAGAGATAACATATAGTTAAGAGATAACATACAGTATTATAAAGCAATTAATATTATACAATTCAGTTCATTGGCTATTTTCACCCAAAATCAAATTCCCTTGAGGTACACATTGGGCTTCCCCATCCTTTCGCATCACCCACCAAGTGCACCCAGGTCCTTGAGCAAAAGCAATCCCACGAATGGGTTTGCCTTTGCCAGAGGGGGAAGTAACCCAGACTGTCTTCCCCAGCATATTTTTCATGTGCACTACAGGAACTTTATCTCCTTCTACAGTACGTAAAAGTTTTGATTGGGCAGGGCCAGCTCGATTGGCAGATCCCCTGGTGTTGACTAACCAGGTGGCTTTTGCTAAATGCGTATCCCAATGTTTAAACGTCCCACCACCCATTGCTCTCAGGGTAGTCTTTAACAATCCATTGTATCGCTCAATTTTCCCGGAGGCTGGTGCATGGTAAGGGATGTGATACACCCACTCAATGCCATGCTCTTTGGCCCAGGTGTCTATGAGGTTGTTTCGGAAATGAGTCCCGTTGTCTGACTCAATTCTTTCTGGGGTGCCATGTCGCCACAGGACTTGCTTTTCAAGGCCCAGGATGGTGTTCCGGGCGGTGGCATGGGGCACGGGATATGTTTCCAGCCATCCAGTGGTTGCTTCCACCATGGTGAGCACATAGCGCTTGCCCTGGCGGGTCTGTGGGAGCGTGATGTAATCAACCTGCCAGGCCTCCCCATATTTATATTTCAGCCATCGTTCACTATACCCAAGGGGCTTGAACTGCTTGGCTTGCTTGATTGCAGCGCATGTTTCACACTCATGAATAACCTGTGCAATACTGTCCATAGTTAAGTCCACCCCTCGATCACGAGCCCATTTATACGTTGCATCCCTTCCTTGATGGCCTGAGGCATCATGGGCCCACCGAGCTATAAATAATTCACCCTTATGTTGCCAGTCCAAATCCACCTGAGCCACTTCAATCTTAGCAGCCTGATCTACTTGCTGGTTGTTTTGATGTTCTTCAGTGGCC
Organism: Pelecanus crispus; assembly: GCF_030463565.1. NCBI lineage: Eukaryota > Metazoa > Chordata > Aves > Pelecaniformes > Pelecanidae > Pelecanus > Pelecanus crispus. Next base: position 20,367,307 of record NC_134655.1, on the reverse strand, counting down.
CGACTCTTAGGTACATGAGCATCTACATGACGAACTTTTACAACCAGGTTCTCTACCCGGGCAGCAATATCTTGCCACAATGCGGCAGCCCAGATGGGTTTGCCTCTGCGCTGCCAGTTGCTCTGCTTCCATTGCTGCAGCCACCCCCACAGGGCATTTGCCACCATCCATGAGTCAGTATAGAGATAAAGGACTGGCCACTTTTCTCTTTCAGCAATATCTAAAGCCAGCTGGATGGCTTTCACCTCTGCAAACTGACTCGACTCCCCTTCTCCTTCAGCAGTTTCTGCGACTTGTCGTATAGGACTCCATACAGCAGCTTTCCACCTCCGATGCTTTCCCACGAGACGACAGGACCCATCAGTGAACAGGGCATATTGCTTTTCATTTTCTGGCAATTTATTATACAGTGGGGCCTCTTCAGCACGTGTCACCTCCTCCTCTGGTGATATTCTAATGTTTTTTCCTTCTGGCCAGTCCATGATCACTTCCAAGATTCCTGGGCGACTGGGGTTTCCTATTCGAGCCCGTTGTGTGATCAATGCAACCCACTTACTCCATGTAGCATCAGTTGCATGATGTGTAGAGGGGACCCTCCCTTTGAACATCCAGCCCAACACCGGCAGTCGGGGTGCCAGCAGGAGCTGTGCTTCAGTACCAACCACTTCTGAAGCAGCTCGAACCCCTTCATATGCTGCCAGTATCTCTTTCTCAGTTGGAGTGTAGCGGGCTTCGGATCCTCTGTATCCCCGACTCCAAAACCCTAGGGGTCGACCTCGAGTCTCCCCTGGTGCTTTCTGCCAGAGGCTCCAGGTAGGGCCATTCTCCCCGGCTGCGGTGTAGAGCACATTTTTAATATCCTGCCCTGCCCGGACTGGCCCAAGGGCTACTGCATGAACTATCTCACGTTTAATTTGTTCAAAGGCTTGTTGTTGCTCAGGGCCCCATTTGAATTCGTTCTTCTTCCGGGTCACTTGATAGAGAGGGCTTACGATCTGGCTGTAATTTGGAATATGCATTCTCCAAAACCCCACAACGCCTAAGAAAGCTTGTGTTTCCTTTTTGCTAGTTGGTGGGGACATAGCTGTTATTTTGTTGATCACATCCATTGGGATCTGACGACGTCCATCTTGCCATTTTATTCCTAAAAACTGGATCTCCTGTGCAGGCCCCTTGACCTTACTCTGTTTTATGGCAAAACCAGCCTTCAGAAGGATTTGGACTATTTTCTTTCCCTTCTCAAAAACTTCTTCTGCTGTATTGCCCCACACAATGATGTCATCAATGTACTGCAGATGTTCTGGAGCTTCACCCTGTTCCAGTGCTGTCTGGATCAGTCCATGGCAAATGGTGGGGCTGTGCTTCCACCCCTGGGGCAGTCGGTTCCAGGTGTACTGAACACCCCTCCAGGTAAAAGCAAACTGGGGTCTGCACTCTGCTGCCAAAGGGATGGAGAAAAATGCATTAGCAATATCAATTGTGGCATACCACTTAGCTGCCTTTGACTCCAGTTCATATTGAAGTTCTAGCATGTCTGGCACGGCAGCACTCAGCGGCGGTGTAACTTCGTTCAGGCCACGATAGTCCACTGTTAGTCTCCACTCCCCATTAGACTTTCGCACTGGCCATATGGGACTGTTAAAGGGTGAGCGAGTCTTGCTGATCACTCCCTGGCTCTCCAGTCGACGAATCAGGTTATGGATGGGAATCAGGGAGTCTCGGTTGGTGCGATATTGCCGCCTGTGCACAGTTGTGGTAGCAATCGGCACGTGTTGTTCCTCAACCTTCAGCAACCCTACAATCGAAGGGTCCTCTGAGAGACCGGGCAAGGTGGACAACTGTTTAATTTCCTCTGTCTCCAAAGCAGCTATACCAAAAGCCCACCGGTACCCTTTTGGGTCCTTGAAATACCCTCTCCTGAGGTAGTCTATGCCAAGGATGCACGGAGCATCTGGGCCAGTCACAATGGGGTGCTTTTGCCACTCATTCCCAGTTAGGCTCACTTCAGCTTCCAGTACAGTGAGCTGTTGGGATCCCCCTGTCACTCCAGAAATACAAATGGGTTCTGCCCCTCTATAGTTTGATGGCATTAGCGTGCACTGTGCACCAGTGTCCACTAGAGCCTTATACTCCTGTGGGTCTGACGTTCCAGGCCATCGAATCCACACAGTCCAGTAAACCCGGTTGTCCCTTTCCTCCACCTGGCTGGAGGCAGGGCCCCTCTAACACTGGTCACAGTATTCGTTGTTCACTTCCTGTAAATGTGAATCAAAAGTCCCCTGATCAAGGTCGGAAGTAAAATTAGCCCTCTTACTCTGTCTCGGGAACTGCTCACTGGAAACTGGAGCTGCAATTTTCCTGGGAGAACCGCCTTTTCTAATAGTTTTTCCTTGCAACTCACGCACCCGTGCCTCTAAGGTTGAGGTGGGTTTTCCATCCCACTTTCTCATGTCCTCTCCATAATCACGCAGGTAAAACCACAGGGTGCCCCGTGGTGTGTATCCTCTATATCCTCTCTCTTGAGCATAGGGACGTTGACTCCTAATGGCTGAGACACTGGTCCGTGCAGGTGGGGAGTAGGACAGATCCTCTCTGAGTTGTTGGAACTCTTGGCATATTTTTTCAGACAGTTTTTCCACAGCCGAGACACAGGCCCGTAGGGAGGAAGAGAGCTTTTCTTCGTAGTCCCGGAGTTGTCTAGCCACTTCATCCACCGTTGGTGCCTCGTCGTCTTTCCAGGCTAGTATTGCCAACGAGTTGGAATACGATGCTGGTGCGCTCCGTACCACCTTCCGCCACATGGATTGTGTGCACCTGACTTCATCTGGGTCTTTGGTTAACCGCTCATCATTCAGGTCACTGTAAATCACCTCCAGCACGCCTAATTCCCTCAGGTACTGGATACCTTTCTCTACAGTGGTCCATTTGCTTGGGCGGTATAAAACATCCTCCTTGAAGGGATACCTTTCCTTCACGCTTGACAGAAGTCGCCTCCAGAGGCTGAGCGGTTTTGCCCCTTTTCCAATTGCTTTGTCAATGCCCCCTTCCCTGGAAAGGGATCCCAGCTGCTTGGCTTCCCTACCCTCTAAATCCAGGCTACTGGCCCCGTTATCCCAGCATCGGAGCAGCCAGGTGATGATGTGCTCGCCTGGATGACGACCGAAATCTTTTCGCATATCTCGCAGCTCACTCAGGGATAGGGATCGGGTGGTCACCATCTCATTTATGGGTTCTTCCTCCTCTGGTTCTCGTGATGGCCCTGGTTCATCTTCATCCCTTACTAAACGAACTGATTTCCTCGTGTATTTCTTCTTCTGTATAGGGGCAACTGATACCGGTGCAGGTTGGTTCTCTGGTTTAGCCGCAGTGCCTGCCACTGGGGTTGGAGTGGCTGCAGTACCTGTGGTGGGTGTTGGAGTAGCCACAGTGCCTGTGGTGGGTGTTGGAGTAGCTGCAGTGCTTGTGGCTGTGGTTGGAGTAGCCACAGAGCCTGTGGTGGGTGTTGGAGTAGCTGCAGTGCTTGTGGCTGTGGTTGGAGTAGCCACAGTGCCTGTTGTTTTGTCATCAGATCCAGAGACCTTCTCTTTCCCTTGAGGGTACTGAATAGTGTTAAACAGGGCTCTATAAGCATGGGCCAGTCCCCAGCATGTTGCAATGAGTTGTGTCTCTTTGGAGTTGCCAGGGTGAGAACATACTTCTTCCAAATACTTTACTAGTTCTTCAGGATTCTGCACTTGTTCAGGGGTAAAGTTCCAAAACACTGGAGGTCCCCACTGCCCTAGGTACTTGCGCATACAATCCCACACACCCTGCCACTCATAACTATCCAGCCTTGGGGTAGATCTCTGGATGGTATTTTTAAACTGCTTACTGACCTTTATCAAAATGGAAACAACATTCCCAAGAATTATCAATAGAAGTATCTTAACAGCCCAGGGGTGTTCAAGATACAGGAAAGTTGTTGTAATGAAGGAGGAAACATCATAGAAGAAAGCAGCAAAGGTGCCATTCTGTATTTCCTCCACAACAAGCCTCTCAGGGTAAGAAGTATAATTGCTAACTCTCTCTATGAGGTAGTACCCGAAGTACAGTAGTGACTTCTGTATGAAACCCAAATACCAAAGAATGCTCAAGGTCAGGGCTTTGATAAGGAACCTCCCAAGCAAAAGATCATGAATCACTGCAGAGCATAGCACACTACACAAACTGACAGCAAGCTTTAACGCGTGCTGCAAAAAAAAGAACATGGTGCAGATCAGAAGAACTAATATCGTGACCAGCAACTGTTAACAGACTCCTTAATACACTCTGATTAATCTGTTGTTATCTCAAGCCCCACATTGGGCGCCAAAAAGGACTGTCGTGGTTTAGCCCCAGCCAGCAACTAAGCACCACGCAGCCGCTCGCTCACTCCCCCTACCCCGATGGGATAGGGGAGAGAATTGGAGGAGTAAGAGTGAGAAACACTCCTGGGCTGAGATAAGAACAGTTTAATAATTGAAATAAAGTAAAATAGTAATGCTAATAGTAACAGTATAATAATGATAATAATAATAATGATACACGAAGCAAGTGATGCACAATGCAATTGCTCACCACCCGCCGACCGATACCCAGACAGTTCCCGAGCAGCGATCGCTGCTCCCCGGCCAACCCCCCCCAGTTTATATACGGAGCATGACGTCATATGGTATGGAATAGCCCTTTGGTCAGTTTGGATCAACTATTCTGGCTGTGCCCCCTCCCAGTTTCTTGTGCGCCTGGCAGAGCATGGGAAGCTGAAAAAGTCCTTGACTAGCATAAGCAGTACTCAGCAACAACTAAAAACATCAGCATGTTATCAACATTCTTCTCCTACTAAATCCAAAACACAGCACTATGCCTGCTGTTAGGAAGAAAATTAACTCTATCCCAGCCGAAACCAGGACAACCTGAAGCACAATTTCCCCTACCCAAGTTAAGTATGCAGCCGTGTAGATGTTATCCTCCTTTTGGAGCACATCTCCCAGGACACCAACCAGTAAGGAGTCAACGGCACAGCCTGTGCGACAGCAACTTCACGGACTCTGTAAATTATTCCACTGCAAGTGTTAACCTCACACTCCATTTACATTTGGAAAGTTAGTCCTCTTGAACTCACTCCAGGCATTATACAGACTCAGAGGGCTAGATTTAATAAGAACAACTTGGTCAGAGTAGCTTGAATTTATACAAGTACAAAGGGAAGTCGTTAGAGATGCAGTTCACATAAAAGCCATGCATTTATGCATTTCGATTCTGCCCCTTTTTCTACTTTGGCAGAAGAACATGAGGAGAAGAAAAAAAGAAGATCAAAAGCTATGGAAGTTTTTCAAGAAGCCAAGTTAGTTCATAAGACTTTGTTCACAGAACAAAGTAATGTTATTTCCTAAGTTGATGTGGCCTTAAGTGTCTTAAATGTGCCTCGAGCTTGCCGGAGGCAAACTACTACTGCAGACCATCCTACTTCTCGTCTACTTCTTGTTCGTTCATTAGGAGAAGTTTTCCGTGTTGTGTTTTACCTACCTCACTCTTCCCCCTGCTCTGAAAACACTTTAGTTATTTTGAGAGTATGTCTGCAAAATGTGCTTTCAGTGACACGCTCACTTACCTCATACACGTGTATGCACACATACACGTGGACATTAGAGAAAAGGTTTTTGTTTAATCTTTCCTTAAAAACAGTGGTGGTGTGATATCCCTTGCCTGTAGGTTTGCTATGCTTAACAGAACTACCAGCTGTCACTAAATTCATATGCTGTTCATAAATCTAACCGAATTTTTTGGACAGCTGTTCATCTGGGCATAAACACATTCATTCTAATAGCTACATTAGCTCTACAAGTTTATTTGTTTGGTTGTGGTTTTTTAACTTTCACTCAGTATAATTATTTCTGACACTCTCCCATCAAATAAGTTTTTGTTTGTTGAGAGTTTTCTTACTTTCATTTGTTTTAAGCCAATCAAGTACATTTGTTTTCATGGCAGATGCTGTAACATGATGGACAGTCTGTCATAAACAGATGGACTTGGTCTAAATCCATCCTCAAAAAAATGTCCCATCAAGAATGAAGAGCTGGTCTCCTGGGAGTATCAGTCAATACGCAGCACACCTTCCCCAATGTCTAGTCAGCACAACGCCTGGGCAAATTTCAAACAAGCGATAATGGGCATAGTCAATAATAAAGGGAAACAGCAGTGGTATTTTACCCAAAATACAGCAGTCTGCTTATCTTCAGGCATAAGCTATCCCTATTACGGGGTATTGATAGGACTACAAATATAGCACGGAGAAAAAGGTAGGATAATATGGGAGGGAGTGAGCAGGTGGGGATTGGGTTTGGATCACAACTGCTACAGTCGGAGAATAATTCAGTAAATGATCACGGAGCCAGTGAGACTTGTCTCTGTCTTACATACCTATAAATCCAAAGCCAGCAAGAAATGGTAATCTATATTCAGCACAGAAGACATTCTTCTCAGTGCTAAGGGGAAGGGGGCAAATTTCAATTCTATTGACTCAGAAGCATTTGACTGATCTTCTGAAGCAGATTGCCTTTTCACTTCTTCCTGAGGGTCACTATCTTTCACTGTTCATGAGACCGAGCATGACTACCTAGTAGCATCATTAGTAGGCAGCATGATTAGCTACTGGCTACAGTATAGTTAAACAACTTGTTATTTGTTTTGTCTGAAAATTCACTATTTTTTGATACCTTGAGATTCTAGCAACTTGACCATAAAGCACTCATGTATTTGTTCATTTCTTTGGATTTATGGGTGCCCTGAGCATCTATGCTACATAAGCATCCGAAATAAATCCCTGTGTATTAAAGTGTGGTTAACTTCTCTGGGATGATTTATCCACTTCTATAAAACATAGTATGAGTTCATAAAGTAGAAAAATTATCATTATTAATGATCATGTCAGTCAGACAGCAGCAGAATAGTTTGGAGCTCCTGGTTTGGTCTATCTTCCACTTAAACTAGACCGAACAGATAAAAGGATGAAGGGGAAAAGATGCAGAACACAAATGGAATTTTTGAAGTATGAAGGCTGGCTCACATTTCTGTGTACTTGTTTCAATTTCATTACAGAAGCATGCATAGGTTAAAGAAAAATGAAAGTGGGGCAGTAGAAAAAGGAAGAGGGCAGTGAAATAGATAAAAGAAAGGGAGAAGTGAATAATAGTGAAGGATAGAAGACTGAAAGCAGAAAGTGCTATAAGACAAAGATGGCAGAACAGAACTGAGAGGTAACAAGGATTATTCATTACTTCGGCTGCCTTCTGGTGATAAGGGCCAAGTACAGAGAAGTGCAGGCAGCGTCCGGCAGATCAAACTGTATTTGCAGATTCTCAGTATACAGCCATCCTAGTAAGAAGTGGCAGATGAAGTTTTACACAATTACCAACAACTTTGAAATTCTAACAGAACTGATCCACTAAATAAGTTTCCCTACTTCCCTGAAGAAGCCAGTAACGTGCATAAAAACTCGTAGCATACTAATCTGTTTCTCAACGCTGGCACTCTATGGCTTAAGATGCTTTTACTAACACTAATAATGTTCCACTAGATCACGTGAACTAACCACAGTTGAACAAAAAGGCCCAAAAGCTTCATACATATTTGTGATTTGATCCAGAGAAGAACACTAGTCCTGCTAGGGGTAGAGATGATGTTGCAGCAATAGTCATTTTGCATACTTGACCTCGGTGGCCCTTAGCAACAAACAATGGTGGATGAATGACTCCTGTAACCTAGAACAATATGGAAGACCACATTCTTTTTACATCTCAAAATAAGGGAAAACTGTATTATGTAATGTTTATACACCAAAATTCGGACATGTGATCAACCAACCCGCCACTGGATGTCACTGTTCTTTGAGAGCAGAAAACATTTTAAGGGAGATAAAGGAAAAAAAAAAAAAAAAAAAAAAAGAAGAATGAAAAACCCCACCTGTTTTCTACAGACTTAAGATGTAGAACATTCAACACACTTAGATTAAAAACTAGTTTTTATATTCTTCCTCTTAGCTTCACTTCCAGAAAGGTTCTGTTTAGTAGGTGGACATCTGAAAAGAGCTCTGCAATTTGCTTGCATAAAGCCAACCAGACAACTCTACTGTAAAAGCATTCCTCAGGTAATTCAGACACTATCTGAAAGAGATGGCACAGAAAAGAGCAAGTGGATTTTCCATTATTCCAATGCATTTACTATGTTCTGATGGACTATTTTGATAAGGAAAGGAGGCACAAATCAATTTGGATTTTACATTCCATTTAATTGCATATACATCGTAGTATTTTGAGGCTTTCTGTGCAATCTGTAAGCTTCCATTAGCACAATAAAGCTGCTTGTATCAGTTGCACCACCATAACCCATTTTTCTAAGAAAGATCTATCTTTGCATCTGGGAATCGGAACAGAATTTTTGGTTGAAGATTTCTAGGGCTTGAATCAAGATCCACTAGACATTATAATTAAAGCCTTTCTTTCTAATCTGCCAGAATGAAATGCCTTAAAGCGAGCAGAAATTTTCCCATATACTTTCTCTTGTTAATACAGAGATGAAGTAAAAATACTGCATCAGAGCAGAATGAATTTTACAGTATTTCAGGACTGCCTGCCACTGTGGTGGAAGCAAAGCAATACAGAATCTCCTGTTTTACCAGCGCAGATCTGGCAGCCATCCGCACCGTTCCAGAACACATTATGACTCATACATGAGAGAGATACATTATTCATCAGATGTTCCAGGGCTGCTTCCATTCTCTTGTGTAAGAGGCGAAAAGCTGTGTCAGCAAGGGGGCTGCTCAGTAAATTCAGTTCTGTGCGAGGAGGCATCTTGGCAGAGATGTGGGTCCTTAGATGAGGATCCTAACGCCAGGGGACCCGGCAATCCAACAGCACGCAACGCTCAGCTCCGTGGAGCAGCAGGTTGCTTACAGAATTGTCATCTTTTGCTGCAAGGTATTCCTAGAGCACTCCTTATCATCTGTAGTTTGGAGGTGTAAGTATCCTGGGAGTCTTGATGGTATTTTATGGTGTTTGTGGAGTCAAGAAGATTCATCACCGATACTGCAGATCATTGAAAATTTAAAATGACATTTAAGAGGAAGGCAGAGGTGAGAATCATGCTGTCTGTTTCCAGTCACTTTTTTAGGTCTCTCAACAGGATAAAATGCAAAATAGAATGACTATGTTCCAAAAATATGAGTTATTCATACATGGTAAGAGATGTAGTGAATTCCAAAAGCCACAGAAGGAAGTTCTGGAAAGCCTCCTTGCCTCTTCACTTGGGGAACGAGAGAGTTGGGGATAGAGAATATTGTCACTAAGACAACTACCGTGTCTTCCAGAAGCAGCTTTAGCTGTTGTAGACACCTGTCTCTCCCTTCATGACACCAGCTACCCACCATGCTTTCCAGGACTGTGGCAGAGGTGAAATAGCAATAATAATTTTGCTGTTGTCAGGCCATAGTCTCACAACTGCTTGTGGAAACTGGCGTTTCATGTTCCAGCTGCTGAGAACATAATTTTCTACCTACCATCAGCTCACAAATCTTCTTCAGTAGAAGAACCTTTCCCAAAGTTTCACCATGGCAGTACTCTGAAATATCCCTGGGTGACTGATTTTGTCAAGTCTAATCATCTCTGACAAGACAGCTGAGATTTCAATTTGCTTATATCTGGGCTACAGTTTGCTCAGGAATGAGCTTTCAACATTAGGGAAGACTGTGTATAAGGGCATTGCATTGACTGCAAAGGCTTGGTGATCAAATCACCTTTTTCAGGACAATGCCAAGGAGACTCCCTTAATCAGTGATCCATGTAATTACTTTTCCATGTAGATTGAACTTGAGAACTGTTCACTAATGCTCTAAGTATGTGGATATCAGTGTTTAAATATCCACAATCATAAATACTGCCAGATGCAAAATTTTCCAATGGGTTTTGTTTGGATATAGTGGCATAAAATATGCAGCAATATAAAGACACCAGAAATCAGAAGACTGCTCTGCAATAGAGATGAAATATTGGTGGGAGTTGTGACAGTGCTCGATTTCTGCTGGGGACTTAAAGCTGATGACAGCCCCGCACACGCCCAAATCAGTGCTCTGATCACTGGAGTACTGGTTGTTCTCGTATCAGTGTTTTCCAATGAAAGGAAAATTTTGTCACTAAGCATAACCTATAGAAAGTAAAATACAAAAATAACTCCAGGAGAAAAATGTATAGTTATAATAAAATCAGCAACAAAAAATCTAAACCCTCCAAGTCAGTTTTCTTCTCCCTGGACAGATAATTTCAAAATGTCAGAGGCTCCCTTTGCTGAGCCCCAGAGACAGGACTGTCAATCTGAGAGGCCAAAGCGGAAGGCCAACAACACTCTGTGCCTTTCATTTTATGTCACTGCTTCTGAAAAACCAAACACATTTTTATGCAGATATGAAACAACATAAAAACATTAAAAGCTTTATGAGAGATACATCTTTTTTACGTATGGTTTTTTCATACTTAGCATCTCAGTAAAAGACAGAGCAACTACACGAAACAACAGTAGACTTTTCAGTACTGCTAATATACCCAATGATTATATTTGTCCATTTTTATCACCCAAATAACTCATTCACCCCTGTGGCCAGCATTCATTTTTATCTGTACCTAAATAAGACTTTAGTTTGAGAAATAAAACCCCCTACCTTGGATTGTTCATGCTGTACAAGATTATCAACTGGTAATCGACTTTTTCATATGTGATAGGGACCTCACACCATATATTAGTCAATGCTCAGTCCAAGACCATTTACATGTTTGATGTGGTATCCAGATTAAATGATGGTGTTTCTCACACTTCAAATATTCTAATATTCCCCAATTCACAGGTATTGAAACAAAGCACAAAGAAAGCGTGTACTCCTCTTGAGAGATAAAAACACGTTAGTTCCGGTCACAAAAACAGTAAAGAAAGTAGTGTATCCCTGTACCCACCCTGATAAACTGTACCTCCCAAGGCTTCAAGTTCTCCATACAAGCTCAGGGATACCGGCATTACATGCTAAAAATACCCAAAGCAACTTGCCTAAAGGCACCCGCAATGTTCTGTACCCAAAGATCCCAACTGCACTCAAATCTGCTGAGTCCGAACCTAACCATTAAATAAGACCATTCTTCTGCATTAATTCTGTTCTTGCACACATGAACTAATCACAATGGGAATCCACCACAGTCATTATTTCTTTGGCAGTAGGAAACTTTGGTGATACCGGTTGAACTGTCTGAGACCTACCCTGGGAAGGTGCACGATGATTATTTGTAACACGGACATTCATGAAGCCTAGCGCGTATCTACAGCTGACACCTACTGCCACGGATTCCCTATTAGCCAATGCCTCTACACCTAGGGATATTCTGATTATCAAAGGTGCATACCACCACCATTTCATTTACATGTCGATACTAGATTACTTTGAGAATCTAAACTTAAGTGGTTTAGGGGCCATCTTTTAGTCCTCTAATGGGAGGCGAATTTCACTCCCAGTGACATACTGAATTTGAAAAACTCATTATTGCTTCAGAAGCTTCAGCAGAACCATTATTTAAGCTTACTGGCTTGGTCTTCTAGCTTTTATGTGTGCAAAGTAATAATAACAATGCCATCAAGTGCAGTTCTAATATGCCTTGCAATTATGGCACCAAGCTCTAATTACACTGTTATTGTTATTTTTTATGATGAGAATTTCACTTTTTTTTTTTTCTTTTTTTTTAGTTCTAGGCAATAGGAAACCACACAGAAAAGCATGGTTGTGAATTTTAATTGCTGAGCCTTAATCACAAAAAATAGTGAGAAAGGGAATTAGCCAAATACAGTGTACAGAAAAAATTACTCATATCTATGCAGTTTGCCATAACGACATCTGGGACTGTCAAAAATGGCAGTTGAGACTCTACAGGATGAAACTTTGAAAAATATGTACGTTCTGAACTCCAGCTAAGTTTAACAATTTTTCTGCACTTCTAATTCTCAATACCAAAGTCTTTGCAGTAGGTCGTAAGACAAAATACACCCCCCCCCAAACCAGGTTAGAACTTCAGCTGATGGAAGTCCGCACTCCACTGATTTCAATGGATAATAGAGAGCAAATAAAGATTCAGTCCCAACTATTAAACATGGGGTTTACCAAATTTAGGGTGGCCTAAATTTGACATTCAAGATGGCAAGTAAGTGAAAGACTATGGTATTCCTAGAAGAAAACACATTTATACAAGAAATGGTTCCCTTTGCTGGAGTTTTAATTCACTTGATAATGCTTTTTAAAAGCATTTTCATTTTTTTATTTTTAACGTAGTACGCTGCGTTCTGTGAACACCAAAACCTGAATTTAATTGTAGTTACAGAAATATAAGTCGGCACCCGCTACTTCTATGCAGCACGTCACGTCACATTTTTTCCCTGTTATATACTGAACTATACCAAAATTAATTTTAGGGCTGTGCACATTTTTTAACAACATTTTAAAACCTGAACAGCTGACAACAGTAATGTAATTTCATTTTTCACATCATCTAAAATTGCTAGAGAAAATTTAATTCAAAGTCCATTTCCTGCAAACTGTATCACTTACTTTTCTCACAATGATGTTTTCTAGGAGCAATCTCCTTGGTACTGTTGAGAATTTCCTGTTTCCAGAGAATTCTCTGTAATTCAGAGCAGATTACAAACTTCAAGAGGGGGAGAGAAAAAAAAAAAAAGAAAAAGAAAAACAAAACAAAAAAAAACCCACAGTAAAGATGAGGAGGAAACAATAAAAATGGAGCCAAAAAGGTATAAAGTCAAGCATTACAGAAATGACTGTAGTTCCTGTGAGATATGTTCTCCAGATGGTTTAGTACCAGAGGCAATACACTACTCTTTAGATGTACTTTATGCTTCTTCAAGAAAAGATATCCAGTGTTTCCCCCCATTTCTGCACCGCCTGTTTCCCAAGAGTATTACTCCATGAGTAGTGCTCTCAACTTAGGAGACATACATAATTGCTCCTCCCTCTCTCACGCCTGCTTGCATTCTTCCTCCATACAGCACATTACCTTCATAACTTCCAACCATTTACTGACTCATCAAACATGTTCAAGCCTCATAAGTCTCACTAGAAGTGAAGTATTTCCTTAGTAGTCATTCAACCTTTATAGCATGAACTGTTTTTTTCTTTTCTTTAATGACCTGAATTTGGAGACACTGATATTCATGCTACTGTAGTATACTTTATTTCTCTAATACATTTTATGGGTAAGAGGTGATTAATTGCTGGAACAGTTCTACATAAAACTGCTAAGAATTTGCAATTGCTATTGCAACTACTAACAGTCTTACTATTATAACCACAATATCCAAGAGAAAAATGCCTTAAGGAACTTCTTTAGTTATTTGTTTCACAAAAGCCCTGGATATTTTTTTCTAATTTTATACTGTAAAATAAGAAAAAAAAAAAAAAAAAAGGGCTTATGTCTCCAAATAGTCTTTATTATTAAAGTCATAAAAAGGTATGTTGTTTTTGTTAGTAGTTTGTCCCCTTTCAAAGATTAGCAAATACTCAATTTCTCGTGACATTTCTTTTTATCATCCTATAGTATGTTAATAGAGAAAATATTTATTACTTTCTTGTCCTATCAAACATTCTATATATGAAAAACAAAATAGGTAAAAGGGACAACCTGGGAGGTCAGAGACGAGACAACAATACTGGCTTGTGAAGCCTGAGCTGCGAATCGTTATCTGGGCTGCTACTATCTAGAGCTTATCCTGTGTATCTTGAATGCTTTAGTCTTCCTTGCTGTATTTTCCATAGATATATTCATTACAACTATTTCACTGTGAAGAAGTCACTGATGTTGAAGTCTTGTCTCTAGCAGACAGTGCAATCTATTGTATACAATCTTTCCTAATGCTTCAAGTTTACTCATGAGACAAAGCGCAGTCTGGATGTAAGCCGGTACACAACCCTAAAATGAAATCTATTTTCAGCTGCTTATATGAGGGATGAATTGAAATCCAGGTATACTAAAGTGCAGCTGAAGAAAGTTTGCTGGGCAAAGTGATCACACAATTTCTTTTTATTCTTTCCTAGATAGCTTTCCTGATACACTATTTCTCTTTTTTTTTTTTTTTTTTTTTCTTTTTTACTTTTGGCTCTTAGGAGTAGTGTATAATAATAAAAAATTGTATTATTAAGCTGGATTCAAATCTACTTTGAGCTTTTATTTCATCTTCTGCATTGCTTTTGCTTCTTCATTGTGCAAATTTAAGAGTAAGCCAAGTGCTTAAAGTTTCAAAGATGTTAGTCACATAACTATATATCAGAGCATGACAGAAATCACACAAAGATCAGAAGAAAACCTCAAAAGAACTCATCTGAAGGAACACAGTTTCCCAACTTGGCAGTATTTTACATTACAAGACAGTATATTACTAATATGTCACAGGTGAAATGCAGGTGAAAAATTTAGATTGGAGGGTTAATAACATCATTTCCACATTGTAGTAGGCAACCTTGGGCAACTTCAGCTGTGCTTGTACAGCCACAAGAGGTCAAGTATTTTAGTTTTTACAAATAATGAAACACATCCCGAACACTGCTCTTTCCTCCTCTACATGGGAAATTCATAAACGGGAGGACGAAGTATTTCTTGGGGCTAACCGGGATATTGTGAAAATACAAAATTGTATCAAATATTTCACCTTCTCTTTTCTCATAGCCGATGTAGTAACAAACTTCTGAGTAAAGGCCTTTGCATGTAGAGACATCCTCAGACTACAAGTGATTAGGAAAAATAAAATCTGCCCCGTGCTACGTCTTTCAAAGAATCCAGAGAAGGTCTGAAACCTTTTTGCGATGCGGTTATTGTAAAATAGGCCACAGAGGGGCACCTTCCAGATCTAGAAACGGATTCCACTGCAGCCTGGGGGTGGGCTTCCTTTCCAGTGCGACGATACTTTTGGTGAGAAGGCCCAGGCTCTGAAGAACTGGACTTGGTTCTGCGATGCTGGCAGAGTCTCAGTGCTCTTCAGGGGCCAGTCCTGATCCTGGGGGTGCGGCAAGAGCAGGGGAGAGCGGACAGACCGGACAGACCGGACACCCTCCCTCGCCTCCGGGCTCTGCCACGCGCCCTCACCGCAAAACCGCCTCTCATTTTTCTGTGCTGCAGCCCTCCACCTGGAGAATGGGAATAAGGCTAACTAATTTACTACACAAAATGCCACATTACCAAGCAATTACATGAAAATCTCAAAAGCAAATAAAACTAATCTCATAGCTAACTTCTGTATTACTGCTTTTAGCCTGGCGATTAAAGCCTGCAGGGTTAGAATGGGAATTGTTCTAGCTCACTTCTCTAGAGACAACAGTGAGCTCTAGCCATGCTCTTACTAATTTCCAGATATTTATACTGCATTTCTTTAAAAAAAAAAAAAAAAACACCCAAAAAACCCCCCACAAAAAACATGTAATAAGCACCTGGGCTTCAATGGACCACAGTCAAATTTCAAGCTCTATGAACCTCAGCACAATTTCTACCTACTTTAATTCAAAATTATTTTATTAGGTCAGTGGAGTTCCAGTCATTTACATCAACTATAAAACACTGAGGGACAAAACTGGGAAAGAGCTGCAAGGACCTTCAGTAAGTACAGACACAGCAAGCCACACATGCTACATGGCCTCGCTGCATTTTGACAAGAAAGGGGTTAAGTTCAGTCACTTCAACATACTTGCTAGGTCTCTACTAAGGAACTGTAGTAAAATAACGTGAAGGATCACATAAGAAATTCTTAGATAAAAAAAGTAAATTGAAAGAGTCCCTTTCCATTAACTCTATTCTAACATGGCGCATGGAAGATGAACACAACATGAAATGCTAGATATAAAAAGTGGGGCATATGTAAAATAGTTCTTCAAGCAAAATAAGCAAGCTATGCTGTTTTGCTGAAAGTACTCCAGCAGTCATGGTGGGTTTTCCTGTTATCTGATGCCATAGCAACAATAATCCATTTTAAAAATTGTAGTAAGAAGGTAATATATTATCATGACAGCTGCGTTAAATGACTGCCTCTCCTGTGTTATGCTCTTGACTTTACACAACAATGTTAAGATGTTTTTTAACCAAGTTTTCAAGATGAAAATAACATGGTGTCAAAATATTTTTTCTAACCAATCAGCACTATTGAAAAACATCACTGAGCTTTGCGTTTCCATGACAACTAGTCTCAAATGTTACAAAACTGCACCAAATTTACTTACAAAGAAGGGTTCTTACAAGAAAAAGTGGTTCATGTAACACACTATACCATACAAACTTACGTCTGCAATGTATGCTCACAGCAAAAACTGTACTGGTGATGTTTACATTTTCTAGATTTACATTTCTTCTAGGAACTTTTAGTGCTTGGTAGGGACATAATAGACTTTGTTTCTTCTCTGTTTTAATAAAATACAGATTTAGCTATGGATCCTTGATTACAAAGTAGCTGCAAAACCTATAAACGCAAGAATTTGAAACTCACTTATTTCCATCAAACAGCTATTTTGGCCTGGATGGACAGCTATGCAATTAAAAGAAAAAAATTATTATTCTATAGTTTCCCTGTGTTTTTCCTGTGGGTATTTGCACCACCATCAACAGCTGAGGAAAATCAACTTCATTGCTTCTTCTAAAGGCAGCTCATCTTGTGATTCCAATGATTTGTGGTTAAGGAAAATAATCCCCTTAATATACTGGCAGAGAAGTCTTATCAAACACGGTCTGCTATGGGATTAACGATTTATTATCAAATCTAAAATCACTCAGATTAGTGGCATAGTGTGATTAGTGGAATAAACATCATCAGAGTATTATAAACCAAAAAACAAATTTCATTTATAGTGGATTTGCAAATAACCAATTACAATTTACAATCCATTTACAATGGCTTACTGTGTACTTTAAGAGTTTTTTTGTATTAACAGTTGGATAGGAAAAAACCCCTGGATTTCCAGTACTATTCTACCTACCCTGTTAGTAAAAAAACTCTTAAAGCACACAGTAAAATAGTAATGACAGTGCTTAAATTAGGTATCCTTTGACAATTAACTTGAACTTCTAATAAAGTAGTACTATCCTTCTTCAGTAACGCTTATGCATGTTCAGGGACTGTGAGAACTACAAAAGGAATCAGAAAAAGGGGGTTATAACCTGTATGAAGTGAAGTGGAAAGTCAAGGATTTAGAATAATGACTAACTTTTAAATGGTTATAGAATATTCTTCTAGCTCACCTTTCCACAGATGTGAATTTCTTGTGATTAAAAAAAAGAATTTTGATGTTCCTAACAAATGGGTTCAAAGTCAGTCAGAATCTCGGTTTTAATTGGTTGGCATAACCCAAGCCGGTACTTTACTACAATATGGACATCAAATCAAATATAAAAGAGGTATCAGAGAGCTGCTACATACATGATTCTTTATTAATAGGACTTATTACATCTGTCATTCTTGTGACCTCCACTAGAAACGTTAAAGAATAGTATTTTTCATGACTGAAATAGAATGAGAGAACTCTGAATTTGTGAGCTTTATCCAGAGGTTCATTTTATGACTGGTATTGCTTTGAGAACAGCAATCAATCTTTCCAAAAGTGCCTTCAGAAAGTGACGGTTACATTCTACTCTGGCTAGGATTCTCTGGGAAAGACTGCTGAAAAACCTACCCACATGGCAAAGCAACAGCGCAGAAGAGTCATTCCAAATGATTTCTATGCATATCATTAAATGAAAAAAGATTCCCAAATCCTCACATGTATTTGTCTGCCCAGTTGGCAAGTTCCAGTGAAAGACAATTGTATGGCAAAGAACAGGATTCCATGAAGCACACTGTGATCAGTGTAAGCAAAGTATGAAACATAAAATGTTTCTTTGCATTGATTTCACTACATCTTGCAATAATGATTCCAGCCTCCTTGACTGACTCTAAAAATTACAGCACACGTTTTCAGTGCCATGTCTATACCATCACATGAATTCCGGCACAAAGTACTGTTACCAAGTATCCTTCAGAAAGCGACATTAAACCCCCATAAAAAGCGACCAGAGAAAACATATTCCGGTTCTGTCTGGATGATAGAAAATAGCAACAAACCAAGCAACCCCCCCCCGAATGAGGAATTCTGAGGAAATGACATTGTTTTATATGGATAAAAGGAAGAATGTGCTACTGTACCTTGGCTTGGCAGTAACCTGACGACTGAATTGGCCTCTGTCAGATGCGCACAAGGCCCTGGCACTTGCTCTTGGCAATATTCTTATAACCTTCTTAAGAAATACCACGAATTTCCTTCTATTTAAGACTTATGGTCCACAGTTCATTATTTATCAAGTAATTAACTGCCAAAACAGTCACTGTGAGTTAGCTAACTATAACCATATGTGCTCTACATATGGAAGGAACAGGTAAAGAAACCTTTTTCACACAATGGCAGCATCACAGAATGGTGAACTTAGTTTCAATACTCCCAAAACTGAAAGAATTGTATTGAAAACAATTTGAACATTCTACCTTTTTTCCTAACTGCTCTAAGTGCTTTGGATGCCAAAACCAAATGAGCATGGCTTTTCTTTGACTGTTTAGATGCAAAAGCAACCTTATTCACTCCTATACACAAGAAATCGGTTAAGTGTCAACAGCAATCTTTCAGTAAGTGTTCCTGACTCACGCAATATGAGACAGTTTCCATTTTGGAGTTTGAAAGGATAGCCAGTGACCTCTGAAAAAGCTTTTTGAGAAAGCAGAATTGTTTGGGATTTAAGAACCAAACCAAACAAAAAATCCCGGATACGGCAGCAAGCTTTTATTCCTAGAAGTCTTTCTCAATTAAAAAAGCCTGTAAGACCATGCAACATAAATATTCAACCACTGAAAATGATGCAAAAGTACCAAACATTTCTGCTGGTCAACTCAACCTTCTCACTGCCTTGCTAGCCCATGTGTTGATCCCATTAAAGCATACCGGACATTGGAATGGAAGTACATAAGCACTCAGTCAGGCTACAGGTTCCTCTGTTCTGTCCTCAACAGCAGCAAACTGTGGATCCATACAATTATTTGACGCTGTGGCTGCAGAACAAGGTGAGCATGCAATGATATCTCTCTAAAACAGGTCTCCCAACCTCCAGGGAACTGCATGACAAGGAGTTTTTGAGCCAGAAGATACTAGTTAGCTCTGAATAGATTTTTATGTGTTTGTGTACCCCCATGTAATCTTTCATCATGTTCTTGTGGCAGAGTTCCCTCTCGTTTGAGCACACTCTTTTCTTTCTCCTGAGGCTGGCACCTTTTAATTTCAGTTGACGTGCCCTACTTCTTGTCTGAAAAGAGACAGCGAACATCATTCCCAAGAGGTCTTCTCTATGCGATGCATGGCTTGGACACCTCTGCCATCCTTTCTCCTGGCTGAAGCACCTTGGTGCGTGTCATTAGTCCTTGTATGGAAGCCTTTCCACACACTTGAACATCAATTTCAGCTTTCTCTGCAACTTTCATTATACTATGCTCTTTTTTAAATGGCAAGAAACAGAGGTACATGAAGTATTCAAAATCCAAGTACACCATAGATTTACAAAAGAGCTTAATAATGTTCGGGGGGTGGGGGTTGGTTGGTTTTTTTACTCCTTTTCTGACAAATCCTAATGTGACATTCTTTTGGGGCATTTTTGAGAATTGAGCTAAAGTTTTCCCAACATGCTTCAATCAGTTAATTCATTTTACTGGGTTAATGATTTCAACAACAAAATCATCCTCCTCCTGAACCTCCTATGGCAACATGGCACCTATTCTCTGCCTGCACTGCCAAGAACAAATGCATTGTTGGGTTTATTAATGTTACCTGAAGCAATCTGTTGGCCTCACTGCCTCCAGCAAGTGGGCATGCCAAATCCACAACAGAAATAACTGCTTTAATGTCTTTGTCTTGTTGGGATCTTCATTTTGCTAACTGCCCCCTCAAAATCTGAGAAATGAATTGAACTCACAAGCTGAATAGTAAAAACAAACAAACAGAAAAGATAAATTCCTACTGTGCTTTTGTTGTTTCTCAACCTCTTCAGTAAGATACTCTCCACCAATACATAAGCAAACAACAAACCTTATTAAGCCTCTTTTATATGTAGGCCATTTAACTTTCTTCTACATTCCTCCGATGACTTCGCCCTACCTGCATCCTTGCCAAGCCACTAAGACAAATTAAAGAGGGAGGGACACATTTTCTAGGAGATAGTTTAATATATTCTCATCTTTGCCCTGTACAAGACTTTTACCACCTTCCCACAATTACTCTTGGGGATAACACAGGAGCAGAAGGAAGGGTTGGTGGGGTTTTGTCTCTACAAACAGTGCTCCAAACTTTTTTCATCAGTTTGGCCAGAGAATCTGGTCTCTACCCACCAGTACCTAGGATTACATTTCAAATGTGATAATTAATTGCCAGAATTACAACCACACTGACATAAAAGGTAAAGCCAGATGCTCCCTTAAAAATTATACACAGAACCACGTTCACCGCTGCCTACTGTCCAGATTTTTGCAAAGGGCTTGGGAGGACTACCCCCTCCAGTGACTGCCCGATGCCACCACCTCGGAGCTGCCGCATGGAACTTTTGAAGCACAGATGGAATTCTGCAGAGATGTGGAAGCACACGTGGAATAGGCTGAAATGAGCTTAATGCAGAAACAAATGTTTGGCAGTTCAAGACAATGATCGTGCAGCTTTTTGTGCAAATTAAGCACTTCTCAGGGTTGATTAAGGCTGCTTTTATGCAGAATTCATAAAGACACTCATGAATAAAAATGACTTGCTGGACTTTGGTCTAGGGTAATCACTCGGTCTCTGGAGAGACAACTGCAGTAGAAGCAGGAAATCTTCTGGAATATCATATGTTAAGCATCTTTAACATTTTAAAACTCAAAATATTCTTAATCCCACGTGTAGAATCAGACCCACACTGAAGTCACTCGTCTTCTGCCTTTCTCAGGCCTTTAATACAGCTAGGCAATTGAGAGAAAACAGTTTCAGTTAGAGCAATTTTTATAGGCAAGTTATAAATCTCTGAAACCAGGAGTTTATAATAGCAACACTGACATAACTGTAATACAGCTTGACTATAATAAATCAGTCGCTTGTCCTGTAAGTCACATGTTCTATAAATCAGAAATTTGGAATGTAAATCTCAGCACTTGTTCATAAATCAGCAATACTGACCACCAGTAGGAACAATATTTCGGCAGTAAATCACATTTGGCAAAGATATTCCCCTGTGTTAATTCACTTAAAAAGCGCTTGAAGTTGCATTTCAGGGACTCTCCCTGTGAAGCTCCTGAAGGCGCCTGGTGCAGCCGGTGTTAGCGCAGACCCAAGAACACAGCCGCCTCTCCGCAGCGGGAGACAGCTCGGGCTGTGCAGAGTAACTCGTTAGTCCAGGGGGATGCTTTGTAAAGACGTTTCTGTTACTAATATTAGCGTCACAATAGCAGTTAGGACCCAAATAGACATCTGAAACTTGATTAACACCCCAGGTTCCTGCACACTCTGCATGCCTACTTCAAAATCCAGTGTTCTTCCTAACCAGCTGAAGCCCACGCAGCCGTGTTCCCACCGCAGTCAGCGTCTGAGCGGGAGCGGGAGGTACGCACACAGTCTCAGCAATACCTCTGCTAGTACTGCAGACCTCTCCCAAAAAATAATTTCCACCTGAAAGGTACGACAACAGGCATGGGATGTATAGGGAAATGCACGTAATAGGGTAAAACGATGAGGCTGAAAGACAGAAATATGCTGTTACTGGTTTTGGCTCATTAGTTACTATCCAGCTTCATGCTACAGCTCTTGTAATCCCATCTCTGCATTAACAACTACAATTTTCAAGTACGTATCAAAAGTTTTGCCTTAGAAGGAAGAAAACAGCATGACTACAAGAAGTATTCTGTTATTTTCTAGTTTGCCAGTGCAAATGTGCCAACAGTTTTCTGTAAAACAAACAAACAGGAAAAAGCCTATGAAACTGAATTTCAAACTTGTAAAACCTCTTCTAGTACAGTGAGCACTTTGTAGATAACACTTCTTTCTCACACACGTGTTTAACGTGAAGTGTATTTCTAAGAGAAAGCTATCCATCTCTTCAGTGCCATCAGGAAACACATACACGCACATGTTCCTTTAGAGCAGTTCTAATATTCTCTGTCTGCTGAACTCAGGAAGGGTCATCAGGGTTCAGGCTTAACTTTTCTTCCCTCCATCCTTTGATACACACAGAAGATGAGGGAAAAGCTACTTGTTCTGTATTACTGAATTTTGAAGAAATTATTGCTGAGAAAGACCATTCTGCATCAATAAATAACAATGCAGAATGAAAAAAGTTTCTTTCCTTAGTAGAATTATTTATTGCCTCTAATTTAAACCAGTGCAATTACTGAGAGTTAAGATTAACTTTGCTCTCTTTCCTAAACTACACCTAATTCCATAGTCTCTTACAGTTTCTATGGATGCGAGATGGAGATTTCTCCCGTGGAAACATGTAACTTTCAAAAGACACACCTGATACCGCTATAGGAAACAATGCACCAGAAGAATGTATTTTCTGTTCTTAACACTCCTGCTTCTTCAGTTTATAGGAAACGTACCTACATGCTGGCTTGGCAACGGAGCTAAGTTACAAACCAAACTCATCTCCTCTCCATCTACTTGCAATTCTGGTGGCTAAAATGAGAAAGAAATTAATGCCATTAAAAACACACCTCCAGATCTCCCAGGAACTTCGTACATGCAGAGTGGGATTCCAGGAATGATAAAATGTTTGCCCTTGAGGAGCACACTCCAAACATGCCTGCCATCGCCTTTCCCAGGGCACTACAGATGTAACTAAATGCGCAAATAAAGGGCGGGGGGGATTCTGTGGAGACATTAATCTTGATAACATGGCCTTGTGCAGTCAACCAACAGCTGAGAAGGCCCGATAAATTCTTTTTGCTCCACAATCTTCTTCTGATGCCTCCTGTACAGGCAACATTAGGCATAATATTTCACAGCAGTTATCAGCAAGGAGGAATTTGGACGGTATGTTGCAGCTCCCCCCCTGCCCCCATCAATGTAGGTTCATGCTCTGGAGGCAGGAGAAGAACTTCTGTGGGATTATGGACTATGAATTACCAAACTGCCTTATCCAGAAAATGAATGCACAAAATAGAAAACGGTAAATTAACTAGAATATCATGTAGAATCCTTGTGTAATTACAAGTTCAGATAGCAAGAATGATACAAAGTCCCTAGTTAAACAGTATTTTCACATTGGATTTTTGAGTTGCAAACTAGCCTAGCATGTTCTGTTAAAAAAACCCAACCTTTATTTTTTCTCTAGCAACTCTGAGATGTGTTTGAGGTTCTAGTATTTGTGGTATGTTTATAAGAACATTCTTACAAGATGCCGATTGCCTATGTTTGAATGACTTTACCTTCACAAATAACTGGGAAAAAGGGAGTTATCTGGGGAAATATCAAGCAAATTTAGTGTAAAGCTTGCCACGCTGTAATGAAGTAATTACGAGTATCTATAGTTTGCCTTCACAATACGCAATTTCAATCACAAAGTTTGTGATCTAACAGGTGCTGCTGCCTATAAATTGCTGAGAGACACTTTCTCCGCTTTTGCCGGAGCTCCTTCCTGGTGCACACTGCTTTATGGAACATGTAGATGGAGAGATGTGGAAGGGGAGCAAGCCCTGTAGCAAACACATGTTTACACAGTTCAGGTTCATAAAAATTCTATGGTATGTTAGAGGTTGTGTTTGTGTCTTCGAATCATTTCAAAATATTTTGAAACAGTATTAAAATCTCTGCCGAGCAATACATTTTAAAGATTCACACAGTCTGACAAACTAAAAAAAAAAAGTATTCTGAAGAATAACCTTTGATTCCAAAGGGAATTTGTAACTGTGCAAAGGAAATTGAAAGTATTTGATAGTTATTTGTAAAGAATTATGTCCAGACTTCTGAAGGATTTTAATAGCATGCTATAATGTGGATAAAATATTTCTGCCATATAGGTATTTCCAAAGAATCTCTCAAGGATTCTCAACCAATCTCTAGTAATTGAAAAGATTATAAAACTGTTTCTGAAGTACAACCGAAAACTGTTAAACGCGTGTAACTGCACAGGGAAGGTAGCTCCTTTTACAAGCTTATTTCTCTAACAGAGGTTAGACTGCTCCAGTGCTTACTACCTTCTGATACTCCAGAGGTGACTTTTTTGAATACAGCATCTAAATGAACTGAAGTTTTCATGTGTATGAAGGAGAGGATAAAGAAGATAACGAAGGAGAGGTAAGCTCATTGTCACCAAGGTGTTAACTTCACTTGAGCTCATCTTTTTTCTCAGACAGGTCATTATTTTTTCTGAGTTATTCCTCTAGTGGATAAAAAAAATTAAATACAATTTATAGAGGAAAGCAAAACAAAACACGGAGAGGCTACAGTTTTCTGGAAATCATATATTTACTTCCCCTCCCTCCCCGCCCCCCCATCTCTCCGTGGCTTTAATGTCCAGGATACATTAAGACTTTTGAAATATAATCCACATAATCAGGTAAGAATTGGCGAGATCCATTCCAGAAGTTCAATATTAAATTATAAATAAAACTGAGGCAGAGGCAACTCACCTCCTTCTCTGAATGTAAAGTGGGATAGGTAAACATTGGTAAATGTTACATATTTCAAAACACACGAAGTTTAATCAAATTAAAGCTCTGTTTCACATTCTTTGGCTCTACTTCCAAGGAAATGTTCCTATTCTAACTAGCTGTATATTTATTTTAATATACAACACTGGAAAATATCATCTTACTTCTGTTATTTGCCTGAAGGAAATTCATTTCAAATATGAAACTTTTACACAATATTTACTGTTCAAGTATTGCAGCTTTTATTAAATGGGGCCAGAGAGGATGCCGAGGGATTTAAAGAGAGAATTAATAACAACCATTGCTAATTTAGGCTTACGCGCTACTTTATTGCAAAAGCAAGGATGAAGATAGGAAAACAGGGATAATCCAATTGATACTAAACATTTTGAACCTATTAACTGTATTTGAACAATGCACTTTGAAGAAGGCGGCTACATAGCTAAAATAAGACACATAATCCATCAGAGATAGCATACAAAATTAATCTTTCCCTTTTTAATTTGTGTAAATGTGTGATAACAGTATGCAGATCTATCTTCCTCACCTTCATATAATCTACAGTGATTTCAGTGAGTTCTCCAATATATTAAAATAAAGACCAATTAAAAACAACTGTAATTCGCAGAAGCTCAGAAAACAGCTTTCAATTAACATTGTTTTAAAGTAAGAACGCTGGAAGAAAACTAGCACCACGGGTTAACTCTGACTGGCAGGGCCCTCAGGCAATCATCTAGTCTAACCTCCTGCTCAAAGCACGGCCAACTCACGGCCAGCTCAAGTTGCTCAGAGCTTTATCTAGTCTGGCTTTGAAACCTCCAAGAAAGGCGACGGCACAACCTCTCTTGGGCAACCTGTTCCAATGTTTGATTGTTCTCATCATAAAAAAGCTTTTCCTTAAATCCAGTCAGAGACACAAGGACTGTAATACAGATATAAGGACTATAAAATTCCAAAATAAGATATACCTCATTTATACAATCAGCCAGGGTGAGAAACGAGTCTCTGGTTTTATTTCACAATTTAATGAAGTAGTCCGCTCCTGTAGTACCTCTGTACAGAACACAGAAAAGGTGAAGAGAAAGCCTAAGTTATTGGAAATCCATATCATTAAGGTCTCTCCTTTTTCAGTAGACAGGGTGGATGTACTCTGTTTAATTCAACGTGTACATTCTGAAGTCAATCCAAATGCTATTGACTTTATACTACAACCATTTTGACTTATCCTTTCCCTAGTAGTAACTTGTTAAGAGAAAAAACAGTTTTGTTTCAGTGACCATCACAGAACATTTCATTCAAAACCAAGAGAGGTGAATAAATGCATCTAAGTATCTCATAAAAGGAATATGTGACTCTCTTGACATCAGCTGGAGAAAAGGAACATTTGCTCCATATGAGTTTCAGCCGCACTCCTTACCATATAGATGATATGGTAATGAAATCTCTATATGTAAATAAAGAGAAGAGTGTTATGTAAAATAGATTTAACGGACTTGAACCATTTCTGTTCTATACCCGATTGTTGTCTTTGTCCTTCAGTCTGTCTGTAAAATCCAAATTTCAGAACAGAAAGCCAAAGCTAAAACAGATGAAGAGGAGAAGAGGGAGTCTAACTGAAGCAGTCAAAAGGCATTCAGGCGTTTGCAACATATATGGATCTAAAATGTTCTGACTGTATGAAAATACTGACGTAAAGAGAAAATAATTCTCACGCAGCTGTCACCACAAAAATTCTTCATGAGTTTTCCTAATTTAAAAAGTTAATATTTAATTTAAAACATTCAAAGCAATCTGTAATGGGTATCTTAAGTGAACGGTAACTGCTAGTTCATTGCCACTTCTTTGCACAGTTCACATTATGCAGCTAATCTAACAGGCTCACTTCTACTGCCGTAATTTCTAAGAGAGCATCTTCCACGTAGATAATTCTGTCTATAAATGCATGTTTTATATACACCTTCCAAGCATCATCCAAAATATGTTAACTAATTAAATTTGTAGAATCAAGCACTCAAAAATTAGCGTGTGACAGAATTACATCATTACTGCAAACTTAAAAGTACAAATTATAATAAAGTCCAATTCCATGATCACACATCATTTTTCCCCACAGGATCCCTGCCTCACTGAATACGGAGTTATTTAACATTTACTTTTAGCTCGCCACACACAATTCACGCTCTCATTTCTAATGAATTGCTTGCTACCCAAAAACTCCACTTAAAGACAAGAAACAGCTTCCCTTGTAAGGTTATCTGTAATATTCATCAATGTAGTATCTGAATGGTTTACTACTAATTAGTTAATTCATCTTCATAGCACTCTTATAGTCCATTTTAGAAATAAGGAACTGAAGCACAAAGGTACTACAGTTACGAATGTTCACTCATTTTCTGTGCTGCACTTGTGGTGTCTAACTGCACAGTACTGCCGCGCGCGATGTTCAAACCACAGTTCCACTGCCGAGACGCCCACCTCCGCACGAACAACTGGAGTTGCCTCCCAGTGAAGTAGGTCACCACCGCCTTGAAATACCCCTTCGCTAAAGCGTGAACACTGCTACTCATGGCAATGGACTCTTCAGGCACTCAAAACAGGTTTTGTACGGAGCCCTGGAGCACAGGGCTGCTTCAGACCTTCATTGCCTTGTACCTCCTACCGCTTCCCAAGTTTCCATCCCTGTACCACTTCTTTCCCTTCTATGTTTAAAAGTCAAACCATTCCACCCAGTGGATAGGGTGCAAATTCCTTCCTTTTAGGTCTCACACTTGAAACCGTAATAGTCATTCACGTTTAATGTCTTTAGAAGACAACAGACAGGCTAGCAAGCAGAAGTTTTGCAGGACTAAAAGGTGCTTAACACACACTGATTTTTAAATAATTTACTTTTCACTCACCCTCACAGAACATGTGTGTTCAAAGATACGCTAACAAATTTGCATGACTTCTTAGAGGAACACAAAGGGCATGTCCCTACACTAAAATAAACTTATGATCAAGTTTCAAGGTCATTCCGCAAACCATGAATTTTCTCTCTGTGGATCACAGTATCATAGCAATGTAACACCGCAAAATACATGAAAATGGTGCAGTTTCTAAATGCTCAGAATCACGTATCTATCCTATCGTCCTCAAAAACATTAGACTAAAATGCTCAGAAGTGGTGATTCCTAAACTTACTATGGAACCTAAACAGAATATAGCAATTAAATTTTTCCCCTCGTATTCTGTGCTAGGCTTTTCTTCTGATGGAAAAATAATAAAATGCCTGCAAGAACTTAAAAATAACTCTCTATGGCAGACTTCCTGCCATAAAAAAAAATCTTCAGTGGGAATTTTAAAGCCAGCACCAAAGATGGACGCCCGTCACAGAGGGCGTTAGGAAACCTTCACAAGTGGCGTTCCAGCTCCTTTACAAGCAGCGCGTGAATACAGCAGCGTGCATATATGAGTCCTCCGGCTAGTCACCGGGTGATTTCACTGTGCAAAAATTGACTGTGATTAATGGCAGATAAGCAATACAATAAAAACATAATACTTTGCCTTCAATTGTGTATTTCAACAAGGAACTTCTGTGACTTTATCAGTCAAACAAAAAGGTGAAAAAGCAAACTTAACCCACCAGAGTGACAGGGTACTGAACTCCAACAGAATCCAAAAACTTCTTTTTTTTATTTTATTAACTAAATGAGAATATAAGTGGCTATGTTTGTTTCTTTCTATTAAAAATCTAAACAGATTCGGTAAGCAGTTAGCAAAGGTATTATTAATACTAATTATGTATCTGCTCTTTGTTATTTATAATGCATAGTAAATATATAACATAATATAATGCAAAAATACACAGAAGAAATACAAGTATCCTTGCATTAAATAATTTAAAGATTACCATATACAGTGCTGAAGAGAGAACTGAGTTAACTTTGTGGTAAAAATTCTTTATGGAGCAGATAAATCTTACGTATTGAAAACTAGAACTGTGAGTTTTATAACCAAGCAGTATAAAATTAACTACAGTAGATGACAATGAACTATAATAGTTATTAACGGTTCTAATGACCATTAGCTGGAATAGTTTGAAGCACTAATGAAGGCATAAAAGATACCCCAAGCAGTAAGAAAAACAGAAGCTAAGACACCTATGCTTAGGAAGAGTGAACTGCTCTGAGCTTATTTTGCAAAAGAAAAGCTGCACGGCACTGCAACCTGTCACAGTCTTGGCACAAAATCTGTTATTTGAGGCTGCCGATCTGTCAAATCTCAATTCCTGCACTGGTTCAAGGAATCTCAGTTTTTATTATTTAAAAGTCAGATTTTAGTTGCTCCCATCTCATATAAAACCCACTCTTGGGTAATTTGTCTTTCCCATTCATCTTTCCAACTACCACCACATTTTTCTTCTCTTTTTATGCCCTGTACTCACTGAATGAACTATTTACAGTTGCTCTCTGGGAAACAAACTCTCCGACTCCATTCTAGACAGTCTCCAACTCTGCCTCTGCTCCCTGCGCTGCACGGACAGTGCTTTCAGCGAAGTCTCTAATTACATCTCACTAGGTGCACTTCAGAGTCGATCCCTGTTTCATCCTAACTGACCTCAGCCACTTCTCACGCCCAGCAGCCACTTTCTTTTTCGTGATACCTTCTCATCATTAACTTCTGCGTTTCTATCCTCCACAGATATTCTCCAAGCATTCCCACACCAGTTTCCCAAGGGCAATAAATACAACTCTGGATTTCATCCCCACTTTTCTCTTTACCATGCCTCAGGGTGATCTCTCAAATGAATTCTCTGCCTTATAGGACTACCACAGCCCCAAAACCTCACTCCTGTGTAGTAATACCAACTCAAATCCCATCATCCCTGCATCACATTTAGTTACATGCATTATTGTCTTCTCTACTTAGAAAAACCTCAAGCTCTCCGACACAAATTTGTAGATGTACAGTCAAAAGAACAACTTCAGCTTCTCTAAAGCTGAGTTTTCATTCTTCCTCAAAGCGTCTCCAAAGACTTAACCTTTGGTGGTCACTGTGGTTTCTATCACTGCTCCCGTTAACCCTCTGGTTAATGCTGCCCTGCTCCACAGACCCACAGCACCAACACAGTACTTTTATGACTCCATTCTCTCACCATCTGCAGGGCCCTACTGACTTTTCTTCCATGGCACTAAATACAAACCTATCTTCACTAAAAGTTTTACAGGATAGGAATCATTCTCCAGCAGCAAGAAGCCCGCTAAAATGGGGAATATTGAGGAGGATGAAATTATCCTTACCCCACTGCTCCACGGAGAGGCTAAGTTATGGCAGAAATAACGCTTTTTACGCAGAGGGATCACTGACCTTTCGAAAGATCTGCACATTCTCTCTTTTTTCCTTCCCCTTGATTAAATGGCAGGAAGGTGTGGGGTTTTTTTGGTTTTTTTGTAATACAAACAAGAAATTATACTAATGCATGAAAGCAAAGGCAGGTAGTCCTCTGCTACAACGTAGCAAAAACCCCAAACCCAAGACAAACAAACAAATAAATGCCCACCACCAAACAGATCCAATTCTCCCCAACGACGCTAGCTGCAAACACTGCAGAAGAGTTAAAAAATAAATCTAAAAATGTTAAGCAACACTGAGATCACCATCATGGGGCATGGGGGTGCCAGCCCTCTTTAGGAAAGGGACTGCAGTATACTCGTGTAGTGCCATTTCGTGATCCTCAGGCCAAGAATTCTCTCATATGTTCCCTATGCAAAGAAGTTCTCTAGGTATTACTATAATCAAATGATACCGACTGAAATGACCAACAGCAATTATGAAACACTTCTCTTACATTACCACCCCCATTCCACAGCCTCACTTCAGTTTTGGGTTTTTTTTTTTTTCCCTAATTGGACAGAAAAGAATTATTCAGTTAAAACTGATGTGTTCCAGCATCCCCATCCCAAAATGTTGGCTTGTGGTTTCTCAAGGAAAAATTAAAATCTTCAGGATGATCAGACATTTTCTATTAAAAATGTAGTTCTGCTCAGTGTTCCGTTTCCTTCAAAAAGTTTCAGTGACAAATTTTAAGCAAGTTATAGCTAACTCGGAACACAAATGGAACACATTCAGTGAAGACTGATAACTTGTTTCCTTTAAAACTTTCTAAAAATCACCTGTGCTGGTTCTCACCATATTAACACTAACAACAATACAAGAAATTTGTATCTCTATCAAAATACAAGAGAGAAGTCCAATGCTTTTGCTGATTAAAATATTTTCAAGAAGTCGTCCTTTACAAGCATAAATGTTCCTCCTTTGATGATCTCCTAGTCTGCCACCTTGTATAGACGGCAAGTTGTAACGGGCGGGATCGTAGACTAGTTTGAGACATTCCCACCTCAGATCATGAATCAAAGCACTGGCACTCTATAATGAAAGATCGATAGTGTTTTTGTAGAAAGACCCTATAGAATTTTATGAATAATGAGCATTTAGTGGAATGCGCAGGCAACAGAAAACAAATTACATTTTCTCCAGAGGGGTTTTTAAAACCACACCTCAAGTGTGATGAATGTCGGGTGATGGAAAAGACTACAAATGTTAACAGGCTGTGCAGCACAGTGTCCAAAAATTAGAAGCCGGTGCATTTACTTTCTCCTGTTTAATGGCTAAGCAATCATTTCATCTAGACATTTTGTCTTGTTATAGCAGCAGTGGGTCATAGCTAGCAT
Organism: Pelecanus crispus; assembly: GCF_030463565.1. Classification (NCBI taxonomy): domain Eukaryota; kingdom Metazoa; phylum Chordata; class Aves; order Pelecaniformes; family Pelecanidae; genus Pelecanus; species Pelecanus crispus. Next base: position 20,335,823 of record NC_134655.1, on the reverse strand, counting down.
TTCTTAAGATTTTACAGACAGCAGCAAAGCATAATCATTTTTTTTTTGTCTTTTTCCCCAAAGGTGTTGATCAAGATATTTTAACATACTTGTAATACATTGAAATGCACTGCACCTGAAACGTAAATATCTTCACAAATTCACTGTGCTTTACTCTTAAGTAACGAGCCAATAGAGTCCTCAGCTGAGACACTGCCTGGGCGTCCCAGAAATAGCTTTCCTTATTGAGCTGCCCTTCCCGCTCTTGGGCAGGAGGGCTGCGGAGACGCAGGCACTCAGCCAGCTGCCGAGTCCAGCAGGGTGCTGGGTAGCACCTCTCACTTCTATCGCCCGAGGATACAGGCTGAACATCCTCCCTTGTTTCTACTCCACAGCTCTCTGCTGCTGCCACCACTGCCACCGAGAGGTGTCTGGGACGACCATGCACACAAAGGGCAAAAAGCTCATCCTTTCTGCCTCTCCTCTACCTCGCAGGCCTCGCGTCCTTCCTCTCCCTTTCCTTGGTACAAAAGAATCAAGCCTTGACCTTGCTCTGGTCCCTTTTCTCTCCTCTCACTAATGATGCAATATTCCAGCAAAGGAGAAGGGGAGAGAAAGAAGAATAGAGCTCAGCAGAAACGGGGATAGAAGCAACAGCTCAATTACTTCTTCACAGGTAGCAAGTTCAAGCAGCAGTTACTCGTTACTCTTGAAATGATCCCTTGAATCATGAACACTACTGAGAAGCCTTGACAAAACGCCCAGGTATTATAACCCAGAGCTAAAAAGCAAAGTCTGAGCCTCCAACCTGGGCAATAATGTCTGGCTTAAGGATTTTTCTTTCGGTGTTTCCCATACAACCGTCCCAGCATACCAGTGGTACTCGCATCTCTTAGAACTTGGTCTTGGTGAATACTTAAGAGGCAAGGGAACACCTGGGAAATAAAAAGGCTCTTCTACCATTTCAATGTTTGATTCGGATGCTGTTAGTTCTTAGTCTAGAAACACACGAGCTTCCTCATTCCCTTCTATACTCTCTTGCTTACTGCAGAAAAGTGTAACGTGTTAAAAGGGACAGGCCCCTTGTTAATTGCTGCACGAGATCATTATCTGCCATTTGCTGCTCTCCAAGGCTCGGAGTTTTTGACTCTCCCTCTCTGACTGCATGCCTTTCCCCCCGACTCTGCGGCAGGAATCCTGGCCCCCATTACTCAAAGCCAGACTTGTTAGCTGAGCACGCATTAATGCCAGATCACTGACCTCCAGGACAATCTTTGCAAGTTCATGTTTTCAAATGGCATTTAGAAAGAACAAGATGTTCTCTTTGAGCAGAATTTTATTGCAGAAAGCCTTAGTAGGTTATGTGAGGCACGCAGTCTTACTAGAGCTTCTTTTCAGAGGTATGCTGCCAACCCAGTTTGGAGTGCCTTGCTGTTTTAAATACTGTCAAGGAGGTTCAGAGTAACTAATGGGTGCCTTTCTATGCCACCATAAATCAAGGGAAATAATGAATAAAAATAATGTTCCACTTCATAGAGTTAAAGTTCTTTATACTCTTCTAATCAATTGTAACTCAGAAAAATATGAATGCAAAGACTAACTCCGTGTCCAATGCATCCAGAAGATTTAAGTGGGGAAGAAAACAGTGGTAACCAATAAAGAAGATTTACCTGATTGCTGTATGGCAATGTTATTTAATGCACATCTGTGTTTGGAAGCTTAGAAGCAGCGGGGAACACGGCATACGTTTTTTGGTTCTGTCAAGGTCATGATAGCCTTTATGCTCTAGACAGCAGTAGCCCAAAGTCATGCAGTTAGTTTTAAGTTATTGCAAAACATTGATGTTAATTCACCTTAAAGAACACCTATTCATTTTGATTTATTTCTGGAAGGGACTTAGCCTACTTGGAGGCTGGAGTAAGTCAATAAATTTCATCAGCAGTTATAATCTCTTGGCATGGACTGGAAAGAAAAGATGAACTGACAAAACCGAGAGTCAGTAAAGTGAGGGTGCTAAACCAGTCTTACAAATGTGCACATCTACCTGCCTCAGATAAAGAGACACAGTGCTCACTTCAGCGGTTATGAATTTTCGTACCTTTGCTTTGCTAGTCAGTGTAACTCACGGGACTTCCTACTTTCCTTACACTTCAGAAAACATAGCAAGCCAGATGTCAAATTCAGCGAGTTAATGAATTTTAAAATCAACTAACCCTAGCATGAGTGTTTTATATCTGTATCTATGTATATTTACATAGGGAGACAGATATATATGAAAGCACACACACTTAGCAATGGAAGTATTTAAGTGAACAGTTTTAGTTTGCTTATATGAAGTCCCAAGATTTACTTTCTTCTTATAGAATAAATTAAATTTTACACAATGAACAATATCAATTTACTTGGGAGTTTCTCACCACATATTGGCAAGTGCAACCTTTTTCTTCTTCCTTTTTCAACTTTCTATTTTAACAATAGTTATCTACCAGTCCCACGACTTCCAATCTAAGGACAAAAACTCTCTTCTTATGAGAGACCATGACCTGAATACTCTGGCTACTTAGGAAAGTCTTTTGCTCAATTGTGGCTCAACCTGCTCAGTCTATTTTCTTCAGGATCTCTTTGGGTCAAGTCCTCACATGACCCCCAACCAAAGATGCAAACAATCAAAATTTCTCAAGTTGGCAAGAGTGCTCAGTACTATGTTGTGATACTCATGAGACCAAAATGCTCATAGTATTTTCCTTTTATAGAAAAGAAAATGAAAGATAGCTTCAGTAGATAACAGTAACAAACTAGCATAGGTGTGGTAGCAACAGGTTTTATGAAGAAGTTCAGGTTTAAAAGAACTACAGACTCAAGGTCCCAAACCCTTTGAATGCTGACTAGAGCAATGAAGTAGCCTCTGTGATTCTTCTATTTACCATGCAAACTGCACACACTTCTGCAACACTTCAGGCTAAATTGCAACAGAGAAATCCATAGAAGATACTCGTTAGAGCTAGATATCGATAGAGACTTTTCAACTGTTGCAGTATTACAATGTTTATCCATGCCCTGTGACAGAAAATTGACTTTACCGTCCATTAAGTACTGGCTGTCTATTATATTAATGTTTTTGATTCTTAAAACGCTAAACTTAAGCAGATACCACATGGATACGTTAGACAGCTGAGTGGAAATTAGGGCAAGTCTTTCAGGAGCTAGTGTCTCTATACTCATGCTTTACAAATGCTGTTCTTTAGGACTGTCATCTTCAGCAAAACAGGAAATCACATTTGTTTAATGGAAAATTAGTAGTAAAGGCACTAAGAAAGCAGTAGGGGAGTGTCTTTATTAATATTGCTATTACCAGAAGAGTACTCAAAGAATTTGGGGAATTTATTTAATTATGTCCTGAATAATTCAGTTTAGAAGAACATACTACAAACACACCCAAAAAAACCCATTTCATATTTTTAAACAAAAGCAACATAAACAAAACAGTGCACAGGAAATTCTTATCATTCTTATTACATTGTTTCTGATTATATAGTATTTATTTTATCATTCTGAAGAGCTGCAGGACAGAATAACATAAGAAAGGGTAGAACGGAAATTAAACAGTTATGCTGATGCGCAATAAAATTCTATGTAGGAGACTAAAATTCCATTATTCCACAGAACAAAAATGTTGTTTAACTTAAAAAATAACAGCCCTTGCGTATCTCATCTCTTCAATATAATCCAGGTATAAAAGACCTTCACATTCTGTTCTAACTATAAGGGCCAGATCCTTTGCCAACTTAGAACACTTTATATCCACTTTCATCAATTTATACTCTTAAGCATCTTTTGTATTTCTAACCAACAGCAATCAAATAATAATAAAAAAAATCTTACAGAGATTGTTAACTTACTGTGTCTGTTCCAAGTTATGAGTTTGAGAAAGACACTTGCAAATGAAGGTTTGCAAATTTTTTGTGAAGATTAGAAACTGTTGTGCTCAGCACACAAAGCTGGAATAATACCTCTACTAGCCACAGTGATTTATCAGTGGAAACAAGGTCTTGCAAATAAAGACAATAATACAGCTCTTCTCTACCTCTGACTTTCTCTCTCTCTCTCTTCCTTCCTTGTTCCAAGCAGTTCACTAACAAGTGGACCCTGGGAAAAGAGCATCTGGGAATTCATCTGTGATTTTGTGGTAATGCTGTGGTTCTACTAGCTGAAAAAGTACTCTGTCTGCTATTTCCAGGGCAACTGTTCCAATATTTCAGAAAGCACTGCATGTAGACAGGGAAAGTTTCACCTCTCAGACAAAAATATGGCTCACATTTCAAAGCTGTATCTCTCCCTTAAGTGCTGAGTGCATCCGTCACTCCTGAGAGTGCAGTAAAATTCAACAAAATCTATGCGGCTTCATATTAACAGTGGAAAAAACAATAAATAGTCGCCAGTTACTATTACATCTAAGAAATATATTCTTTCAGGAGATACTCTATCACTTCAAGCTATGAGGAAAAAATTTAAAGACGTTTTAGTATGTGGAAGGAATGGACACATAACATGCGTGTGGCATGCAGAAGAGTTAATATATAGTAACTGTTATATTTAGACAATAAAAAATTATCTGCTTCGAACAGGTAACTAACCCAGTAATTATACATACATATTTAGATTGGACATTTAGCTTTCAAGTTAATTACCAGCAAAAAAAATTAACCTGGGGTGTCAGCAGGAAATTAAAAAAACCCTGATGTGTTAGAAACACAAAGCAGAGCAGTCTGCTTCAAGGCTCAGATCAATTTAATTTTTTAATCACTCTCTCGCACATTCTTTCTATTATTCATACTCATAATTTATCCATCCCAAGATGCACCTGTGAAACTGCTAGATACTGAAATTTTTGTGTATTAGCTTTGGAAAAGATTGGATATAGTTACCTCTGAAAGTACCTGAAAAATAAATCATTAAGAAGGTTATCTGTTGTGATTTGAGTGGCATGTAGCTCCCTGTGACCACGCTGTTCCGTTTTAGCTAGCTATACTGGTATCAGATGTTACACATTCTGTTAACACCTCTAATCATTGGAGCTGTTTCTGAACACACATACTCAAATTTCCATGTGCTGGATCCAAAGCTCCTGAAATTCAAAGTTTTCAGCTGTCTTTCGATCAGTTCCTGTAATCCAGAAGCATCATCAACATTTTATCCAAGTCTCTGTCTCTCAGAGCAACACAGGCACTCCATCCTACCTACTTCAGCTTGCTGCCATGTAGTTACTTTCCTCTTGCGCACTGGACACAGCATATACTAAACAGATTCTGGGGACGGGCAAATCCCTGCCTGGTAGTTTACTCCAATCCCTTTGCTTTGCTAGCTGTGTTTGGAAAAAGCAAGCTGAGATGCATCTCGCAGCCTTTGCATTTTCCAAATGCATTAGGATTTGAAAACTAGGACATCAGGTATGTCAATAAAGTAAGACGACAGACTAATTAGGCCTTTAACCCAAACCAATCTGCTTCAAGTGACATTTACTTTTAGTCCCAAGATTCTCGTGCAATGTGTTCATGCAGCTATCCTCCCCCCGGCTCCCTGCTAATATTCAGAATTCTTGAAATCACATGCCATTGTAGCCTGTGTTTGGGATTCTCAAAGGTGTTCTGAGAGCAGTTTTACAAAAATCGTGCCAAGGAAAGGCTGAATGCTGAGAAAAGGCTTCTACACAGTTTACCAAGAATAGATTTTGATGCAGATCATGCCTATGATTTTTTCTTTATTCCCCACTGAAGCGAGAGGTAGCAGACTTCTCTCTCGTACACATAACTAGTCCCGCTGTCCACTAAAAAACAGTTTAAGCTTTGGTATCATTCTTTTTCTAAAATTTTTCTCTGAAAACTAACTTCGGAAGAAAAAGATAAGAAATATTTATGGTTTAAACATAGCAATTTTCATACAGTTTGTAAATAAAGGCTTTGAAATTACCCGATTTCACAGCAGAAGTATGCTCAGTTCAGCAAATGGAGATCCATCTGAGATGTGAATTAGGAATTCTTAGATTCTGGTCGTCTTATAAAAATTTCTGATCTCCCAAAGGGGACATAAGCAAAAGCTTGGAGCAATTTGAAAATGAAGAGAGATAAATGTAGTTAATGAAGTCTGGAATTAACTTTATTTAATTATCACATGTTATGTTTTGTCATTTATTAATCTTGTCAACTAAGTGAACCAAATTACCACTTTTTCCTTTTTTATTTGGTATTAAAATATTCTGTTATGCTTATGCAGGTCCACTGCAGGTGGTCACTTAGTTTTCAAGGCATTTACCGAACAACCAAGATGAAGACCGCTAGCAACGATGCGCACAGCTTCGGTATTTCACCCTAGCCTACTGCAAAAAGCAGGAGGAGGAGTCATCTTCACCGTCTACTCAGAGCTCTTGCAGAATACGCTGACAAAGTTTAAAAACTTGATCTGTGAGCTCTTTAGGTACTGTCATTGTATAGTTAAACAGAAGTCACAGAAGCTGAAGGAGATTTTGCATCGCGTTCTGTTTGGTCAGGCCCCTTTCTCTTACACGCTCTCAAAGGCCTTTGTGTAGATAAAGGAAACTGTGTCCGGCCACTGTGGTGGCCAGCCCTGCACGTTCTCCTCTGGGGACAGCAGAATACAGGAACAGAAGCTGAGATGCTATTTCACCGACTAACAGTACTGACAGGTTATCCAGAGGAGAATAAGGCACAGAACCCGAAAGAGTGATGCGCTGTGTGAAGGCAGAGTGCAGAACCCACCAGAGCCCAGCAGTTCCCTTCACACAAGTCAGCATCGCTGCCCATGCCAAATATTGAGAGGCAAAAACGTGGCCAGAGCTATTCAACTGCCATTTATTCTCCCAAGCTTCGTCACACATGCCACTTAAACAGAGCACTTAATAATTTCATCTTTCAACAGATTCTTTATTAAACTACAGTGTCAATGACAGATCTGGATTCTGCATCCCTCATTCCATTTGTTTGGTTTTGGTGGGTTTTTTTAAGGGAAGGCAGTACATTATAATTTTAGATTACAATTTTATATTACTGAAGTATGTTACTCAGAAACTGGGGTTAGCACCCAAGATGTGAAGGTACTAATTTTGCTTCGCAGCTGTAATTAAAATGCTACAGATGCTCTATTCCACTGAGAGCACTGAAAAGTGTATGTGGAAAATGTATTATTCAACATTCAAAAATGGGACCTCCTGCATTTCAGTGCATTGAAAAAGGTGAGAACAACAGTTTTCCTCACATTGTGATGTTGTTACAAAGAAACTTTAAAGATATAAAATAAGCAGGGGAATCATTCTTAGCATAGCAGAGGTATAAAAGATCTTTCACTTTGTTATTATTATCCATCCTAAACACTGAATTTCTTGAATGCAAGATGTGCGTTAAACAACTAATCCATTATCGTATTAATGCATTACTGTGTAATGACACAATTAAAAGCAAATTGAGAGTTACTATTACCCAGAACTGTGTATTAAAAGAAAAGTGATTATCAGAGATGTTTAACATACGTGTTCATCACTCAAAACCGGGTTCAAGAATAGTTCAAGAGATACAGATAGTGCTTGTTCCACCTGCTTAACTGACTTGACTTCTGAGTGCTTTTTAAAATATCAGCTTTATTATTCTCTGGATTCTTTTTATTTCATAAAAGCAAACCTCTTCAGGAACCAAGGGGCTGAATCATTCACTACACAACAAAATCTGACATACAGCAAATTCTTCTGCCCATATAGCAGTGGATAGAAATAGGTCATATTGAGGTGAAGGCGCAATATTCCATTATAATAAAATAATGCCAATACTTAGTATGGCCTTCCATCTCAAAGAATTTTAGAAACAATTATTAATCTTCATACTTTGCTATGAACCAGCAGGGACTAAGTGAGCAATTCAGTATTTCTTCCTTCTTGCATTTTCTATGTCTTAGGATAAACTTAAAAATGGTATTAGTCTGGTGGAGAAGCAGAGACTGTAAACGAATAATTGGTATTATTTTTAGAGGTATTTTGGCCCTCGCAGCTTTTACAGCAACACTACTGGAGGGCCAGAGAAAACCTCAGGTAGAAACAGTGTCCTGTATCTTGTCCACCTGACTGTCCAGTAATTTTGATATTAAATACTGAATTATAAAAAAACTAATTATGAAAATGCCAGCACAGAACATACTTCCATAATCCAGTAAAGAAAGGAAATAAGAATCCTGCAAAAATACCTTCTTATTGCTGGGCTTTAAAATGTATAGATAGTAATTCTTCTTATTCAAAAACTAGGAGACTGCTAGGAATACCTTACAATACCAAAATAACCAGAGCTTTTTGTATGAGATTGCAAAGATACTTCCCACATTTTGAAAATAATTAACTGAATTTTCTCCAAATGCTAGAACAAGCAGCAGTAGTTTAATTTCCCTGAACTGTAACAGACACACACCCAACACCCAAGCATTATATTTCAAAGAATTTTAATTAAATCTATGTAACAAAAAAGGAATGTTTCACATCTTAATTGAAAAATCGCCAGCTAGAGAACTGAGACAGTGAAACAGTCTGGAAAGCACTGAGATATAATTGAAGAAAAGAATAGATGAGAATATTTCAAATGGTCTCGCTAGTCAGCAAGTAGTGTAAATACTGCAATTCAAATAATGGCATTTTAGTGATTAAGAGAAGAACTAATTTCTATTCTATTGCTCCTTTGCTTTGAGAATTATACCTCATCTTTGAGAATCCCTGACTGAACACAAAACTTCATCGCATACGCTACCCAAGCAGAGGGCTTACTGTTGATATAAGCACTTTAATTGATAGAGTAAGACACCAGCCTGTAAGCAATACGAGATAAGCAGGTATTTATGATCACCTTTGCAGCTTTTATCTGCATTACAAAAACCACCACCTTCTGAGGGTCCTTTGGAAAGCATTTGGGAAGACAGGGAAAAGACTGATACTTGTGGGCTTTGTGTCAGGCCACGCGTTCTGTGCGGTTACACTCAGTGAATGCTGTAAGAACAAGGTAACGGTTGAGCTTCACTCCATGATGTGAAATGAAGCGGTTAAGTTCTAGGATTTTGACATGGGAAACCTGCCAAGGCCAGATGGAAATCTCAGCTGTCATGAGCAGAGGTCATTCTGTCCTTCTCAGCACAAGGTGTTGCTAAAATCCTGTGTACTATTCATGCAAGTTCATCATACCTATCCTTTTTAATTAGGAACTAAAATGATTTGTTATATATGATTTTCTTGTTATTCATTGTCTTGTCTTTGTTTGGTTCTACTTTTTAATTACAGAAGTCCACCAGAGATGCCCCTGAGGTACTGCTGATAATCTAGGTTTATATTTCAAAGAATTTTTTTAAGGGAAGCTTGGATAAGCCTTAAAGGGAATCTTTGATAAGCCTTTGTTCTTTTAAATTATTTTATCATAATGCAGCATTTTCAGAAAGAGCAATTCTTGCTAAATAAAGGAAGGGTTTATTGATGACACTTTTATAGTCAAGTTTTAATGAAACTGCTTCTAAAATATTTTTACAAGGTCTATTTAACCCTCTGAAACTACATATAAACAACTCTAAGTACCAGACATGCTTAATGCTGATAATGTCGTCCACCAGAGAAGCATACAGAAATACCTCTTACATAAGCAAGCATTATAGGGTGGTTGGTACCTTTTTCTTTTAAATAAAAGACAAAATTCAAGGGTTTTATTATAATGAGCTGAGGTGAAAAACAAGTAGCAATGACAGTTCAAGTTCTTCACGTGCTGATGAAGACATGTGTACGTAAAACAATGAAGAAAATTTTAAACAATACCACAACCAGTGGTGCAGTACATGAAATAGTGGATTTGAAGGACAGCAAAGAAATGTTAGCAAAAACATTAGAAAAACTATTTCTACTAGAAATAACTAAGTAATAACTGAACCCGATTTAGACCTCCAGAACAGATTAAACATATTGCTGAAGTACTTTTAAATCCTACTGTCTACATTCAGCTACATGTGAAATAAGATCATGCCTAGATTTCAGGGTTTTTTCCATACACTGATTTTCCTCTTGACTCCTCTGTAGGTACTATTGTACAGCAAAAATAAACTCCAGTGTGACAGCCATGATGGGCTGCCAGATAACAGAGCTTAGAGTGCAATCAATTTAACAAACTAACCAAATAAAATCTGTATGAGATTGAAATTCCAAACCCAGATTGGAAGAATCTAACATTAGTTTATTTTGCTTGCCAAGGGGAAGCGTTTTGTAGGGTTCTGCCTTACAAAGTTACCGATGTCTGCAGGGGTTAGCATTGACATTGCCTACCTTTAAGCCATGTCCTTAGATGAAGTCCTTCACCAAAGGCTGTCAAGGCAATTATGCAGATGTAGGAAGAAAGGTCCCTGCATGGAAAACAACTGGCAAAGGCAGGAGACGGAGACTGGGAGTTTTCAGAACAAAGTGAGGACAATGTGGAGTTGGTGGTAGCTGAGCTGGGGCCCACAAATCCTTTGGGGCATGGAAGAGGTAGGTAGAAGCTGGCTGTTCTCTCCCTTTCAGTACAGAATTGAGAAGGCTTCAGAGGGCAGCAGGACCCACTTGGTTCAAAAAATAATTAAAAAAAGGAAAAAACAAGAAAAGAGAGGCTTCTTCACACAAGCAGCATACCTGACCTCTGGTACTTCTGTTGAAGGATGCTGCAGATGCTACAGTTCTACACATGTTCAAAAAGCTTAACTTCTCTTTTCACAGAGTAACTAAATACACAGAAATGAACTGAACTTCAAAGTTAGCGAGGTGAAATCAGACGTAAGACAGTTGGTCTCAGGTGGATGTATCAAGCATGCTTGCCCTGTCCTCCCTTTTCCCTAGACTTATTTATGGCCACTTTCAGACACAGCATACCTAACTGGGTGACCTACAGTGACACTCCTATGTTTTCAGGTTTATTTAAAATATTTTTGCACAAATTACTCGTCTAACTTAAGTACAATTTTTGCTACTTCATTTTTAGCGCATACAATCTGCAGTTATACTCCAACTACTATCTAGAGCCTAGGCAGTGTAAATACCAAACAAGGACTATTTCTAGACTAGCTCCAGCACTGTGATGACACACACTTGAAACAAAGAACAACCCGTCCAAATCAATAAAGTGTTTACTATGCTCTGCTGTCAATGGGCAGGTCATTTTTCTCAACTTTCACTAAAATTGTTTTAAATTGTGCTAAAACTCCGTTGCAACTTAACATATATTTACTTCAAATGTTAGAAATCACTGGACACATAATGAATGTTTTGAACAACTCTGAAGTCAGATTCTTGCCTTCTGTCAAAAATCTAAGACCCAGTAAATCTCAAATTTCATTACATGAAACCTGAAAAGTTCTAACAGTTCACTGTGACAGGAAAAAAAAAAAAGAATCATCACTGGTCATTGATGGTGATATATTTACCTGATGCCTGAAGATCGTCATATGAAATCACAGTGTCTCCCCTTCCAGGTGTAAAGAAACACAAACCAAATTTCTCTCCCTGTCCTGCTACCTCACAGATGAAAGGGAAAGATTTTGAAAACCCACAGGGTCAAAGGAGAAAAGGCAATTTATCTAAATGAACCTATCCTGTCTCTCCTACCACATTTTCAGTAACATCAAAGCATGTTGCTAACTGCAGTGTCAGGTAAGTCTTCATATTGTCATGAGAGAAAGAGAAGGAAAAGTACTTTGTACAAATTTAAAAGCACTCCCCATATGTTCTCCTTTTTAAAAGCATTTTTTCACCTTCCTTCTGTCCCCAATCTGTATCTACAGCTCACTTAGGAAGCTGCATGGTTAAGTACCTGACTTGAACACATGGGTTAATGTTTGTACCAACAAAACGCATGGCATTTTTCAAAGGAATCACAAGGTTTGAAGCATACTATATTCCATCTCCTAAAAAGAAAAAAGGGAAATTATCTGGGTGCAAAACCTTCTATTAGTATCAAATTTACTGCCAACCAGTTTATATACGTAAATCCAGCTTGTGCCAATTTGATGTGCCTGGTGGATATCACTTAAGAAAAGGTAAGAAGTTATGGCCATCATCGTACTTATCTATCATATAGTCATCAGCAAAGTATCACACCAGAAGCAGAATAGATTATCTGCAGTGTAAGCTTAATATTTTACCCATTATTAGTTTCATAGTTTCCTCATTCTCCTTCCTTCCCTATATGAACACATCTATTAGCATTTAAAGAATGAAAGAATGTAAGAATGTTATTTTATAGTATTTCTAAGTAAAAAAAAAAAAAGTTAACAGTCTTCCCTGCAGACTAACACAGCGTAACATTCTGCAGAGGGCACCCTCGGTACAGTTAGAAGAGATCACCTTTTTCCACTGCATCTCTCCTTCTCCATAACTTTAACTACATAATATCACATTTACAATTGTCAGAAATATACAATAGGAACAAGGCTTTCTCTGATGGTAGCATTACAATGTATGATGTGGACCTGTGAAAGAGAACAAAGTAGACCCATACAGTGTACAGTCACTTTTCTTTTCAAATATCATCAATGCTTTTTGGCTTAATAACTTCCCATGAATTAATTTGCTGCCAAGAACTACACACTAATACTAAAGACAGTGTCTATCGGCTCTTATTATTTTTATTCCATTTTCTTCTGTATTGTTCCTTTGAAGGAATATCTATTCAGAGATACAGGAAGAAACTTCTACATTAAGTGATAGGGGGATTGCAAGCAAACATGGTTATAGCAGCACGTATCCTAGACGGCATAATATTAAGACTTTTCACTATTTTAACAATGAGTTCTCATAATCAAGAGAGAAGCTACTGTCTACATTGGAGGTGCAAGGAAAGGCTCATTTAAATGTTATCTAAAAGCATATTCTCTCTGCATTGTCTTACTGCTCAAACCTTTCACACCCAATGCACTGTTCTTTCTGCTGACATAGCTGATTCTTTTCCAACACTGCTGCTCATATGACCTTTTTTCTTCCCCCCCCCCCCCCCCCCTTCAGAACCATTTCTGGGCAGTTTCACAAGAATTTTGATTGCTGTTGTAAAGTTTATATCATTGCCATCTGACAGCTGTTTGCTGGCCTTTGTGAAATGAGTTGATGGTCTCAGTTCATTTCCTCACAGGCAGGTGTTCACAACTTAAAAACAAAACATCACCTCTGTTGGCACAAAGACTTCTAGCCAACAAAGAACATAGGCATATGCTCAGCAATGGGTAAAATGCATGCTTAAAGCGAAACACATTCCTGAGTGCTTTTGTGGGGGAGGTTGGACTTCACAGAAAGACTAAAACCAGAAGATGAACTCTCATAGATAATCCTATTACAAAACATCTGAATGCTACTGGTGGGTGACTCATGCTTACTGTAGTCAAGGCAGAATTTCAGCAAAAGTGTATGTGGTGACAAAGCTGTGCTGATACAGCTGTATCTACAGATACACAGTAAGACTGCTTGTGAGCTGGACAGAACAACATACGCAGAGGAAACAAAACTTGAATGCTCATCTATGTTGGGAACCTTTACCTTGCTAGCTACTCTAAAATTAAAAACACTCCACTGTTGTGAATCAAAAGATGTCCTACAACAAAGCAATCCATGAGGCTGTTACATTTTCCCCCTATGCATTTTCTTTACTGATTTAAAGATCAGACCCTTTGAGAAAACAGGAAAATGATAGTTAAATTACTTAAATTCACTGCGATAAGGCAGTTTACGGATGGGCACATTACAATCATTTGCCATTAGGAAACTTACTAACCAACAAACAACAAGTGACCAAACTTAATTAAGACATTGATTAAGAACACTGCAATCTGAATCTTTGAATCCAATTAAAATCTGACCTTTCTTCCAGAAATGGTCAGGGGCAGAGTTTGATACCCCTAAAAAACTACTAGGATATGTGAATTCAGATGAGTAGCGCAGTTCCCTCATGAGATACAACCATTTAGTATTGTATCCCTGACTCCTTTTTATTTGAAAATGAAAGCAACTTTACACTGACTGCAGAGCATTCTTCTGAGAATAGCTGCTGCTACTTAATTTTATTTCCAGTGTATTTTTCTCAGATTCAAGAAAAATGACTTGCTCTTACTTTATGTTGATTAAATCACGCCAGCAAGTGTTCTAATTTATGTGTTCTAGCTAGCAAAGTAGAACACAATTTTCATTTTTGGGCAAGGATAATCATAATTAAAAACACATTAGCTGATTATACCAAACATCCATTCTAAAAAAAATATTCTACATCATTATTTATGAGTTATGATTTCTTAGCTAACATATTTTGAAATGATACAACTTTATAAAGCTGATGAATGGTTTTGATCAGCTACCCAAAATGGGATACCTAAGACCAGACTTTAAGAACTCAAAAGATTTTATGGTACTCACATCAGGGTGCAAATGCAGACCAAAAAAAAAAATTCCATAAACATACAAAAATCTAAGCTAAAACCTTCACAGGAATTATCAGTAAGCTAACCTGAGATTTCTGATTTCCATTAATAAATAACAGTTTCCTGTATTTTCTACAGCTACTGTTACAAAGTTTTCAGAAGAGGCAAATATCTTGGGTAAAGAAAGCCCGCACTTCTCAGTTCAGAGTTATGGTATTTCAAACAAGTTTGGACTCACTTCTCATCTTTAGCTATAATTCAAGTCAGCAGCATAAGAACAGACATGAATCTTTATTTTCAGACATCCCTGCTTTTCTTAATTTACTGCATTCTTACTGTATTCTGGTGTCTGTGCCCACTACAGTGAACAGTGTTAACACCGGGAGAGAAGGAACTAAATCTGTAACACTGTTGTGCCATGTTGTAGCATCAGGTCTCTAAATATCCCAAGTACCAGGACAGAGAAATACAAAGTTCTTCAGCCTTTATGTAAAACATCTTTATATAAAACAAAAGACTGGAGAAGCGTATTTCAAATGACAACTTCTAAAATAAAGATCTAAATACTTTGAAGCTTGGGTGATGCTTTGCCATCCAAGAATGGAGGAATCTCCTCTAAAACAGACTCGGTATTTTCTACTTCTGTACGGTAAAAATATCTTATTGCTATAATAAGGAGCTTAATACTTCTTCACATATCTATTCACTTCGTCTCCTGTTCAAGTTTTTGACGTCTTCCACAGGCAAATATATCCCATATAGGATGTACGGCTTTAACAGGTATTCATTTTACTGAGCTCCACTATAATTTCTTAGTCTCACATGACGCCTCAAGATGTTTCACACACTCTAAAAAGGAAGCTAAAAGGGAATAATTTGCATATATTACTTAAGTTGTACATGCTGTAAATATTGATCTGCTGATAGAGAAGCAAGAGAAAAAGTTGATCAAAAATTAGCGCTTGTATTTCTACAGTTTTTAAGAGTCATTTTTCAGGATCAGTTTTTAAACTTGGTGAAGAGATTACAGGTCTGCTCACCGCTGCAGCTGAAGGCTACTCAACACTCCGCTTCCAGTCTGTGACATTCAATGTGTATTATGGCAATTTACAGATCATGAAAACTCTTACTTGTACTCTTTTGGAGTTATTACCAATTCATCACAAACGGTTCAAACCTCAACTACTGCTGTCTGTGTTATGCAGAGAGTAAAGCTGCATTTCACAATTTTCACCAGGTATTTTAGCCAACTCCCACTGACTCTCGGGGATGACGCACAGATACTCTTGTGTAAGGTTCTGAATAACTCTAAAGTCTTTTCTCCCCTCAGAAGCGAAAAGCTGTAATTTATCTAATGCCCGAGAACAAAAAGCAAGAATAAAAAAGCCTTTATTCTACCTTCATGCCAACCTCCACAATCACTATCCGTTTTAGAAAGGTTCTGGTAGAGAATTACAAATCTCAGGAAATATGAATAAGCATAAACAGGATTCAGCTAGAGAAGTGAACACGGTATATATTAGCTCAGAATAAAATGTCAGCCATTTAACAAGCCTACTGTCAAATGTGACAAACACACGAGGCTTAGGAGCACATGTTCTTTTCTTTTCACACGCACACAGCACATAGAATTGTCAAGCCCAGCGTACCATTCCGGTTAGCAATGCAATTGCCGATGTTAATAAAAAGCACACTAGCCAAAATGTACCAAATATTCCATGGATTGCTCACCCTGCACCAGCATCTTAATCACAAAGCATGCAAGAAGGAGGTGAAAAAATATCTTCAGGATAAATATGTATCTCCCAAATGGTAAATGTCTCCTCACCATCAGCCCATGCCTTCCCCTGCCACAGTGCCACATACTTTTTCTTTTTTGTCCTTCTTTCTTTCTGTTCTTCCCATAGAGTTTTCTGGCTGTCCTCACACTTTTCTATGCGCGACTTCTCTCCTCCTTAAATGACCCGCTGTGCAGAACTTTCCCAACACCTTCACAACTCCCCACGAAGCCCCATCTTGTTTCCTCATTCTCTGGTAGGCTCCTTTTCCTAATTCTCTCTCTTTGCTGGAGAAGGCAGCTACACGGAGTAGGAGAAATATGTCCTAGCTACCACCAGGAGAAAGAGATTAAGTTTTGAATTTAAATTTAGATTTCAAAAATCAAATTAAAATCCCAACCATGATAACCCTACTCCACCCTCTGGCAGGGCCACAAAAATAAATTAAAATAAACAAACGAGTAACTGAAAGTTATGACTGATTCATCTACAGGGCTGGACAGCAGTTGCATACAACCTTACCTTTTGTTTTCAATCTTTGTTCAAAATGCAGTGCCTCTCTGCTGAAAATATCCAGTGTGCTATTTTACATTACAACAGAACAAAACACTTTCTCCTACCAGAGAAGACTGTTGGGTCCGGTTTTTAATTGCTTGGATTATTATTTTTAAGGTTTTTCCACCTAAGCAAATGTTTTTTCTCTGACAGCATTTAATAACAAGTTTGACCTTGGAGTGTCTAAGTTTAAATGATTTCAGAGTACGCTGCAGCAGAAAATCAGGGGCCAGGGATTCTCTTGCTTATTTGAATTTTATTATTTTGGGAGAAAGGGGAATCCCTTGTTTCACAGAAGAAATTACTTTTGAGCCACAGCGTGAAGACTTTTTGCGTGAGTGGATGAAGAGCCACAACTTTTTCTGCTTACTGCAGTTGATATATGATCGTCACCATTGCTAAAAGTAACTTAGCTACCTCCTCCTGGGAATATCCCTGCAAATACAGTAAAGAAAGCTGAGAAGAACTGGTTTGTATGTGTTGGAAAAAGATATTACCCTAACAGGTGGGACAGCTTGAGCATGGTCCCCTCCTGACAGTCCTGTGGGCTGGTACAGCTTAAAGAAGCTTTGTGAAACTGCAACCCAGCCCTTTATTATTCTAGTGAATTCAAGCCCAGCATTCCCTCTGTGGAACCCACCCTCATCATCAAGCATCATTCCCAAGAAAGGTACAGGTTGTAATGAAGAACTATCACTGACTACTGTTTGCTGTATTTTATGTGGCTTGAAACATCTACAATTCTTTGTATCTGAAGGGCCAAATATGCAAGTATTTAATATAGATTAATAAACCTCCAAAATTGATCTTATTAACCTATTTTGGGCTTTTTTTATTTCTCAATTTTCTATAAACACCACACAAACTTTGAGAAATATTAAAGGCACACACAGTGTAACTATTTCATCTTAATGCTAAGTAAGAACGGAAATTAACTTTTGTTGCTGAATAGAAAAAAAAAAACCCACCGTGGTGCAAAAATACTGTTTGGTATGTTTGTCTGAGTTATTACATAGTTCAAAGATTAAATTATCTTTGGCTAGAGCTGCATTAATCTTTTTTCCCCCTAAAATAATACCATCCCAACTACAACAGCATAGATACAACAGTGGGACATGGTTCCTGACAGTCTAATCATTGGTTCATCTAACAATATCCACAGGGAGTCAAAACATTGCTGTTAAATCACTGCCCTTCCCTATTCTAAAAAGCCACCAGGTGAGCTGTTTCAGTGGTAATAACAATGGAAAACACCACAAAAGAATTTATTGTCAACAGATCTGCAGAGAAAAGCAACACTGCAGACACAATATTGATTGCTGTAGGAAAAACATTTCAGATGTACTCTGCATTAGACTTATACAAACCCTCTTACGTAACGTGGAATAATGTTACATTTTATGGACATTCTATTTTCATGAAAAAATGTTCTCTAAATTTATGGGCTATTAATATTCTGTACTGATCTAAATCAATTTGAATGCATATGACGTTCACTATGCTAACTATTACACAAAGAAAAGGCACCGATCTCCATATAGGATCCCCTTCTTTCACAAGTAAGCACAAAAGTATATACAAATTCTGCAAGCAATTGTTTTCTTGGTGCATCATACAAACTCACAAAGAGGAGAGGAGAAAAAGAAGAGGGAAGAAAAATAAAAACAGAACCAAAGACAAGTCAAGTACTTTGACCTTTTTGTTTTCTGTCCTGGAAAATAAAGATGATGAAAGAAATTATACTCCTTTAGTGGTTCATAAATCATCTTCTCCTTGATAATGAGATTTCCCATGCAAATCTCTCAATAATTGTGATTTACATTCAGACCAATGACACTCATAAATAGCAGTTAAAAACATCAAATTTATAGTGACCGTCACTAGAGATTTCTAACAAAAGTATTGCTTAAAAAAAATTGAAATGCCTGTACATTCAAAAATATCAACATAATTACAAAGAAAGAGCCATAAATGAAACAAAAGGCATCAAAAGCATTGCATTTAATATATATATTTTTTAAATTGGGTATTTGACTCACAACCCTTGCAAAAACCATTAGAATTCACAAATAACAACTACTAGCACTTCTCTCGGGCCTCATAGGGAAAAGCACGCAAGGGCAGGCACCCTCCATGAACCACTATCCTCAGCCAAGAGCAGACGGATTCTCTCCGTTTGCTGTCCATGCTCTCCCAAGATGTTACTGAAATATTAGATCTCAAGCTAAGACCCCTAAATACAACACGTACTGTCAGGTTCTGACTCTTCCCAAAGAAGGAGAGACCATAATCTCTCTGGACAACTTAGAATCATCGAATCGTTTAGGTTGGAAAAGACCTTTAAGATCATCCAGTCCAACCATTAACCCACACTACCAAGTCTACTCTAAGCCAATCAAGGGTAGACTAGACTAAACCATGGCCCAAAGTGCCACATCTACCCGTTTTTTGAACACACTGACAGAATAGAATAATACAGATAGAATAAAACTCGTTCCGGTGCCTCACCGTTCTCACCCTAAAAAAGTTCTGTCTTATGTTTGCGTGGAGTTTCTTGTATTTCGGCTTAGTCCCACTGCCTCTTGCTACCCCCTCATCTTTACCCGGTTTGGTATTTATACACCTCGGCAAGATCCCGCCGGAGCCTCCTCTTTCTGAGGCGGGAAGTCCCAGCTTTCTCAGGCTCTCTTCATAGGACAGAACCAGACACAGCACACCAGCTGCGTCTCAGCGATGCTGTGTAGAGGGTAGGAACCACCTCCCTTGACCCACTGGCAATGCTCTTCCTAATACACACAAGGATGCTGCTGGCGGCCTCAGCTGCACGGGCCGACTGCTGGCCCACAGACCAAGGCCACCAAGACACCCCCGGGTATTCTCCTGCAAAGCTGCCCGCCAGCTGGCCAGCCTCCAGCCTGTACTGGCACACGGAATTACTCCTCCCCAGGTAGAGGACTTCACGCTCCCCTCTCATGAACTCCACAACATTCCTGTTTGCCCACTTCTCCAGCCTCTCGAGATCACTTTGAACAGCACCACAACTATCTGGTGTATCTTCATTTCTGATACATACAGACAACACGCAAGTCTATGACAGTAATGGCACTCAACTGTATGAACGAGCTTTTCATCAAATAAATATCACTTTCTGCAGCAGAGATAATTTATTCTTTGTGTATAATTGATTTGTGCCTGCACTTAAAAATGTCTTTTGAAATCCATATTATAACTAATACTGTCACATAATAAAAAGCAACACTTTTAATTTAAAGTTAATTATTTTCCATTATTCAACATTAGTAGACAAGGCAAGAACTCTAGCTTAGTGCCAGAACATAAAAGAAGTTATTCTGAACTTATAATACGCGGGTTTAACAGCTTAATGTCAAGAAGCAATACTGTAAATTAAAAACTAAGTAAAAGGATTACAGTATCTCATATTTAGAAATGTCACATGACTACAGATAATTAAGGCAAGTGAAATATTTTTGCAGCATTGTCCTGAAATCTGCAATTATAAAGAAAGTATTTTTACAGCAATAGCACAGTATTCTGTAATAACACTTTAGACATAACATCGCTATGGCATTTGAGATTCTTACTGCAATATACTGCTGCATTTTTCAAGGTTTTGCAGGAGATATTTCTTTCTTCCTTTTATCATTACTACAAGACAGCTCACTTCACCTAGCTTATCTAAACCGCAGTTGGAATTGGTAAATCACAACAGGTATGACAGAGAAAGGCAGCCTCATTCGCTGCATGTATGTAAAGGTGCTATTTTTGAGGCCTCTTTCAAGTGACTGTTTCAGAAACAGAAACCACATGTGGGCAACACGATTCTTTGCAGCTACTTCAAATTTGAAGAATAAAAACTCTTCATAAGACACGTGAAATAATTTGTGCGTTGACTTTCTGCAAATGCAAAAAGTTTTCAAAATGAAGAAAACACCTGGAAATGAGCACCATCTCATTTTGAAGGTATTTATCCTCCAAAGAAAAATCAGCCTTACAGTGGGCTAGAAGACAACTAATACTAAACATCAGAGATGGAGAACTGTGATCCCTTATGGAAATCACAGAAGAAATTTAAAATTTAAAAGATAGTTTTTTCAGTCTTTGTATATTCCTTATGCCTCAGATTATACTTATTCAGAAACCTCTGTCAAAAAAGTCACCCACAGGAAAGAGCTCCTCCTGGAGAGTTCCCATCAGAGAACACAATTAGAAGTGTGTCACGATCTGCATTCTCCTGTATATTTGGCTTTGCACTTACCCCTTTTCCCTTACCAGCTTGGAAAGTATTGGGTTTTCTGGATAGTCTTCTCTTTGAAGTCTTTGGAGCTGTCCAGACGGCTTTAACATCCCCAACTCCTCCAAGAAGTATGCTATTCTCTCCTTAAACAGATGATCTTACCGGGCACTCTCTTAATGGGGGAAAAAAAAAAAAAAGAAAAAAAAAAGAAAAAAAAAGAAAAAAAAAGGTAGTTTCACTGACTTCATTATGTAAGCATGTCCTTGTTTGACTAAGACTCATCTCCAACAATTAGGTCCTTGTCTCAGTAAGATGTATGACGCTGCCCCTCCCTCCCTTCCCCCGGCCCATTTGCTACTGCTTGGCATGTTTCACTGGACCTTAGCGTTCTCTCATCACTTTGAACATTTAACACATACATGACACGTGTGAATAATTATATATACATACCTCATTACTGGCTCTTAACTAAGGAGAGACATGATGGCAGTTAACTGCTTTAGTGTATAGTTCTCGTAGCATTAAGGGATATTTAAAGAAACCAACTCACATTTACTTCTGCCAAAGCATAAGCCCGCAAGTCCACAAACCCCACGACATAAATTACTACATTTCTGGCATATGGTTGCTTTTTTTGACAGAATGTGTTCCGATCTATTCAGTCACTCAATCAATTCTCCTTTCATAGTGCACAGATTGTAATCATTTGATAGCCTCGTATTCTACATCTAATATACTATAACTGCTGATTAGACCAACCAACTCCAAAAGATTTCATCTTATTTTAAGACTATGCGCACACGCACCACATATACAGTGTAGCAGCTGACTGGCAATATCCTTAAAGAACTGTCAATCACATCAAGCAATAACAAATCAACAGTACAGTTACATGCCTATGAAAGTCGTAACATCCCAGCATACGGACACAGGAACCGCTGCATCGAAGTCCCTTCAGCAGGCGCAGGAAGTTTTCAAAATGACTGCCCTTTAGTCATGACAAGATTACTTTTATTTTAATGAATGCTGGTGTGTGAAGGAGAATATAGAACCAAATTTTATTTCTGAAATGTCCGCATCAATAAAGGTGCCTAATTAAGGTATTCATTAAAGTATACAAAGTTAACTTAACAGGAAAAATCTAGATAGTACTATTACATTTCCCCATTAAACTAATTTAATTTGGTTATAATGCAAATTCTAATAAGATGATATTATTAACTAGTTCAATTTCAAAATGTCTTATGTTTATTTTTATTATGTTACTAAGCAGAGTAGCAATTGACTTAATTTATTTTATTAAATAACATTTCTCAATCTGTTTAAGAAGGGACAATGGCCTATTTCTTTCCTTAGGCCATTAGTGTGTTGTCATTTTAAACATTACGCTATAGTTAAGGTTTTCACCAATTTCACAGACTAGCATTCAAAACTATGTACGCTTTTTTACTCCAATCAGTCATTTGGTCTGCAGTTACAGCATTTGTGAGTGTTCATCTCTATTGGCACTTACGACTAGGGAGAAGATCTGCGTTTCAGGTGGTCACCTGTTCAGTTGGTTATTTTTTTCTTTCTTTCAGCTTTTACAAATAGACAATATAGACATTTCCATTATGATTTAAAGTCATTACCGATGAAAACACACAAAGCTACGCTTAATATTTTTCCCAAATGGAAACAGAAGAAATTTCCTTCATAACAAATCAAGGTCCCTTCTGACTTTCTTCCATGATGTTATACTCAGAACACCGAAAATGTAATACGTAAGGTTCCAGTGCCAAATTCACAACATCCTTATCTAACATCTGGACGTGGCTGGCTAGCGTAAAACAGTTACGTAAAGTTATGCAGTTTGCTAATGCTGGAGCTTCTAGGGCTGCTGCGTTCAGCCCCAGGTGTCCTCAACATACGCTGTGCGTACCACCACCAGTGTAAAAAGCAGCATTCGAAATGGTGACCCATGCAGGCACCTCATTTTCAGTGGCGGGAAGGAACTAGGCATCGCCACAACCGCTGCCAGTTGCGCGAACTAGTAAAGGGGTTTTTAACCTTGCCTCAACACTCTGGAGCAGGAGCGTAACACTGAGATCACAACAGAGAACATGCAGAAAGTTGTAATCTCTGCAAGCTGTAAAAAATAAATCCCGAACACACCCCTGTACCTTGGCAGCGTTAATTATCACCTCCCATCCCTCCCTGTCTTGCCCTGCTGGTATCAGCATGTCCTACCATCGCTCCAACCCGCAGCGTTTTCCTTGCGTATCTAATCTCTCAGATAGCCAACGCTGCATGGTGAAGCTTCACCATGTTCTCTGTATTTGACCTCATCTGATCTGCTAAATATTGATCCACTTAACATAGTATATGCATTAGAAAAATCAATACTGACACAGTTTTGAAGCCCAATCTATTGACATGGTTCAAAACCCAGAATGTTAGCAAGAAGGTTATTCTGTGTCAAACTAGGATGCAACCTAGTAAAAAAAACCGAGCTACTTCTGTCAGTGATGGACAAGTCATTTTCCTCCCAAGACCTTAATCAAACAAACAAAATAAAGACTTTTCTAATAGCTAATACAACCTAAATGTCTATTTCTCATAGAAAAGTAAAATAAATATTAAAAAATACAAATAAGTACATAAAAATAGGTATTTGCATAAGCCAACGTTGCCCACTATTCCTACATTTCTTTTTAGTTCAGTACAGAAGATCTCAAAACTAAACATTTTGGTCACAGAGGTCATATCAGTTTAAAAGCTTCCATCTGCTCTGCCACATTGATTTTCTAATGCACATAACGTGTTAAAATGAATATAGTCAATAGTTCAGCAGACCAGACAAACCAGAGGCCAGAAATGCTGCAAAGATTATCTTGATGCTTCACCAATCACAAGGATGGCCTAATGTCAGGAGATTAAAGGGATTTAATTCCATGTCAAGGGATTAAGTTTTATACTTCATTACAAGTAAAGTTAAACACTTCATAAGCAATTATAAGCAGCAGAATATGCCAGGAAATACATAAAACTAAAAATAATTATTTTGAGGAAAAGGGTATTTTAAGTTGGAAATTGTGAATCAACAATTAAAATCTCAGGCAATCTCACCTGCACCTCCCCTGATGTGGGGAAAAGGCTAACAACGTGAGTGGCAAAGACGAGAACAGCACAAGATCTCACCAGAGATGTAACAAAATTCCTCAGGATTCTGTTCAACGAGTCAGGCACAGTATTTCTTGATTATCTGGTAAATTTACTGTGGCTCGTGCAATACACCTACTACTGATCGTCAAGAGTTTTATTTCTACAGAAAAATGTAAAAAGCCAACATTATGAACCTGTTTAAGCACAAAGTCTTAAAAAACACCTTCTTCTACAAAATTAATTGCCAATTTTAAATTTAAATAGAAATGTTACTCAAAACAGATGTTATTTTGTTTGCTTGTTTGTTTTAAGGAAAAAGGCTGCCAGGGCTGGTGTTTATGAAAACTGAACCACAGTGTTTGCCTGGCATTCAGACACGAAGCTCTAGCACACCCTCCTCTAAAAGTGAATATTGACTTCCACAGGCTTTATCAGCCTGTCTGCATAAACAATCTTCACAGCTTATTTGCACATAAAAGCTGGAATAGGAGATCTCATAGTAGTATTTATTACCACCTGGGGTTTGCAGCTGTGGGAAACAGCGGAGATTTTTTTCCCCAGTGGAAGTTATAGTTTTTGGGTGTCTTTCCCCTACTGTTACCTAGCTTAGAAAAATATTATAACGTAAAACACACTCCTCTGAAATAGTGGTTATCTGATTACACAAACTTTTTCCTCATTCTTTGCTTAAAGAAAAGTCTCCAAAACATCAATATAATGCCATAACCTATAAAACAAACACCGAATTAAAGTGTTTGGAGATGATGAAGTTATGCAGTTTCAGAGACTGTGTCCATTCAAAAAACACAATTCTTTAAGCATATGGTCCAAAGCCCTACCCTCGGAAGGCATAGTCTGGGGTCCTTTCAGCTGAAAGATGCTTTAAACTTCAGAAAATCTGAATCTGGTTTTGCTATTAACTGTTATAGTATCTGACGACTCTTACAGTACCTCCCTGCACTACTTCTCATGTATCAATGTATGAAAGAGTAATAGGAGAAATTTGCTCGTTGATGCATTTATCTAATAGCTTGTTATCGTCATCAGGGGTCAAAATGTTAATCACCTTCATGTATTAGGAAAAGAAAAACCACTAGTAACACAAAGTAAATGCTAGTAATTAGTGACATGAAGACAAACTACATGGATACACAGTGAAACAATCTCTTGTTCCACTGAGACATATGTGTAAGTATCATAAACTAGTGCCTAGTTACTGAATTAGAATAAAGAGCAGTATCAATGATATTAAGTTTAAAATTAGAAGTGTAATTAACTGAGAGCAGCTTATGTTATGTATCAGCTGGTTGCATGTAGCTGCAGTTCAAACATTTGTCTTACTGCTCCAAGGTAGGATTTCTAAACTCTCTCCTACTGCTCTGGCTTGTCGGATATACTGATGCTGTGGTCACTGCAGATCCAACTCATTTGTTTCAGCTTTTTTCCCCAATAACCAAGCGGATCCAGAATTTGAATTTCCTTCAGAACTTGGCATTATATACCTGGATACATAAGGTGAATAAATTGCTATTTTACTCTGTTCTTGTTGTTGAACAAGTACAGGAACAACTGTTCACCTCTGTGTACTGCACGAGGAGGACTTGTTTTTAATGATCTCCAGTAAGAAAATACAGACTTATTTTGATATCATGTACAATCAAGACTCCAATTAGTTTCACTGATGCAATCTACATGCACATTTCCAGGAGTGGTGGAGCGAAAAAACTTGGTCACAAAAACTCACTTGTGTGAGCCAGTGATGGACAGCATCCATCCATCCCAGTCCTAGGTATTTAAAACCTTAGAAACAAATGGTGGCATCTATAAAATACAACAAAGTACCGGTAAACTTTAATGCTAGAATGCTGCAAAGGCTGATTTATTTCCACAGAAGGCAAATTCAACATAGAATATAATTAATTACATGCAAGGCTATATGAATGTCAACTTTCAAAAATACACAAGATACAGGCAAAAAAATGGAACCACTAGTATACTGTGATCTGAAGATTACGGAAGGATCAGGTCTACCTGGATCCCCACTCCGAACTCTCAGTAACATCAGCAGGACTGGCAGAGGTGCCCATTAACATCCCACTGACTCTGTACCTGGATAAGCAGTCTACATAATCTGGAAAAGAGGAGAGCCAACAGACTCTCTGGAGGACAGGGAGAAAGAGACGAGCTATAACATAACGAAATAGTAGTAGTAGTAACAATAATAGCACTTCTCTAAGCTTCCTTAGAAATTTTGTTTAATTGAATGCTGTAGATCCAATTCTGATTCTAGAGATTACTACTGTAACTCAAACATTTTTATTTGGCATAATACAAGTGCAGTTTACACAAGAACCACATTCCGTGTGTTTACAAAGGTTGTTTAATGCCCTCACTGTTCTTTTATACGAGAGCTCCATTCTGCAAGGCCAGTAAATGTCTTGGTGAGTCAAGCCGGTGTAAGTTGCTCAGCAATTCCAGTTTCTTCCTGAAGTACTTCAACCAGTTGGAAAAAATACAGTCTAGTATTCAGTTTTTTTTTTGCCTACAAAGTACCTACCATCTACAGAGTTACTGTGTTTTTTCTAAGTACTTAACATCAAAGTGAAAGGAAGCCCAAAGAAATGGCTCTGCTTGCAACTGAAAAGAAATGATCAAAACATCTAGTCTTTCCCTCAGCATTCTCCCTAGAATGTTACCTTGCCTTTGTGAGTATTGGGGAAAAGCACTTGAAACCAGTAACAGCACAGAAAAGATTTTTGCTGTTGTTGATGTAGCTGTCAAGTTTTCTCAATTAAAAAAAGGAAATAATTTTATCAAATAAAGTATCTTTAATGAAGCTATCTACATTGGAAACTCACTTCCTACCCTTTAGTGAACAATTTGTTACGGAGACTTCATGCTCCTGTCTTCTAATTGACACATTTTTTTATATCCAGAGTGTTTTTCTCCTTCTTTGAATATATCCTGTCAAACGGGACTTACATACAAAACAAAATTCATTTGGTTGAATCTCTAACTTGATTCTAATGATAAAAAAAAATTCTGTCAAATTATTCAACCCATTCTGTCAACAAAACATCCCTGGCTACTTTCAGATCTTTTCTGTAGACGCAATTTGCAAAAGAGTATCTTTTCTTGAAAATTAATTCATAATTTTAAAGTGTATAGTTCAAGAGCCTTATCTCCTAAAGCGTTGAAGGTCTTTGTTAACATCTTCAACTCCCTCTGAAGGCACAAATGTGAGGGAGCTTGTGCATTTTGCAGATTTATATTTTAAGCCATCACATGCATTACAATTTTCTGTCACACACTGTCTCTCAGTCTGTCTCCAGCATTTCTAACTTCTATTACTATATATCCTAGAAAACAGTTTATCAGACAGAATAGACTGATTATTTATTGGCAGCATTAAAATAAAAGGCCAGATTTACAAATGAGATTGCTTAATTCTTATAAAAATCAGGAAGGGAATTTTACCTTTCTTGTAAAATTTCATAGGCACCCTTTAGCTTCTCAAACAAACTGCTGAGCAAGAGAATTAGCTTTGGGCAAAGCAGTAACACCTTAGTATTTTACTATGATAAAAAAAAATACAGAAATGCACTTGCAACATATTTTGTTGAAAGATTATTTATTTATTTTTCTCACTTTGGCTTTTATTTCAGCATCAGGAATTCATATTTAAGATAGAAAACGATAGCCAAGATCAATTTTGTGGCCATTTCACAAAGCCTGGCTGTATTATTAGAAGTAACAATTTTGCTTCCTATAGAGGAAGAGTCTGAAAAATGAAGTAAATTCACACCCACTTATACACAGCTACAGTGTCTGCTCAAGACACTCTCCTTCAGTGACACTTTTTTTTTTTTTTTATGGTAAAGGGGATAAGTTTGAAGGAAATATAAAAAGGAAAACTCATTGCACAGTGCATTCAAAACCTCTGCAAGCAACATTTGTAAGGGCTCCAAGGTTTTTTTAACTTTATTTATGTCTATAGCATTTTTTGGCAGAAACATAAGTATACAGGATATGTATGTACCTTACATAGTTTCTAAAATTATTGTTCAGTGGTTAGACTTATAGCTGAATGCTCTGCTATTTTTTTTACTGTTCTGCTTAAAGTATAGCAGATACAGCTTAATTTTGGCACTGAAAGGACAATACATTACCCTCCAATAGCAATTAAACTCTTAAATTAAAGATGCGCAGTCAATTCACATTGGCAGGTATTATTTTTCTTGTTTAAGAACAAAAGGCCTCTCTACACAGTATAATGACACCACGTACACCTATGTGCATGTACACAATATTATACCACCACGTACTTACCAGCATAGGACCTAGATGGTCAAATAATTCTCAAAGTCATGTACGCAGAATGAAAGTGTGACTTCCATCAAGGTCATGGTCTCCATACCCATTTACAATATGGACTCTATACATCATATTACTGAAAAAACATGGTTTGTTTTTTTTTAAATCCTTGGCTTTTTTGTTTTTAAGAGAACTTTTTTGTTGTTATAGTTCCTAAATGATTAGGAACACAACTGCCATGGATTTCAATAAGGTTTCCATTCATAAGTCTGTGGAAACTACATGTACTGGAAATTTCACATTCCTGTAAAGCTAGTTTCTGTCAGCACAATGAATCCTTCAATAAAAAAAACCCCTGCAAACAAGAGTCAAGAGAAAAAAAAGTAAAGCTACCGAGATAACAGCACTATGTAAATGAAAGTAGTTCTAATGAATTCAGTGGAGCAAAGCCAACTCAGAGAAGCTAAAGATCTGTCCAAATATATTGAACAAATCAGTCAAAATTGAGTGTTGTCGTTTTCTTACACATAGTAGTAATATGATTTTAAGATCAGCTGATCTATGCACTTAATTAATTTAGCTATATCTCAGCATAGCACAAAACATGTTTTCACTGGGAAAAAGACAGACAGCTCTATTGATCATGAGATGCTGAGACACTGCTAGTTTGACACTCCAGGCAGAATTCTGAAGGACAGTCTGTACCCTCCTAATTTCAGGAAATAAAGATATCTCAAACAATTCAGAAGTTTTCTTCAGGGCTTTATCAAATCCCTAGATCCCCAACAGGGCTCTACATATCCCCAGAAGAAAATATTAAGGATTAGAAGAGGTATACACACACCCCTTCACAAAAAGCCCATTCACTTACACGTTCTGTCTGCAAGGTGAAATAGTGGAAAATAAATGCTCTATGGAAGACAACTGTGCTGCCCTCTATCCTCATCAAGACTTAGAAAGAGAAGACAGTAATACATGGGAAATCTGTCAGGAATTCTCCAAGGTAGGATTGTGGCCAAGGATAAAGTCTTACACAACTTCAACCATCCTCTGTTTCTGACCTACTCCTGAGAAGCTCAATAATTGTCGTAACGTTGTCTACAGCATTAAAGGTTCAAGGTAACAAAAACAGAAACAGCATGATATTTCTTTCACCTTTACATCTCTTTATTTCAGGATTCCTAAGGAACTTTATCACTGCCTTAAAATGTAACAAATCTAGAACTATTTGAACAGTAACTCTAGTAGTTTTCACCTCTTTAGCCAATTTATCAAAACATTCTCCAAGAACTTATTAAAAATATTTTTTTATTTTAATCAGGCTTAGAGTTCTTTGTCTTTTTTCCTGTATTTTAACTATCATCATCATTAACTACATTAATTATGTATCAACAGACATTACTTAATTTGCAATATTCAATAAGTTTAGTGCCATGGCCGTGCTGTAAGTCACTTCTTGCACAACAGCCACATTTATTACTGTGACACTTCATTCACAGACCAAGGACTACACTCACAAGAATTTACAGTCATATCCTCAAATGGCTTCAATTTAAAGATAAGGGATCAAAAATGGCAAGCATTTCATTAAAAATTCACAAAATCCAGCCAAGATTTCTCAAATTTCTTGAATTTATTGCTTGAAGCTTATTTTTCTTAATTTTCTGATTTTTCAATTCTGGGATGCCAAGAAAGGCAAGAAAAAGTAACCTCTCTATTCCTGTGGAGAACTTCTCACAGTAACAGAAACAGCTTCAAGGGTTATGGCAGAGTTCAAAAGCTGTAAGTGCAGCTCAAAGAAATGTCACTGGGTTTACAATTTCAGACTTCAAGACCAGAACACGTTAACCTGACATACAGTACATGATCTCACTGGTAAGAGACTGAACCCATTTAGGAGCAAAAAAACCTGTCCGGAGGGGGGCGGGGGTGGTGGTAGAAAATATGAAGAGTCTTCATTTACCACACAACTGAAATTATTTCTGAGTTGTGGGAGTAGAACTCTTTAATTACAGTGGTGGGAAAAAAAATAGGCATAAGAGTGTTGATCTTCCAAGACACTGAAACTTCAGGCATCATTTATTTTTGTTCAAGCTGGGTTTGAAACACCCATCATTATCATCACCGGATCACAGAGAGTGCAGGAAAAACTAGGGTTTCCCATATACTTACAATAGTTTAAACACTGAGGTATCAAGTCTGTTTATTAAAAAAGCACCTATCAACGTAAAAAAAAGGAAATTAAAAAGAAACATTAAATTCATTTTACAATTTAGCAATTCTTTACTTAACAATTAGCTGGATCCAAGTCACTTTTTAATCCACAATACCAGAACAATACAATTTAATATAATTTTAATCATGCATCATATATAGCAAGATATTTCATGCTCTGTAGAGTAAAAAATGTAGGTCAGGACCCACAGGCTATAGTCTAGCTACGCTGCTGTGAGTTTAACATATTACTCTTTTGGGAAAATAATAAAACCATTTCATTCCATGCACAAGCCAATGATCTTCAAACATTCCAATTCCTTAAGAGTAAAAGGAGACTGACACCTAATGCCCGATTGGTGTGAAAGTCACCCTACTAGACGCAAAAAGTTTTCAGTAAGAAAACAAGTGGAAAACGTTAAAGTCTTGTCTTGCTTGTAAATGAAAGACATTACAATGGATCAGGAGAACTTGAATTGGTGCTGAAAACTGACAGTCAGTTCATCCACCTGTGCATTTTACATATACACGCCTCCTTTCTGCTCTAACAGGTTTGCACTCAACTGGTTTAACTGAATGGCTCCTGAAGAATAACAAGGCTTATCACCATCTCTTACTTAAGCTAAATCATCTTTTCTTCTTCTAAATCATCTTTTCTTCTTCTAGGGATCTCTAACTGCAGCGTCTCACTGTGTTTTGCATTCATTTACCAAATCAAATAATAAAGGTTAAAAGACTGATTGGAACAAAAAAAGAGAAGGGGAGCCAGCAAAATTTGGAAGTCCTCATACGGTCCAATTTATTGGTTTAGTGTGCACATGACTGTTCCAGTTATATGTTGGACAAATGACATTTTTAAAATGTTGGAAATATTATGAATATTGTTAACAAGCTCTGCCTACTTGTGGTCTTACCTCCAGCGTCTCACCTCTGTGCCAAACCTCTCAAACAATAAGCACAGCAGAATTTGAACATGGGTCAGTCTATATTAACCTTACCATTTCAGGAAAATACTTATGTCTTTAAATAACTTTCTCCTGAAAAACTGGTGATGTGATAGTCAAATCTACAATCCCTGTACTACATAACCAGCTTTGACAGGAGGGATGCTGCTCTATTTTACAGCACACGATTTTAGTCTGATTTCTCCAGGGATGAGAGCTCAAGGGAGAAAACATCAAGAACAGGAAGGTTTTCATGAGAATAACATTGGGACCTGCTGCTCGAGTTCTGTTTAAGGTTCCTCTCTCCCTACCATTTGTACATAGATACACTGAATACGTCTTGTACGTGTGGAGATCTCGGGGGGGCAAAGGTGTAGACATCACAGAGTTGCAGGACAAATCCTGTTATGTTAGGGAAAATATTTTAAAGATCTATTTTACACTATTTATGGCTGCAGCATACTTACACACAATACCTAGTAATAAATACTGTATCCTTATTTAATCAGCACTGTCGCTATACAGAGCAAGAACAGTATATATAGTATCTATTCCATTACACCAGTACAGAAAGGTGGTAGGTAACATTTTGGGTGTCTATTAGTACGTAACACCCGCAATGCTGGTTGTGCAAAATTACTTCAGTCATCAGTCATGGTCATATATTTAATTTACAGTTTTCTGCAGCCCTTCTGTCCCTCCCATAAATGATATCTGTGAAGGATCAAAGACGTCTGTAGTTTCACCTGTGGACAACAGAAATGACTCTTACTTAAGCTGAAACACGGCCTATGAGAAGACAGCCTGCTGCGCCTAAAACAGCAGTTTCTTGAGAGTAGCTAAGAAGTTGCAGGCACATGCATCGCAGACAATTTTAGACCACCCAAATCAGTAAGACCAACACCAAATACTCTGCACGCAAACTTGCAGCCACTCTATTTACTAGGTAAGCTTCTGGGCCTGAAAAAGGCCATTTGTCAACCTTTCCTTCTTCGTAACACCCAAAAACGCTTAAAAACCAGTGATGGATGATGGCAGCACTGTGCCTGTCTTCACACGGGTCACGCAAGCTGAGCCATACAACAGCAATCAGCTCAGAAAGATGGGGCATTAAGAAAATTTTTAATTATAGAAGACCCAATAAGATCCCAATTCATACTCATCTGAATCAAGCAGATGTACTGCAATCTAGACAACCTGCCTCTTGGTGAATGCTCCATTTAATCATCAGCCTATGTATTGGTGAGAAAACCTTCTTCAAAAGACCTTACACTAGCTTTAATTTCTAATGGAAAATTAGCAAAGAAATTGAGAAATACATAGTGAACCTAATGGAAAAGGTCGCTTTGAATATACAGATTATAAATTAGACGGTTGTTTTGTGATAACTACTATAAAACTTAATGGAAAATAGAAACCTGTGTAAATAACGGAAAACATTTGAGTTCAACATTCTTCCATCAACAGTAAGAAATTATCTATTAGCTGTTCTCAATAGGGATGTGCATAAAAACATCTCGCTATCAATGAGCAACTCTCAATTTGATAAATTACAATTTTACAGGTAGAATAGGAGGTGGGTTGGGGTTTTTTTTAAATCTTCAATGATTTTAAATATGCCTGTTCCATTGTAAATTCTTGTGGTAGATTTCATTTAAACCTCAAAACGTTAGGATTTTTTTTAATCTTAAACCAACAGTGGTGCAGATTACAATTGAAAAACATAAGCAAGAGCACGGTGAGTGCAAGAAAGGCACTGAACAGATCGACAGTAGCAAAAAATTCACGCTCTACTTCAGTTCACATTAGGGCTCATGATCCAACTAAATTCTGGTGTTTCTCAGAGATCCCATAGGAAAGAGAGGGGAAGAGAAAGGAATAACATCTGAAAACCAGATGGGCACCTCTCCTCTTTTTCTTCAGTTAATGGCTCCATTCAGGTATCTTACCTGTGATTCAAAACTCTTGGGCAGTTACTCAAGTGCCGGACAGTACAGGCTGGCTACTTACGGGACCATGTCACACTAAATATAAGAGGTTTTCCTTTGCGCCATTCAGTCAAATATTGCAGCACATTCTGGAAATCAGATGAAATTAAGCATACTGCTATTCAGCCATTACAACGAACAAGCTTCCCAATCTATCCACTCCGTAATTTAAAGCCACTTCATTACAGCAGTGCCTTTTAAAAAGTAATAATATTATGAGTACTTCTAGTTAAACTATTAGGTTTGTCTCCTCTTCCAATTAAATTTATTCACTTATAAAGAAGAGATGAGCATATCTGAAACTGAAATTGTCCCCATCCTAAGAACATTTATACAGTTGCTTTTCTGAGAACTTATTTTAACACTTCAGCAAGAAAAATCTGCTCATGTGAAGATAAAATGCAACACCAGAGCAGCATGAACATGTGCAAGGTCACTGTTCTTCTGTGATTCAGTCAGAGCGCTGCAAATTATTTGTCTAATGTGCAAATTGCTGAGTTGCTAATGGCAAGATTCTTAACACTTTTAAGCACTGTAAAAGTAGATCTCGAGCTTCCTTAGTCTATGAGCCACAAACTGCAGTCAGATCATTTTGACGTATCCTTAAAAATTTCAGTTACATATACTTCAGTCCTCAAAACACACCAATGTTTTGGCCATTTTCTGAAAGCACAAATTTTAAGAAAGGTTAAAGCCTCAATTCACAAAACAAAGACTATAAAAAGAAAAGAAAAAAGAAGGCATGCCTGAGGCGCTGCTTTCATTCTGAAAGACTAAGGAAGAACGAGGCTCTTACAATTACAGGCTAGGTGACTACACTTTTACAAATAACAGGCTGTACAGATATCAAGTCCATTTTAAATCTCCAAGTCTTTTCCTGCTGTCTGTAGTCATGGAAGTACCTTTAAAAAACATTAAATATATCTGAGGAAAAACTTAACTTCCCCTACTTTTATTAGTCGTGCCTTCAGTCTTACTAAATTACACCAACCCCAATTTAAATGCTTTTTTACATTTAAGAATGCTACTTTATCATATTTCTTTCCTAATGCAGGTGCACTTTTCACCATATATACTGCACTCAACACTTGGACATAAATGCATTTGCTCAAAATAACATCAATTTTATATATATGTATTTATTTAATATGCCATACACAGTTAAATTCACAGAATAATTTGCTAAAAGGATAATCACACAAGAGCTCCAAAAATTAATGGTTACTATCTGAAGATCTGACAGCATAAATAGCAAGTACTGCTTTTAGGAACTTAAGTATTTTGTTAATTATGACTTGGAATGCCAGTACAACTGCATACGTTCTGTAAAGAACAGAACTTCCAATATTTTTCAAAGCAGGATTAGCTTCATTTTACAACAAAGGATGCTGACATGAAGGATACTATATGACCCAGAAATTTTCACATCATTAGCCAGTAACAAACACTGAAACAGAATCCAGTTCTGAACTTGAAGCTCCCATTGGAAATAGCCATTCATCCCTCATGAACATTAAGGGGAGGGAAAAAATTTTAGAAATCAAGCAATAAAAATGTAGGCAATTACAAACAGGAGAAATCAGTTTCTCCAAGAGGCAAAAAGCTTCTGTCCTGACTGAAAATAGGATTTCATTCAGTGTATTTGACTTACAACACACAGAAGTTTGCCTACATCCATACATAAACACTATATAACTGTAGGAAAAGTTCAAGATATGGATTGGCATCAATATATGGAATTGCAAATAGTCAAGTGTACTAAATCAAGTGGTCCCTAGCCTTCAGTCTTGAGCTTTGTACAAAAAAAAAAAAAAAAGGAAAAAAAAACCACCAAACAAACCAGAAGCCCTCATTTTAGGTAGTCTATGTAATGATGAGTAGATAGATGTCAGTATTTCAAGTCTTAAGGCAGTGCTAGCAAATGAGTTGGTAAGTTGCTATATCATCAAATTTGTTCTTTCTGAACATGTTAGAATTAAAATACCAGGGAGGCGGAGACGAGTCACCTACAGAAAATTTTACTTTGGTGTGGCCTGAAAGCTTACAGCCAAATTAGCTGTTGATATAGGTAAACAGGAAAGATCTGCTGACTGTAGCAGTTTTGTCTATATTCATTACATGTCTATGTAATTATCGTCTAATATTATAAAAAAATACCTATTTTTATAAGCAGAAACTGTGATTCTTAGTCTCCCTGAGATTCTTTACTCTCTTATTTATAGGATGTAGTTATTCTAGCTGGAAAAGAAAAAGCAGACTGACAATCAGTTTATTCCAAGCTGTTCCAATTATGTAGTCACTTGATTTGAAGCGTGAATAGTTTGAATATGATATAAGAAAAGTGCTGGAATGGCAATAGCTGTTGACAGGCTCCCACCTATGGGAAACGGGAAACATATCTACTGTTTTACGGTATTGTCATGAAACAGCCACTCAAGTCTCCAGAGACTCTTTCAGGATTCCAGGGAAACATTAGAAGGCTCAAGCTTTCTTTTCTCCAAGGTTTCTATTAGAAGAAATTCATTCAAATTCAAACACTCCAATAAACAAGCAGGCAAGCAGAGTTAGTTACAAGTCCTCAAGGTACTACAAACCAGGCGAGTGTTTAGCGTCTCTCAACTATTAAACTCAGCATAGATGCATTCTTTATTGTAATGTAATGCTTAATTACCTTTTTTTGCAATACTATGAATACATGCCCTAGAAATTTCTGTTATACAATAATCATTATCAAATACTGGTCATTAAAAACCTGTTGTGCCTAACCAGTGATAGTTGAGCTTTAGCTCTACTACTTTACCGTATTTACTACTCCAGACACTTACGACCAACATTAATTCAAGCAGCTATGTACGAAACACGTATGTTGAAACAGATTTCCTTTAACAGAAACCTGGTAAATGTTAGGCATGTTTTGAGACCAGGGCATCCATTGAGTTTCTAGGCAGACATACTAATAAAAGTCCACCAAAGAAGAATCTGCATGTCAGAGGGTGTTTGGCTGTACTGAAATGCAGAAGTTGCTACCTCTAGGATCGACATTAATTACTTCTTTTCTAAGGGGAATTTTGCTAAGCAGGAAATTTTAGTAAATTTGTTAATTGGCTGGCACTTTAATTTTTGTTTATACTTTTTAAGTATAAAACATGACATTTAATATTTCTCTTTAATCTTCATATTAGAAGTGAAAAGGAAGCTGATGCTTCAGTTTCCTTAAAACTGAAAGACATCTGAAACAGCTAAAAGCACTCAAAGCAGTAGTTAATGAAACTGTACTGCAGAAATGCCTTTTAAGCACCTTCAGTGTTTTTTTCATAATATCTCCAGCTGTGGATTGCTCAAGAACTACGCAACACTTTTTAACCTTGCAATGGAAACGTTTAAGGGTAATGATCTTCTCTGCCCGTCAGATTACCGTACCTGTACAGGAAGTAAACTGAAAAGCATTTACTGCGGCCACTACATTTTTTACTTCTTAAATCCCAGTAATGCCAGCAAGCAAGTAGAGAAGAAAACCTGGGAACAAAGTATCTAAGCAAAATACCGAGGTGATTTTATTCATCGCATGCTGTTCCTTTAAAAGAAGAGTCCAGGGCAGCCGAGAGGACTGCCTCCTTGCTGGTCTGGTGTCTTGAGGAACCCCTTGAAAGGAGCCAGGATTACACCTCCCCTCTCCAGAGCGCACGCGAGGCAGACACAGCACGGGGAAAGTCGACTGCACAGGGACAGATCTGCAGCACAGTGAAGACAATGAAGAGACACTGTGGAAAGGAACCAGAGCAGATGCACAGGCAGACCTCAGAAGTGATGGAAAGAATTGTCTCTACACCTAAAAGAGAGTATTTATGCAATCCACAAAGCCACTGAACATTGCAAGCCTGGAAAACCGGGAAGTAAGCAGATATTTAAAAAAAAAAAGACTAAAAAATTCTGTCTCAACTTTCTATTTTGACACTATAAGACTTCTGGTTCAAGTTTGCATCTTAATAAAGCTCAGCCCTTGAAAGTCAAAACCTTTTGGTATCTTTAGGGAGCTAGAAACAAGGAAACTTTTGGTCTCAACACACTTAATTTCTAACTTCCGCACTCATAACAGCTATGACACTGAATAATCTACTACTATTTTGAGTGCAAGTATGCTCTCCTTTAAACTTGCTCACTCTCAAGGACAGAAGTTCTCCCACAGCCATCACTTCAACCGTAACCAGAGTAAAACAAAAAGAAAAGCAAACCAAATCTCGAAAAAACATAGCAACGGATCTCTCAAGAAAACATCCACAGATACTTGCTATAGTAGGAGCTATAAACTTTATAACACAAATGTGTCCATCAACACTGTA
This sequence comes from Pelecanus crispus, assembly GCF_030463565.1. NCBI lineage: Eukaryota > Metazoa > Chordata > Aves > Pelecaniformes > Pelecanidae > Pelecanus > Pelecanus crispus. Next base: position 20,297,864 of record NC_134655.1, on the reverse strand, counting down.
GTCCATTCTTTGTACAGTTTTGTTGCAGCCACTGATGTGTCAAACACTTGATTTCCAGTTTTGTTCTACGTCCTCCCAAGGCAAACAGCACAGAAGAGCCATTGCTCGCAGTATCAGCGTTCTCACACTGCCAGGTCAGTTGAAATGATCAGGAAAGCTGTATTTGAAAATTGCCAGACCCTCTCAACTTTGCAGCATATCCTGAAAATCAACACACTATAACCTTAACTATGGCCATACACTATATTCAGATCTCCAGAGCCCCTAGAGTAGCAACTTCTGTTTTTCTAAACCAGGAGCAAAATGCAAATACAGCAATATGCCAAGCTCTGGAAATACACAGTTGTTTATTTACTCATGCATAAATGGCCTAACTGGAAGCTGGTATGTAACAGGCTAAATGAGCAACTAAATCACTTCTCAGAGTACAATATGATGCGGGCAAGAGGGCAGAAACCAGACAGGAATCGAGAGGTAACTTGTCCACGCAGAAATATATGTTTTTAATTTCTGCTGACAGTTGTTCAAAAGGTCTCATTTTTCTGAAAAGGAAAAAAAAAGGGGGAAAAAAAAAAGGAAAAAAGGGATTATCCTACTTTTTGCCACACCAGAGAGGCGCAGTCCACCATTCGAGTGGCCTTACTCCAAGGAGTAAGAGCTGCCCACCGTGGGGCCAGGGCAGGCCATCACAGCACCGACGCACAGACCCGGGCTGGCGGGTTCGCTCTCATACTCCACTGTGTCTCTCTCGCAGGGCCTTTCTTCTGCCCTGCCAGCCACAGGCATCTGAGCTAGAACCTCACCCAACTGCAGTAAGAGCAAGTAAACATTTTAAAGAAATGGGGATACAAATTAATATGCATAGAAATAAACCACTGAAATAGGCATTAAGAAAACTATTTTATAATCAGTAGGGTATTTTGCTAATAAATAAATATGTTTACTGTCCTACTGATTACAAAACATCTCTGCTGATGTTTCTTCTCAGTTGCTTATTTTTTTATTCTGCGATTGTACAGGGTCTGGCATGACGGGGTTCTGATCTCAGCTGGGGCCTCTCAGCACTATCATCATAGCAATCGAAAAAACGGTGACAGAAATGCTCTCAGTATCAGTAAAGAATATGTGTGTGTGTTTGTATATGTATTCCATTTTCCTGAACCTTGGTAACCTCCTCACCTTGATTTCCTGAAACGACGGTGTTTTAAATGTGCTTGTTCATGAACAAAACCCCAAGTATTATTTACACTTGAAAGGCTTGTATCCAAGGTTCTCAAGGTATCAGTAAAAAGGACTGTTACAATACATTAATGAAGCGCACTAAGAACGAACCACTAAAGCTGTTTGGCAGGTGGATGAACTTAAACAGAATGCTTTTCCAAATATTATCAGTAGGACAGATGGAATCCTAACAGTTTCTATTTCCGAAACAAAACACATGGAAGTTCTCCTTTTAACTATCTCGTATCTTATTCCTTATTAAAAAAATTATAAATATGCAATAAATGAAAAGCCTTTTCACATGTAAAATCAAGGTGAACTAATGATCAATAAATATTCTGACCAAGATTGCTGATGTAATGGTTTTTATTTACAGTTTTCATAAAAGATTGTTTAAAAAATTCCAGCTGATACACACTATTCTATTATTTCAATGAGTTTTTTGCTAAAAAATTGCATTGACATAATGAATTCGTAAGGATAAAGGTGAATTAAACTTTGGTTTTGGCCTGAAGTCATACAACCAAGCAACAACATACAGCCAGAGAAAGTGTCTTATAATATAAAAAGGTAAAATTGCTCTGTACATCAACTCTCTCCTCTATCTTAATTAAATGAAGGTTTATACATTTGCATAAGGAAGTAAATGTACATGTAAATAGAATTTTTTTTAGAAAGTGTAGCGTGGTATCATATTCAGGGATGTGCTGCCCTGTTGGCAGCAACTTAAATAAGTATTAAGGAAAAAACTGGAGCTATTTCAGCATAAATCTGAGCTGTGGTTTCATGCATCCGTGTCAGTTCAAGTACCTCCACAGCCCATCTGTTTGGATGACAAATATTCAGAATACAGAAGTACTGCCCAACGAGGAAATCACTGACACCAGCTGGAAACCAGACCTGTGCTCGGAAGAGAAAACTAGAAATTGCAGAGGTAAACACTAACCAACTAAGTTCAAACTTGAGACAGCGAGGGTTTGCCACAGTTGTGCCTGAACAGTTATTACCTCTCACCACATGAAGCACCGAACGAGCTTAAAGACCACAAAAGCTACATACACGACACACCACACGGGACAGCGATGTTCATAGAGCTTCACGTTTACTTTAACGCCCAGCGTCTAGCCCAGGTTCTCAGACATTTCCATGTCCTGTGCGACTACGACAACCAGCCCCCAATAAACTAGCTTCTTAGCAGCAGTGATGTGACAGTGCAGATTAGCTGATGGTACTGGCTTTTAAACTGGGTCACAGCTAAAACCAGCAGGGAATTAGAGAGAAGCAAAATGGTGGGACAACACAGCCCCACAACAATACGCTTAGCTACGATGCCGTAACAAAGCACTAACGCGCACCGGCTCATCGGCCACAGCTGAACAAAACCACACAGTACCCCATTTCTCCTTCCTCAAATGATTCTTCCACTCACTGCTTTCTGAAAGCTTAAATCTATGATTTGGCCGGTCATCAAAGTTTTCATCTTTTTAAAATTTCAGGCAGAGCCCAAAGCCAACTGAAGTCATTTGTTATCCACAAAGACTTTCTCAACTCTTGAATAACCCCCTTTGTGGACAGGTATTCATTTTACATGATACTGTTCTGCAGCAACACCGAATGAATGGAATTTCATCCTAATATATGCCGGACTGAAGAAAGCTGGCTGCTAATGACATAAAAGAGAAACCTATGCTACAGGAACAGAAGTCAGAAACTCAGGAAAACACTGTCTGAATTCCAACACTGGAGTTAAGAAACTGAAGTAGGGAATATCACATATGTGGGTTTTCTTTTGCCATCCCACAGAAGTGTTTCTTATTTTGCATGGCTTCATGTTTCTCTTGTTCTGTCTAAACTAAAGCAGGAACAGTTTAGCAAAGTCTGTCTCTCTATGGATTTAGCTGCCATACAGCCCAGGAAAGGACAGACTCTAAAGGAAAATATCTTTTTTCAATGTGTTTTAGCAAGTGGAAATCTTGAGAGAATCATAAGCTTGTGCGGTAGTCCTTTGAATCATAAGCTTCCATGTCAATACTCAGGAAGGGAGCTGAGACGGGAAACGGGGAAACGTAGCACCCGTAATCTGCCCGCAACTTGGGGGCCCAAAGCAGATCTGATTTCTGGATTACGGTACAGCAACCTGGTGATAAGATCCAGAAGAGGAAGCTTTAATATATTAATATAGTAACTGAAACCTCTGTATTTAATGTATTAAGACAATAGCCACACATTTATCACTGTTTCCTAATGCAATAAGAGGAATGTTGGTTGGTTGATCACAAAAATAAAGGCATAAGTATCACCAACATTAACTGTGAAAAGATAAATATATTCCAAATATTCAGACATTGATCTTTTCCAGCTACAAAGGTATAGATCCAAATTCAATAGTCCAAAATGACATTGGATCTCAACACCTAGAAGCCTCACTTTTCTGCTTTTCACTGGTAAGGTCTGCAGGTTAATTCTGCAGGATACACAACACTGACTGTTGAGTATACTTGAGCGTACTCATAATAGCCTGTCCTTTCATTTTGCACAACCAATTCCAGGATAATTTTGCATCTGAAAAAAGCGCATGTATAATTTAATAACAGCCTTTAAATATAAAACCTGCAAATTCAAATTACTGTATATATGCATAGTAAATATACATATATAAAAAGTGTATGATAACAAAAGATTGACAGATAAATCTAGACTTATTCAAATTAATGACCATTTACTATATTAGAAATCAAAATGACTACTCCTAAATTTAGAGTATCAGCATTATGGCCAGGCTCTTAATCATTCAAAGCTCTTATGCCAAACAGTAGTATCAGTGCTTATGTTGAAAAGGTATTTGTTAACAGTTCAGATAAACTTTTTCAATTTTGTTGACGGGAGCTTTAACATCTGCATTCTAGGTATCTTACAACAGTACACTGAGTAACACTATTGCCAGGGGAAATTTTTATATGAACTTTCTTTTGTTTTGGAAGAGCAAATGCATTCTGTCTTCCATGTCCTTTGAATATCAATTTTAAGCATATGTTAAAATTATTTTTTATCTCATGTTTGAAGCCTCTGTGTTGATAATGTTAATCACACTTTCTCCACTTCTTTCACACTATTTAAATTTGGTTCCATTTTCCAATGAGTTTGCAGCAGATATTTTCTTCGGTATGTTATTTAAGTGTATCAAAGACAAAAATCCATAAATCAACAGGTAAAACATTCTGTAATATATTTTTCATTTTCTATTTTCTGTATTGATTTATATATTTACAGCAATTTATTTTTGCAACGAAGGACTATAAATTGGCTATGCAAGTTTGAAGATCAAGACATTAATTTCTATGGTGTTAACTTAAACACTGACTTTAAGATCCTTTTTTTCCTGATACGAACTCCTGAAAATCATTATCAGATAGATAGTAAGATAAATTAAATATAAATCTAAAAACCAAATCTAATAAGCACGTAGATCTCATTGGGAATAATCTTTAGAATTTATTCAGTTGGTAGAGCTCAACCAAACATCTTGCTTGCTTTCACAAAGGAAACTTCCCCCAGCTCAATGCCGAAAGCAGCAAATGGTCAGAAACCGAACACGCAGCTCGAAGAAAGTTTCACAGCTTTCTTGAATCACCACATGCATACAACCCAGGCAAGCCTGCACGTATTTTTTCCACCTTGAGTCCCTTTCCCTCTACTTGCTCTGTCGTTTCCTATAACAGAGAGTAGTCTCAAGGGGAGAGCTGCACCCCTATGGTTTTGCTATTCATCCACCCCTTTCTTTTTAAAAATGTTGTATTTTTGGGAAGCCGCTCTCTCTTGCGGAAAGACATTCTAACCAACACATTCTTTTTAAGCTACACTACTTCAGTAATTTTTGTTCTGAATACAGACAAGCCATAGTGCATGACTAAGAGCTACAGAGAAACAGCTAGAACTGGTTCTCCACACATCCAGTGATGACCTGCAGAATCCAGAACTTCCCTGCTAAGGGGTGAGAGTGCTACCAGCGCTTATTGACTGCCCGAAGCACGGAGATGGCATGGGTTACACATGGCTTCATGACACAGGTACTTAATTTTTTGACTTTGCAGACATAACTTTCAATCCTGCAGCACAATAAATCTTTTCTGAGTACCCTGACTTCTCCAACTACCATAATTTTTAGTTTGCTCAGAACTAAGACAATGGCAGCAATTTGGCTACTCTCCACAAAGCTCATGGCAGGAATGTTTCATTGACAGGTTAAGCTTGTAGCTGAATGAAGTAAACCATGCAAACCAAAGCAACTTTGGTTTACGCTTCTGTCTAGATATGCTGCTCAGTCTTGACTGCCACGTGCCTTCCTACAGTGTGTTAGCAAAAGGTTTCCTGCCAAGAAATTTGCTAAAATCTTACTGAAAGACTAACGTGCATGTAAGTTAGTAGACAACGTAAGTATATGGTAGTAACAGCTAATAGTGGAAGGATGAGGAAAACACATAAGTAAGAAATATAAAACAAGATTAAAGAATGCTTTGGGTATGTATCTTGCATAACTTGCATGTCATTAGAAACACTGAGAGCACTACAGAAAAACAAAGACAAGAGTGCTGTTCCCCTCCTTCCCTAAATTGATACTTCATTTTATTAGGTCACAGATGAAATATATAATAATTGCTTTTCATATCACTACCAAAATGCTTTTAATCTAAAATAGCTTTCTGGTCATAAACTAATAATTTTACAAAATAGATTAATTTTCCGTATTATTAGAGGTGGATAAGAGAAAAAAGAAGAGGAAATTAATAATAAAACTGTATTTACTATTATTTTTGCAGATTTATGTGAACAGGGCTATCAGTTTTAGATATTTAACAGGCCATATACAGAAAAAGTCAATTTTTAGCCATTTTCAAATCCCTACATTACTCCCCAGTGTAAAATTAATTAAGAGAGGCCTAAGACAGACAGTAATTGTTAGTAGTGTCAAACAGAGATAAAAATGTAAGGGAACGCTGGGATTTCAGCGCAACATTTTACTTACCTATCTATTGTTTTTAGCATCTGTTTTTACAGGCCTGTAAAGAACTACCCATAAATCTTAAATTTACAAAATAATACCATTTAATGAATTTTAATACTGCATAATCAATAGTTACGACATTGCAACTGAAAACTAAGACAGAAATGCAGCTTCAACGATTTTCTTTAACCAAAATTTATTTTTCCTGATCAGTAACTCACACTAATAAAAGGATTTAAGCGCGTGTTTACAAAACAACTTGATCCAGCCAGCCCCTTGTTTCACTTTGGGGCTCTGCATTTACTTCACTGAAATCAATACAGACATTTCCTCCACCCAAAGAAAAAGAGAAAAAAACTGAGAAAGCCACTATCAAAAACTTACTTCTGAAAAACAGCTGACTTAGGTAATACTGTATTTGGCAAGAAAATAAAAGCCTTCTCAACTTACACTTCAAAAACAAATACTCATTAACTCTGGCAACTAGGACGTACTATTAGATGCACCTAGGTTCCTACACCATACTCCTTTCACTCAAACATTTGCTTCCAAGCGATCCCACCCCGTTCCGACTCACCTTGTCTCGGGGGAGCCCCACAGGACAGGCTGGCACCATAGCCATCCCATGCCTTAGCATCCTCTGCTGCTGGAAACTGGAAAACCGAAAACTCATCTTCTATGAATGTTATATAAGTGATTAAAAATTCTTGGTGAAATTATATACACCTCTGATATTTTCAGCTTATGTAGGTACACTAGGCTTTGCACCTTAACTGTGCAAATGTGACGCGGCCTTAACTGTGCTGGTATCAAACAGCGTGCACTAGTTTATAGCAAACTGCATTGCAAGAAATGGCATCAACCTTAGAATTTGAGTGGAACTTGAAAGACAGACATGCTAGAATTTCAAAAAGTCCTTCCAGTCATTCCGTAAGGCAGTGAGGCAAGCAGTTTTTTCTACTTAAAGTAGAAATAAAAACTGTAAGACTTTAAGTCACTTGTATAGAACTCCTGCACAGAGACATTTTTCCTTCCAATTTCTTTCCCCACGGCCACATACATGTTCAGACTGCAAAGAGCTGTCCGACATCCTTTTTTCTGATTGCTCCTTGTTAGGCATCCCTGTAAGTCTAACTCTCCCACTGTTTCAAGTAATCTTTATAACCCTTTCTTTGGTTGTATGGCACTTGCGTATTACAGAAGTTAGCCAAAGAACAGTAAGAGCCTCCTGGAATGAAGCAGAATTCCCTAGGACTTGTTTATATAAGAATACTGAATTGGAATAACTCAAGACGCAAATCCAAACCATTACAGCAAAACTAGCAGAAAAAGATCGAGGTATTTTCATATTTCATTGGGAGCACCCTACAAAAAAGATTTACCTACACAAAAATGAGTAAGTCTCATACAGGAATCGGCGTGCCCACCTGTATGTATTGGTTCAGATCACTCACTGCAACTCATCAGTCCACAACTGGCGGGTGGTACCTAATTGGGGAAAGTGGTAAACAGAGGGCACGGCTTATTCAGACCCATTTGAGCAGGCTAGAGAAACAGGCTAGCGGGAAGCTCATGAAGTTCAACACAGGTGAGCGTAAAGCCTTGCATGCAGGAGGAACAGCCCCGTGCAGCAGCGCCGGCTGGGCAGTGACGGGGAACCTGACGAACGACGAGTCCTTCATTCTCTCTTCATTGGTCTGCAGTTCCATGCAACACCTGATTTTTCTCTGCTGGATAATTTTTCTGTTCACTTTGTTACCTCTAAAATCGGTTATACCCTGCTCTCCAGGTTGCTTTGATTTAACAAGTAGCCATTGACTATAAACGTGAGCCATTTACAGCCCTGGGGCCCCGGTATCATCCTGTGCTTGATAATGGTCAGCCCAGAGTGTACCGTATTAAATGTCAAGGTACATGCGGCACCCATGCCCTTAGATAACCGTACAGCAGAAATAAATCTACCAACCTACAATTTCAGGTAATTTCACCAACTTGAAATGAAGCTTTTTTTGGAGCATCTCTGAATTCAGCCTTAAGCTACAAAGGTATATTCAGCCACTAAAGAAAGTTTCCCAGCCCAGGAAATTAACTTACTCTGGCATCGTATTTAGGGTGATGCTATAATCATTCTCTTCCTTGCATAATGTGTGTCTGATTACAAAGTCCTGATTACAAGGGTAAAGGAGAACTGAGGGCACTGCCTATCTTTATGTGACAGCCAAAAAAACCCCTCTTCTAAACATGAGAATCTATCAAGACTAATGATGTACAACGAATGGATGAGTCTGGCTATATTAAATCGTGAGAAGGACAAAATTTGCCTAAATCTATTTTATTAAAGATATTGACAAGAACAAAACACTGCCTTTAGAAGGAAAGAAAAGGGAATGTAGGAATGTTGCAAAGGCAGAATTTCAAAATCTAATTACTAGTCTGAAAAAAGGTGAGGGTTTTTTGGTTTGCTTTCTCCAGTTTTACCCAGAACTGAGAATTCAACAGGTATGAACTACTCCTATAGGAAACCTGAACCATGAAACCCAGTATTTTGTTCCAGGTGATACCTGTAACATTTTTCTCTCAAGTCTACCTTAGAATTTAAATTTGTCAAGAAGAGATTTGTGTAGTGACTTGGGATCTTAATTTGATTCTAGAAGCATTTCAATGCTTAAAAACTGGGCTGGGTTCTCCATATGCTAGGATAAATTTCATACTGGCTTTAAAATTGCTAAAATGTAACATCTTCTTGAAATACCATGAAAGGTAATTTTTAGCCCTCCTCTAATGGAATATAGCGATATCATAAGCGTTATGTCTACAAAAATGCATACATGGGCATATATGTGCATGTGTACACATGAAGCACATGTAAAGCTCAGATCGTCACAATTTCAGAATTGTCAAAATTACATAACTTAAAAACGTTAACTGATAGTCTTCTAGCACGTGAACAAGAGCCAACTAGCTCTGACCTGGCACTTCTTGTGCAAGAGCTGTTTATCACTATGAAAAATAATTTTTAAAACAGTAAATAATTTACCTCCTAAGGCTTAGAAGTACTATAAACAAGAACTTTATTTCAACAAGAAATAAAACCCCATTTCTCATACCTGAAACTGTGAAACAGAACATTACGTTAAAGAATCTGTTTTTCAGAAACTTTTTAAAAACACATAAAAGTATTGCTTTTTTCTGTCTTAACACGGCAACAAAACAGTGGGACCTACTGCATACTTAGTGAAGGGACAGGTAGAAAAAACACTCCCATTGAAACAGTTACTGTTTCTTTTAAAAATGGGGGGGGGGGGGGGGGGGGGGTAATAAGACAGAATCCAGAGCAAAGTGTACTAATAAAGCGTTTGTCAGTGCTTATTTCAAATTACCCGCATAGTTCATCGCAGCTTTTAAGTACTAGGCAGCATACCTACTGCAACAGTTTGTTAAAACCCTTTAGATCGTACAGCACTACCATGCATTTTATATAGACCACCTCCTTTACAAGTCCAGTTAGTAGATAATAACTACAGCTTGGTGAAGGTAACGATGCCTTTCCTCCTGCCATATCTCTCTGAAAATAACAATCACAGTGGGCCAAATTCCACAGGAACGAAGCCATAAATAGCCTACAAATCTCACTATTCCAGCTCTTCAGCGTACTGGGTTTCTTTATAAATTCAGAAGTTTCCCACCGCTTGTGTCAATGCAGAATTTCAAAGAAGCCCTCATTACGGAGCAAAGCTCCAAAAGAAAAGTATACTTCCCTGTGCAGAGAAGAAACCAAGACTGCCTAGTACAGACTGAGCTGTACTTTGATGTGGTTTTATGCACTCCTCTCTCTTTCATTTACCTGAAGTTAACCAACTGATAAACAGAAAAAAATGTATCCAGGAAACCAAAGATTATTCACTGGGGAGAACAAATTACAAAACTGTTCTTCATGCCCAGTAATCACTTAAATCACTAACCATTAGCAGCAATCACATTGATCACATAAAACAACTTGCAGCCCCAAGAAGCAGCTAACCGTAATCCTTCAGAATATAGACTATTAGCAACTGTATGATTTAGTATTGCTAAAAGATAATGATTTAAAACTGCTATTAAAAGATAATATCCATAGCCACTTTACTATGAAGCTTTGACCACTGAACAAAGTAGTATTCTAACTAAACCATTTCAGTGAAGCTCTCTTCTTAGATAATGACCGTTTGTTAGGAATTTAGTGTATATGCACTGCAGCGACTTTGAAGAAAAGCTGTCGAGTGATGAAAACATTCAATTACGATTTGTAAATGAAATGTTCCACCTGAACATCACAAAATACTGGTAATCAAATCACTACTTAATTAACTGCCAAAATGCATACATGTATACGCATGAAATTGCATTTTACTTTCAGAATCCCAAAAAGCCAGAAGATGCATCCATTGCCATTCTTTATAACATTGAAACGAAGTTCTTAGGACCTTGATAAGTATCCAATGAGATCCTCCCCAGGCATCCTTGAGAAATTCAGAGTTTCATTGCATTACTGACTTGTCTTTTTTGTGTTCTTTAAATTGCTGGAATAAGGAACATACGAAGCGTCCAAGAAGATTACTAGGATTTTTAACGTAACTGGAAAGTCTGTTTGTCTATTCTCTACCTCATCCCCCTGTTCTGGATGCCAGTAGCGTCCATCTCTGCGGTAGGTATCTGTTCAAGCACTCTAACTTAACAGCAACACGCTTGATCAAAAAGGAAAGCAAGAAAACGGGCCTCAGGATAAGCCAACATAAATAAATGCAACTATAAGTGAAAAACGGGGAAAAGAGAAAAGGCCACAAGAGAAAAATACCAATGACTGGCAAGCAACGCAATACCTGGAATCAGCTGATATAACTACACAACACATAGCAACTTCCTTTATACTTCTTTGAATGCTTTGAAGTACTTTAAAGTCTGGCTTTCCTGCAACCCACCAGATATAACAGATACAGATGATTTGACATCATTTATTACTATGTTATTTCAATGCTACATTCAGGCATACATGGATATAAAAAAAAAAAATATGTAACGCATTAAATTAGGAAACCACAAAATAATCTTTGATAGTAAAAAACTGGGAGCAAGAGGTTAGATGTAGGAAATCCTACAAACCCATAAATATAATCGTAAGAATCAAAGTTTAATTTAGTATCTTTGACATTTCTGTTATCTGATCCTGGTCCTAGACTGCTCTACACAAAACCAGAATGTAGTATCAAAGATAAAACTAATAGCCTCCTATAACTACATTAAGTCAAATTAAATTGATATTTCTGTACTTCCTGGTATATAGCCATTTGTTACAGTAAGCAATTAGAAATCCACATGGCTGAATACATTGCATTCCCTGGCCTCTGTAACACCGGGAGAAGTTGATGACAGAAAGAGATACCCGGTCGCTCCATCTGGGCTCTCCCCAGCGCGTAGCACCCAGACTGCAGGATGGGGGGAGAACCCTGCCACACAAACCCTCTACAGACAGAAGTGCCCAGAATTCACCTAGCCCACCGAGAGCAAGAGAGGCAGGAGGAGAAGCCGTTTCGGGAGAGCTCGGGCAAGCCTAGCTCTCAGCAGTTTCTGTCATACACTCCCCAAGCATCAGTACTCACTGGACTAGGGTTGTCCATGCCCATTCTTTCCCTTTAGTTTCTGTTCATGGGCTACCTGCCCAGGAATTTCTCCAAAACCTTTGTGAACCAGCTGAAACTGTCTCCAAAGCCTCCTTCACCAACAGCTTTCCAAAGTTTCCTGCGTAAAAGTACTTTATAGCATCTATTTTATATTGATCTCTCACTGGTTTTAATTAGTGCCTCCTAGTTCTAGTACCAAGATTTGGCGAGTACCAATTCTGTATTTACTTTACTCACTGCCTTTATGATCCTGTAATCCTCACATTTCCCCCATTTCCATCTTCTACTCTACAAACTGAAGAATTCCAACCTTTTTAGCCTCTACTTACAAGGCAGCTCTCTCCATCCTTTTACTTTATCTGCCATCTTCTATACCCTAACTCCGCTCTGTCCTTCTAAGAGTACTCAAGCTACTGGCATAAGGTTTTAAATAGCATTTATCTCCTCCTCAATACTCTTCCTGATAATGCCAAAGACACTGAGGGCTTTTTTGAGAATGGGTATTCACTGAGCCAGCGATTTCAAAAACTGTGAGCAACGGCTGAAAGTTCTGCTTTCTGAAATCTGTCAGCATCTTATCAGGTTTAGATAAGATTCTTCTCCAGATTCATTACATTAAATTTATCTACACTGAAACTCATATGCCACTTTTACTCATTTGTTACATTTTGTGTAGTTTGCCTGGCACAGCATTAGACTACCCAAAAGAGCTTGTTCATCTGCAGCCTTGGAGACTTCACTGCATACAAAATCACTAGAATTTTATTTTCATCTTTGCAATTCACAGTCTGTTTTTCTGCTAATTTTTATGAAAGGTGCCCACTGAAGTGTCTTCAGCATTTTCCACAATTTTACCTATGGATTAGAATATATTTTGGAAATAACATTTGAGCTATCTACCTGTCATTTAGGCTACTAAAATCAGCTATAACTTGCTATTAACTAACATTAATGGCTACAGATATCCAGAATATTCTAGAAAACATCTCCTAGTTCTTAGTTTGAACCTCAGACTATGAAGAGTAATAAAGTGATGACGCATGCTACCGTCCCATAGGCATTCTGTGGCTGAATTCCAGTGATAGAAGGGCCTCAAAAATATCTGAAGTTGGGACAAGGCAGAACCTAATTATTTTGCTATCTAAAGCACGTTGCAGCTATCCAAACCTCTTCAATAAGGAAATCGATCAAGCTATGTCAGCACATTGTTTTTAAAGGTACAATTTTTGCTGCTGTATTCTGGATATTTAAAAACCTTTATAATGGCTACATTTAAGATTAGAGAGGTAAATACATACATACATATTTGTTGAGAGAAACTCCAGGTTTTTGAATTGGGTAAGTAAATCCTAACAATTTCACTACCTATCTTTCTCCTCTCCATACTTTGACTGTAAAAGAGCTTCTGATTTTGTTTTTTGTTTGTTGGGAGTTTTTTGAGGAGGAGGAGAGTTTATTAATCATGTCTGAGTCATTCTGATACTTAATACTTCAAAAATTTTCACTGTCTTCATTCAGTGAAGGAGGAGCATTACAATGAAGATTTCAGCTCCAGAGACATGCTCAATTGTCATCAGTGGTTGATGTTGCAACCCAGCCCAAAACCAAAACCTCAAACCTAATTCAGTCCCCTTCACAGAAGGGACTCGCTCCCTGGATCCGTAAGTGCCTTTACTCTTATGATCGCTGCAGATTTGGGAATACAGTCATGTTGTTTCCCTTGGACTACACGTAAATAAGTGCACAGTGGATGACAGAACAGGCACCCAGATTACAATAACTAGATGCTCTACCAAGAGCAGCAAAAACTAAATATCCCTGCTGATCAAACTTCAATAATAATGCTAGGTGACTTACTTATATTAAATCTTGGTCAATAAATGTACTACAGTACACATCTCTTGAAAGAACACATGCACATCCCCTACCTTCATTTTGCAAATTGACAAAGCTTTACCTTATCACAGGGCCGTATCAAGAAGACTTGTGCACTTACGAAGCAGCAACAAACCACTTTACCATTACAGCATATCGCATCTTCTCAGAAGGTTATTTTTCATCTTTTGGATGCTGTAACTCTCCTATGTAGAGCAAAATACCCCAACGCCCTCAGACCTTAGCAGCGATTCATATATGTGGTACAGCTTTGTTGTCTGTGACTGCAGAATCAACTAGTGACCATTACTGCAGACAGGATCTCTTATTGTCATCATTTTTTACAAGGAATGAGGCTTATCTGCTGCTAAAAAAGGTGCATGTCTCAAGCTACCTGTATGAGAGATTACTCTACATTTGATGTTAGCACCCTGTGCTAAGTTTTTTAATAGAAGGTAATCATCCTTCAATTCAATAATCCAGCTGGGTTACTACTGATGAAGAAAAATAAACACAAGCATGCATGCATACATTAAAATACAGTTAACAGGTTTACATCAATACAATGCAGTCACAATGCTACATACATTTCTGTGTTTCAGGAGAGTTTGCTTTTTCGGTTTTGGTATTTGTTTTTTTTTTTTTTACCATTGATAACGGAAAGCTTCTTCTAGGAAGCAAGCACCAGACAATAAAAGTTATATTTCTTCACAGCTGATTAGTTTCATATAGTTCTACTCTAGTCTAGAAATACTGTTTTATGCCATGAGGCAGTACTACTTCAGCAAACAACCACCACTGGCAGAACGGCACTCAGGAGCGAGAGCTAGAGCAGGAGACAGTTCCTCCCAAGTCCCGCTACAGAATGGTGCGCCAAGTCATATGAAATCGTACCAGAGTCATTAGGATTACCTGTGTACCTAGGAATTAGGCTGAAATGCTGCCTAAATCATGGAAATCAGTATAAATTTTGAAGTTGTTAAAGGAAACTACCATGGATCTTACTAGCCCTGCTCACTGTGGAATTGGCAGTGCATTTAATGTAAACTTCAATAATGAAATAAAGTTGACTACAAAACCCTTCCCTCTGTGACCACTATCTTCTGGAATACCTACAAAGCACCAGTAAGCACAAATAGGTGAAATAACCATTGCTCAAATTCAGACAAAACCATTGTCAAATGCAAATGAAGCAATAGGTTAAAAAAAAAAAACTAATAAAAGGTAGAAGTATTGTCACCATCATCTATTCTTCTCTGCAAATGATACCAGAATCATATACAGAGGCACTAATGCTGTGCAAAAAAACCCCACCAAAACTCAGAATCAAGATGATTAAGATTTAAAAACTGGTCTTTACAGTGAACCTCAGGAGAAAAAAAAAATATAATAAACACTTTTCAGAACAATTAAAATATTTATTTTTTTTTAGAATTCCACATACTTTCTTAAAAATTGTACAGAAAAAGGTTGTTTCTGAAGCAAAATTGCAAAAAAGCAATACCTTAACCCCTTCCCGAAACAGATTTCCAGTAAAATAGATACAGTTTTCACAGAACTGCATGTTCTGGCAAAGTGGTTTTATCTACCTCCCCCAGACCCACAAATAGTCAAACATTACATTAGTCAACAGATTTAAAGCTACAAAATCAACAAGAAAAAGCTAACACTTTCAAAAAATATGTTTATTAACCACATAAGGTGGGCAAGAATAATTATTCTCATGGGAAAAATTCATTTCTAGAAGGCTGAAATCAAATTTCTTTCCCCGGATTCTAACACACTAAATCATTGAATTGCATTTTGACTCTGGGCTAAATTGCAGTGTAGGTGGAAACTGCAACACTAAGTCTATCTTGAAGTGCTTTCTTGAAAATTCTATATAAAGACTGTTAATTTTTAAGCAGAAGTTCTAGAAATGGAGACAAGAATTTATTTAAATCTTACCTTACTGTGAACTAAGCTCTGAGACTCTCTACTGGTGGGAAAAACCATGGTCTGTTACAAAGACTTCAGTGTGTGTTCACCAGAACATCTCTAACTATAGTCGAGACACCTGGTAGAGAATTACAGTCAAGATAACTGCAGAAAACTCAGAAGTCAGCCTTCTATTTACAGCCATTCCTCAATTATTGCTCACGGCATGACACCTTAACCAGCTATATAAAGATGTCATTGCCAGAAACAATCGCCTGAAGCTATGGATCCAGTCAGCTCCTCCGAGACACTGCTGGGAAGAAGGAAGGGAGGAACCCACCTTTGCCACGGCCAGTTCAAATTATTAATACTGACTTAACTGCAAGGCTTACATATTTGCTACGTCCGATCTTTTTATAACCTCTGCTTCCAATTTTATGTTCTATTTAATGGTGAAGCCCTTTCTTACATGTAGATCATAAGCACTCTGTGGAAGGGAGCGCTGCCCTTGGAGCTTCCTGTAAAGGACACGGCACAATGGTTCCTGTGGTCCTGCACACTTCAAATCAGAAATCAGGGAAAAAAGTAGTTATGGGTCATTGTCTAATTTCATTCTAGTGTTTGTATTAGAAAAGTAACTTTTTAAACTCTTTTTGGCCACCACTGCAAACTGGCAGTTACAGAACCATAGAATTGTTTAGGTTGGAAAAGACCTTTAAGACCATCGAGGCCAACCATTAACCTAGCAGTGCCAAGCCCACCACTAAACCATGTCCCCAAGCACCACATCTACATGTCTTTTAAATACCCCCAGGGATGGGCACTCAACCACTTCCCTGGGCAGCCTGTTCCAATGCTTGACAACCCTTTCCGTAAAGAAATTTTTCCTAATATCCAATCCAAACCTCCCCTGGTGCAACTTGAGGCCATTTCCTCTCATCCTATCGCTTGCTACTTGGGAGAAGAGACCAACACCCACCTCACTACAACCTCCTTTCAGGCAGTTGTAGAGAGCGATAAGGTCTCCCCTCAGCCTCCTCTTCTCCAGGCTAAACAACCCCAGCTCCCTCAGCCGCTCCCCATCAGACCTGTGCTCCAGACCCTTCACCAGCTTCGTTGCCCTTCTCTGGACATGCTCCAGCACCTCAACGTCTTTCTTGTATTGAGGGGCCCAAAACCGGGCACAATATTCCAGGTGCGGCCTCACCAGCGCCAAGTACAGGGGGACAATCACCTCCCTGCTCCTGCTGGCCACACTATTCCTGACACAAGCCAGGATGCTGTTGGCCTTCTTGGCCACCTGGGCACACTGCTGGCTCATGTTCAGCCACTGTCAACCAACACCCCCAGGTCCTTTTCGGCCAGGCAGCTTTCCAGCCACTCCTGCCCAAGCCTGTAGCGTTGCGTGGGGGTGTTGTGACCCAAGTGCAGGACCCGGCATTTGGCCTTCTTGAACCTCATCCAATTGACCTCAGCCCACCAATCCAGCCTGGCCAGATCTCTCTGCAGGGCCATCCTACCCTCAGGTAGAGCAACACTCCCATCCAACTTGGTGTCACCTGCAAACTTACTGAGGGTGCATTCAATCCCCTCATCCAGATCATTGATGAAGATATCAAACAGAACTGGCCCCACTTGTGACCAGCCACCAACTGGATCTAACTCCATTCACCACAACTCTTTGGGCCAGGCCATCCAAGTAGTTTTTTACCCAGTGAACAGTATGTCCTTCCAGGCCGTGAGTAGCCAGTTGCAGTAATACCTTTACTAACGTCTCTCAAGTAACATTATATGGCTCACAGTTCAAAAGCATTAAGACTTAAGCAAGCTACAGTTCAAATCTGAGGGGGTTCCCACTGACTTCAATGTGAACTGGTTCAGATAGTATTTTTCAAACTCCTTTTATGCGTACTTTCATCTCATTGTCAAAGATGAAATGCCAGGCAAAGTACATGAAGAATACTCTGTTGCAGAACCAGGAAAAAAAAAAAAAATTCAAACTGCTTTAGAGAAAAGACCCTTCAGGCACTGACAAAGTAGGGCTTAGTGTCAAGCTTTTGTTTTGGATGGATTGCAATGGATTTTTTCATTGGGCAAACCTTAAGGCTTGATCAGCACCAAAAAGAAGTGATAAGCGAAACAGAACTTGCAGTACTAAGCCTCCAAAATGTGGTTAAATGCTTTTTCCCTTTCCCTTGTAGATTTTTCTATCTTTTTTAATTAGACTTTAAACTAGCCAAGATTCTTTTTGATCTTGTTCACTTTTGTTTTCCTTCTGTGTAACTTTACATTCATGACAGGAGTACACGATACAAATTAAAGAAGTTAACAATGATGAAAACAAAGCAAGAAAATATCATTTATAAAGCTATGAAGTTCCACATAAACCCTTTAGATCTTACTATGGAATGTGGTATTTCATCTTTAAGAAATGTTAACTGTAGCAAACATTGATTGCTTCATGGATAGGATTTTATGGTCAGCTTTATTAGAAGTGTAAATGAGTTGCAGTGATGGGCTGGCTGACTTTGGAGGGGAAAAATAGAAGTCTTCCCTTGAAATCTGTGCAAGGAAAATAACTCATACATACGGAGAATGACTATTCATTTGGTGATCTCCAAAAATGCAAGCACATACAAATGTTCTGTTTGTATTAAAATGAAAATTACATGTTCAACAGCAGAGGCTTGTAACATAAGCAGGGAAAACCATCCTTAAAAAGACAGGGAGCCCAACATCAAGCTTGGCAGCCTACGAAGCGCCATGCAGTACCAAGAAGGATCAGCAGTTGCAGTGCGAAGGCAGCACAGTCACATGCCGTTATCTCTGTTGGCTCCATGCTTGCATTTTAACCCCCCAAAAGGAACTTGGCAGCACCCTGCCTTGTACTGTACCTAAGTGGAAGTAAACTGGTTCACACTCCAAGAAGTTAAAAAGCAGAAGCAAAAATTTACCTTTGGAAAACACATTCAACGTTTGATGCACATATTACATGTGCTGGTGCATACATATGTTTATCAAATTGACATTTCTTGTGAAAGATGGTTTACATATACCTTAGGAGTTTTTAATATTGTTTACAGGTTTTTTTCAGTAACATTAGCATTGGTAGAGCACGGCTTACAGGCCACGGATCAGGAATGTCACAAGCTGAGTCCATGCCCCAGGATCAAAGCTGGTCTAATAACACCATATCATTGTACAGGAGTCAAAGAGTACCAACAGCAACATGGACTAGATAGCCACGAGATAATTAATTAGGTCTAGATAGCTATCCAGACCTAATTTAGAGGCTATTTGAAGACAGAAGAGGCATGATTAATGTCCATCTTTGTTACCACAAATTTTGCATCCCTATTAAAGCTCATTATTAAAATCAGGCAGGGGACAGGAAAAGGACGACTACAGAAAACCCAGAGGAATAA
This sequence comes from Pelecanus crispus, assembly GCF_030463565.1. Lineage (NCBI taxonomy): Eukaryota > Metazoa > Chordata > Aves > Pelecaniformes > Pelecanidae > Pelecanus > Pelecanus crispus. The sequence continues at coordinate 20,278,767 of NC_134655.1, read as the reverse complement.
AAAAAAGCACATTTCCTTCATAAAGCACATATTCTCTCCAGCTGTCTTTCCTTCTGTGGTGCTATAGTGTGACAGCACAAGACTCCTCATGTTTGGAAAAAAAGAAAAGTGAAGGGCTTGCTTCAAAAGATCGTAACTGTACTTGGGAGAAAAATATGCAAGAAGGAGGGTATGGAGAAGACTTCATAATATTATTCAGAGGCTAATTTAATCTCTTCAGAATCAGTGCATGAAAGAATCTCTTGATTGGGAAGACGGGGATAGGGAGTAGTTTCTCTCAAGATAAAGCTGATTTTTATGAATGTTCTCTCTCCTCAAGGAGAAAATGCAATCTTACCTGAAATTAAGAATTAGAGTATTAACAAACCAAAAGGGAAAAAAAAAAAAAAAAAAACAACCCACAAAAAACCCACCAACCCTAAACCAATTAAATATTGCAAGAAGTAGTACCACAAGAAGCAGGAAGAGCTATTTTACACATTGCAAACAGGCTAAACAAAGACTCTTCTAACCTTGACTTGAAAGTTAATGATATCACAATATTGAAGTTGTTCTTAAAATGTAAAAAAAATATACAGCCCCTGCATGGATCACTTGTGTCACTCTTGCTTCCCATGCTGGGACCAAATGCTACACAGAATTACTTTTACAATGCTGTAATTCATAAGCCAGACAGTCCAACTGTGATCTACCTCTCGCGCAGCGACTACTTCAAAAGCCAAAGCAATTCTGCTGTGACGTAACGTAAGAAACCAAATCTCCACCAAATCCATTCTAAAATTCTAAGTGAAAGGAGAAACAAACATTAGTATTGTTGCTTGGGAATTATTCTCGTTTTTTAATTTGTGAGGCATGGGATAGTAGGAGTTTGTACTGACTCCTATGAGCCACTCATAATGACCAAGCAATGAAAATAAAACTGAACAGCTTCAGTGAACTTTACAAATGCACACTCCTCTTCCCCTCCCCAAGCACTGTTTAATATGCAACTGGACTATAATGTTTCTTGTTAGGCAGACAGCTTAAAATTAGAATTGTGGGAGAAGTGATTGATGATCCAAGTTCCCACAGCCCTTTCAATGAAACATATTCCATTCCCATTTCAAAATATGTTTATTATGAATTATTGGTTTGTCATTGGACTTGATGAAAGTGAATTTACATTAACAACTCAGACCTCTGCAAGGGGAAACCCTTTAATCAGGTAACCTTTCCCTCAGTCTTTTCCATACCTTACAGAAACAGACAACCTAGCTAGAATTTTATTCTTTGCATACAGAACCAGTTTATTGATTGAGCAATGTTTCTTAGTTTGGAAGCCACTTACTCAAAGTCAAAAAATGTTGTGACCTCAACCCCTTACTCTCAGAATAAATCATTAACATCAGTGTCTCAGGCAAAGCCTTATGCTATTTGTGCAAAATGATGAAAAAGCATCTGAATACTGGATGAGAGAAGGAACATCTTTTCAAGATGTCCTTATAAGAACAAAACTTTCAAGCAGAACGGTCCTTCAAACACAATCTGATGGCAAGTTTTTGACAAAATACACTTCAACTTCCAAAATTTTGGTTTTCTAAGCAGCTCTAGTCTGAGGTTTACTAATCAAACCCAACATAAGAACAGAGAACATGCCCCTGTGAAGTACACAATCACTCCACAGCTTGCCACTGCTTGACCATTCCCTGGAGCACAAGAACTGCCATCATTCACAACACAGCTGTTACACTGCCTGTCTTAAGGAAATAGGCACATAGTTTAATATGGCTATTGTCATCACCTCTCAGTCACAAAAAACAGCATTTTATCAACAACAATAAAAAGGTTATGAAATTTTTTTTCCCCTGTCTTATACAGCACTGGTTATGCAGGCAGGATGTTTGTTTTAAAAAAGGAGAAATGGTTATCACTGGCCCTCTGCATCAAAAGCTGACTCTCCAAGGGACATTCAATGACAGGGTGGTAACATTCAATACAGGAGAGCGCCTGCAGCCATCATCTTAAAACCCCTCAAACTCCCTGGCATCAGTTGTTAAGTCAGCAGTTCAGCTGACCATAGATCTCATTTAAAGTAGAAACCATTCCTTGCCAGAGTGTGATGAAATGATTGCAAGGCCTGTAGCAAAGGATAAATTAGATTGCAATTAAAAGCATACAGGAATCAGTAAAATGTTCCCTATGGAGAAATTAAAGGAGCTTCTAAAATCTAAGGTCATTGCATCGTATTGGTTGAAGGTCCATGTCAGCACAAACACTGACACATCTTCATTTTCTTTATATTTTAATACAGGCTTCTGGAACCTCCCCGCCCACTTCTGACCCTTACTGGAAGGAAAAATAAAATAAAAGGAAGGAATTCCCAGGGCATTTGTGTAAAGGACAAAGCTGCCATGTTCCTCATTTCGCTGAACATTCACTCAACTGCAATGAAAACAACTTACATTTGGAAGATTAATGCTAGTGTTGCCAGTAGTTACCATTCTAAAACAGCAGCAGAAATACCAGAATTCTGATACATTGCACAGTATCTTTCACATATGGGGATATAATTTTCATCAGTGCATCAACATTTCCATTGCACACTGTAGGTTAGAATGTAAATCCCAATGGCAAAGGACAAAACAGCAGGCCAGGGTTAGATTTGTTATTAACTTGACAAGAGGGAAAAAAAAAAAAAAAACCCACACAGTGCTACAATTAATACATCTCACTGGTAACTGCAAAGTTTCTCAATCCAGTCTACATACATTCATCTAGTTTTGCTAGCACAGCAATACCTAACAGCTTGTTCAAACCGATCTAATTTTTTTCAGTAAGATGGCTCTTCAGCAATCACTCTCACTTTCAAAACCAGTCTCTCCTCTCACCCTACCACTGAATTCATGCTAACTTCAGTCAGACTTCTGCTTATTTTTCTCTTTTTACTTATGCTGTACTGCTGTGTTATTCAGTGATTTATGCAAACTGCGAGTTACACAACTCAAACAGGGTCATATAACATTCTAAACTTCAGACCAGTAAAATCAAAAGTGATCTCAAACAATTTGACTGTCCTTTTGATTACCATAAAATTGATAATAGAACAGATGTAACAATACTAGGGAAAAACAGTAACACACATCAGGTAAGAAACTAACTTCGTAGAGAACTTCCGAGACTCAAACCATTCTTCTTTCTGATTGTGAACCCTATACCCAGGGCAATTTAAAACAGGTTACTTGAACCTGAAGATTCTAGGTGTGAATCCAATGTCTGTCTGCATTTGGCTTTTCCTTAGGCATAGCTGGGACACCTTCCTGGTTTTGTGAAATGTCCTGACAGTCACAGACATAAACCAATTCTACCTTATTTCTCAGTAGTCTTCAAAGTCATTCCATCTACTTCTACTTAATTCCTGGATAGGTGGTGTCTACAGAAATATATTATTAAATATAATAAATTGAATAGAATTAAAATAGAAATACACCCAGTGTTCATTACCTTTGACAGGAAATGTTCTAGAATGCCACTGCTGGGAAGAATACACCTAGCATACAGGAACAACAGCGATATCTGAGCTCCTAGCAATAGAGATTTTTCCTAAAGAGTTAATTTGGACTTTCGTTTCATTAGGGCTGCATATTACAGTTTCTGCTTAGAGCTGATTTGCTTAAGCATACACTAGAGGATAGCCAAGCCAAAGAACAGTTTTGAGAGAGCTACTAAATGGTTCAGTAATAGTTTGAATACTAGCAAAGTGGACGTGATGTATAGTAAATAGGCAGGCACTTATTCCACAAACAGCATGACTTTAATTTTAAAAATCATCATTTCTGATATGAAAAGAATATGTGTCTTTATTCACTGGCAAACAGCTGCTCTGAATTAGCTTAACAAGTATGCAGCATGAGCCTTCCTCTCCTCCATTACAGTATAACCATATAATCAGACTGGTATTTCACAGAGAGCCTGCACCATTCCTGTAAGTACTGAACGTTGCTTCCATTTCCCTGCTTTGTTTAAAGCAGGCTTCATGGTGACAAACTTCTTCCAGATGAAGCCACATTCAAGCTCAGGTAGTTACAAGGGAAAAAGAGATGGGAAAAATTGGAAATGATAGTCAGAAAGGTAGCCAGAATTTCCTTGTTCCTTTATTCATCCAATTAAAAACATATATGTATGTTGGTATATTTTTAATAAGTCGTCTCTCCATACTACAGAGAAATGTAGGGAATCTAAGATTCTGTCTAGCTCTGCATTATTACGTACCACTGACATGTTTTATTTCACTTGTATCTCTCCTGGGTTTTTGGCCAGACAGTGCTTGTAATCTGATTTACTCTAGAGGGTGATTTGTAGACATCTAATCTTATTTATCTAAAAATTGCACAGCGTGTAATTGTATCTTCTACATTGTATGCCAGTAAATGTACAACTAACATCATATTCCATACCTGTATATAAGAGCTGAAATCTGTTAATACATTACATGTAAAACTACCTGTTCATTAGAGAACAGAGTTCAAATCGTCTTGGTTCCAAGGTCTATCTTCTCATCATTCATCCATTAGAGAAGCAGGAAAATTAAAGCTAAATGATTAAGTAATAGAAAAAAGCATTAAATAAAATACTAAGTTCAAGAGAAACCCATCATCTGTTAGATAAGTACATACATGTACAGATGCACACATAGTTTAGCTCTACGGCAGTATTTTCCATTAAATAGCACCAAATGTACTTTGCCAAATGTAATACACCTTAGTACACAAACCTTGACACTCACTCTAAATTAAAGAAGCATTGCCTCCTACTTTACAATCACTAGATGAGAAGAAGGCTGAGCTGATCAGTTTGAAAGCCAAGCAAGAACAGTGTGCATGTTACAGAATGCCCACTGGACTTAACGTGCTCAACTTGACAAAAGTGGCTTAAGTCCAACACTTAAAAATGAAAACATATGACTTGCAGACATTTTCATTCAAGTGACATGGAGTAATCCCAAAGCTGTGAAAAGTGAGATTACAGCTCTCCTAGATTCCCCAAACTCTAAGAGAAAACTGGTTTTGCTATGTTGTTGTTCTACCTCTAATCAAGGATAGTCAAGGGTAGAAGTCAACCAGAAAGAGGTTCATGAGTTAGGAACAGACACACTGTATTTCATCCCTTTCTCCACGATTTTGAATTTCTCATATCTATAAGTATATGCTTATGTGCCTTCCAACGTTACAAGATTCTAAAAGACTGGTTTGATTTCAGTTTAAGGTGTCAGTTTTAGCAAACACGTTTTTCTCCAGATACGTAGAAGACTAGGTGAGCTATGGTGCGGTGTTGAATACAAGAGGGATTTGATATTCCTGAGAATACTATCAATAGAACAAAGAAAACACACTTTCTCTCCCTGTTTTTTTTTCCTCTTCAGCACAGTAGAATAGCTATTAAACAGATTTATTGATGGTATGTATGATTATTTCAGCAGAAATGTGAGGGAGCAATGGATCAGCATTCACACCTCATTTCCCATCACATCCCACCAGAACTGATGACCTCTCCTGCAGTACACTGAGCTGAGGGATAGTATCAGACAATGTGAGAGAATACATGTCCAAAACAGAGGTATTATTTTTCTTGCTTTGTCAGAGGTAAGAGCATAAATTTGTTTCCCATATGTATAGATGTTTGTTTGCTTTGAACATACAAAGCAGCATTGCCACATAATTACCATCTGCCACTTCATCAAGGGAGAGAGATACAGCTGTTGTTTTATTCCTTTTGTTTTGGTTTGCAACCTTTTTTCATGGCTTTCATGCAACAAAGTAAGCTTACATAATATAAACTATTACTAAGCGGTTTTCCAAGTAACAGTGATTAACACTTTCACTTTAAAGGCAGTCTCAACCTTTCACAGTAAAACTGAAGTCTTCAAATAAACCCTGCACCTCAAGTGCTCACACGCAAAAGGCACCGATGGAGGGACAGGACTACTGAAAGACTAAGTAAAAAATGACACTGCCTGGCAGTGCACACAGCCAAACGTCCACGTACCGCCAGCCCTGACAAAAACACGTGCACGCCGACTGGCAACGTGCACCGCCTTCGAGCGGAGGCCCTCAATTACTGCACTCAACAGCACCCACATTTGCTACAGCTGATGAACTGATTCTTTACTGATGAAATTAAGAGCACCTCATAGAGGAAGCCTTGGAGCTCAATGTACATACCAGTTGTTTTACACTAGTATTTAATCAACGGAGGGGGATGTTTTATCCCCCTCAGTGTTCTTGGAGCATCAGGTACTTAGAACAGCAATACTGTGTATTGGCACAGTCTGATCAAGATGGCATTTAAATTATACAGATTGCCTCTCCCTAACTTTTTTTTTTTTTGAAGTATCAGGAACTCCAAAAGCATTAAAGCTGAACTAAAAATAACACTGAACCCAATGCTCCCTCCATCTTCTGGACTTTCTCTCATTAGGGAAAGTTAGAACTGAAGGTCTTTGAACAAATTAACTTTCCCAACAGGAACTGCAACAGTGGAGATAGATAACTAATGTAAAGCATGTTTGTAGAGACGGATCAAAAGTAACTTTATCATTGGGGCATCAGCCTAGGCATTCAAAACATAAGAAATCAAAGAACTGGTAATTCGTGTTTCTTTCATATGTAACTGACGTCAGCGAATTGAATTATTTCATTTAGATAAGCATCCAGGAAGAGCTGTCCCCAATCCGAAAAGCAGCTGTCTGGAAAAGGTCCCCAAAGAAACAAAAGGATGGGTTTAGGAAAAGTAGCAGCATTTCTATGGAAGCTGTACCAGCTACAGCATGGAATTGTGCTCTGTCTTTAAGAAATATACACACCCACAAGTGAAAAGAATAACTGTGATAACCCAGAATACATTTTTCATCATCCCAGCTCTTTGCAGAGACATGAAAAAAAAAGTGCACCTTGCCTGGACATACTAACCTCAGACGCATATATCGACCCTAATCATGAGAAAGGTGAGAACAACAAAGTAATTTAATTTTTTGAGTGGTTTCTACTCTCAATAGATTTCTTCTGACAAAAAAAAAATTCCTTAGAAAGAACACAGAATTTCTCCCAAGGGAAAAAATTTAGACATCCACCACAGTACCAGCTTCATTTTCACCCTCTTAATCTACACCCTTAAGGTACCCCAATCCATTCATTTCTTTCCTATATAAACATTTATGTAGTGCATCTCTCTCATAAATGAAATCCCAAAGCAATGATGAGCTTGTTATAAGAATAACTTGATATAGATTATTATTCAGCAAGGATACAGCCAGCAAAATAAAAACACCTTAAAACCAGCATTTGGCAGTGGCTGTCAAATCCAGCTTGTTACACAGTGTTACCATCGTTTATAAAAGCGCACTCTAATTAAGGTAAATGAGATAGCAAGAACACAGTGACATTGTTAACTTAATGACCCACAGCCAAATTATTTAAAACTTCTTTGAAGTTCCAACTTAATTATAATGGATATAATATTGAAGAATTTAAAGAAGCTCTGGATGCATTGTAGAATAACCTTAATGATCCTTCTCTCTCTCTCGAATTTTGGTGTTTGTGTGTGTTTAGAATATTGCTTATAATCCACATATTTAGTATGGAAGTGAATTCCAGTTTATAGCTGGTGCCATCCTCACAGTAAAAAGACATCCACGTTCTCCAAACCAATCACCATGCCATATTTTAAACTAATAAGGTACAAGAACTTGGCAGCTATTACAAGGAAATTGAGTTTTGATAAGATTCTCAATTCTGTCAACTGAGATTTTGTCAATGCAAAGGAGGATACTTTTGCAGATTCTAAAGGCACCTTTTTTAACATTTTAAATACAAAGCACGCAAAAACCACTTTAAATTAATTACCAACATAACTGTATTCTGCCTTGTTCTAGAAAGCAATCTCAGAAGCACCACAGCGTATTGTGAGCTTCCAACCAAAACAAAACCCATTAAAAAAAACGCAGCTTTGCTGCAAATAGGAAGTTTAAGTTACTCTGGAGATTGGTAGTGAAACCCAGCGTACTTATTTTTCTTACCCAAATTATGAGTGCATTGCTTTCATCTGCAGAGTGAGGTGATGTCTAACATGTATTTGTTGTAAAACAGAAATAGGAAGAACATTTTTTTCAAATTATTTGATTATGAGCTCCAGAAGGAGAGTTACTTTCCACATAATGCAGAACAATCAGATCTGTTTAAGACCATCGGTACAAATCATGGAATAGATCTGGAGCATTCAGATAAGATGTGCAGATTATGTCGCATTTCCATAATGGTTATTAGAGAGTAAGGAAACAATCAAAAGCGCATTTACAGGAAGTATAGCACACATGGAAAAGCACACGAAAACTTTAATCAGCGTAGACTACAGTCTTTCGGTGCTGGACCACAACAGAACTATTGCACACAGCGAGTCCATCCGCTAACGCAGGGCACTGTTAATTAGCACATGTTACTGTTAGAGATGGGCTTTGGATGCCTGTAATACCTTCAGAATGATCTTGGTTTCACACAAGACAATAAAGAGATCTCCTACTACTCACAAAATCCCTCTGTTAACATTACCTTCTATCTTCAACTATAAATGCCAAAGAAATTAGTCTAAATGCTTTGTAATTTACCCACCCGCTACATGATGTGGGTGATGATTTCATAAGCCATCTTTGCTGCATTACCTAATCACCCTGTGCTTTGAATCTCAGCGCAGCGTGCCAAGCACAAGGGGCGGGGGAGTTTTAGCTTAATTCTGAGCGCAGGCCTATTATGCAAAGCCGAGTTTGACAGAACAGGATTCAGAAAGATCAATGATAGTCTGTACTTAAAATTTCATGAGTTACCACTTTCAGTCCTGGGTCATAATGCACGCTTTTCATGCTAGGTCTTGTTAGTGAAAACATCTCTTTTCCCCTTCCCATTTGAAAGCTTCTTGAAGCATCTGTATTTTACTTCTAATCGGATCTGATTCCTGAATAACTTCAGCACAGCTCAAAAACGCAGTACTGCATAGCAATTTTTCCCCTCAGTAACATTCCTGGAGAGCAGACAGGCGGATCATAGGACAGAAATACTAGCAGCGAAAGGGACTACCTGGACCAACAGCCCAGGACTGTTAGTAAAAGCACTCATATTACTTATAATTTCTGTAAGCTGCTCAAACTACATTTTAAAACTAGTTAATTTTTTTTTCTCTTGCACTTCTATGAACTATTGTTCCAGAACTGTCTTTAATTACCATTATTTTCTTGCATGACAGAGTTTATTTTAATTTCCTTTGAAATAGTCATATTCTAAAAGCATAATTTAAGTCCAAGCAACATGTGCAGTGAGGACACAGCAATCCAAGTTTCAGCGCAGCCTTTACAACATATCAAGGACTCCAGATTTGTACATGGGTCACTGCAGCTCCCATTGCTCAATTACCACATATTTACTAATGCTAGCTAAAATGGAATTAGTTTGGATTTCCTTACTTATGCTGTTAATCACATCATCTTCAGCAACACACATAGATTATTAAACTGAGCCTTTTAAAGTATATGTTTTATTATAAAAACATACCAAATGCTAGGGCAACTGGCATTTCCAGACAACCATTTGGTGATTTCAGTCTCTTGGCCTTGTCACATGCTGTCTGGACAAACAGTTAAATCTGAGGTCTGTTCTGTTCAGCAAACCAGAGCTCTGATCTCTGTGGAGCCCCTAAGCCTTCATTTCACCCACACACAAAAGGATCAATGTTTCCATGGACCTCATGCAAACTTTCAGATGTAACTACTAATGCTGTATATACAAAATCCAAATATTGTTTAAAAAAAAAAAAAAAATCACATTTGCTGAAGTAACAAGTAATACGACCACATGTATCTTAGTAAACTCATCTGCTGTTTTTCTTTGCAGAATACCTGGCCATATATAGCCACAATTCTAATATTACATGATGATTTCTCTGTGTGCTCTGCTTTTCTCTGTTACTAAGACCAGACTTTTGTTTTGGAACACAGCTATGCATTCCCTTGGAACCATAATAATCCATCACACTGAAACTGCCTTCAGACTTTTACAGGCAATGGGAATAGAAGCAGGAACCACAGTTGCAGCGAGCAGTTGCCGGTTGCTGCGGTTTTGCATACATGCAGTCTTCACGTAAGACATTACCTAGAAATACTGCTGACTGCTGCTCAGTTACTAAAAAGCCAACAATAAAAAACTATTAGTAGAACTATGAAAATAATGATAGGACTAAATTGGTCCAACTGGTGACCACCAGGTTGCTCTCAGTTTATGGGAAGTCACTGTTGCTTCGCTGTTGGATTTGGATTGTGTGCTTTCTGCCTGCTCAAGGAACAGTTAGAGCCATCGACCACTGGTACTGATCTTGTAAGCCCACACTACAGCTTCTTCCTCTGTGGATTTGGTTATGGTTGATTGCAAGCTTCTTTTTAAGCTGATTCCGTGTATTCCCATTCATAAATCCCTTCTCATGTGGACTGTCTGGCGACCAGCTGTTTCCAAGTTCCAGCTTTGGCCTTACCCTCACAGTGAGGATTTCCTCTACAGAAATCCATTTTCATGAGATCTGTAGGAATCTCAGACTCAAGCGGTCTCTATTCCTCTGCCTAGTTCTGTTGAAATCAGTTCACAGCTTCAATATTTATTAGCAGCTTTTCTTTTACACACACACACACACACACACACACATTAAATGAGTACCCTCACCTTAGAAAACTATGCTGAACACAAAGTGTTGGAAAGCTGCATGTTTAGAAATAACACTGATAATTCCTGACAGTCAAATGAAGAGAAATGAATTCTACTTGCTTATATCTGTGAATGAGCTCCTTTCAAAAGTAAAAAAAATGTCAAGATCTTGCTTGCTTCTGCAATTTTTTCCCCAAATTTGGATGCAATAAATGGAATCTTCCCTTTCCCACACATTGTCTCACTTTTATCAGTCTGTGCTGGTTTTAGCTCCAAATCTGACATAGATGTTGTTCATGCTATTTGCAGATTAATACAAACAGAGATTTGTGCTGCATTAAATAAAAAAAGAAAAAAGTCACACCAAAATGAAAAAACAACCCTACTGGTTTTGTGTTTAGGATTTTCAGGTTTTAACCACATCTTTCAATCTTTCTACAGTCCATTCAGCAACATAACAGGTATTTACCAGTATTCTCACCAAAGTCTTTTCTCTTTATCAGACCAGGTGAATTTTCTAAAATGCCTCTGTTGGAAGAAAGATACTTTTTTGGAGCTGCTTCAAATAAAGTGCTTTCTGAACAGAGAGCCTTATTGTTAGGGGTGAAAAACATGACAGCCTAATAATATGTCGGGACTTCCAAGACAAAAGCAAGCTCAAAAAACTACTGGAACAACTTAGGGATTATTTTCCTTTTACATTTTCAACACAGATGGGAAGGTGCTGTCTTGCAAGATGGCCTCATTCTCTTTTTAGCTATTTTGATGTAATTTAAGGAATAAATACAGAAAGAGGGATTCGCCTTTTTAGAAAATCTCCAATGCAGTGCTGTCAGCTTCCTCCTTACTGCCTTTTAACAGTATCTGTAAGGTAGCATGAAAAAGCCCTACCTCACGCAACAAAGTTTTGTATTATTATAATGAGTGTGAACTCTAAAGACTGGTGTTGTTCATGTAAGTAACTGCATGGAAATAAATGGACTGGAAGCCCAAATTTTCTCCATAAAATAGCAACTTTAGATAAAGCATCAGTGACCAATATTTGAACATAGTTCTGCCCAGGTGAAAGCCATTCAATTCTCCCACCGTAGAACCACGCACCTCCAAACCGCTAGTCTGAAGTAGCAGAGAAAGCACATGCAGATGTAATTTGCATTCTTAAAAGCCCCTCCCTCCCCAGGGCCAAATCCCATCGTTTACACACGGGTGCGGATATGGTTGTAGTACAGCAACGGCACAACGGGATGTCAGAAGATGGAGAGAAGATGTCAAGAGGTTACAAGGAAAGAAGAGGCTCCTGGCCACTCTTTTCCGCAAAGCAGAAGCACACAGAGACCTGAAGGGCTTCTATACTGCAGCCATCAGCCTGGAATGCAAGCAAGAGCCTGCAGCCTGATGTCTGAGCCAGCCATGGGATCCGATAGTGCCATCCATAAAAATAGGTTAAAATTGCGTCAATGCCAGCACGCAAATTCACTATAGGAGATTTGATCTTCCACTATCTAGTTACACCAAAGTATAAACTTTTTATATTGTTTATGCACTCTGGGGTGTTCAGACACAAAGCACTGCCATTTTTTGTAACTTCTCAAGCTTGTGGAATAATATCCCTCAAAACAGACCCATTTGGATTTCTTGTTCAAATGGTTTTGACTTTTACAAGATTCCTATACCAACCGTATTTCTATTATGCATTTACAGTTTATTTGCTGCTACGCATGGGAAGAAAGTTAAGACTGAAGACCGGTTGCTCATTTCCTTGGCTTGTAAGAGCTGGGTCTGCTCAGCCACTTCAGCCACCCTTTTGTAGATGTTTTAATTCCAGCAATGTTGTTTCTATAAAGTTAAAAAAAAAAAAAAAACCCACCACACTGCACACATTCTTTAATAGGCAGTTGGACTATAATTTAGTTTGGAGACTACCTATGGTGCACAGTGCAATTCATTGCACAGATGCCCAGATCAGGCTGAAGCACTTACGATATACTGTAATTTTGAACAACAACAAAAAAATTGAAGAAAATTAATCAAGTTTCTTTGCCTGTGATTTCAGGCCAAGTATATACTATGGCTGAATATTTCAGTACAACAACATTTCAGTCCCTATATCCAATACTAAATATTTATTTCAAGTCTAAAGTTTTTCCAAAACGTTAGGTTGATGTTCAATTTTAAGAATCATTCAAAACAATGAGTTCACATTGTGAACAAAGTGACAAAAGCAGAAAAGACTGTATTTAGGAATTAATAACAGAAAATAAAAGTTAATTGCTGAAAAATTATTAGTATATATGGCCCATGCACCTTGTACAGAATAAGTCTGACTTTTCAGTGGATCCTCCTCCCAAATAGTCTCTAGAGAAGTATGTCAAAATCCATCAATATTAATTTATAGCAAATGTTGGAAAATGAGAAATCCTAAAAGACAGGAACGTTATGACAAAAAAAAATGCATTTGTATTGATGTATTCAGCACTGAAATGGAATTAAATTGAGGATTTGGGGCATTTAACTTCTGTACATGCATTACTTGTCAGTAACCACAAGTCAGAACTTTCTACAGTTACTAGACAGCAAAATTAATCGCACTTCAGCTTTTGCTATTCTATACATAGAGAATGTTACAGTGCATCAAATATACACTGTGGCAATGTTTTGGCAAACGTCAAAATGTTGACAGTTATCATTGTGGAATCACTTGCAGTGTACAGCTGGTATAAACCTTATAAACTTTCTTGAAACATTCATTTTGACTTAAGTTAATTGGCATTAGGTAAGGCACATGAAAAGCGGTTACAAAAACATCTCAAAAAATGAATAGCCCAAGCTTTTGAAAGAAGCATTTACACCATAGCTGCTTCTTCAATCTATCAGTTCTGTCTTGAAATCCCACAGTGACCAAACAAAATAAAATCAAAGCAGAACTGTCATGAACTTGAGTACTGACTTCACCAGCTATTCCTTTTCCATTGCATCTGGCACTTCAATATCCCCACAGCAGAAGGGAGCAAAGGGCTCCTGATGACTGAATAAAGCTCACAGAGCATTAGTGGCAACACATATGCATTTGCACTCAGATTTCTAACATCACACTTAATCTATTCCTGCTTGAAAACTCTCACTTTGAAATACTCCGGGGATTTGTTCTCCTATTTCCCTGAGCTGGTATGAATCAGTGTTATTTGTTAGTTCTAAAATGCTCTCTGTTGTAAAACCTTTTAAAATTTCATACTGTATAACACAATTTGTTTCCTATTCCTTCATCTAGCCACTTATTTTGCCTCATAATTCATTCTGTTAAGCAAGCCAGTCCCCACTCCCATTGCCGGATTTTTTGTTATTTCCTTTTAAATTCTAATATTCCTTTATATGATGTGTCTCTGAAGCCAGCATGTTCTGTTCATTTAGACAGAAGATACATCGGGGGCAATGTTCCTTTTTAACTGAATGCCTAAGCAATCTTTAGTCTGTGTCTACACGATCCCAGCAAAAACATAAAAGAAAGCAGAGTTCCGAGACAGAAATGCATATGGATAACTAAAATAGAAAAGGTAAAATGTAATCAATGCTTACTAACTTTCACATAGGATCTAGAGACTTTTTACTTTAAATTTGTTTTACACTGACATTATAATTGGCTTCATTAGTCTTGAAAATTGTCGCTGCAAGTCAGACAGGCTGACTGCCTGGCTCCTGCAGTTAGAAAATAACATTAGAAAATGCTAATTGTTAAATGAAATTTCAAGCTAAAATATCCTATATGGAAACACATTACACTTTAAACACACAGATACAGAGAGTTTTAGAGCAGACAAGCAGAACAGGGCTTTTAAAATACAAACTCAAATCATCACCAAAATGGGAAAGGAGGTGCATTATAACTTTTAAGATTGAAGCTTATTTTAAAAAGCACATACAATATACCCAGAAAACACTAAAGTTTCTAATGAAGTAATTCAACAAAGAACCAAACCCTCCATGCTCTGCTAAACAGTTTATTTTGCACTTCTCACTTTTTTCTAATATTTGTAAGAAACACCACATAGTACAAATTTCAAGGAAAATTTTTATTTCTGCTGAAGGCAGATATTGTTAAACAGCAGAAACGTGGAAGAAAGCTTTTTTTAATAACCTTTGCTTAACATACATTTGCATTCTTAAAGTACTTCTTACTAATAAGTCCCACCAATGCTTCCATACAAGGCAAGTCATTTATTGGAAGGAATGAGGGAGGAAGCAATTACAAGACCTAACTTTAATAAAACAGCTTTGATGAGTTCCTTCTTAGGCAGAGATTTAGATCTTCATAGATTTCCGCTATTTTATTAAATACTTAGGTATTCAAGTTTGCCTCTAATTGTCATCATCTTTTCCCCAATACGTCTTCACTAAGATATTAGCACAAGTTGAAAATGTTTGTGTAAAACCCATACTCTCTTATACACAATGGTCTCTCTAAAATGGGCTTTCGCCTAATTACTCCGTTGAGGCTTCTTCAGACTATTGATACAAAATTCCTGTAAAGTAGCATACTAATAGAGGCATTACAAAGTTGAGAGATAATTATCTCCACATGATATCCAAAATGGATAAATCTAAAGAAATAAGCTATTTAAAAATTACTTTGAAATCTGTCATCTACTCAGTTCTTCGCATATGATCTAAGAGGGGGAAAAGGAAAAAAAAAAGACAACTTGAGGAGACAGTCTCCTGATCTCTCACATGGGAGAAAATGCATGTTAGCCAAGAAAAACTTCACAGGTCTGCAAAGCTGGTTCCTAAATCTTAACAGACTTTCAGAGCTCCGCTTCAAGTTCCAGATGTAAACGCCCTAAGAATCTTGGCTAGAAACTGATATTCAAAAATCTGCACAGAGCAGGATTTTATTAGGGTTGAAATCTATAAAGTGGCAGGAGAAATCCATGAAAGAAATGAACTATTCTTCCCTTAGAAATGCCTGAAGACACATTTATAAAGAGCATTCCAACAAACACCCATCTTCCCAAAACACTCATGTATATCCATAGGGCCCCACACCTCAGGAGACTCACTGCTGACACAGATACAGTGTCACCAACTATGGAATATTCAGAAAAACAGAGATGCAGAAAATGCAAGTTTTCTAAAGACATTTTATCTCGCAATTCAATCAGTAGATCATAGAAATGGCGCCCACTAAAGACGACATCTTCCCCGCTTTGCCCAAATGCTCAAAGGGGTCCCAGGTTCCGCTTTACCCATCTGAAGAGGAGAGGCAGCCAGCAGAAGTAAGTGCTAAGGGTTTCACTGGGGAGACAGCACTTCGTACTATACACCCAAGGCCATACACTAAAAGAACAAGAGCAGACAAGATGTACTAGTTACGGAATCCAGATGGAAGCAAAAAAATGGATTTGGAGAATCAGATTCTGGCAAATCTTGTAGCAGTTTACAATAGCTACAGTTAGCTATCTGCTCCATGCTGTTCTTTGGAGTTAGCCTGTTACCTCCAAGACGGGCAGGTACTACACCAAGACCAAACCAAGAACTGGGTCAGCTGAAGTGCAGGAGCGCGTTGCCTTACCACCACGTAACAGAGAAGGGAAACTTCAGCAGCTGACAGCCAACAGCCCCCAAAGATACTGTCAGGGGAGGTGTCATCACCACCCTCCCATCACTCCTCTAATTCTGTCACACTGCTACCATTCAGCTGCCACCTCTTCTAAGAGGACAGGGAAAGAGTGGGTTCTGGCTTGGAGAGTTTGCCCCTAAATTTTCTTAGAACAGGGAAAATTTGTGCAGCAGTACCTGCACCTAGTGAGGACAAATTATGCATACATACACAGATGCACTGAGCTATCAGTTACTGCTTAGGCTTAAATATAATCAGGATGCATTTATCCGCTGGCAAAAGCTATCAAGCAGCAGCACCTTTGACACTTCTGTAATATTCTGTGTTCAAAAGATCACAAAGAAATTCACATTTATATATGATATAACACAATAATCCAGCAAGATGCATTTTCTCTGTGTTTCCCCATGTGCTTTGTAAGAGATAACAATTACAAATGCTATTCTCCCTTGTAAGGCTAATGTAGTTTTCAAAATAATGTTTATGTATTACCACAAGATAAGTTTTCCTGCAATTGCTCAGATAGCTACTAGAGAAAAAAAAAAAGGTTTTGCTTATTCCAAGATCCTCATTTAAAAAAAAAAAAAAATCAGCAGCAGACCATTATACTGTGCAAAGGAACTATCCTCTTTTTTTCCTGCCTAGCCTTAAGAAAGTAGTAACAGCCGTACTTTGTCGAATCAAAGTTCACTGTAGCACCACAGAGTTTGTAGCACTGTAGTCTCTCTCCTCTTTTCCCACTGTGGCATAAAGCAGATGCCTACAGAAGAGTCCTAGGACAAGGCAAAGAATATAGTACTTTTTCTCCTCAGGCTCCGCTTGTGTTCATGGAGTCTGAGCCAGAACCGGTCCGTGTATTAGCTCTCACTTCATTAACCTGTTCAGTCTCTTACTGAACCCATGCAGACCTTTCATATCCACAACATCGTGCAGCAAGGAGTTTCATAGTCTGTAGATTCTCAAAGTTTACATGGATTCAAATCATGATCAACAAACTGAAGATCATTAAGCAGTACTCAACGACAGAACCTTAAAAAAAACCTGCTGCAGAGTTTTTGGAGTTTATTCTCTTAAACAGTGTTAAAGGTATAAACTATAGGCCTTGAAAGAAGAGTCTCGGATTCAAGGAAGACTGTTCCAAGGCACAAATACAGGGGTTTAATATTTCCATTTGCGTGAGATAAAGATGCCAACTGCCAAAGTCCTTATTTGAGGAAAGCTTGTTTATTTGCTGCTACTCTTCACATTTTGTTTGAATATCAGTTTTCAATGGACTTGCTAGATTGGAATAGGCATTCCTTTATGCAAATAATCAGAATACAGAAATACAGATGAAGTTAAGCTCTGTTCTAACTGCTCATGGCAATTTAAGTCTATGAAGTCTAAAAGACTTACTGAAATTTAAGCAGTGCATCCTCTCACCACAAAACACTTTTCTGTAACAAAACACCTTTTCCTTCCACTCTCACTTTTGATAGATATTGCTGGTACAACTAACATCAGCTAACTTAATGCACGTAAAGCCTGACATTTCCTTAATTAATTAGTTGCTGAATGACTTCCTAACTTCTGTATGAATTATGATTAATGAAATTTCAAGCATCAGGGTCTTTTTTTGCCAATGCTTGAAGGGAGTATGGTTTTGATCTGCAGCAGACATACTACTGATCAACTCTGCAAACAATAACCAGACAGTGATCCATATACTATTCTACAAATTCAAAACTACTTCCAAATACAGAATTACCGCAGGCATGACCAAATTAAGAAAAGGGCTACCCAAGCTGTTGACTGCACTGGTTGCAAGAGATTTGTGCTGAGGTATTGACAATGGCAGATACCACTGGTTTTGTAGTCTTGCACTAACTGACAGCACACTGTTGAGTGAGTACAGGCAAGAATAAGTGATACACATATTCTTACAAGATTTTGTAAAGTTGCGTAGAAGCATCTTCGGTAGTTGAGGTATTTCATAAAAAATTCTGTAAGAAGTATTAGGAAAAAAGAGGATGAATTCTGTCATGGGATTAATGTCAGCAGGCAGGAAGATCTTGCAGGGACTGTAAAAATTTCAGAGCCTGGGAAGTAAAGCGGTCTTACTTTTAAAGTGTCTGACTAGAACAGTGTGATACTACTAAAACCAGTTAACTTAGACATGCTAAAGATTACTAACAAAACGCCACAATCTCTCAAAGTATTAATCCAAAATCATCTTAGTCTTATTAAATTCTAGTACTCAAACCCAAGGCAACTGCTATGCTGGTGCTTTTATACTGCCGACATAACTCAAACAACAGTACATGTGAAGGCGAAAAAGGTGTTGACAGTAAGAAGAAATTAGTTTGAGACTTCAAGCAGGTAACAGCTGACTACACCCTACGTGTGCACCAAATCATAAATCCAATACTCTATCTTCAAGATTAAAGTTTGATGAAACTGCTACTGAACTTGAAGTATAGCAACAAGTAACCAGAGTGGAGCAAACCTGACTGTATGCTGTGTAACAGCTCCCCGTTACCATGGGATACTTGTGGGATTCTTTAGGGAAGGCAGAGCACTGAAAAACTGTCTTGACAGTCTGTAATAACAAAAAGACAGTACTCCTTTGACAGAGGGAAGCAGCGGAGTCCCTGTTGTTGGTTTACATTCCTCTCTGATTCCATCCTCAAAAGACCACCTTGAGGCTACCACTTTTTTTAGTCTGATGTCTGAAGCCTCAATCTTGTTTGGCAAATGGCCACTTCTCTTGGTAGCTCAAGGCACTTAGCTTAGGGGTACAAGTATTAAGGAAGTTAGAAGCTTTTTGAAAGGAAACTATAAATATGACATGATTTAGTACAAATTTGCTCCCAAATTAAAGAAAAAGATTGAAAGATTTGAAGTGCTCATTAAAGATACAAATATATAACACAAAATATTTAAAAGCATTTCTAAATGTAGCTGCGTTGTTTCCACATGAGAACATTCAGCGCCCCTTCCTGTAAACACATTATGCAGCAACACTCACAGAACTACAGGGGACATTTTCCTAACTGCGGTTTACATGCAACTTCACCACTCACCACAAATGAGATATCACAGAGGTAACCATGAAAATTTTAACATTTTAAATGAAAATTATAAACTTGGGTGAAGAGTTAAAGATTTAAAAGCACAGAGATATGCAGTCTAGTTATTCAGGTGATACATCATCTAACATGATCTTAATAGATAGAAAATAAGTGAAATGAATTCTGTGTAACTTAAGATTAGCTGTATAGCCTAAAATACTTGCATGCAGGGTTGCCCAAGGTTCCCTACAGTTCTTAGTAAACCCTAGTAAGCTGCATGTGTGTCACATCAAATCTGACAGAACATAACAGCTCTCAGCAACAAAATCCACTTTAACCTTAAATGTGCATTGCCAATTAGTTTATTAGCTTTAAAAAAAACATTTATTTTCAACCACTACCATAATAATGGTTACAGACCTTGTCTCAAACTGATTCTGAGTGAAAGCACTGTGAATCCCTACACTGTCGTCAGTAAATGGACCTTGCACTGCCTTAGAGAGGCATTGTTTTGCCTAAGAAAAATACTTGTGTTCAAAGAGGGCAAGACAAACAATTGATGAAGAACACTAAAAAACATTTTCTAAGCAAAAGTTAATCAAAGAAAAACATTTAAGTGATACTTCCACTTCCAAACAGGACTTATCAAGTATACTTGGTAATTAAAAAAAAAAAAAAGAAAAAAAAAACAAATACCACAAAACACCGCATTAACAAATACAAAAAAAAATTCAAAAATATGGCAAATCTTCATTTACCTGTCCAACTCTGATAATTGAGAACTGCCTTATGGGCTTGCAAAGCCGTGTGTTCTCTAAATGGGCTTTCTTGCATCTTCTACACATCAACAGGAGATTCATAACCCTGAGCCCAGCAAACAGTTCAACTTGGCAAAATACGGGATTCTACTATACACATTCATGTCAAATAATATGCTTCTTCAAAGAGATCAAAGTTGCATCATATGGAAAGCTCTGAATCTGATTAAAAGTACTGGAATCACAATAAACAAACAAGTTTATTTTGCACTTGGAATAAAAATATCAAATGGTAGACAGAAACAAATGCATTTAACTTCAAAAAAAAATTCATTTTCGAGAGTAGTTAAGCAGCTGGAACTGCACAGTTTGCATTGCATTTTTAAACCTTTCTCCATGATGTAGATGTTTCAATGGAACAAAACAAGTAAAGCAACAGGGAATACATTAAGAATAAAATGGGGTTGGTAGATACAGTCAGCACAGTTCAGTCAATAGTTACAATCTCAGTATGCTTTCAGGGTCTGTTATCCTCACTTCAGCATTCTGTTTATTGTTTTAGCTCATCTGCAAAGCATGAACACTTGGAAGTATACTATTCTTTTTTATCACAGATTTTGTTTGCACTTAAACATTGCCACAATTGAACAGATATGCCCTCTCATATCTACTGTAGATCAAAAAGTTTGTCTTACAGATGGCTCTTCCCTGTGAAAGAAATGTAGTAATTATAATTCATATCTTCTGTCCTGAGCACATGGTCTCCTTCAGTTTACTAGCTGTGGGTTTTCAACACAGGCACTGCCCATTCCCATCATTATCAGTAGGATACCAGAGCTTTGTGCTCTGTTTTCAGTTTTAAAAGGCAAACTAGAGGGTATTGTAACACTTAGCAGGATACAGGGAAATAAGTTTTCCACTGTTGCAAGCACAGTGCAGCTCTCCTTTGCTTGAAAGCAACCGCTGACAACCCAGCCTATTTGGTTCCTAGTTCCTACCCCCCTCACCTGACCGCTGGTGCTCACAACAGGTAACTGCCCAGTGCTGCTAGTCCCTTCACTTTATTGCACGTCTGAGGTTTTCAGATGTAGCAGCAACGAGCCGTGTGTACGCGCACACACATTATTTGATCCAAAATTACGTGATCATGAAAACTCCAGAGATTCAGAAGAGTCTGTATTTGTGCCAGGCTTGTCATTCTGTCACACAGCTCTTCCCA
Source organism: Pelecanus crispus (assembly GCF_030463565.1). Classification (NCBI taxonomy): domain Eukaryota; kingdom Metazoa; phylum Chordata; class Aves; order Pelecaniformes; family Pelecanidae; genus Pelecanus; species Pelecanus crispus. The sequence continues at coordinate 20,257,417 of NC_134655.1, read as the reverse complement.
GTCAATCAGACCGCTTATGATGAAAGGAGAACACCAAAGAGAATTTTGTTTCCTTTTAGTGTAGAAGGCTAAATACCATTACATTTTCAGCCAATAATATATTAATGAGACACGCAGACCCTAATCTCTTTCAGGAGCATTAAATGGAATATATCGGACTTTACTCATTTCTCATCTCACATTCAAATGTGGCATACTGATATATGAAATAACAGGAGATACAGGTTTCAGTCAGTAACTAGTAGCTGTTTATTTTCAGAAGTAAATAGCACTGAAACATTTGGTAGGCAAAAATAATCTCTTAATTTTTAAGTACAGCAGTCAGGAAAAACATCTTAATTTACAACTGTCAGACCCCTATCCAAATCTGGAGCCAAATATTCTGAGAGGAAAGCAAACAGAAGAAAGAGGTCACAGTTTGGTTCAGATCAACCCATACGACCACCGACACGGACAGAAATAAAGAAGGCTCAGCAGCATTTTAAAGAAAGGAATTTAATTTAAAATTCAGATCTTTCACCTAGTAAGTATTCTTATAAATATAAATCTGTTACTACTGCAACTTTCAAAACTGTTTCTCGAGGTCACTGTTCTGTATAAGGCTGTTATATTAAGATTCACTCGACATGAATAAACAAACTAGCCCATTTGTTACAGTTATCTGCCCAGTTTTATCATTTCTTGACTGTACTGGAACTGGAGGCATAGTCTATCCATTTCCTGGAATTACATTGTCCAGAGAGAAAAGAGTGAAGGAAGAAGAGGAAACAAAAGGGCAAGAGAGGAAGACATTTACACACTTCCCAGCTGAACAGAATGCATCGGAGCAAAAACACCTACCATTGCACCAGCCCGTCCTCAGGCCTTCAAACACCGTCACGGAGATCAGTCCCACAAGTAAAGATTAAATTCAAATGGTATCCACGGGACTAGAAAGGCTGTTGAGAAGCAAACAGGCACAGAAACTCTGCCCCATCTTTTATCCTAAGCCAGCTGATTAATGCTAATTGCCAGCTATAATGGCTGAGGTACCACAGGAGGGTTTGGGGATTTGATTTTTTTGGTTTGTTTTCTTCATAAACCTGCGTAGACTTTTCACCTCCTGCCTCTCACTTTGAATCTAGTTCTCATTAAAACATGACAAAGAGGCCTGATGGCAGGTGGTTTTGTGACTTAGTACTTTAGAAACACACAATTGGATTGTGGGTGGTTCAGGTTTTGGGGTGTGGTTGGGGGGCATGAGGGACTTTTTTTTTTTTTTTTTTAACAAAAAAGCCACGCAACTCCTCCAGAGCTCTTCCAGCAACTGAATCTTTTATTTGAAGTATAATTTGGAGGTAAAAATCAAATAAGAGTTAAAGCTACAACCTGAACGACAGCTGAAAGTCTTCTCTGTAGTGTTTAGCTACATAATCACCTTAGTATTTTTGTTCCTTAAGCTGAAGATAATCAACGCACAGTACAAGTCCTATTCAGCAATTCCTCTTGCTCTGGCAACCGGAATAGTGGTATCGTTATTAATGGCAGAAATCATGATCTGCTACCCCAGCAACAACTGTCATGACACAGATCAAAGACGAACATTAACTGACAAGGAACTGGAAATAAAAAAAGGTCTACTTTAGATACAACACAGTGAGCACCAAACAGAATGCAGTACAGAGGGGAAAATAATGTATAAAAAGGCAGATCAAATCTGTTTTCCAAAGATTCTTCACACATTAATCCTGAAGCTATAAGGGTAAATTACAACCTGCTGTTTTGAATCATCTGCTCAGAACACATATTTAATTCTATTCTTTTCCTTCTCTTCACTGAGAAGGGACTGTGCTCTGCACTTTGCTCATATAAGCCAAGAATTATCTGACATGATCTGAATCCTCAGCTCCTTTGAGAAGATGGTATCTCTGCACTACATACACATGGAGTAGCTAGCACTCTGTGCTTCTCTGACTTACCAATGATGCAAGATAAATAATAAAGCTGTCCAGGGCACTAAGGAATATCTCAACAGATTCTAATCTATGCTAGCATCCCATGACCCCCCCAGCCCCTCTGGATTCGGTAGCTACTGTGCATGGCACATGCTATAGTGCCAAAGCACACACAGCACACTTAGCTGCAGACGCTTCGGACTATTTTTCCGCCGCTACAGCAAGCGCACAGTTAACATTCCTCTGTTCCCTGTGCAGCTTCTACCAGGGGCAAAATTTCACACATTCACCAGAAAGTTAGGGGCAAAATTTCACCTGCGCATTCACCAGAAAGTTTACAGACATGACAGAACAAGCAGGATTTCATCCTTAAGCATACAAGCAATATTTCAGTTTTGTTTCAACTTCTGTTCTCCCCCAAGTACGTATCAAATTTAACAACACTATGTTTTGGGGTTTTTTTGTTTGCTTGTTAAATCTTTGTGAGGCAGACAAAAAAGCAAATAAAATTTCACAAAAGATACCCATTAATGATTACAGCAGGCCAAGAGTTAAACAAACAGCCTGGATTTTCTTGATATAGTTAGTAGCTTGACAGTTCACATTCAAATTTATAATTAGTTCTGCAGACTGTGTGTAGTTTTAAGTATTTATCAACATATTAATTATATATTTTGCACTGATTCTACTCCTCTCATCTTTGTAACAGAGAGCTTTGCAACTGTGATAGGGAGGAAGCAAAACAACTTGAAAGCTTTGCAGCATTAAATACCAGAAGCATTACTTTATGGCTCTCCAGTTAACACACGAGTATCAGTAGGGCAGAGAACAAAACCCCTCACCGGCTACCTAGGGACAACCGCTGCCACTATGCTGGACAGGCAGAGGCCAAGCGCAACATGGTCTTCTGTTTTACCTGGCCTTGTGATCACTTAGCACTGGACTGGGAGCAGAGCACAGCTGTCTACTTTTCTTTCCAAAATACACAGAGAAGCAGGCAAGCTAAACCTGTCTTCCACCTGAAGTAGTTTTTGAAAGTTAAAGCCTCATAAAGGGTGCATGGGCTAAGGAAAAACTATTTCTCAGCATGAAACGGGTTAGTTAAGCACAGAGATGAAAATTCCTATCATGATACTGGCAGCTGTATTCAACAATGTTTTCTCGCGTAAGCTATTTTGCCACAAATTTCACTGTCCTATTCATTTTGTGGCTTGTACTGACACATGAGAAAGGCATGAAAAGAGGCAGCATTTCTGTAATATTCAATCATATAGGGTAGGGTCCATAAGGTACCATAACTGGGCAGATTCAAAAAGAGAAGGACTATTAAAACTAGATACTAAATAGATATGTATTTATTTGCTTCTGAAGTAGTACATTACATAAGTAAAGCACAGTATCAGTCAAAGCACCGTATGAGCAGCTTGTAAAGGCTTGCTATCATATACATGGAGACAGAGGGAAAAAGGCCCATTTTAAAGTGCTCAGTTTTCACTCCTGCAAAACTCCACAGGAATAAGTATGGAGAACGGTATTAGGGCCCTTACACATTTGCAAAACCTAGCACTTGAACATATCTCTTGTGTTTTACCTTTTTTCCTTTTGAAGTGAGCTATGCCAAGTCATAGAGATAAACTTTCTTTTTTGTCCTTCTTTCCACTCCTAAAAATCTATTATTTAATACCACTCCAGTTTTTATTGCAACAAAAACAATCAGCACTTAACAAGTGCGAGTACATTCTCAACTCCCTTTTATTGCAACAAAAATGACCAGTACCTGCAAGTGTTAGCACAGCCTCCCCTCCTTTTTTGAGCATTTTTCAATATGCACGGAATTGGAGCTACCCACTAAGGTAACAGGAATGAGAGACTGCTGTTCTCAGACTTAAGACACAGGGCTGCTGCTGTGGAGCACGGTATTAGCACCACAGCACACCATGTTTAGTCCAGATAGGTTGTATCACCCAGTACAAAGAGTCTTCCGAGATAACGAGACAATGTAAGTGACTAAAATATCTTATTTGGCAAAGGGAGAGACACATGGCCAGGAATGCTGTGCTACACTCTGGCTGTGGTTTCGGCTCCTGCAGAGGCTACACCTTTCAGACTTCATGTTCACTGGCAACCCTGACCCACAGTAATGCCAGAGTCACTTCCGAAAGACACGAGCTGATAAGCCGTAGATCATCTTTGCTCAGACTTCCATCACAATCCTTTCCCTATGTGTGGTTTAACCTGAACAGATGATCAGCCCACACTGTATTTGCTGAGTCTACTTACTACCTGATCGGTAAGGTAAGGTAAGGTAATGGTCAAATTGGTCTAAGCGGAACACAAGAACTCCTGGTAGCACAAGTAACTTAATACTGAAAGAGAACGGGGTAGCCTGATCTGCAATTTCCGATGCCCTTAGATGCCAAAGCAAGCTATACAACAGAGCACAAAGCTGGAACAGAAAGTTGTGCCTACTGCAAATGATAGACTGAAATTTAATTTCTGGCACTGCTAACAAGTTTAGGAATTGCCTATTACTTACTGCAGCTTTCTCCATTTTGTGTGCGCAACAGTGGAATTCAGTTCAGAAAACATCCTAGAGAAGGAAAACTAAGCACCTTGCCTAACATAACATCTGTTACTGGATTACTGGTCAGTGATGGGAGGGTTTTCTACCCACAGTAGTCTGCAGTCAGAATTCAGCCTGCCAAAACCACCAGTGATTTCTTTGGGTGCAGAGTGCCCTGAAGCAATAGAGAAATCCTTCATGTTCAAGTGAAATCAGAATTCTGAGGCCAACCAAATAAGCACCTAGCCAGGAACAAAAAGACTAGCAAGTTCTCCATATTACTAGGAATAAGCTTTGGAATCATCTATGAATTAGGAATGAATTAATTTAATAGAACAATGATTTTTTCAAAATGCAATTTTTCTAGATCCTGCTTTAGGCTTTTTAGAGCGTTTTATGGTGTTTTCCTATTTTTTGCTCTCACATCATTAGCACGGGTAACAAGAAATTTAACAAGAAGAACTTACAGTATTATATTCTAACAAAGTCTTTGATGTTCATTACAGACTTAAATGAAGTGGTAAATAAACTCATTTGAAAAGAAGAAATATTATTTCCACTTGAAAAACAGAAAACAGGATAAACCGAAGAAAAATTTAAGGCTGTATTATTCAATGCTGTATATAAATATAAAATAACAAATGGTGCAAACACTAATGTCTTTGGCTTGAACCGTATTAAAATTTGGTACTGAAAAATCACGATACCCTAAATTGGCAATTCACAAATGTTAGCCTATGCAACCTTCCAAAGGTTAATAAAGGATGACTGTAAGAAAGCCCTTGTCAGCTATCAGAATGAATTTGGTGTAGACAGAACTCCAACATATTTATTTCTTATTTTGGGACAGTCACAGGTACACTATTTTCTATTTTTATTCTTATGATTCACCACCTGAATTTAAAATACAAATACTAAAAACCAATTACCTTCCCTACTCTAATAGGATAGCAGAATTGCATTAGAGGTACCTAAAGTATCTATTAGATGAATATATTTACAGCTTAAGACATGCTCATAAATAGCAGACGCCTAATTTTCTTGCAGAAAGTATCAGAAGTAACAAGTGAATATTACATATGATTTTAACAAAGCACAAAACCTCACAGATAAAACCCCAATCCTTCCCTTCCTGTACGCTGACTAGGAATTCCTGTGGAGAAGCAGTCAGATGCAACTGTAGCAAAACATCAATCCGCTACCTGCAGTCAAATGATTCCTCTAGTTCAGCCTTTGAATTGCAACATGTGGTTACCCTTGGGTTCCAAGTCTGCTTGTTTGTGGGGGTTTTTTTAAAGGTATGCTATTATTTCTCCAGGCTTAATTAAGCAGAATGCAAAACATGGAGGATTGGAAACTCACAGGATATAAACATCAACGATGCACTAATTTAAGCTGAGGACCTAACTCCAAAAGCATGAATCATTGCTACTAAGCTTAAACAGCATTTCCTCCTAAGAACACCAAAAATAAACTGCATGTTCAAGTCCTTTCACCCTCCAAGTCAATTAAATTAATTTTGCAAATACATCCTGCATGGTAAAAATGAGTAAAAATAAATAATCACATTAAATTAAATTAAGCATTTCAGTTATTCCTCTGTGTTTCTAATTAAAAAGTTTGTGCCTTACTTTAGAAAAATCCCAAGGTCCAAACCAAATGTAAGAGTGAAGGAGGGGAAGGGGGCTTTTTTCATATTTTAGATTATGTTTTAAGGAATTTTCTAAAAAAGGAACGAGACTTGGTACAGCATATCCTGACTGTCCCACTCACTGTAACTATCTTTGTTTTAGAAATAATGAATTAACCACCAGATGCTGCTTCCACCCACAACATGCATGTGGACAAAATAAGCCTCTACGTAACAGAACAAATCACTTTTTTGGGAGTCATTTGAAAGGATAGAAGACGTTTCTGAAAAATAAAATATATTTTTGCTTCCTTTCTAGTAAAATGTAAAATTGATTCTAAATTGTTTTACCGGAACTACATAGATTTTTATTTGGCTCAAATCTCAGCTTGAGGCCTCTGAGCAAACTAATGTCTTACACAAAAAACAGACCTCAGAGGAAATGGAAGCTTTGTATTCATTATGTTTCTGAAAACCAACAAAATAATTCAAAAGTTTTCTGGCTTGTTTTTTTTCCCAGAGATATTTTATGTTGATAGTTTTATGTAAAACAGTAAATGGTTTACTATTTTACTACCAAGGGCTTCCTTAAAGCATTATGGGAGAACAGTAACAAAAAGACTGCTTCTTGTAACATGGAGTTGGCTCTTCCATCACTTTGGAGATTACTACATTGGCATACCAACCAAACAGAAATTCGTCAAATAACTACATGGATAAAGCTACACAAAATAAAATGAGAAAAAGCTAAGAAGTGTGCACTACAAAATAAGATACTGCAGTGTACGTAAAAGGTAGTTACTTCAGATAGGTATGTAATGCAGCTTGTAGAAAATACATAAAAGTGGGCAGAAACAGAGCAAGTTAGACACAAACTTCTCCAGTAAAGACTTACTTGATCCGTCCATTGCTTTCTAATGCCAACTTTATAGTTACACTTTGGCTCCAGCTACACTGTGCTCCTTATCAGATCTGAGAATGGAGTTCCTGCACTTCTCAATTCTCAGGATTATCAACAATACGTTCACTTCTCAGTGCTGCTCTGATCCACCACAACTTATTATAAGCCCTGGTGACTATTTGTTTACCAGGCACTGCTGGACCATGGCAGCACTAGTCTTGCCACGCTTCTCTTGCTCATCACAGATAGAAAATTCACAGCACAGACTGTGTGGTCTACTGGGGTCTCCCGACACAACAATTATTGTTCAACATCTACATTGTAGCACTACCTTGCACCTCCAGAACTTTGTAATGGAGCTGCACTGAAAAACTGATCGGTATATAGTATACTATATGTAGTAAGGCATTTGGTGGTCTTTGTATCTAAATCGCATTATACAGAAAGCACACACACCACTGTATTAATTCTTTATCCAAAATGAAAGAGACTTGTTCCATATTAGAAGAGCACAGGTGCTTTCTAAAGGGGGAAGATGTGATTAATACAGCTATCATGCTTTTCCCTGATACCATAAATAAAATATACATCAGAATACTGATTTTAATTAAGACAAAAAACCAACAGCAACAAGCACCAGGAGTTTAGCATGTTCAGCCTGGCATGCAGGTTTCGTAGATCTCTGCCTGCATGGACAGAAGGTCCCTTCCCTGCAGGGCAGCAGGCCATGAACCCTCTGGAGCCGGAATCTGGAACAGCTGCCACGTGTCAGGCTGGGGTTGGTCCTGGGCACCATTTAACATGTACATGGCGGTTTTGCTTCAGCTAATCAAGTCCTACCATGACACCTGAAGAGGAACTAATTGCATGCAAGTAAAATTGAAGGGGGGGAGGGTGCAGGGAAGACACAAACATTTCCATGGGATAAAGTGTTTTAACAATGCTATGAGAATTCAGTATTAAAGGCAGAACATGAGGTAAAGACACTACAAGCCAGTTTAGTTAAGTTTGTACACAGACATTCAGGTATGCTAATGTTAGGTTAATGGTTGGACTGGATGATCTTAAAGGTCTTTTCCAACCTAAATGATTCTATGATTCTATGAAAAAAAACCCATTATTTTAACATGACAAAGTAATTCTTGCAGGAGGAAATCTATTGGCGGAGGCTGCCAGCTGAGTGATGCATACCTGCTGCTGTGCACAAGTACCTTTGGGATTCCTGATAAAGAGACGGTAGGTAGATGGCAAGGATGCCCACAATACTACAGGCCAGCAACATGCACAATGGAGGAGGGTTTGCAGCCGTCTCCCATTGTCTGTCTTCCTGCTGTTCTTGTACTCAAGTCTCATAATGAAAGGGGTTTTGTCTCTCTAAAATGGATAGCTTCAATGGTAAAGACAATGGCTTTTTTCCTTCATGGATGTCAACTGGCAGACACCTGTATTTGGCAAACAAGCCGCACCAGGCTCTTAAACACCCTGCCAATGGCCAACTTACTACACTGATCACTCCTAGGTGGTAGTCAGAAGTTACCGTCAGATGCAAGCAGGCTTAGTAACCAATATTAGAGATGAGAAGCAAACAGATTTGTATTTCTTTTATGTAAGCCTTAATCTAGGAAACAAAACTAGTAAAAGATCTTCCTTTGAATCCTGCATTAAGCAGCTAATTGTACCAATAATGAGAGGGCTTACACAGTAAGTCAGAAGGAACCAGAATTCAAGAATATAGTCACTTTTTATCCCCCTCAAAAGGAAGTATCAAACACTGTCAAATGGTACAAAACATATTCTCGAGTTCCAAAATTAATAGAGAAGTTACAAATATAAATCTACCCTGACCTTGAATATTTTCTACTGATTTTTATTAAAACAAGAAGTGTGTACACATGGTACTCCAGAAAAGCAAATCACGCATTACACGAGTTTGGAATTCACAGGTCAATGCTTCGCTATGACCTGCAAAATGATCAGGCAGTTAGCACATCTGATGAATGGCATACTGGGTAGCCCTTACATAGAGATTGCAGCAATTAATCAGTAAAAATGTCTGATAGAGTCTTACACAACAGTAGGGATTTTTATTTGAACATAAAAAACACCCCAAAACCATGAGTTTCCCTTTAAACTTAAAAACAAAACTCAAATGTTATCGATGTTTTTACCACCAACCATGATAGCATATGCAGTTCCTACCCTCTGGGCCATTCTTTCCTTATCATCTTCTCATTGTGGTTGATAACAAACACAGGGTACAATTGGACTCTGATTTTGTGTAAACTCGTTAAGATGTAGCCAGCGGGTCAGTCCGTCACAGTGCTTTTAACTCCTTGCACTGTTTTAAACTATGAAAAGCTTCTTCTCAATGATAAATGAAAAAAATAGGTCATACTGGGGGAAAATAAGCAAAACCCTTAAAGTACTGAACAGGAACACCAGTAACCAACCAGAATTTAAGGATGACCAAGAAAATAATTCAAGTGTCATGAACAATTCCTCCTGTACATTAATCACTCACAGGAAGACTGCAGAGAAAAAATCCTTGTCTGCCTGTGCAGCAACTGAGGATTAAGATGTTGCAACCACAGTTTGCACGTGCTATCCTAGCTAGAAAACTAAATAGTTTGTAAAAAAAAAAAAAAAAGCCCTGGGTGATTTAAAGGTCCCATTTACTCCACACACACTCAGTTGGCAAATGTGACAGAGACCTAGTAAAAACTCTAATAAGAAAAACTCAAGGCAGGGTGGGGTGGGCATTTGGAAAGTGACAAGCAGTAGAACAGGTCTACTAAGCCCTCCAAAATACCATGAGAACACAGGACAAAAATTTAAAAGAACTTTAGAATGAGAGTTTCAGAGCTAGGAAGGGGAAAACAGAAGGAATTACGTTTGAAAAACTGTGAACCTAATTCCCAAAAATGGTTTCAGAAAATTACTGCAGGGAAGCACATGTAGAATTCATTATTTATGTATACTGCTAGAAGTACGTATAAATATATCTACTGAAGAATACTGTCAATGCTGAAGAAAGACGAGAGGTATGCAGAAAGCCATGTGTGTGTATTGGTGCAATTCATACTCAGAAAAAAAAGAAATTAAGCTCCCTCTCTAGATATGGCATAGAACAATCTTAAAAAAAAATCAACCAAAAAAACCCCACACAACATGAAAAGACTTTATACTGACATCGGAACTATGCAACTATACTGTGAACATCAGTTCTCAGGAGAGAACAAAAAGGTTTATACAAGTCTGCCCAGAAACACAGGAGCAGTGACTGAACTCCGGACAGATTCCAAGCAACTGAGTCATCCCACATTAGTCTGATGGGTGCCAACTGAAAACAGCTCACTGAGGAAAAAAAAATTTTCAGGATTGTAAGGGTACAGTAAGATGACACTTGTTCCCCCCCCCCCCCCCCCCCCCCAGTTTCCTCAGTGTATCTTTCTTATTCTATAAAGCAAAGAGTTATGCCTACAGATTACCTGGCACAGCTGCTATGTTCTTGTGAGAGGGAAGACATTGTTTCTCCTAGAGAAAAAGCAAGTACATCCACCTATGAAACTCCCTGGAAAGCAAAAGACAGGGTAGGGAAAGATCCATTAAGCAAGCATGAAAGTTGTGGTATAGGTGCAGACTGACAGACCCAAGGATAGGGACCTTGAAGGCACAAGGAGTAAACCAGAAGCCTTACTCATCACAGGGAGAAAATGAAGTAAAAATAAAAAAAAAAAAAAAAAAGGAAGAAGAAAAGAGACTATATGCAGTTTATTTCATCAGAAAAAGACACTGAAAGCTCCTGGGCTAAAAAGCAAGACCAGAAGACAAGGCTGCTAGAACCTGCAAGAACCCAGGTTGATTGCTTTCCGGCTTCCATTTCTCTCATCAGTTTTCCATAGAACATCCCTAAAATGTCTAAGTTCCTGCTATTTAGGCAGTTTCTATTATGGGGAAAAATATGAAAGAAAACGATGCTTAGGACACTGGAAGACTTTGATATCACCTGGCAAATTAGCATCCATCAAATAAAGGTTACAGGTTCCAACGTCAGTCTTGCAAGGTCCTGTTACGCTTTAAATGTGTTCTAATAAGCTTTCACACTTTGAGAGTCAGCTGAAAATGTGAATTTGCACTGGTTTTCTAAGTATATTTAGAATTGGCTATACAGTACATTCCTGTCAAGACTGCTATGCCTTGATTGCCAGCAATGCAAAGATTCTGGTGTCCCCAAAATATCAAGGCAATTTTCAAAATAACAGCTACTGGAATTTGGCCAGTAAAAGGTCTTGCTAATGGCCTTTACCTCCTTCCGTTCAGGTGTGGCTGTAAACCAGGCAAAGAGACAAATATGCAAGAGTCAACCGGAAACGCTCTTGCTTTTGCTGTCCAAAACTGATACCGCTGCAGACATCCATTGTAAAGCCCTACCCTAAATACACTTAGTTAACAGGTTGTCTGAGAGCAGAGGTCTACGGTGACCCCAAGTCATACAATATGGTTTTGTTTAATTAACAGATGGTCCAGGAGCAGAAGTCTAGGTGATGTATTACTGACTTGACCAGTAAACCCTGAGAAGTTACTTAAGATCTGCCAAGAAGGAAATTAGGGGAAAGGTAACTCCAGTGGGGGAGATTGCGACCACCAGCTCATGAGCCCCTGACCACAGCTACAGCCCAGACTCAAAGTGAAGGACAACTGAGCATGCTCATTAATTTAAATAGTAGGCAAAGAGATTTTAACCAATCAGAACACTGTGTATGTATTGGGGAATTAAATATGGTAACGAATGTGTGTAAAGAGAGACTGAGTTGATTCGGTGTGCTAACCTCGTGGGATTACCACCGAGTGCCACAGAAAGGAAGCAAAACAATGTCTCGTCTCAGCGTGTGAAGATTGGCTTATTGCATGCTGGGTACACGAGCCCTATTTGGGACAACACTGTCACTATTATATTTACTGTAAAGTGAGTTTTTACACTTCTCTCTTAGCAAAATACCCGTGCTACCTGTCCACCACTAGCTGCTATCCGGTAGCTATGTGAACTACATCATAGCATTTTATTCTTAAAATGGCAGCTAACCTACAAGCTTTCTTCTAGACTGATGCTGCAAGAATTAGAGTTGAGACATCGTCAAAGGGCAAAACAACTGCGAATTGTCAATTTTGTTGGAGGGTGGGTCAGGTTTTTTTGTGTGGGGGGATTTTTGTGTGTTTTCTTTTGTTGGGTTTTGTGGTGGGGTTTTTTTGAAGAAAATGTGAAGGATTTGTTCCTATTTGGAGATGTGATTCAGCAGCATTGTGTGAAGCTTTTCAACAAGTGAGTCAGAATTCTCACATCCATTTTTAGCAAAAGAAAGAGGCTGTGTGGGAAGGCATGTGGAAAGTGTGGGAGCTCAGAAAACGTTCATTATGTAACTCAGCAGGGAACAGAAATTCAAGAAGCCAGGGAGAAGCCAGCAGAGTAAGCAGTCAAGTCAGCAGTATGTAAGAGTAAGCTACTGCATCTTCAGAGGCTTTAAGGTATGTGTCCTCCCTCTCCTTCTTAACAAAGCTGTTACTTCCTCAGATTCAAAGCCAAAAGGGATCCTCAAAAATCCTTAACCCACCAGTGAAAAGTTCACACTGGCCAAAGATGAGAAGTACAAAATTATCCTGAATATCTTGCTTTAATCTTTGAGAGTACTGTATGCTTCACCATGCTGTCTGTTCATCGTGAGCTCATTTTAGCTGGATATGCATTTGCTGTAATTCCAGGAAGTCCAAAAATCTGGAGACAGTTTCAATACAGATACTAGTTTTATAATCAGAACTATCTTAATTATAGCCAAGTACAGTAAAGCTGGAATGTGTAAGGAATCCTCATCAGCTCAGAAGCTGTGCCAAATGAAAATTGCAGCATTACCAAACTTCACGTACAGTGGAAGGAAGTTCATTTCTACAGGAACGTTTACAGTGAACCCAGCAATACTCCTGGTTAACAGACTGAACAGAACTGGCGACTGATCTGGATGAACCCAGTACCCTATGGCTGCTCGGCTATCAAGTATTCTACACTTGTGCACATCAAAGACTGTTGTGATAAAAAGAATGAACCACATGAAACAATTTTCTCTTGAACTACAATGTGCAATGAAAACACAGTGCATTTTACAGCCAGAGGAATATACTTTCTCAATATTAAATATTCTTGATTGCCTACAGAAGAAATTTAACTTCCAGAAAAACTGGCAGAATAGATCACAGAAAAAGAACAGAATTTTCTCAGTAATTATGGCTTGCAATCCTGAAGGTCTTCCACCCCCTAAAATATCTCAGTTATCACAGACATGTTTGCATGTCACTTCTGTGACTAGATCGGGGGGGGGGGGGTAATCTTTTTACCATATTGAAAATGAAAAACACATTTACAAAGCAGCAGGCTGAAGTGTAAAAATAAAATAAAATATCAGTGCCCGTTTTCTGGAGCATCTGGTGCTAGAAATGCCCTTGACAAAATTTTATTCCTTGCTAATGTTTAGCTCACACCTAAGAAATCCCCACAGAAATATTACAAAGCTGTCTCTAGCCATCTTTAAGTAACTGTTTTCTGCTAACTTCAGTACATTCCTGTGGAAAAGCACCAGTATCTTTTGCATACACAGAAAATTCCTGAAGCCATGCTCTTTCTGTATTCAGGCTGCTAGAATTGGACAGACAAAATCAGATGCATCTCTTTAGGTACTGCCAACATGTTATAATCAAAATTGCACAAACGGGAAATGTAAAGATTGGCAGCACAAGCTGAAGTGTGACATTTCATATTCAGTGGGAACACAAGAAGTTTGGGGTTGGAAATTTCCTCCTAAGGATATTTTCTATTTTAGATAAAAAGTGGAACCATCCTGTCAATGCATTTAGGCTTAAAACAGAAAAAAATGGACTTTCAGTGAATAACTACCATTTCTTAGGAGTGTTCATCCCAAAGTCTTTATCTTATTTTCTTCTGTTTGTACTTCTTCACTTCTTGGATTAGTTTTGACCTGCTGTCTGTTCATTCACATTCCAGGCCTCAACTGCACTCCCACGTACCCCTTCCCCCCAGTTATTCCTTATGTCTTTCTGTGGGTTGTCCTCCCTCTTAAATATTTGTACACATTTTCCTCACTTATCTTACACATGCACACTAGGTTGCGCACAACAAAAAAGGGATCTGCCTTTTCCTACATTTTTCAAAAGACGAACATGCTGCATCATTCGCGTTTTTCTGACAGCTTCCAAAGCATCACAAAACACATTACAGGAATAGTCATCATTTAGTACTTCAGCCACTGAGTTTCACAGTCACTACTGTTCTTACAGCTCCTAACAGATGTACATTAGCACTAGGACTCTTTATTTGCCCTCTGGCAATTGTAAAGACTCAGCTGTAGCACAGACCATGACTGATTTTGGTGTGATGCAGTGCTCTGTGGTTGAAGACACTGAAGTGCCAGCTAAGTTCTTCACAACAGGGTTTCTGCCTTCTGTAGGTCTTTACGTAGAAACCACTCCATTAGCAGTGCAAATGCCATCTCAATGGACAACGACCATAGCAAAGACCACCACTGTACAAGAAAACAAGGATCCACACACAGCTGCTAAGTAAATTGCACACAATTACCACATCAATGGTAGGAAAGCTTATTGGTGACAACTTTTGTTCATATTCTGCTAGCTCTAAAGATCAGAAAAGTTTTACTCAGGTCTGTAAACTGCATTGTATAATAGTGTTTTAGTGTTTTCTACAGAACTCACCATTTTCAAAACAAACAAAAAACCCCCCCAAAACTATACAACCAACACTAACAGGTCAAAAAAGGTAAAGTCCTCCAATAACCACATATCTGGCATTTTTCTTTCTTCCCCCTCCTAGCCCCACACAAAAGCCAGAACTTGAAGGCAGTCCTTTTAGGTTGATAGCAAATTGCATCCAATAACTCATTTTCTGTTTGAGCTGCAAACAATGTCTAAAAATCATAACATTTAACAGAAAACTTATTCTGGCTCATTTTGCCAAAACAAACAATAGTTATGAGAAGCAAATTACTCCATTCAAAATGTAACAATTCACTTTCAGCACTTAAAAGCAGAGAAAATGCAGAAGTAAATATAGACGAATGCTGAAACAGAGAATGGGTGGAATAGCTCCGTTTCCTTCCAGGAGATCAAACTCCCGAGTTAGAACACTCTTAGCAACTGTGAGCTAAATCTGGCTTTTCTTCCTTTGCCTGCTTAATTGCAAGGATTTCAATCAACGTTTCTCACACAGGCAATCAGGTTCTGAAATATGCTGAACTGACCTCATAATGTCAGGCTCTGGGGGGTGCTGATGGGAGACTCCTGTCTGTAACAAAACAAAACCACTGCTCTGTTTTCCATTAAAATAGGTACATGTTCATGGAATTTAAAAAAAACACACAGGTATGATTTTCTGGTGATTCAGACACTCATCTGGTAAGCAATGGATTGTGGTTGTCAGTAAGTGTTTGCTTATGCCAAGTAGAAAAGAATTAACAGGAAGAGTAAGAGGAGAACACCATCTAGCATGGAGGTCACAAAAGTGTCGTGAATAGAAGAGCTTAACAGCTCAAAATTGGGCAAAGAAAGGAAGTATGGTTCTCATGTTTTAAAGGAGTGCCCTAACCCATGAGTGGTAAGAGAAATAATGCCCACAGTCCAACACCAGTGATGCCAGTCATTTCCCCAGAGAAGAGCTGAATTTGGATATTGTTTGTAGAGAAAAACAAATGGAGGGCAGGGATAGAGTCCTACATGCTGTGATTCAGGGTACCTCCATTTGAATATTCCTGCTTTTGCAGGTCTACTGGCTTCCTAGATACAGCTAAATAATTCAGAGGCACTTATCAAAGAGGTATGGAGCAGCTCAACTTTTCTGCCAGTTATTTCAAAATTAGTAGAAGCTGCTGTTCTCGAAGTAGTAACAACATGTTTTGTTTTAATTTTCAGGTGAGGGTCAACTTGCAAGTCCTCATTCATCATTAAGCAAACCAACATTTTCTACTTAAAAATCTTTTCAGAAGAAATCATTTTGCATACAATATAGTAATGTATAGGGCATACAACAGGAGAGTGCTCTCACTTGTATTCTAAATGTATGAAAGACTTTCCCAGTAAACACTGTCAACATATAACCGTCCATACGAATTCAATGACTCAAAAATATTTAGTGGAGATAAACTCTTCAAGCATACAGCTGACATAAACAAATTAGCACTTTATTTGTGTTTACAGAGTTTATGTCTATCTATTCTTAAATGCTGAGCAAGTAGGTTTTTCCACTTTTTATATACAAATACATAGAGGAGTTGCACAGTTTGACTACATGCATATATAAAGTATCCATGACAACACATACCTGATGCACTGTGCTGCTAGATGACTTTCCATATTCACCTTTCCAGAGTGGGCTCATCTTTAAAGTGCTGGAAATGGAAACGAGCATGGAAGTGTTACCAGTTCAACTTGTGTTTAAGAGAAGTATGTGCCATCTGTAACACCTTACTCGGAAAAGGAATTTTCCTTTTTTTTTTCCCCTCCAGTCTAGGATCTGACCTGCAAATCTAGTAAGTGGCAAAGGGACAACTTTTCCTAGAGCTAGAACAAACTCAGCTCCCGCTAGTACCACCACACAGTTTAGTTTAAGAATAAAGCTTGAATTTAAACATCCATGACATTATGGGAAACAGCAATCTGTACACAAACAAAAAATAGAAAGGTACATGTGTCTAAGATGAAGGCATAAAGCTTGTATTGACAGAGACATTATGTGCATAATTTCTTTTGAAATCAGAGTTAAATGTCTGAATGCTAGACTACTATTAACTATTAACTATTTACTATTAGTAAAACTCAGCTCTCAAATACAAGGAAGAATATACTGGTCTTAAGCAAGTAAGTGCACAGAGTATGTTGCAGTGCACGACTTCTTGTTCTTAGATTGTTTGCATAAAATTCTGTTCTTCAGAAGAAAAAAAAAAAAAAAAAAAACACACACACACACATACTTCTGCTGCACCTCAGCATCAAACTGCTCTTCATTTAACTGAATCTTCACTTTCCCAAAAGAGCAATACAGATAATTGCCTTCTGCTGTTATTAATTTATAAGGATTTGTTCTCAAGTATTTTGGTTTGTAGATACATTTTGTGGCTTGCCACTGAACTGCTACAACCTAAGTGAAATCCAAAATCAGTTGGTCTCATCAAATGTTGGGCAGAAATGGATTCACAGCAAAATAATGGCTGCTTCTACTTCTGCCTGCAACTATTTACACCTCATGGCATTTTTCTCAGAATGCATTCTAGAGCACTAGATCATTGTTATCCAATTGCATTCAGAGATATTCTACTCCTAAGTTCAATGAAGAAATGTCTGCCCAGTAAAAGACCGTGCCCCTGAACTGCTTGTACTGATACACGTAAAACCATTTCCACTCAAGCAGGATTAGACTTAACCAGAAACAGGATTCAGCCCATAAAGCAACTTGCACATGGACAGCTTACTTGGGGATGAGCTATCAAAACCATGTATTTGGTGAAAGCACAAGTATTTTTATTTTTCTGGATTTTCTTTCCTGTTTCTAGACACCCCCACCCCCATTCTGCCTTCTAGTATTTTCCACCCAGAGATCTGGAAATTCTTTACCAGGAATGAATACCTTTATCCTGTGCGCCCGTGTGTGTACATGCATGTTTGTGTTTTAAGAAAAAGCCTACACACACATGCACAGAAGGCACAGAAAACTGACACAAATAGCTTAAGGTCATGCAACAGATGAGTAGCGGAGGCAAGAAAAGAACCCAGGTTTTCTGACTCATCTTTGCACATACCGGAATAGCACTTCCACAGAATCTGATACAGTAGTATCCCACCACCTGGCAGCACTACTGTAATTCAGAAAAGTCACTTTATGCTTATTTTATAGGCAAAGAACCAAAGCACTCAAAAATACTAAAACTTAGAACCACAGTGGCACACAGGCATGACAATTGATCGTTAACAATAGTTTCTAGAGAGTCTTGAAACCATTAATAAGGTAATTCACAACACCCAATTTTAAGTCAACTAGGTACGGTGCCTGAAGATGATTTTCATCAGTAAGTATCCAAAGTAGCTATGTTTAGCCTTTTTTTGCACACTCAGAAGCAACTGGTTCTGGTCAGTGTTTATAACACTGTTAACATGTGTCCCCTGCTGGGATCGATAAACAAGGCAAACCTCCTTCCTGATCTGTGAAACGAATCATAACAGGCTCAGCAGACAAAACAGCAGTGACTGCTCCTACAGCAAGTGAGAAGTTATCCTTTTCCAGGTAACTTAGCCAAAATATGAAGGACTAGGATTAAACCTTCCAATTAAGACAATTTATACTTGTACTTAGGATCCACATAAAAAAAAGTCCTAATCACAACATCATTGCAATCAAAAAGCTGATCAAGTGACTGAGCAGCACACAACTCCTGATGACAGCCACAAGACACACAGTTCCCACTTTCCATATTTTGTATAAATAAATAAAATTTTAGAAAGCCACAAATCAAGACACAATGCATGCATCCCTCTACGGAAAAGAAAACTATCCCACAGTCTTAAAGAAAAACGCCCATTACACAAAGTGGAAATACACTGCAATTCAAGAAGAATTCACCTGCTGCTGTAGATTTCATCCAGCCTATTTGACATAGTGTAGTCAGCAGTAAAGTTCTTAAATCATAATTTTCCTTTAACTATCAGTGAAAGAAAAAATATAAATATTACAGAATAAGTATTACACATTTGCTCATCTATTTTTTAAAGCTAAATACCATACTAATTTTAGTGACACTTATTCAAAGTATAAGTCATTTTTCATATTAAGCAAATTTAACAGAAGCTCTGCCAGTCAAGAAAGTAACTCTAGATAGTCCTTCATAAGACAATCAATCACTATACCAGAAAAGCACAATGTCCCTTCTTGAACATTTAATATATATATTAAATGTGTGAACTGCTGAAAATAGCAGTTTGAATCTACTAGCTGCTTGTTATGTACTTACAAACTTCATTATCATCATCAACCAGACTTGCAGTGACAGAATGAAACCAGTCAGAACTGTTAAAACTCTCAGACCTCTGTTAATCTTAAAACCTAGGACAAGTACAATCCTCATTTTCTTAGGAATCAGCCACAAAAGCATCTTTAATGAGTGATGCAACTGCTTAACAGTAAGCAGCAGTTTATTAGTCTCATAGAACAGCTGTGCTAAGAACAGCAGCCTCCCACGAAAGGCAGAATAGCTTTCCTGTTACCTTCTTGTTTCTCTGGTGATAAAGCTGGAAAATAATTATTTTGGGCCATTCACACCGAATTAACAGAAGCATGACTGCTTGGTGGCAGTAAAAAAAAAAAACAAACCCAAAAACAACCACACACCACCACCCACACCAAAAACCACACCCAAAAACCTAAGGGTGATGTACATAATGCATGAAGGATAAGAAAAGCATGCAATTATACAGCAGGACAACTTAGCCTAACTCTGAGGTGCTCCCAAATAGAGGGCATCTGAAAGGACATTCACGCATGGAATACAGTAAAGTAGCAGTCAGTAAACAAGAAGAAAGTAGAATTTGTGGATAAGCCACTCACAGAAAGATGTCTCTGTTTCTTTCACTAAAATCACTTTTAGAAGATTGTTGTTATATATTTGCTATTGGAGCCCAAATGTTTATCTAACCAAAGATAAATCAGGATTCTGTGATTCAAGCACAAAAGACCTTTCTACTCCAAAACTCAGTCTACAGAGGCACTCCTCAGTGAGCTTTTAACTATAGCTATTACTCATCTCTGAGCAGTTTCAGGAGGTCACTAGCAAATAGGGGGTTTAAACGTTTCTGCACAAATATTACAACATAGGCACAACATTTGTTTTGAAGATCTGAAACTGCGAAGCCTTTTCTGTGTTAAATTGTTGTCTAGCTAGTATTCCCCAACCGTTGGCACCAAACAATTAAAGAAAAATGTCAACACCTCTAATTTCTTGCAAAGTGTATCATGGCTTTAATTACATTGCTGATTCTTCTCGCCTTCTTCAAGAAGATGAAGGGAAAAAAATTCAAAGGAAGAAAACAAGTGGCAAGTCATTTATTTGAGACCAGGATTTCACAGTCAGCACAGATTCACGAAACTGTAGCCACAATACACACAAGTCAGTTTATTAAGCTGTTGCAGTGTTTCTTCTGTTTTACCTTCCACAAGTAACCAAGCATCTGTATTCTTTTAGGTGCAAAAATATACCATATCAATGTATCTACTAAAAAATCATGAAGTTAACAGCTCTTCTCAAAGACAATAATTAGAAATGCAGAATAATGAACAGAGAAAAGCGAATAGAAAAAAATACATAATGTAATGACAAAGATGTCTCAAACAGCAATTTTTTATCAATATCTATTTTTCATGCAGTAATTATAATGTTAATCTGTTCTTCTGTGACAAAAAGGCACCTCCAAGTTATTAATGACAACTAATATCTGTAATATTAATTTTAAATAAATAATTCATGCAATAATTTATATACTAATAATGTAATTAGACCAAGGTTATGATCTCTGAATAGTAGATTGGTACTCAGTTCATGTTGGTATCTACTTTCCTCTGACACAATGTTTCTGGAGGCTTAATTAAAGCCTGCAGCATGTTTCAGCCTTTATTCATTATATAAATATTCTACTCCCTCTCTAGACTATTCTTCCTCCCTGCCCGAAAGGACTATATTATCTTTATGGCTGCACAATTCATAAGTACAGTAGAAGGGCAGATGCACGTTAAAGAGTTGTGCAGGAGGAAAATACCTGCTGTGTCTTATGAACAGCAAACTTTTTTGTCGACATCTTCATCTTGTGTAGTACGTCTGTTCTAGAAGACTTTTTCCCCTCATTACATCAAGCCTACCGCAAAGTTACACAAGGCACAGATACCCTGTCTAAAGTCAGACAAGTACCAACAGGTACTATAGAAACAAGCGACGCGTACGCCTACAGTTACTACCCTTCCTCCACAACCTCTCACAGCACCATGAGACCACCTGCACCAAGATGCCCTTCACCCTTTGTGCGTTGGTAGGACAGTAACTGCAGTTTACAACACAGCAAAGCACTGCTTTTCTTCCCTCTAAACCCATGGCGGTTCCCAACAGCCACATATGTCTCTGTACAAAAAGCTACATAGCTCTCAACTGGCCAAGCGACCTCCCTGTAAAACAAGTCAGGGGGAAGAAGAAAGTTCTTTTTCTCCTTCTGAAATACCACCTGGTTTCCAAAATGCAGGAGAGGAGGAAAGGGATATGAGTGAAAACTAGAACTGAGCCTCTAAATTACCTTTTCTTAGAAAAGCACTTCAGATCTTTGCTCAATACCATTACCTAATACTTGCCCTACAGACAAACCACATACCCGCTTAACTAATTCAGATTAAATTTAGACATGAGCAGAGTTGTACTGAAGTGTTTTCTCAGTGGGCCACAACGGTGGTGCCGCTACTCCATTCCCAGACTAGTTTGCGTATCATACAGCACTGCTGCTCCTCAGGACCCATCTATGCAACTCGGACTGCAATGAGTATAAATGAGAGGGGAAAACACTGCAGCGTTTTCCATTCTTATCTGTGTATCATCCATATGCTTACTGGGTAACTCTTGGCTGACTATCCTCCCCCTGGTTCCCATCAACAGGAACCAGATAATGCATCTGCTCTTCACCCCACAGACTGATTGGGCAAAAAAGTATTCTTGATTGGCTGAGAGTATCCCATTGCGCTCTAATAATACAGTCATTTGGATTATCTGAAAACACGCTTTCTATTACAGAGCTCCAATTTCCTAGGAGAAATGTCTTAAGTGTATTAGTAGTATGCTGTTCAAGACTGCTTGGCACGGATTTTGTCTTCTTTCTGCAACTCTATTACAAGAATTTATGATGGACATTTGGAAGATATTTCATCTTTACAAACAGTGAAACCTAAATATTAAAGCCAGAAAGATATTCACGTTTGCTGCATCTCATCTAGTATTAATGTGGCTCAACCAAGTCTTACAAGAAGTTGTTTCAGCTGGGACCCGCATAGTAAGGGAACTACTGAATCACTTCAAGTTGTTGTTCTTCCAAACTCCATTCATTTTTCAAGACACATGCTATGTCTTCTTGCAAATATAACTATTCTGGACTAGCAGCCTCTTGTGAACACTTATGGCAAACATCTGGATGTTTCTCCAACCATCTTCTCAAAACTACCACTGTCTCAGTCCTAAAACCACTTGCCAAAACAACTGGCAATGACACAGTTGCAACCAAACCTAGAAAGTCCGAAAACCCTAACAACTGCACAGTTAACACTGTGTTTTATTATATTTTGCCAGATTTGCAAATCAGAAAGACAGTATTCAATAGATGAAGAGAAACAATATAAAGAGCATCTTTTACTGAGTTAGTATGACAAAATGTTTGGAGAGTGCAACTCATTCAGAAATATTGTGTATCAACATAGAAACTCCTGATGTTGGCAATGATTTCTTTAAAAAAACACTGTGATACACCAGTGCTTCTGAAAGGTGCATGATGGTTTGTCTTTGGTAATTAAGTTGTCCATTTTTCCTCAGGACGGGTAGTACAGACACAGATAGAGGAAGCAAGCTTTGAGAAGAGTTCTGGCATGCCAAGAAAGGGAAAGTGATGGAGCTGGTCAATCCATCAATGACAATTACCGGCATTATGTCCTGCCAGATCACTACAAGATATTAACCCCCCGCCTGTGATCCGAGATCAGCTCTGTACCGTCAAGTCATGGAAAACAGAAATAGAGAAAGAAAAGTGCAGTAAGCTAGAATAGAAAGGTAGTCATTGCGTACTCGACTACAGAGATTTATTGAGTCACTGAGTAATACGGAGCGTGCAGCAAAAACCTGAGACCTCTGAAATCCTGCCTCTCTGAATAGACCATGATGAAAGGCATCTGACAGGAACAGTGACAGAACATCCTGATCAGCAGATCGCATTTGTGTGTCAAACCTGAAACCACCTTCAACAGGGCTCTGATCAGTCCACCGTTACCTTCACCGATATGGAAGTTACTCGCGGTGATGGGGTAATCCTCACATCACCAAGGGAAAATTATGTGATAAGCTACAATACAGCCAAGCATACTTACCCTGACATTGCTATATATCTTAAACTTCCTAAACTAATGCAACACACTCAAATCCACCACCTCTGTTGACTAGGAGACTGTATCAGAAAAAAACCAGAGCTACATCATGTACTCTCAAATAAAGCTAACATTAACATTTGGGAGCCAGAAGACATCCTATTATGCCATGATTCCAGACTAGAGCTTTATTCTAGAGTTTAAGACCCCCTCCCACGAGATGAATCATCTTTATGGGAACCAGAACGTGAATGAAAAAATGGACCAAAACCACTCACGCAGGACTCATCCAAGACAACTGTCCTCAACGCCTTTAACATCCACATCTGTTCTGTGAGCAGAGAGATGAAATGCCAAGAGCCTTCCACTACCATTCATTGAACTCAATTCTACTGAACCACATTCAGCTCAGTAGTGAACTTCCACTAGCAGAGCTTCCGTGAGTAGATCTGAACTTGTACTACTTACTTCTAAAACAAAATTGAGTGTTGAATCTTACACAGATGGTAACTGCTGCTGTAGTCTACAGTTCTCGTCACTCAGGCCCATTGCTAACCCAGACCATTTTCAGATAATCATGCATACCTGTACTTCTGCCTTTCAAACTATTTAGTTTGTCTAGTTCTCAGTTTATCCATCACTATATCAAACTGCAGGTGCAGGCTACACAAATCCATAACTAAAAGCTTAATTTCATCACTATTTATCTTTTATTTTCTAAAAGTTAGCGAGCAAGCAGCAAAGAAAAAACAGCAAAAAGAAGGCATGTAACATTTTGTAATTTCCCAATGCAAACACTGCGCCATGGTCTATATAGCAGTCTCTTTCCTGCCGTGTATGGAGTCCACGGAAAAAGGTCCTGCTGGAAACTGTAAATGCCATTGTTCAAATGGGATGCTCAAAACACAGATATAGGATCTTGACAGCTTACTGAGAAAGAGAAATCTACTGCCCTATTCAAAAAAAAATAAAAGCAACTCATATTAATCACTTGTCCTCCGTCAGCTGAAGTTTTTAAAAGGCAAGTGAATGAAGACAAATGCAAGACTGTGCCATCTTTCATGGCAAAGAAGTACACTCCTAAACAGGTGACTTCAGCTCAGAAAAACACTGAGCTATCACAGAATAATCTTAGAATTCAGGTCTGCTAGTACTAAAAGCATGGTAAGACTGGAAAAACAGCAAAACATTCAGCTATCCATTGAAGAAAACAAGGCTTCTCGTTAGTGGTTTTGGACATAGTCACTTCAAACAAAAGAAGCAGTAACGATCTTTTCACATTAAGATTCAATCTGATGAGCTGTTAACACTTTAAATTCTTTTTTGTTTGTTTCCCCCTGTATTAAAGGTCTATTCTACAGTCATGGCTTTAGGTTTAGGTCTCCACCACACCCACAAAAGCTATGCATGCAAACCAATCCCTCTTCAGAGAGGACAAAATAATGAAAGGGACCGGCCATACATTCCAGGAGCTCCCCTGCGCCTTCGTGACCGCAGGGCACACTGGAGACCGCATCTGCCCAGCAGCACAGACACCAATTCCAGAACTGCACAGAAAGCTTCGAACCCGCAGGGATCAAATGCTACTCTGGCTGATAGTAGATCTTAGTCAAAACTGCTGATTGTGCTTACCATCCATCACATTCATGTCGTTACAAAAAAAGCTTTTCCATCTTTCTTAGTTTGAGCCAACAAGCCAGGTCCATCACAAAGTAAAAAGATTTCATCCGGCAGCTACTTTTCTTCCCTCTTTCGGTATCATTTAATTTTTAATGTCACAGTATATTTGTCTTTTACTGTTCAAGCAAAATGTAACCCTTTATCTCCCTTCACAATCATACCTCCTGTTTTCTCAAGGCAAATAAAAGTGACATATTTTGCAATACTGTTGTTCTGCTGCTTTTATTCTTGGTTTACACTGTTACTAACAAATGTATCAGCATTTCACCACTGAAGAATTCTGCTCCAAAGAATAACTCAAATTCTTTACATTCTAAAAAGCTGATGGAAGCAAGTGTGTGTGTGATTTAGGCACCAACAGGGAGTTTTGAAATCTACATACTATTTTCAGAATACTAAGAATTCATACTAAGTTATCCTCAGCAAACAGCCAAGGAGCAAACTGAAATACCCTGAAGTAAACTGCTTATGCAACTGCAGAAAAGGCACGTGGCCTTAGCGGCAGGGCCTACTGCCATCCTGCTGCGCAAGGGATGACACAAGGAGCAAGCACTTCAGGGACTGGGGGCACATACGTCTTCTACAGTTGTAGTGGCAATCAGAAGTTCCTGGTAAGTTTTCCAAATGTTGATAAACAAGAGTGCAGCATGAAGTAATACATAGAAAAACAGAGAGGAAAAATATCCTGATACGCAATTGTCCCGTTCATTCCCTCTTCTGCTGAATAGCCTAAGATTTAAGCAGGAACAGATTCTGAAGGGCTTAAACCTAGACACTTACATTGTGCTTCAGGGATAAAGTTTAATCTTTCATTTCTTAAAAATCAGATTCCTCACCTCTAGAGTGGAAGCCATTAAAGTACTTTCCACTATGTAAGGAGCTACGAAGATGTAGGCATAAAGCAGTCACAGTACCTAGAACAGCACACTAAGCACTATAAAAGGTTTGAGTTTTACATTCTCTGTATCCTTGGTGTTATTATCTTAAATTACCCTGAATTCAAAATTAATCTGGAATCAAACTATTTATTTACAGTATTAAAATAGCCACTGCAGCTACAAATATAAAGAATCTAGGTGGAAAACAGGGACAGGAAATCCACAATCACCCTACTAACGTTTAAAGTCCATCTCTCCACCTGTCCAGCTGCCTTGCGATGGATTGTTTTCTCAGGCACCCCTCCTCAAGGATGCTGCTAACAGAGGAAACTACTCGCCTGTTGGTCTCATGCTGGTATTTAGCCTCACATGGGGGCTAGCACCAGTGTTGGGATGCATTCCCAAGCAACCCGAATCCAACAAGCCTTGGTCCTGGCATGCCAGAGGAATACTACAGGCTTTACGCTATTCAAGGGCCCTGCTTGAACTCTCAAACGATGCAACTCTGACAGACACCATCTTGTAGTCCAGATTATAAACTCCTTAACTCAAAGCTCTTGGTGATGTGTTGTGTACATTTTAGTATGAACCGTGTACTTTTACTACAAAAATAATACAAAATAATAATTTAAATAAAGTAAAATATAAGTTTATGTTCACTACATAAACATGATTATGCATATAAATAGATAGATCACTATGTCCCCTTTACTGCAATCATTACGTCATTTATTAATTACTCTTGTTACCACTACGGTATCTCTGAGGCCGACGGCAACAAGCTCACTCCCAGAAACGGCAAGCAGAAGGTAGTCCTTCTAAACCATTCTGCAGCTACATATATCAGGTTACTCCCTTCGAACTAACGTATCCACAAATACTTTTATTTGTCATGACAGAGTAATCTTACATCAAATTCCTGCAGCATGAAACTCCACTTAGGCACTTAAGAATTCATCCTTTTATTTTACACTGCCAGATTAAAGAGGAATAGTATATTTACATTCTGACTTTGAAAAATACAGTACTTTGTTTGACAGCACGTACAGTAAAGGAATTGTTCTTCTATTACAGCATTTGCATATACAAGGGATTAACATTAATAGGGCCTTCATCCCTCTCTCCTGCTTTGAAAGCAGAGCCTCTAAAACTGAGCCCCACAATACTGGTACACAGGCCAAATATCTGAAAAAGCCTACAAAAGGAAACCCTAGCAAGAAGTCCTAACCTTCACTTGCTTTACTACTTAAATCTATTTTAACAGCCATGCTATTGTTATGCCCCAAAAGGAGCATAAAGAAAGATTTTTAAGAGTCTATTAACAGGTATGTATTACTTCCACAAAAAAGCCATGAGATTGGTAAAACTAAAGCTTTCCCAATCATACTTGGTTAGTTTGCATAACTGATCCCTTCTTACCATGAAATTATTCAGTGGGTTCTTATCTGTGAAAACTGAATTCCCATAATTAGAGAAAACTATTATAATGAGGATAGTCACAATCTGAGTCTTCTTTTAGGACTAACTCTTCCTAAATGTATTTCAACTTTTTTTACTGCACAGTCCAAGGATGCATTTCCTTTTTATTCCACAGGACAATTAAAATCTTTAAATGGTAACTATTCTTTATTGGGTAACGCTGTATTTTACTCTTCAGACATTCTAAACTTCTGAAAGAAGATTAAAAGCAAATCATTTCTCAAACATGACAGAAATACAAGAGTTATAAGACGCTTAAGACTATATTACACAACCAGTCTCTAGATATTTTTCATAGGGGGGTGGTAGTCCTCTGTTTGAAAACCAGTGGTAGGACAATCCCTAACTGTCTCAATTTCTGTAGTTTTATTATTTTTTTAGTAAAATATTCTTACCTTAATCTAGGTACATTAACAGGAAACCTAATCCTGGATGCTGCTGATAGAAAGAAAAACAGTTTCTCTCTTGGATAAACGCAATGGAGGGCGGGGGGAAATAACACTCATTTTCCCACTGCATCAGGAAACTATCCAGTGATTTAATTCCTAAACATTGTTAGTTGAAACAATTCTTTCTTTCCTCAAAATAGTCTTATGTATTTTATGTAAACACAAATTCCAAGGAGGAATCTAATAAAATGCTGAGTCATTTCCAATTCACTTTTCACTTAGATACTTAGGAGAAAACCTTAATTCAAAGTCTTTTATGAACTTTAATAGGGAAAACTGGAAAAACCTGTCACGTCAAACATGACAAAGATCATATAGGGCAAAACAAGAAAATCCTAGTTATGAAATTATGGTTAAACGATTATTCATTTAGGAACACCTACCATGTTAGTGCAACTGAAGATTACTTGCTTTTATAGAGTATTTAAAGATCTAGAGTAGTGAATTATGTTGCCTGATTAATTATAGATGAAACATCCTTTCAGAAAGGTTGTAGAAGTCACTATTGAGTAGGTTTGCAAATATGGGTACATACTACTTTCCCATATAAGACAGCTTTCACTTCAGAAAATGACAAGGGGGGAGGAAAAAAAGAAAACACAAACCAAAAAACCCAACAAACCAGGCCAGTTAGGCAACACAACACTCAGCAATCTAGATAAAGTTACATCATTACTTATTGACAGTGACAAGTGCAACATTAAGGGTAAAATATTACATATTTAAACAAAATGAGTAATTGCTGTACACATCTATTTAACACACATTCAAGAACAAGGTGAACAAGAGGTCCCTTTCTTCTAGCTGAAAAGTCTATTAGCCTAATTTACAATTACCCACACACTAGAAACAAAGCTGTCAGGGCATAAAAATGTCACTGGTGACAGTTTACATTACACCACTACTCAGATCACAATGGAACTGTTAGCATCAAATTACAATCAACTCCCAGAAACACAGAAGTACTACAGTTGTAATAATGTAAATCAATCTTCCAGCAATTCCAATTTTTTCCAGATGTTTTAAAAACAGTACGAAACATCAAAAAAGCCACACAATGCTAACCCATTCTGTTTTTAAAGAGGACCCTGAGAAAATTTAAACATTCTCTTGGGTTTTAGTGCTAGAGTGAACATACAGGACACATTTATAGGGTAGTCTTGCACAGGAAATTACTTACAAAAGTAATTTTATAATTGAAATTTCCTAGGAGATATTTTGAGAAATAATTTTATTCGCTTAACCTGCAAAATCTATTGTAATTCTGCTGTTATAGAAATGCCTAAATTATCTAAATTAAATACCTATTCAGATAAGTGTAGTGTAATCACATTTTCCTGTTCCCCACCTTTCATCATTTGCCTGTCATGGCTAAAACTAATGATCACCCTTCCTTCTTGAAAGCAGTGATGCTTTCCAACTGTCTGTGGTGAGACAAGGTTTTTCCTTTTGTATGATACTTCTGTAAAGTAACAATACAGGTATGCTTATACTTCACATTATATTTTTCAAGAGGAAAAAAAACCAAACACGGCCTGCTCCCACTCCTATCAAAACCATAATGGCATCACATAGAAGATCTCCCTGCAAAGCTCAAAGTACATGATAGCCAAACCAGGCAGTCAACAAACAACATATTCCATTACTACTTAGAGTATGGCCATGCAGTTTACGCCATACCTACCCTACAAAGAGATATTAACAAAGTGAAGATTAGTTTAAAAACTATGAATACTTGCTGAAAGTTTACTAATATACATTTTAAGGTCCATTTTAAGAGTTCCTGAATGGTAAGGTGAAAGTCAACTGCCAGAGTCAATTTTCTAATGGACAATTGCCACTAAAACCTAGCACTCCAAGTTACTTAAGCAACTATTCTGTTTTAGCTACTGAAATAGTACAGCTAGCAACCACTAAAGATAGCAAAGTAAGGCAATGTTTTGAACTACAGAAATTATTGTTAAAGAGATGCTGCTACATCAGTGATTAAGAATAATCAAAAGGTCTACTACATGACAGCACTGGGTTTGTGGTGTGGGGGTGTTACAGTTACTGTGTTTTATTCTCTTTAAATATGTATAATCAAAGTTACAGAAGAGAAGTAAAACTTTAAAACTTTTGAGAGTAATTAACCACAGTAAAAGAGTGAAAGGATTTGATATGCAGGGTATGGAAAAAAGGTAAGGGTGCAAGTGGCAGGTTGTATGAATTACCAGCAGCAGAAAGCAACTGTCATAGCAACAGGACCCATTTTAAATCACAAAAAAAAAAGCCCCACCACACACACCCCACACCATTTTTTCTCCCCCATTTACATTCTCTCTGTGCCCTTTTTTTTTTTTTTTTTTGCTTCTTTTCCTTAACTCAGCTGAAGAAACTGTTCTTTAATCATTCTGAAAGCAAATAAATGGTTAAAATAGTTCTTGTTCTCATCTTTGCTAGCCATGAATCATCTCAGCTGTGTGGCGATCTGCCACTCTCAAGACCATAACCCTTAACAGCTTCATTGATCCTGAAAAACTTACCATTTTGGGAAGTCATTATCATAAAGAGATATATATAAAACACCTGCTATGAACTTTGCAATTAACATCTAATTGTTGACTCAGCATTGTAGGAAGCAATACTGTCTCAGCAACTATCTTTGCAGTGACCCAACCCAAAGCATTGCGAAGTTTGAGTGTCCATTAATACGGACTTTGCTTTGGAAGTCACAAAGAAGAGACTGCTGTAAATAAATCCGGGTATGGCTTAGTAAGAGGAACGGTCTTCTAGGTACTATACAAGGATGAACTCTACCACAAATCTAGACAGGTGAGGTACGTAACAGTTATCATAACA
Source organism: Pelecanus crispus (assembly GCF_030463565.1). Taxonomy (NCBI): domain Eukaryota; kingdom Metazoa; phylum Chordata; class Aves; order Pelecaniformes; family Pelecanidae; genus Pelecanus; species Pelecanus crispus. The sequence goes on along the minus strand of NC_134655.1, from coordinate 20,226,840 downwards.
GCATCTAGCACTAAAGCATCTCTGACCATCTTAATTAGCGTACACAAATAACACTCGGGATTGTTGTGACACTGCCTCACTTGAATGCAGACAGTAACACGGAAGAGAATGTGCTGAAGTATCCTGTCGTATTTCTCTCTCCCCCACATTCCTCAGCAACAGATGCTTTGTGAGATCTACCAAGGGAGGGAAAAACTACTCTTAAACCTGCCCCTACGGACATCCTCAATTTATACTGTGCCAGTAGCTGTAGCCAGAGAGTGTCTACAGTAGATTTGCCTCCCCAGCATGTAGCGATAGGGACAGCGGTTGAGGCTACCTCAGAGTGTCACAAATTCTGGAAAAATAATGTTCACTGGGTTGTTCAACAGTTCCAGGTTTCCTAGGAGTGCAGTTGCAATACTTCTCTGCCAGTCCCTCCAGAAGCCTGGTTGTTTTTCACAGGACAGGAAGATGAAGTGTAAATCTTCCCCCTCAGAAAGAGACAGCTAACCTTAAACTTAAGTGTATTACCTGTAATGATATTGTATTTAGAAACAGTGAATCTGTATTTCTTTCCTGTGAAGAGGAACTTGTGCTTAGAACACTTCATTTTTGTTTTCTGATCATGACCAAAATCCACGCCCCTAAATCTCAGCTTGAGAAAGCACAGTATGAACATTAACTGCAGCCAAAGCATGTGACCCACAAAGCACCAGAACATAACTTCCGGAGCAAGTGTGACAATAAAGAAAATGAGAAAACTTGTTTTTTCAAATAGAAAACTGCAATAAAAGCAAATGGATTGAAAGTCTAATGGTGGGATGAGAATTAAGTATTACAGCCCTGGGCATAAAGATCAAGACAGTAACAGCCCACTAAGCTCCTTTATCTAGAAACAATCACTGCAAAAGCGTATCTAAAATGGTATATTTATAAGTCAGGCTATTCACAAGTCCTCTACAGCACTACCTTTTTCTTTCAGGCTGTTCTAACTACTGTTGACAAAGTATGCACAGCTATTTTCCCTTCAGCTACGCACAGCTATTTTCTTTACATTCCTGGTGCATAGCTCCATTAAATAATGTGCAATTATCACCTGCTTGATGCTGTCTACACCACACTGCTACTCCAAGCCTGCCCAAGGTAAGCAGCACGTCTTTGCCCTGGCATCTGCTTCACCTGGGCTTGCAGCAGCGTGCCCCGGCTGCCACTGCCCAGCTAAAGCAATGGCTGTGGGCATAAAGGAAAGCTTTCGGGCACACAGCACATCTGAGGGATCAAAGGCAGAACCCACTGCCAAAATAATGGTTCGTTTCCTTTGGTCAAACTCAGAAGTATGGAAGTTGGGGAACTAACTCCTGTTGCCATTTAATTGTATGAGTGAGTCAAGTGCATGCCATCCTCACCAATTTACCAGTATTTTTAATCCAGTGTTTTGTAACTTAATTTTTCCACAGCAAAATTTACATTAAAAGAATTTTTTTAAAACGTAAAAAAAAAAGATGTTACTGAACTTAGGGACAGGGAATGCTCTTTGGTGTTGGTTTGGGGTGGGATTTTTTTTTTCTTTTTAGTTTCTTTTTTTAAATGAGTTTTTGCTTACTGCTTTTCCAACCTGGGGAATGGACTTCAGCACTAGCTGCTCAGTCAGCTGCCCAGAGGCTTGCATGCCACTGGGATACACCTCATTTTGTTTAAGACAGATTCTTCCTCTCTGGCTCAATACAATCACTTAAAGATGGGCAGGTGCTTTATAATTAAAATGGAAGGGCTTACATTTACTGTGGTTGCATGATTGTTTAGTCAAGGGGGAAAGATGTGTGCTGTTCTTTTATTGAAGATGCAAATGCTCACATCTCTGCTTGTTTGGTCAGCTACTCCATAAAAGTTGTCCTTAACTTGGTCTACAATTCCCCTCCAACTGAGGCAGAGGACAGTGGTATTTGGCACATTTGTGTCAAAAGTAGTAGTACAGACTCTGGAACTGAACTCTGACCTACCACTAGGCAGAGGCTTGGAATGAATTTATATGTTTTATTTGCCATCTTTTAACCAACTTCAGATGAACAAGACAAATTAACATGTATTTTAGAAGTCTGGAGATCTGCTAACCTTCATAAAATTAAAGAACTAAGTGGTAAAACAACTCTGCCAAGTGGGGGGAGTACCGAGTGATTTATAACACTAATTTCAACAGGCAGTTCCTACTACATTTAAGGCTGCAGAAATATTTCCAGTCTAACTTAATTGCTTTCAGTTTATAATCTCATTAAGTAGTCTCCACCTTTTGTACCGAAATCATCTAAGCTTTTTTTTTTCCCCCACTTGAAGACATACTTCTGGAAGTTTTGGACAAATTAGTCTACTCATTTGGAATTCAGAAACACAGAAATTTTAAAAGCATTTCACTTTAAGATTATTTTAAATAACACTTCCAAAATAATACATTTATTATTTTAAAACAATGCAATTGTCATCACTTTAGACAGGCAGAATTGTACATTCACTGAACAGGCTTGCTGAGAAGTGACTATTCACTGGCTTCCTCTGGGATACTCTACTACAATCACACTACTTTATTTCCCCTACACTTTGGAGAGTGGTCTCAATCAGGTAAATAAAATAATTGCATAGCTTTTATTATCTTCAAGGTATTTTGCATGAGGTCTAAAAACCGTACATATGAAAATACATGTATTGCTTTTGCCATGTAACTAGAAGTTAAATTACTTCTATAGATACCAATGACAACTTCACTGCGGTATTGGAGAAAGGATACAAATAAAAAAGGCACTCCTCCTCACCTCTTCAAGTTCAAAGAACTTATTTCAAAATGTTACCACTGAATATGAAAGCATCCAGAAATGAGGACACAGCTAGACTTAAGCCTATATACAGTCATAGCCAGACTATTTGCAATTAAGTCTGACAGAACAGCCCAAGTAGTTGAATCTAACAGGCATTCTAATATATCAAAAGTTCATGAAAATCACCAGCATAGTAAATACAGTGAAACATGTGTTCAAGACATCACCAAGAGCAGAAGTTTGCACACATGTAATGCTTTAGGACACCTAATATAAAATTACAGCTTTGTTAGCTTTCACTATTTGCCTCGTCCTATGAACTGCACCTGCAGAAAGCCACACTGCTGGCTGACAATAAAACTTCTAGCATACAGCTGCTGAGAGAAGAATTAAAATATGTAACTTAGAGAAACTTGTAATACAAAAAGCCTGAAGTCAATAGCAATGTACTGAACCATCATGACCACAAAAGCTGTGCAAGCACTCAAGTTTCAGAAAAGTACGTCACATTTTACAGAATTAGTAACATTAGTACAGAATGAGAAATAGTGGCTGATACAACATGCACCGCTACAGAAATGAGGATTTCTGTAAAAATGATTACAATTCACACACGCAGAAGGGCAGGAGCAAGGCCAGACCTTTACTTTGTTATTTTAGTCCCCTTGTGCTTCACAATTTAGCTTTAATAACCATGCAATATTTTTAGCAGTTTTGAATAGACTGCTGTTGCTATTTTTACAAGTGCCACCATTAGCCTGCTAAAAGTGTTCGTATGTAAAATGCATTTTTACTTCTACTATTTAGGGTTGCCTTTTTAAATTACTTGAGGAATACGAAGCAATTAACATTAGAGACCAACTTCTACTGGTGTTTTGGGATTTCTTTCATTACATTTGATCACTTACAGGTATAAAGCTAAATACAAACAAAAGGAACATAATAGCTACCAACGTTGAACTCCTTCTGGGAGGAGAGGGGCAACACAGAAGTGATTATTAAATCCTGGAAAAATTGATTATTTGCCTAAAGAACATATCACACCTTGAGATATCTGCAAGGAAGCCACAATTCCAACAAAAATGCATTAGTTAACAAATATTAACACAAAACATTACCAGCTCAGAAGCAAAGACAATAGAATATTAAAGATGTGACATTTGGGATTGTTTTTTGTTTGGTTGGGTTTTTTAACACTGTTTGTACAACATTTACCATGACATTTTTTTCCTTGTACTGAAAGCCTGAACAGCCTTTTCTGCCCTACAATCTGTTCAATTGTTTCAATCTACTGGCATATGTTCCCCACCTTGCTGTACCCTCTCCAAACTCCTGCTTTATTTCCAGCGTTTGATGCTATATATCACATAGAAGTCGTCCCCTCCTACTAAGACTTGTGATTCTGTACATTCCATTTGATTATTACTTGTCTTTTCCTTATTACTTTTGCTCCACATCTACTTAAGAATCCTGGGCTTTCTGATGAGGCAGGGCTTTACGCTGCTGTCACAGTGACAAGCAAAGGATCTTCCTTGATCTCTAAGCACTGACAAATAAAAATGAAAATAACTCAGCCCATAAGCCAATGGTAGAACACAGCACTTTCTCAAAGGATGATTTTCTGCCACATACCTTAATTGATTATGGTGGCCTGTACTAGAAGGGTGCCACATAAGTGGCAGCATGTCTACCAGACCATTTCCTCAAGCCACTATTTCTCATGGGAAGGTTGTCAGTTCAGCAAAGAAGAGAACTGAATCTGAGATTGCAATTAAAAAGTTGAAATCACCATTTACATTGTACCTAACACACTAGTCTCAGCAGCAGCTGAGAAGTATAACATGTTCAAATATTTTAGATATTCTAAGACATTAGTTTAGCAAAACCGTAAGGTGAAGTTAAACAAATACACATTTCAAGAGATGATTCAACAAATCTGAAATATATTGTGCCAAAAGTATGCCTTTTACTAGGTCCTAAGTACCTGATTTTGTTTATTAACACTTCAGAAGTGTCCAACAAATTCAAGGACCACCACAATCTTAAAATAATCACCTGTCACCAACAAAAATGTATGAAACTATACATCTACATGTTTGACAAGCTACTACATCAGCAGTACAGGTAGTATACCAGCTGTACTGTATTTTTCCAAGATTTAGGGGGTTACGAACAGGAATACTGTTTTACAAACTTAAAATGAAACCTCTGACCATCACTCATATATACACTTGAGTTTTCCTTAAGCATCTTCCTTCCCTTCCTCCCCTGTACGGAGTAATGCTATTTTTGCCAACTCCAGTTTTGCCCCTTCTGATCTAATCAATATTTGCTAAACTACTGCCTTTGCTTTTTATGTACCTTTCCAGCTCAGGAGATCTGGATCTCATTGGTCTTATCCTGTCTTTGGGCAAACAGTTTCAACACTTAGGAACACAGTACAGATTTCCTCTGTCCAAGTACCAGCCTTGAGAAGTTTTATTTTGAGCTACCTTGACAGTTCTAATTTACGATTTTGTATCAGGGCAGGGGCTTGAACAGTTCAGTCCACCAGCTAGAGGCCTGGATCCCTGTTAAAGTGTTCCTTTTACAAAGACTTCAGTTTGGAGTTTGGCCAGAACAAAAACTGATCCTGTTTATAGTCATGCTGCTAACAACTGTGGTATTAGTCACCTCTCTCAATACAATCTTTTGCAAGCCACAGCATCTATTAGAGCAAAATACTCCTTATTCCCTGAGAACCTGCCTCTATGCTGTGTATCATTCTACTTACTATGGTTATTAAAAACAAAAATCTCTATCTACTGTATATAAAATCACTCATCATAGCACAGGGTTATGCCCTTAATTTGTTGCTTCATCTAGCCACTCTACTTAAGGATGTTACTCACAGCCTACATTAATTATCTTCTTTTCATGCATACTGACAGTGTTTGTAACTTTCCACAACCTATTCTGAATTCAAAATTACACCAGGAATCCCTGTTTGTATTTTTACTGATAGCACTTGAAGACATGGAAGCTTTTTACTGTCAAAACGCATGCAGTAAGTTGCTCGATACCACACATTAAATAAAGCAAAGCTTTGTCTTTTACTTGATGCATAGCGAGTGTTTCCATGAACTGAGCACTGCTAGAGAAATATACCTTCCTTTTTGATTGACTCAAAACAACACTTCAAGTGCTTATCTTTATGTAGTTTAAATATGCACTTTTTGAAAGAACAATCAATAACATAACCCCAAAAGTTGAAAAGTCTGTTCCTGCTGAGACACTAGTCAGAATTTCAAGTTGATCACATCAGGAGTGACACTACTAGAAACAATATTTATTAGTCAGGGAGTCACAGGTCAGTGATAGTTTCATAACTAGTGTACAGAAATACCTAAGAACATATATACTTTTAGGAAAAATGTTTAAACACTTTATGCTTGAGTGGCATGAGAATAATGTTTACTGTTCTGAAATACAGCCTCTGATACATCAAAAAGATCTTTCAGCTCAGTCTTCACTTCCGAAGAACACCTATTATTAGGACAAAGCAACACGTAAGCAGTAGACTACTGCTGAGTTCTCCAAGATCATTTTCTTCAGGTAAAGGATGTCAGGAAACCTCCAGAGGAAAGATGAGGTTTCAAGCTTGAATGATACATGTAACAGATTCAGTTTAGTAAAAACAAAACAAAACAAAAAAAATCCCATTAGTCAAACTATTAGCAAAGGAAAACAAACCTTCAGGGTTTGGTTTGTTTTGTTTAAAAGCTGTTCTGTTATCAAGTTTTTCTACTTCACAGACAGCAAATGCCTGCAGTGTTATGTAAGGGAAACTGTTCTGCAAAAAGGCACCAGGTTGTCATCAATGCAATTGGCAGTGAAGTTTGACAGACTGAATTCCTTCCTTGAAGTTATATTAATCATGCATACTATATCACGCAATTGGGTTTTTCAGGACTTCAAGTGTGTTCACAGCATTACATACGCTTTGCTGACTTTCTAACACTTAGCTTATTGGCAAGAACGTTCAATGAAGTCTTGAATTACTAGCAAATGGTCTTGAAAAAAATTTGTAATTTGCACCTGCACCAGAATCCTGATAGTAGGAGTTATGCTCATCCCAGGAAGGACTGTAAGCACACCAGGCTGTCACCAGAACCTCAAATCAAAAAAGCTATTGTTAACTAGCGACAAGAGTAACAAACTAGCACCTAGGAAGGCAGAAGCAAAGACCATTTAACATGTAACAATTTTTAATATGTTTTCACCAACAGCTTACAAATTAAAAAGCAAGCTAGCCAGAAGTTACCTAACAATTTAGAACTTCTTTCAATCATTTATTCAGCTATGACCAAGTTTAAGACTTTGTTAATTAACAAGGATACGTTCAATATATGCCATAGTTGCCATCTTCCAAGTGTTCCTACTGCTAAGAAAGCAACTCTTAAGTATGCTAAGTCTGAATAAAAAGCTTATATTATAGGTGTGCAATAATTACAGAAACAGAACTTCTAAACAACTATTATTATTCCCATACTGACATACATCACAGTATTTTATGAAAATCTCCCTCCAATAGAAGAGCAGCAGCTATAAACATTTTTGCTTATCAAGAGAAAACAAGTTGGAAGGACATTTGTTGTGGAATGGAAACATTAATCCATTACTATAGTTTTATTATAGTTCTTGTTTAGACCTAGCTTGGGTATGTCAACATGAGCTCCAGATCCTTTCTTTCCAAAGGTTTTTTTGTATACAAAACTCCCTATTATCAGTTCCTCGAACACTCCATCTCCCAGAATAACTTTAAAACAAGATTCACTGCAGCTTAACTAAGCTGGACATGAAAGGTTACACCAAAAAAAAAAAAAAAAAAATCTTAAATTAAGTTTCCAGAATCTACTGTAACACTCTCCCTCCAATCCTAAGTGAAGCATCACAGCTGTACAAGTAAAGCAACTTCTGCTAGACTGCACAAGATCCTGGAACAATCAGTGCACATGACAGAACAGAAAGACTGTTCTTCATCCTACTCTCATGGACATCTCTCTCTGAAAAGGAAAGGTATAAACTCATTTACTTCTGCACAGCTATGAAAGAATCGAGTCAGCTGTACCTGTCAAAGGAAACAATGGGTTTTCTCCCAGATTTTCCAGAGCTTATTAGCTCTAGGAATTCTTTTTTTTCTTTTTTTTTTTGGCGCACTACAGATGGATGATATTATAATTAGTTATGACAGACAGAGCAGAAAGGTCAGACCGACCGCTCAGGGGAAGGTAGACTTCTGGAGAAAGAGATAGAGATTAAAAAACAGGGGGAAGTAACAGCCCACCCAGTGAGATCTTCTAAAGCACCCAACTGATCTTGGAATGCGAATCCATTTTATTTCCCACTAAAATTGATGGAAATAACCTCTCTATTCCTTAACTTCTACAACAATAAAACTGGCTTTTACAAAGACAAGCTCAAAGAACTTTCATTGCTTTTTTAAAAAAAAAAAAAGCCCATTTTAGATTATTTTCCCTCTTTAAAGTTCAATCCAGAAAACTGAAAAAGGTAGGCCAAATGGACACAGCATGAGAAAATTTCTTTCACTGAAACACATACATGTTCACAGAAGCTGATAAGATGGCGGTATGACCAAACACTCTGTTCCTGCTTTTCTTTATGCTATTCTTCTGCTTTTTTCTGTGTTTGAGAGTCGATGCAGTTTTAGGCAAAAAACCCACACTATTTTTATATTCCTGTGCAATAAAAACTGCAAAAACAGTGCAAGAAAGTAAGGTGGAAATTAAAAAGATGAATGTAATTAAAATGTAAGATTAAAAACTTAATCATTGAAAATTAAAATAATTAACATTTAAATTAGCAGTTTTATAATAAAGTTTCTACTACAAAGTTTTACATAGGAACCACTTAATCCAATCAATACATCCATTAAAATGAGTTTTAGAAGTCAGCAGATAGTCACAATATACCGTTATAAAGTACGCATACTTTCTAACTATATATGTATACTACTATTACTACATCCCACTGACCACAAAAGGCTAAGCAAGATGTAAAGGAAACTTGCTCATTTTCATTTGAATTCATCTCTCCACTGGTCATTTCCTAGTCACTGCAGGCACTGGTGTCTGTAAGGGGACTGGACTGAGGAGTTGTAACTTGGTTCTATGGCAGTTTCTATAAATAAAGGATTTCTAGAGGAGGAACAGGAACCCCGATGTTTCACCTGATGTACAAGGTGATTCAGCTGTTAGTGTAAGATGTACTGTTTCTACTTCAGGGACCAAGCATTTTCAAACTGGAACAATACTAACAGGTTGGGGAAGATTTGTTAGAACATCTAAAACCAAGAGACTTGGTAATACTCTCCTAGGAGATTACAAAGCAGGGAACCCAACAGCTTCTCATATTTTTAGAGCAACACCATAAATATTCAACCCTTGAACCAGAGCCACAACATCAGAATTACTTATTTTGTGAACTAACTCTCCCCTTTTGATTTGCACTCCGGAACTAACTATTTTAACTTACTTTCAAGCGGTTTTATTTTCAAAGAAACATTTATGATACTGCTCTTAGTATGGTAAGTTATTTTACATGGTAACTCAAAGTAACTATCTTACATACTGAATCTGTACTTGCAACATATACACAGAGCAGATGCATGTCAGACTTACAAATTCCTAAGCCTGGTAGGAATCAGTGCATTTAACACAGAATGCCCACTTTTACTTTTGTATGGAAGCTGCCAAAAGATAACAAAAGCTGTACTGAAAGGTCTTGCATCATTGTTGTTGCAGAAAATAGACCTACTGAGAGTAGATTTCATAGGTTAAACTCATCTTATGACCACCACTGCATCCATAAACACACTCAAAGAAAATATAACACATCATTTCAAATGACAGCATGTCCAAAGTTTTTCATATTCTTATGCTCAAAGTCAAGGGTAACCTATCTTCTCACTTCATGGGCAATGGATCATCCTCTTAAATTTCTGTTAATTATTACTTACTGAATTTGTGAATTTCTGTTTCTTCAGTCTACACATTTCTAATCATTCACTTCAAAGTCCAAAAGTCACCCTTCTCAGTACTACCATTAAGTAACTACAGGGGGCTTAGGTAACATTTAGGGCTATAATCAAATGGAGTGTGGGGGGGAAGTAAAGTCAATAGGAAATACACACACAAGATAAAACAATACTGTTAGCTACACATAATCATAATTTCCGTCGCCTGTAGAAAGTTATCAACATATTAAGCAACCATCCCCTTTAATTGAATTTTGTATTGCATGACTCCTTTAATCTCTATTGGGTAATTAACTGATCAGTTGCACTGCAGCACTCAAAGAAATACCAAAATTTTAACGTAAAGTGTTACAAAGCTCATTTGAGCCTCCAATGGGCAAATATATGTGTACAAAAGAAGCAAAACAATGTGGGAGGGGAGAATCAGTATTGAAGAGCCTAAAATTAGTTCTGCTATATGGCTATGCCATGTTCAAAATAATACATATATTATTAAATTTCACTGAGTGAATACATCTTTTATCATGAAGTCTGCATACAGTCTCAGCTGTAAAAATACAGAATTTTTGTAGGTGTACTGAAAACAAATTAACATTAAATTCAGAATTAATTGAAGTCCTAAGGCCCTAAGTTCCCTCTTAGGTGCAAGGTATGAAGCACCTACTAAGGGTTTGAAGGAGAAAAACCAAACCAACCCCCACAAAACAACATACAGATACTTTCTGGTTCCCCAAAAGTAAAGATACAAAGAAAAAAAAAATTACTTCAGACTGAACATCCCCCTTGCCCCCTCATTCCTTTTTGATGTGTTTTGGAAACATACATTCAATACAACTTTTTCCTGACTTAATATGAAAGGCAGGGGGGTATCAAGAAAAAGGTATGAAAATTAAAGAAGTGGTTTCATTTCTTCCCCTTTTTTAAAAATCTTAATCTATACTATTTTATGCATCAGAACACAGAACACTTCTGGATGTCTAAGCTTCCATTGCATTTTCTGGAAACTCCCTTGTTTACCCCAGAAAAGTCTCCTAAGTCCCTCCTGTTGGAACTGTTGTACTTTGTATAACTAAGGAAAAAAAAAAAAAAAAAAATCTCTGAAATAAGGAGGAAATACCAGACAACCTTCTACGTAAGGGTCTTCAAAGGCAGTCTGAGGTGGTGTTCCTATTTGTATACTTTTGTTAGACAGTCTAAAGATTACCAGTCCAGTCTACCCAATTAGTGTCAAAAATTAATTAACTGAAGTCTGCCACCTTTCAAAGCAGTCACCCAGCTTAAAGCTTTCTGAGGTGGGTTATCTTCAGTTCTTCTCAGAAGAACTGTGCTACTTGATACGAAATACATAAATATTCATTGAGCCAGAGAGACTAGAAAATTTCTTTAGGATTTCTTGTTAAAATGCTTGTCCAGTCCCTTTCAATTCAAGTTTGATCAACAGATGTCTAGTTTATTTCTGCTAATGAATAACTAAACAATTATGCTCAAGTATATTAAAATGTGAAATAACAACCAGAGTGAGGGCAAAATACCCCAGGCAGACAGCCCTGCAAGGATATTGTATATTCTACCGATAGCAGTTTTCAGCCATTAGGGCAAAGCAACAGAAATCCAATTAAGGCATCTGAAACACATTTGATGTAAATCCGTTTACCCAAAACTGTCTTTTAGGTGGTCTAATTAGTATTACTTTATAAGCCTAGTTGTTATAGATGACTGTGAACTGATTCCAAGGACTTTACAGAGCCATTCCTTGAGTGGCATCTCATTCTTGGAAAAAGCAGAGGTGAAGTGCATCAGAGAGTATCAGCTCTAAAATATACATAAGTAATATTAAATCTTTAAATATTAATTCCCCTTCTGCTCTCAAATTCTTATTCTAAGATGGCTTCGCTCTCGTAACTTCGATAAGCCAATTCACTTTTTTTTTTTTTAAAGATCAGGACAAATGCAGTTTTACTTTGAAAGTAATGGCTGGGTCTCCAGAAATGGAGGTTTCCATTTTCTTCACGACCTTAATTCCACTAGGAATAGCTTAGTATTTCTTTATGGATCCTTGTAAGGGGGAAAAAAAAAGTAATAAAAACCTCTAAATACTGATTCATTTGTAGAAATAGCCTCATATGGCTCTCATGGGATCACAAGGAGACAGTACAGCTTAAGTAAACAATCGCTATCAACACAGCTGAACTGTTTGCTGCCCGTTCTCTCTATACCACAAATGTCTGCAGATTTATTGAGTTTGTGTCAAGCTGACACCAGATCTGGCTATCTATACTACTATTTCCAGCCTTTTCTTCCCCATCCTTGTCTCCCAGTCTTTTATCTTCCATGTATTTATCTTCTTATATTCTTCTGTTGCTATGACAGCATGAAAATACCACCATTGCCATAAATTAATATCTGAAGATACTAAAACGAGCGTTTGTCACTTGCTAATAACTGTGGCCTCTCAGTTACTATTACCTAAGGTATACCCTATTGCAATCTTTTTTTTTTTTTTAATTTCCCTTGCTGAAGCACATGCTTTTTAGTTGCAAATAATCTGAACCTATAGATTAGTGCATTTGTATGACAACAATTATCTCAGCTTTTAATAGGAACAGTAGGCTCTTCATCAGTACTCAAAGGAGCCTATGATTGTGCCCCACAAAAAGAAGTATTCCACTTCACGGACAAGTCAAGTGAGAAAGAAGTTAATGCTGACTCAGACTAGCTTTCCACTCGACCTACTAAGAAATAGTCTCTGTATTTAACACCAACACGACAACTTTTTTTAAAAAGCAAACTTCAAAATTACCCATGACACACGTAAGTAAGCAAATCAAGACTTTTAAGAACAAAATTCACCACCATTATAACTGTGACCAGGAAATTCACAAGCAGCGAGTTTTGTCCCTGACAGCTGTGAAGTTTAGAAGTGTACTTTATAATTCAGACTCTCTCACTCAACAGGCTTGCTTTCTCTCATTTGTTTGCTTACAGATTTGCTAACTCATATGGGCTTATTTATTAATAAGCTGCACCCAGCATGTTTCTTCTGCTTTGTTTTTAATCACCCTTCCCAATAAATGAACTAATAGATACAAAACATCACCAAGTAAATAAGGACCTGGAAAGAAATCGCACTACTCTAGCAATCTGAAAATTTAACAAGAGACTGAGAAGTAGTGGATAAGATGAAATTAATGAGACTATTAGCAGGGTAGATCCTGTACTGCCTTTGTATGTCTTCCTAAGGTTGAAATCTTGGTGAATGCAAGTAGACACAAATTTGCGATGCCAGAAACACGGTGAATGGCGTTATGTTCTTTACAGAAGACAGAGGTGTTCTTGCTATTCTCTCTAAAAGGCTGTAGCACCCACAGTTAATTATTTCATACAGGTACAAATCTGTTGGCCACTGGAAAGGAAAAAAAAAGCAGATAATAGTATTTGTGTGACTTCAGTTATATGAGTGGTTTTCTGATCGGGTAGGTACACAAAAAAATAGATCAGAATCACACGCATCACTCAGACTGCTTTACTGCATTGATCAGATACAGCAAGTTACATTACCTGAGAACCTGAACCTGAAATCTAGTGTTCATGAAGAGAATTACTGAAACTTTTATAAAATATTTCAGAACATGAAATAGCTCTTGGAAATAATTCATTTCATTTTTCATGTTTGAAGCGTTTAACTGTAGCAAGTTTTTTTTATCATCTTAAGTTTTTACAAAAAACAATACAAAGTAATAAAGGTAAATTAGCAAGAATTTTTCAGAAGTGACGATTTTTTTTCCTAATGGTTCTTTTTTCAGCTAGGTTAGATACTCCAGCACTTACAAGAATAAAAAAAACCCCTATGGATATGAGAAAGACGACTATGAAATAATAACGAGGTGTATAAAATGACTTAACCTAAATCCTGTTTTCAAAGGTATTTTATACCTAAAGCAGTCTGAGCACTACTGAGAGCCATTAAGATTACAGTTCCTTGTGTTATGTCTATTCTAAGAACACCTCATCAATATAACAACAACATCCTCTACTGCCCAAACTGTCATATACTAGCATAGGATGGTCAGTGTATTTCCTACTTGGACATGAAGTACCTCACTGAAACTGCACTGCCGATACCGTAACTGCATTTATCAGAGCATCAAAAGTCATGTTTTTTGATGACAGGAGTTCCGTAATAAGCCTACTGAGAAAAACAAGAATGGTAACTATACGTAGCGTAGACCTGATCTAAAACATATTCTTCATGCTGCAGAAACAACCAGTTTATCAATGCTGGTAAGGTAATGGCAGAATCGGAAACGCCGAGGCTGTAACGGGAGAGAGGAGGGGCTCATTAAGGCATCACACCGCCTGAAGCTCGATTAACGGGGGCTAAAATGCTTCCAGAACTTACACTATTTGGATTGGAAGCTGTTGCACATTACCATGTAAATTTACCAGCTACTAAAAGGTAGTTTCACAGTTTGGATTTGAGAAGCTTGTAAATCCACTTTAGAGCTTACTAACATATCCTTGCCTTTACCTAGTCCTGTTCACTGACTTTTGGGTAATCGCACAATTTCCAACAAAAATTCAAAGAACTTGGAGGTGTCTTGTCTTGACTCTGGGACCTCAACTCCTGCCAACAATAGGTCAACAGTTTTGCTTTAACTTCTCTTTTTGAGAAGTTCATACAAGTTTCTCACATGAAAATAAATGGGACTGCACCCTTTCCCAAAGCATGGACTATATATGAATAAACCCCAACACAAATATTTTTCCATGAGATTTATGAGTAACTAATCAAAGTCTGACTCAGCCTTGGCAACAGATCTACACATACACCAACATGTAATATTTGGGAACTAGCTATAACCATGTTTTTTTACATTAAAAATACGTGAGTGCCTGTTAATTAGAGTCATACAACTTAAGCTTAAAAGTGATCTTTTGTTTAATTTTGTCTGAGTCCCTGTTCTACTGGCAGATAACGGTTCTAGCACATACTTTTATTACTTGGGGAAAACCAGGTGGGGTGGAGGAGAGCAGTAAGTAGATACAGACTCCCTGATGGCTCAGCCTGTCATTTTTTCCTTGCCTCAGACACATAGTTACAACTGTGCTGCATTATCAAAAAATTAAATGAAAAATTAAAACTTCAGGGAGCCTGAATGTCTGGTTCTAGTGACACAACACCTAGTCAATATCTATCTTTTCAATTTGCTAGCAGAGCTTGCACTTGCCTCAGCATTTTACAGTTTCCGTGTTGAATTACACGTGAAGTATAAGAGGCCAAAGCAACGAGGCTGCTTTGTAAAGCCGGCTTTGCATCTCTACACCCCTTGATCCACACAGATCAATTAGACCATCAATAAAATTAATAATATATTAATATATTTCTTTCTTCATTAAAACACTTCTTGGTTTGGAGGGGGGAGGGAGAATTTCAGATGGCATTGAAAAAGCTTATGGAACTACAGAAAGGTCAACACAGATGCAGATATAAAAAGGATACTTGAGTGCCCGTAGTAAATTTAACAGTAACAGAACCATTAAAAGTTACACACGTTTCAGTTATGCATTACCGTTTTCATCAAGGACTAGAAGCCAAGGCAACGCACCCAGCTGATGGTGCCTCCCCTCCCTGGGGGAGCTGCGGTTCCACCGGCTGGTGGGCACGGCTGCCTTGCCAGCTTCACGCTCCCAGCACAAGGCGACAGGGCAGGGAGACACGCAGCTTCCTCTGAACTTCTCACACACGTGCACACACGCACACTGTGAAAATTCTCAACACATGTAAAGTAAACATAAATTGAAAAGATTATATAAGTACTGTAAAATTAAAATTACTAAGTAAAGCTAATGTAAATGGTGGTAACAGGGTCTAATCAAACTTTTCCAGGAAAAGACAGATGGATCTTCTAAGCCTCCTGTTTGTGTTCAGTTATACACATGGCAAAGATAAACTCAACAGTAGAGTCTAATATACCAAAGCCAAGAGAAGTGGTTTTTTTTTTTAAAAAAGGCTCTAATAGGCCACCTTCCTCTAACAATTTTAACTTCTATTTTTAATTAATTCATGCTTTCTGTGATATGTGTAATTATCTAATATACTATTTTGCCATAAAAATCTACTGATTTAATTATACTCCGCAGTCCTGCTCACTAGCAACAAGCCTTGTGTGACCTATTAGCCACTGCCAGTAGCTCAACTATCCCAGAACAATGATTTAATGGAACACACGTGTACATAGATTTCTACTGTTTCTGAACACTTTCAAATTGGACAAGAGTTAATACTCAAAAACTGTGGTCATACAGACTACGAGGAACTACCTTTCCATATAGGCTTGCACCTCAGTTTTTGTTGTCCTTCAGTCCGCCATATGTGAAATTCCACAAGATGATACCTATCTGACTGACACACTAATATCTAGTGATGAAAATATGATGGAAGAGCATAGTCTTCCTATTCTTTTAACTTAGCTCTTTCCCAGGTACGATGAAAAAAACTGTTATGGAAGCAGAAAGATGAGACAAAGGGGTGGAAAGGAGAAGAGCTTCACTCAGCCGGATTTCCAGATGACAAATGACTCAAATCACACAGAATCACCCCAAACCAAACAAAAAACAAACCCAAACCAAACAAAAAACATCAGTCCTGTGTCACAGAAGTGGGGGGGGGGCGGGAAGGGGGAAGTAGCAACCACATTCTACATTTCTCACTTTTCGTTGACTACTTAAGGGCAGGAGTTTTTTTCCTTCATAAATTTAGAAGTTTTGTAAAGCACAAAGCAGTATTTCAACTAAAATTTCTACATCATCACTTAAAACACACACACTTTAACCTTCAAAATGCCCTAAACACATTGAAGTACACAAATATATTGTTTTCCTTAGGCATGATGTCACGTGACTTAAAAATGAGGTCTGTGAAGTGCAACAAAGTGACCTCACGTACATTTAAATGTACATTTTCAAATACAGAGCATATAAATTCTAAGGCTGTGCGTAAGCATCAGATGAAAAAACACATACTCTAATTCAGCTCATGCATGCAAGAGGGGCATTTCCCACCATTGTGTGAAATTATCACTTGGCATTTACAGAGCAATAGACCTCAATGGACCGCAATTTTTTTTGTTTGTTTTAAACAGGGAATGGCTCTGACCTCCTGCAGCAGACAGGCACTTTGACAGGATTTACTCATTAGCTTTCTCATTTGGGAGTGTTAGCATTTTAAGTCTATAGTAAATGTGCTACTTCTCATAAGAATCATTGAAAAAGGTTGTTTCAAAAGTACATTTTCTTCAAAAGTATGTCCACACACACACACCTGTTTAGCTTAGAAGTTACTCATAAATGCAGAAGTGATGGCTATGCAAATATGATGGCTGTGCTCAGGGACAAACAATGACTAAATCTTTCAGCTTTCAGCACAGTATCAATAAGAAGAAAAAACAAGACTAGAAGAAGAGAGTAGGTATTAAAGGAAGATTATTTTTCCTTTATATTACTATAAGCAAAAAAATTCTTAACAGTTATAATCAAAACAGTATTTTTTATTCATGGCAGATAATGATTCTAGTTTATACTTTCATTATAAATGATCCAGCCACCAAGCCAGGAGGCGTGGGGTTGCTACTCTACCCTTAATTGGTTTAGTGGTGGACTTGGTAGTGTAGGTTAATGGTTGGACTGGACAATCTTAAAGGTCTTTTCCAACCTAAACGATTCTACGATTCTATGTTCTGCCTGAACTTCACCTAAGCTAAATGCATTCAAACATTCTTACTTCATTTCCAGATTACAGCAATTAGGAGGAATTCAACCTTTTAACAAAGTAACTTCAATGGTTTTAAATAATAATAATAAAAAATAATCTTTTGGATGTCATAGATTTTAGAGACTATTTAGCCTTTATGGCTCATTCTTTCCACTCTCAATTTGCTGTTTACAGGCATATCAATAACAAAGTTTCTTCTCTATTTCACTATTACTTTTTACATATGGTCTATGGGTACTCAAAGCAAAATTTTTCAGTTTCCTCTAAAGTCTAATGTATACAAACTTTTCTACAATAGGACATAATAAAAATCACATCACTATGCACTCATAGCTTACACAATATTCAACACTGAATATATGCTAAGTTAAATACATGATATTTCCTTGGAATCTTTATCACAGGACCTTACTCAGTGTCCATTTAATTCTGTAGAAAGACTCCACGTAGTTCAAAGGCAACAAGATGAAACCCAGATAATCTTTTCATGATGCTATATCACTTAGTTCCCTGAATTAACCACCTAGTTGGGAAATAACAAAATTAGTGTAATAGAACATAGTGTTTTCTTTTATTGTATATTGTGCAAGCACATTGCATGTTTTAAGCACAGACTAGCTCTTCCATTCTGCTACCTTATCTTTGTGGAAAATGATCATTAAGCAACTGCACTGTTTGCTGCTTACTCTTCATCACTTCAAAGAATGTAGCACAATTTCTGATGCCATCTGAGAAAAGATGACAATCTTTCCTCTTAGTTTCCTCAAATTAGATCATGTCTACTCTTGGTAAAAACCTTATGACAACTTAAGCTAGCTGGGTCACTTAACAAGTGTTGAAAAACCCAGGCTGGCTAAGTTACCAGTAAGAATCATAGAATCATAGAATCACAGAATCATCTAGGTTGGAAAAGACCTTTAAGATCATCCAGTCCAACCATTAACCTACACTACCAAGCCCACTCTAGACTAATCAAGGGTAGACCAGACTAAACCATATCCCAAAGTGCCACATCTACCCGTTTTTTAAACGCCTCCAGGGATGGTGACTCCACCACCTCTCTGGGCAGCCTGGTCCAATGCCTGACCACCCTTTCCGTAAAGAAATTTTTCCTAATTTCCAGTCTAAACCTCCCCTGGCGCAGCTTAAGCCCATTTCCTCTTGTCCTATCGCTAGCTACTTGGGAGAAGAGATCAACACCCACCTCACTACAACCTCCTTTCAGGTAGTTGTAGAGAGCGATAAGGTCTCCCCTCAGCCTCCTCTTTTCCAGGCTAAACAACCCCAGTTCCCTCAGCCGCTCCTCATAAGACTTGTTCTCCAGACCCTTCACCAGCTTCGTTGCCCTTCTCTGGACACGCTCCAGCACCTCAATGTCTTTCTTGTAGCGAGGGGCCCAAAACTGGACACAGTATTCCAGGTGCGGCCTCACCAGCGCCGAGTACAGGGGGACAATCACCTCCCTGCTCCTGCTGGCCACAGCATTCCTGATACAAGCCAGGATGCTGTTGGCCTTCTTGGCCACCTGGGCACACTGCTGGCTCATGTTCAGCCGGCTATCTACTAACACCCCCAGGTCCTTTTCGGCCAGGCAGCTTTCCAGCCACTCCTCCCCAAGCCTGTAGCGTTGCATGGGGTTGTTGTGACCGAAGTGCAGGACCCGGCACTTGGCCTTGTTGAACCTCATACAGTTGGCCACGGCCCATCGATCCAGTCTGTCCAGGTCCCTCTGCAGGGCCATCCTACCCTCGAGCAGATCGACACTCCCACCCAGTTTGGTGTCGTCTGCAGAATACAGGACTAACTCCAGTGTCAGTCTACTGTTTAAAGAAAACCCAAAGAAACCCATCATACAAGAAACTTCAGGTTTATTTTGCAGACTAACTCACCTGGCATCCACTGAACTGCCACATCAGGGTCTTTCGCGTGCATTACAAATCATAGTGCCTCCGGGACTTTAGGGGTCTTTGTTTCTTGCTTCAAAAGCATGGAAGCTAAGTCTGCCTGAGTAATGTGGAACTTCACTTGATCTACACAGAGAAATTTTGAGGGCTTTTTGAGGAAAGTTTTTACATCAGCCTGTACCTACAAACTGTTCAACTGTCATCAGCATCTCAAGGCTGGAAAATTAGCTGAAAAATTGAAATCTGCCTGGTCAGGGCCATTAAGTCTTATGGCAGCCAGGGTTCTGACAGTGAGCAAAGGACTTAAGAAAGTAAACGCTCTCCTAAGGGACCATAATCTTGTGCTGGAGGGTCCACACACACACACACAAAAAAACAGGAATGTCTTTGTTCAGCATCAGAACAAATCACATTAATTGGAAGACCTCAGTTCCTCAGAATCCTGAACAACTACACAAAGATTTAAGCATACAGAATCACAGCATTCTTGCTGGGGCTTGAATTACTATTTGAAAAAAGATGGCTTTGCACTGAAAAGAACATTCTCAGATATAACTTGTTTTTTTACAAGTCAACGACCATCCACCAGTCAAAATAATAAATACATCTACCAAGCCTCACACTGGGAAAAAAGTTTTTTTTAAAGTTTGCTCAGTCCTGGATACAGCTGGATGCCTCCACTTTGCATACACAAAGATACTGCAGACCCAATGCCAAGGGTTTCTGTGAAATGTCCTGGGCAGACCCTCCCTGCCTTTGCATAGTGCTCCTGCTGCTTCTTTCAGTCAGGCACTAGCATACTTCATACCTGCAGAGAGTGCAGAAGGGAGGGAGGCATTCCCTGGAGTCATCACTGACTGTCTCCAGAGCCCCAGCAAAGTGTCTGGATCCATGTCTGGCTAAAGACATTACCCTTTTCAAAAGGAAAGTCAATGTCAATTACAGCCAAGCACACAATTTTTTTCCATAACAAATCAGCAAATACTGGTCATCTGGATTACAGAAGAATCAGACTAAGAACAAATCCACCAATGCTTTTCACCAGTGAGTAGACAGATTCATCTTTCAATGCCTGTGAAGTCTTTCTTGCTCTTCATCTTAAATCTGCATTTCTCTACATGACTCGACACTATGGAACAGCAAAATGCAGTTTTGCAAGGTATACGCCATGCAGGGCAGGGTGGGGGTGGTGAACAAAGACAGATATCACATGTCTAATTGGAATTTGAGCTAGGAGTGCTGTGGCAATACCCAGCCCAAAGTTCGGAAAGAGGCTTGTGGGGATATCAACATTGGTACCAATGAAATTCCTTAATGCAGTATTGAGACCAGAGAGTTAGATACCTTCTCAGAATAGTTCCAACTTATCAAAAGATCCAAACTGCTACTTGCATGCTGCTGTACTTGAAATAATGCTGGGACTTGTTCTTACTTTTTTATTTTTATTCCTACAGTTCAGAGATTTTAGAAGTAGGTACACAGGTGAAATTTTTCATATACAACTAAACAGCTAATTCTCCTCGTCTATATCAAGGTTGCAGCTGATTCAAAGACTATTCTACCTCGGATAAAGTCCTTTTTAAATGTGATATAAATAAATAAATGCTGACTATACTGAGCAAGGTGGTCTTTTCAGTTTTCCTTAGCATATTGAGACAAACCAGTTAAATAATATGAAACAGGTCCGGTTGTATTTAGTTTATGAAATAAAATAATTTTTGTGGCATGAGTTAATCATGCCTATCAAAAAAAAAGTAACACTACACAGAATAGCAAAAAAATTAACCCATTAAAGATTTTTTTATTTTCTCTTCCTCAGCTGTGAGTAACAGGTGAGTTATTTCTGAGCACTTTTGCACCATACTGCAGTCCTTGGAAGGCATGAGGCAAATGCTGCAATTCAATATTCCTTCATTCCCTTTGTGTAATACAGACAGCAGGCCGGGAAGGGAAAGGAGGGGGGGAACACACCACCTAACAAAAGCTCAGTAGACAACCCCAGGAATTGCAGTTCTAGCAGCTCTTAACCAGTCCCAGGATCAGATGAATCATGAACGTGGCAACCTGCCACTTGCCCCTTTCTTTCATTGGTCCTCCACTGAATGAACTTCAGTCTTAAGAATCTGTCCCTATGAGTGCCTAAATCAAAACAAGAGCACGATAAGAATCCATTTGAACTGTTAGAAGCACATTCTGTTTATTTAAGTGTATATATAGAGGATAAGTTTCAACTGTGTTGATGTGAGATGCCTTAGATAAAATATACGACAACACCACCAGGTACTGACTAACGAACAGGCCATAAACACCGTTTAAGAGTCCCATTTTCAAAGACTTGGCAAATGCAGCAGAAGCTGCCTGGAATCAGCTCAGCAGCATTAGTTTGTAGCTGGAGTTTCTAAACTTACTCCTTGCTACATGGTACCATGCCAAACTGGAGGCAGTCATTTATTTTGCTTTTCTCTAATGGTACGACTATTTGATCATTATATTTGGCAATACCTTACTCAGCAAGAACAGTCACTGTAATCAACACGATGACATTCACGGTGAGGTACTGCACAGGGGCTAACACAATGAGACTGACAGCACCAGATTCTTGCTGCAAGTGAGGGATGAAAAGAAGTTCAGGAAATTCGACACTGAGGTACAGCCTTTTTTGTCTGCTCCACCCCCCCCACCTCCTTGAGAGCACGCCTGCCTGCCTCTCCTTACAGTATCTAGGAGTTATGAGCACCCACACTGAGATTAGAATATGCCCCTAAACCCACAAATTCTTCAAGTAATGAACTGTAATGTGAAAGGGGACAACAAAAGGAAAAGGTAGAAGCTAGCAGCGATTGGACAAAAGTTTGCCATAACAACCCCTGCTTAGCAAATTCTCTGCCAAGCAATTTATAGCCACAAGAGGTACATTCCATTCCCTTAGCCTCCAGCATCCTTTAAAGTTAAAACTTCTTTCTTGCTGCAGTTTATGGCACATTTTTACTATGTGTACTTAGGAAGCAAGCAAGGCTGACTAAACAGATTTCCTCCATGACCTTTACCACTGTCGGCTGAAAACAATTTAGTCCATTTTAAGTCATTTGAGAGCACTGTAAACATTATCCAAGGGGCTTAGGAATGACCGCCTAAACCATGACCTTTCAAGCTGACAGATGACAAAAAATACTCCACTTTAAACCATTTTC
This sequence comes from Pelecanus crispus, assembly GCF_030463565.1. NCBI lineage: Eukaryota > Metazoa > Chordata > Aves > Pelecaniformes > Pelecanidae > Pelecanus > Pelecanus crispus. The sequence continues at coordinate 20,204,149 of NC_134655.1, read as the reverse complement.
CCACAGCATTCTCCTGAAGAAACTGGCTGCTCATGGCTTGGGCGGGTGTACGATTCACTGGGTAAAAAACTGGCTGGATGGCCAGGCCCACAGAGTTGTGGTGAATGGAGTTAAATATGAGATTCCATTTTATTATTATACATTCAACAGACTTGAAATGCAGGTGTATGATGTTCTTAATACCTCATTAAAAAAAAAAACCTCCAAAGGTCAGAATCAGTGCCTAGTCAAGCTAGTAGATGTTACAACAGGAATATCAGCAGAAACGGAAGCATAGCACTTCTAAAGCATAAACTATATCCAACATACAAAAGAGAAGATAACAAGCGACACGCTTTTCTGCTTGAGGACACGAAGAATAAGACGGTTAAAATAGAGAAGTCAGAAATCAGACGTTTCACTTAGAAGCAATGAAAAATGCCTCAACTTGAGAGAAAAAAGGGCAGATGACACCGTGCTTTGAATCACCCTCTCACTGAATCAAGCACAGTAATGACAAATAGACACAAGGGATAAGTGCCCAAACACAGCATTCAAGCACTTCCAGGACAAACTGTCCCTCAAGAGGTATCTGGAGGATTTTTGCTCTTCCTCATGTTTTGGCAACACTAACATACTTGTGTCATTGGACTGAATTCTCTGCAGCCGTGCCCAGATAATGCAGTAATTTCCTCATAGCATCACTGCACAGGCATTACACTAATCTTCTGCCAAACAGAGACAACCACCAGAGCTGGACCAGTTTCAACACACAGATCCCTGCTCAGTATTCCTTTCCCCCACACCGAAGGGCTAATTGTTTCTCCTTCTCCAAAATTAAAAAAAAATGGAAAGCTCTGCCATCTTGGGCACCTGCAGCACCAGAAATCATAAAAGAACTCTTGAAGTGTGGGACAAGAAGTCTCCTGAACATAAATCTAACTATTGCCTTTTAAATTTGACTCACGTCAATGCTAGGGTAAGACGTTACAAAGCAGGTAAGCAAGTCCGCTGAATTGTTCCTGGGAATTACTCCAAAGCCCCCACCCTTTGTGGTGTCATGTTAGCACACCACCTCAGCAGTGGTTTCTGTGCATTTCTTGAGTACTGACAGATGTGGCATTGCAGCAGCTGACTTAAAACATGCTAAACCTGACATCTGTTGTTGTAATCTTGATTGCACAGAACTGTGGCCTTCAAAAAGACGAAGCATCCTTTTTTGGCAATGACCAAAAGCTTGTTCAGTGAAAAAGCAGAAAGCCTAAGAAAACACAATTGCTAAAACATAGCCCATGTTTTTCCACCCAATAGTTCTAAATTCTTACAGATTATCATAACTAAAATCATAACAGCAGGATAAGTAATGTATGTATTTCCTGGATACATATATATGGCCATGTAAGTTCACGAGTTCCAACAGAATTGCTCCTCTCTTCATGAGCCAAGAACTTCCAGATTTACATCTCCATGCACTTTACAAATCTTAGTACTGCTATCCAGAAGGGTCTTATTTTTTGACAGGTAAGATACAGAAAATGAATCATACAGCCTGACTGCATCACTTGGATGTTACTTTCAAGTAAAATTGCTAGATGTCTTCCGCAGTAGATTCCTCTGAGGCACATGACTGCCTGTTGCCTCTCAGGTCAACTAATACAGAGAATTTATAACTACAGTTAAGAGTACAGTTTGGGTAGAGTATATTGAAGGATAAGCTTACTGCAGACATCCACTGTAAGAAAACTTTACAGATCCCAAGTTTGTCTTAAGGGTTTAAAAACAGTTAACAAAAAATGCATACTTTTAAGTTGTCTGTACTAGCTGTCTGCCAATTTTCAGTCAGACACACAGTAAACACAGGGATCTCTAACGAAACATCTACTAAACCAGAAAACAAGAACGACGAACTACCTCTTTTGACAGCCAACAACATGGAGCAGTCCAGCATGCTGCGCTTACCTGGGCTGGCATGCCTAGGAACAGCCACAGCTATTCACAACTCCAGCAGCCGTGCCTGTTACCTCATGGATGTCACGTCTTGAGAACAACTGAGCCCAGAACCGTTCACTTTGGTCTTCTGATTAGACTTAGGGAAGTCACATTTACTGTTGTTTTACTTAACTTTAGACTTGAGAGACAGATCATGGAAGTCAACAGCTTTCAGACTAAGGTTTTCCTTTTCCCATTTCTCCCTACCCCCAGATGCAAGATGTCTTTCCTATGATCTGGCCAAAACACCAGAACATTCTCTTGAAAAGGCTGGGAAAACACAAAAAAGTCCCATATTGTCCATTCTAGAAAAATGACAATGATGACTTTTTTTAGTTCCATCATTCTAAGGTTGTATGGGGGTTTCTTGTTTTCAAAGATTCTTAATTATGGAAGGAAAGAAAATTTATCTTTAATTTCTTCATTGTTTTTGCACCATTCCCTAAACATATAAATATTATGCATTCATATATAATCATATAGTCATATTAAACATTCAGGTTTACAGCATTTCAATTATGAGTACTGGAGAAGCACATGAATTCAACAAGAAATTGGTAACCCTTTGGCACTTTTGATACAATAAATTGCAAAAAGGAATCTCAAGGTTAAACAAACTTCAACACTGAAAAATCGCTTTCTAGTGAAGCTGCTTCCTTGAGTTTTGTTTTCCTCTGTAGGCTGTATTTCAGTTTTACATAAGCAGTAGCTTGTACTTCCATTCTGGATGCTAAGTTGAATACTTAGTACAGAAACCATCCCAGTCCATTCAACTAAAATAAAAGTTTCCAGTTATGCACTACATGGTTTTATTTACGTACTCTGAGACTGTTTAATAATATCATAACCATAAAAATCAGACTCCTCTGTTTTATTCTTAAAAAAAATACCAACAAAAAACCCCACCCAACTACTTATATTACCAAGGCTTTCCACAATTACTATGCAAGCCCAGGTCAAGCTTAGTCAAAGATAAGGTGACATGAAAATAGCTGAACAGCTATGCTTACACACAGAACTAACATTAGACTCACGACCCAAGAAAGGCTAACGCACAACTCCCTCCTTTCTTTCACCTGAAAAAAATGGGTAGCGTGTACCACTTTAAAAATCTATAGTAGCAGAACCACAGAAAACTAACTGTTCCTCTTATTCCTTCCAAAATATGCCCTGGTTTACACAGCCCAATTTTTCAGTGCTGAAAAGCTTACACTGCACAAATGCGCTGAGATTTAACGACAGTAACCTCCGTTACAGGTTAAGGAGTGGAAGCATATACCCACAGCTGCTGGATGTCCAGGCCCATTGTGTTCTGGCTTTATCACAGTTAATAGCTGCAGAGTACAACAACTTTTCAAACCAAAATCCATTAAATAGGCATGTTAGTAGCACATCACACTTCACCCATGGGCTCCCTCAAACCTCAAATGAAGATATACTCATAAAGGTAACTAAGTTATTGCGTGGAAGGATGGTAGGATCCCCTCAAAGAGATCCAGTTCTGCTTCTGTCAGCAGTCAACTGCTAATTAAGGCAAGTTATTCTATTTACAAAAGAACATACAACCCATTTGAAATTAAGCAAATGAGTGTTTTAAAGCACTTCATAATCTTTGACTACAAGTACTTATGTAATACAAAGGATAAGTATTAGTAATCAGAACACTTTGCATACAGCACCAAATTCACTCGGTGTAGGGAGGCATTCCTTTCCATTTTACAGATTAAGAAACATGGCAAACTGGTTGGTTGATTTACTAAAGCAGTAAAAGGCAGCACAGTAACTGAGAACAAGTTTGCATATTCCCATCCTAATATGGGAACAGCTAACCAGATTCCACTTTCAAGTTCCATGTGTTTCATTTAAGGCCATTAATGGAATAAGGCATACAAAAACTCGCACACATATAACCCAACAGACAGCTATGTGAATTTTCAGCAAGTTAAACACCATCACAGAAACAAACCTGGTTTAGCTCTCATGGTATGGCATTAAGGCAAATTCTGAAGAATGTTTCAACTGCTGCTGTCCCTTTACTGCACTAACCAATTCATTTTTTCCTAGACAAGACTAGTTCAGTTATCTTTACCACATACCAAGTAGAAACAGTCCACATCAATAAGAAGGCACTAACCAAAATACCATGCTCATCATTATACTACATATCTTAGTAAGACGTTGTTGAGTTAGTTCAGATACTCAAAAAAGCCAAAACTTTAGCCGCCTTTAACATTTCACTGACATAATGGAAATACTATACAGCCACCCTGAAAAGAAAGGATAGCACCTTTTGCTCATTAGTTCAATCTGCAGTTGCCATGGTATGCTATGCTGACACCCTGGGTCATAAAAACTGGAGGATGATGATTCTGTGCTTCAGGGCAAGGCGGGAGAAAGAAGCTCAAGGAAAAGATATTTAAGATAACCAAAATATCAGACTGAGCTCTACGAAGTGTTGAAGGTGTGAAGCCCTTACCTTTGATGTCACTAAACCACCTGGGCAACGGTTATCAAGCCAAACTGCACAACAGAGCATTAGGACAACCGAGTTATGCACGTACAATGTTCACAAGGAGTCTTTCCAGTATTTTAGCAAGGCACTGGTTTCCAGCAACTTTGTCAGGTACCGATTTTAAGCAGGGTGCCACTGTCATTAATAAATTAATACAACTATATATGGCTTGCTAATTTGATATCATTTGTGATATTCTTAATAATTCTTTCGTTATAGTTATTTTTTTCAGTTCCTGTTTAGTTCAATTTGCCATTCTCTACTTCATATACAGACTTTTGGATAAAACCATGCATTTAACATTAATTTTCCTTTTCTTTCAAAAGTGTATACTGGTCTCTTTCAAATTAAAGAAATTAATACACAAACGAAGTAAAAGCTAGGATGTTTACACCATCACTTCATTATATTACAAGAATAGATGGGTATAATAGTTTTCTCTAGAGTGGGAGAAAAGTTTGTATTACTTGTCTCCGGTTCACATCAATCCACTACTAAGAGGATGATAGCCCTGAGAGACATTCTACTCTCATTAAAAATAAAAACATTACAAAAAACAAATGATTTATTGAATTACATGGCATAGCTATTTGATCTAGTAGGAATTAGTCTGCCAAAGTTTGACCTTCTCCTAGTTTCTGACATGTAACACATAACAGTTTATTTAGTACTTTAGCTACAATTTTCTGTATCCAACTCACGAAGAATCAGAATTCTACTGTGGACCTAATCACTGAAGAGATGCTTTTGAAGTCAAAGGCTAAAAATTTCACAAGCTATTCAGTCCAGAAGTGACAAATTCATCTAGGCAGATTTTCAATGAGCCCTCTAAGTACGTAAACCAATTTAAAAGAAATCACAGTAAGAGACAGCCAATCTGCATTCCCAGAAATATTTTCATAATTTATCTTAAGTAATCAGCCAGTATTGAAGAAAACATATTATTTTCAGCTCAACTTACTGAACTAGCTGAAAACTCTGGGTAGAAAACTCAAGTAAGACAAAAAATGTACAACAGAATGACATACAAAATACAGACTTTGACATCAGAAAGTCAGATAGCAAGGCACAAGATTTGTTAATGAGAAATTTGACTCTTTAAGAAAATACAGAAGGTCAGCAGGATGACCGATAAAAATACCACCAGTGTTACTACAAAGCTAGTGGTTCCAAGCATGATAAGTTTTATAATGATTCCTGAAATCTTCAACATGACTCTGAAGGTGGTGCAAAGAGCACCCTTTAATCATTTTCATGCTATCACACAAGAAACAGGCACAGTCACAAGCCTTTGGAGATGAGGAGGATCACTAAGCCCTGGCAGGCAGAAGACTGAAACATTCAGTACAACAGGTAAAGAAAGTGTAAACTGATTTCCATCACTGGCATCAGAGCTGCCTGCATACAAGGGAACTGACATGATGGGCAGCAAGTGCTACAGCCATATGGACTTGCAAGTTCTCAGAAGCATCAAAACCAAATTATATTCCCTTTTGCATAAGTCTGCTATTTGCCAGACACTGCAGTTCTACCCAGTACCAAGTACAAAATGACATTTGAGACTACTATTCTACATGTCTTTACTTGAAATTTCAACAGATGAACAGAAAGTAGCCATTCACTGGTACAAATTTGGTCCAGGTGTTTGATTTGTCTGATGCTCTCTTCACAAAGAAAATGTCTTGATTTTGAACGACATCAGGAGTTCTGAAGCAGAATACTCATGAAAACTAAACACAACTGATTCAAAGCCTTAAAAACATACCAAGTCCCAAACGAAATTACTTTGGTAGGGCCTTAAGTGATCCAATAGAAAGGATCACCACAATGATGGCCCCAAAACTGTAACAGCTTCATGTTTATGTAAATTAATCTAATGTTTTCTTGCTAGCTTTCTTTTTTTGTCTCCTGGAGCAAACTTGCTAGTATAAATGAAATGAAATAGATTTCAGGCTACATAACACAATGAAAAGTATTTAGCCTTTATTTGGTCTTCTCATCTCCTAGGATAAAAACAAAAAAAATTCATATGAGGACTATATTCTATCACCAATTTAAAAAAGTGTATAAACTTCATGACTACCAGTTTATAATCACTCTGCCTTCCATTTATGAGGAAAAAAAAAGTTTAGTGTTACCACTACAAATAGGCTGGAAATATACGAAAATATACTACTTACTTTCCGTGTAATTGCAAAGGAAGTTTGAAAAGAAAACAGCCAAAAATATTGCAAGATTCACTAGAAATTCTGCTATGCAGATTTACTTGGTACTCTGAGGTACCACACAGTTACACATTGTAAAAACCCTTAAAGCTAAAAAAAAAAAGTAATCCCTATTTAAATCATCTTGTTCCTTTTAAAGTTACTTAGTTTGATACTGTAGCAGTCTTTGTAGTAACACCCTGTTGTGTGTGCTGTCTAAAATATTCTACTGTAGCCTAATCAGCTAAACACTCTTTGTTTAAGTCCTAATCTTTTCCAACTTTTTCCTAACAGCTGAACACCTGCAGAGAGCTCCCATAGTTATCTTTGTGATACGGAAACATAAAAGATGAGACATGGTGCGTGTTACAGAAGCTATGCATACATGACAAAAACCTCAAAGGATTGCCAGACTGCCCAGTTACCATTGGATTCTTCCTGCAGCTCATCTTCTGTGCAAGTAAACTCCCAATATAGCACTGAATTATTGTTTTATTAACTGTTGAGTGAATAAAATCATGTCACCATTACTGAAATACTGCACATAATTTATTTAGCTTTTTAAATGAGGCAAGAAAGGAATATAAATCTACATCTACCTGTCTTTCACTCATTACATGCTTAATTTCCATTGTATCATGTATTTTTTCAGGCTTTAATTCCATTACCTCTCTCACGCTGGACACTGTTTCTTCCTATGCAGAGATACAACTACTTGAATAGAAGTATTCTACCATAAAAGCGGAATGAAAACATACATTTCTGTAGAAAAGCTTTGTCATCTTGCACACCCTCCACATAACAGTAGAATTTAACAAACCAACTTACTGGTACAAAACATTCAGTCCCTTCAGGGCTTTCAAAAGCATGTTCTTTTCTCATGTCATACCATTTTGAGCTATTTTGTACCTCCAAGAAATGTCCCTTTTCCCCCTCTTTTGACACATCAGCACTACCAGACTGATACCTCTGCTTCCCCCAGCCCCAAGGATGAGCACATTGCCCTGAACCACTCTCCATACCAGCGCAGGGAGCAGGAGGAAGCAACAGGAGCGCACTGGACACAAATACAAGAGCACCAATACATAAAAGTGCTGCAAAACATTTAAGATACCAAACAGTTCTGTGGGTCTTATTCTACAAAATTACTCCTGTTTCTTAGGCAGCTTAAGACTGATTGAATGCCATGCTGAGGAATCAAAACCACTCTAAAATAATTCTAGTTCCTTCACTAAAAATAGATTCAGAGTTTACAGTTTAAATGCAATAAAAACAAACAAGCATCAAGAAGAAATATTCCCACTCATCACCCTAATTTCTTCAAAAGCAAATTCTGGATCCTAAATGTAGGATAAATTTCTGTCCAAAAGGGGTAGCCAAGACATTCTGTTCCCATGATGCTAGAGTCTTCTACCAGGTCTTAGCAGTCTTGCATGCGGAAATATCTTTATGATTGATTTTTTTTTTCCCCCCTTCTCCTTTCTTGCTTTTTTGTCCAGGCATTTCACGTCTCTCAACATATTAAGTTATGTGAAGCACAGAGACTTTCTCTTTATACTAAATTCACAGGTTTTGAGAAATCAAATGAAATCCAGAGAAGTTCCAGATTACAGATGGCAACTGTCAATTTTGGTTATGCTTGTAAGATTACCTTTAAGGGAAACATTCCTTAATCAGGTTCCATTTGCTTTGCCCATTAAGTCTCCACAATACTGCTGACCTGGGAACTCCGCTGGCAGGAAAAGTTTCTCCTTTCAGATTTCTTTTTACACAAGATCCTTTGTGCAAGCTGTGCAATACGAGCTTCTGCTTGATGGCAGAACCTTTACAATGTTTTTGAACAACTTCACAAGAGATTGCAAACATGATGTTACAAATAAATTGTCAGGGAAGAGCGAGAAGATGGGCTGCTCCAAGAGCAGAGGTATGCCAGGAAGCGAGGGTGATCATAGCACAGGCAAGGGCAGCCTCACCGAAGAGGGGACACAGTCCCACGGGATCAAACAGGGCCAGGCTGGGAGAGGGACAGCTTCCACAGGGTCCAGACAAGGCAAGCCCCAGGGTGTACCCAGGGAGGTAGAAGGCAGGGCCAGAGACAGGACTGGAGTGCAGGCTATGACACCTTCCTCCTGGAGGATAGACGAGGCTGGAGAGGAGCTACCCACCGCACAGCTCCACGGTCCGTCCAGGAGAAACAGTCCGTAAGCGGAGAGAGCAGGAGGCCCAGCTGGGTACAGGTGCAGGCAAGGGCCCTGGCCCAACGGGCAGGCGGTGCAGGGATCTGGGCGAGAGGGGGCCCGGGGTCAGCGTGGCCAGGGCAGTTCGGGCCCATCAGGGCAACTTTGGCCCTGACACAAACCAGTCTGTGCTCTAGCCTCTAAGGCACTATTTAATAAAAAGTGTATGTGTAGCAGTGACGCCTATTTCACTGGCTCACACGCTAACATCTGTTTCAGTTTAAGCCTGTATCAGATTCCATTTTGAGGACTTTAACTTGGAGCTCTTTGGTAGGGCTCAAAAGGAGCATAAGGAAACTCTTAGCATACTTTTCAGAACAGACACTTGATCGATCAAAAATTAAAATAAATTACAACACTGTACAGGAAAACAAATTCCAAGCATTATAATTTAACCTGAAAAGGATCTTTAACACACTCGTCACCGTGTGCCAAGGGAAAAAGGAAAGCATGATTCACTCTCCACTGATAATATCTGAAGCTAGAATTTAGCTCAAAGAATCACTGAGGAAGCAGAGTTAGTCTGAAGTTTTAAACAGACATGCTGCTTTAAAATAATAAACTACTAACTGCAGTTGCCTAGCCATTGTATTGCTTGCACACATATCCAGCATTGGCTTTTCTACAGTATTTTCTGTTAAATAATTATCTGCAACAATGAATGAGAAGTAGCAGCACAGGTGTGTATCCCATTAAAATATTCATTAGCTATGCAAATCAATTATTTTCTCTCTCCTCAGGCAGAAAAGATTCATGAATCTATGATGACCATTTTAAAACATAGTTATTGTATGAGACAAGAACAGGGGGGTTGTAAAAGAAAGGCTGTCAAGACAGTATCTGGGCACAGATAACCAACATAGTACATATAAGGAAAGCACACAATATTAATTAATGACTGCGGCTGGCTTTTGTGTCTTCTCAGTAGAGAAGGTGGTGGCTAACAGAGCCCCTAGTCACAGCACAAGTGTCAAAACAAGCAACAGAAGAGCATTTAAATTCAGTGGTTCCCAACCAGATTCCTTTGCTGCAGACGCTTGCTGTTCAGTGACCATGGAAATCCCTGTCTTCACACAGACCAACCTCTGAGCTTGCTGAAGCAGGAGAAGCTTCCTAGCTGAAGCCCAATTCCCTGACCAAAAGCTCTTTCCCATATCTCCTTTTGGTTTCCCTACCTTTACAGCACACCATAAGGACATTAGAATACAATAGGCTTCCCTCACAAATCATTCAATTGCTTCAGTCACTAATAAAAGATATTAACAAAGACATTTTGGAGACTTAAGGGAAAAAGATACTTTGTACGAAAGATGCAAGAGAAGTAATACAGTTTATCTACACTTTTGCAAAGCTTCAGAGGCAGCCCAATATAAAGAGCAAATCTACAAAGTTACCTTAAAATATTTGAGTTACTGGAGTAGATTAATAAAAGCAGATTTCAAATCAAAGGAGACTTGCAAGTGGGAATAGTTTTGAAGGAGTGCAGCAAGTACAGGAGTGCCACAAGAATCGATATTAAGATGAATACTATTCTTTTCACTATCTCTTAAGATTTATACAATGCCACATGGACTGTAGTGACAATATTCACTTACAGTACAAAGCAGGGGCAGTCAGCATTAAGCAAGAAGGTTAAACAATTCACATGCATAGAGGGTTCATGCTACTATGAAGGGGACAGTGATGAAAAACAAAAAGGAACATAACATTTTAATGAGTTATAGCCTACAGAGATGTGCAGAAGAAAGATCTATTCTCAGAAACAATTGTATTCTTCTTCTTCTAACTTGGATATTTGGTACAATTATTACCAAAGGGAGAGAGCATTTTGAGATACATTTGTGAAGCTGAATTTATATAACTAGTTTCTTTGTTTAAAATAAATAGATAAGAAGTCAGAAGAGCATAATACAAGAATAACAGCAGGCAGATCAATTTTGTAGGAGAGTACCAAAGATCCCTAATGAAAAGTAGTATGAATTAGTAGTCTTAATAAGAATGTGATTTATTTATGAATCATGCTGAGAAAATAGAACATATGGGCAATGTCCTGCCTGAACATGACACCGTGGGTTTAATAGGAGTTTGATGAACATCATCATCCTGGACAGGATTTTGGTCCACATTCACAGCTTCTGGAAGCCATGAGTTCATGGCCATGTTACTGTATACACTGAGGGGTCCATCTAAAGACTTCTGAATAACTATCTTAACTACATATTTAACATACACTTTATGATACACACACACACAGAGTGAATAAATGGAGTTTTAGAATGGGAACTGTTACAGTTACCTGAGCTCTCCCACCAGTACCTACACCTCATTTCCCACCATCACACATTTTCTTTCATCCTCAATACTCATTGTTTAATGTTATGAGCAATCTCACGTGTTCAGCATAAAATAATACTAACTATCAGCTCCATCAAAAAGAAGTAGCTGAGATCACAGGTTTGTAAAATTGACCGCATGAAAAACCTCAACTTTTAAGCCCTATTTACTAGTCAGTAAGCCCTTTTTAGCTTCTCTTCCTTCCCACTGGAAATCCAGTGGCCAAAATCTTCAGCTTTATCATTAAATTTCACTGAGCTGCTAGCCCTCATTCAGACAAGCTCAACATGCACGCTTAACTTCAGGCACCTGTTTAAGGTCTACCAAATTCAACACTATTGAAACATGCAGTAAATAAAGACATAAATACATAGGCATACAAAAAATATGTATACAGTCGAAAGTACAATAGCATTTGCAGTGGCATAACTTCACAACTTAAAAACTGAAGAAATCATTTGTATGTTTGACACACAGCATGAATGTAAAAAGACATAATTTAGACGTTTTGATTGTGGGGAACGTGTTTAAAAAAAAAAAGAAAACCCACACCAAATCATTACCTAAGCAATGTTTCAGAAAAGAAGAAGAAAAATTCTAATTAAAAATTACTAACTCCCACTTCAACCAACCTAATCCCTTTATTTGTCAACCTTTCAAACACCGCTATCAGCCACAAACGACACCTAAGCTTGAGAAAGCTGTAATTACCGTAGTGATTTTGTAAGGGAGTTACAAATTGCAAGTATTTCAGTTTTCAATTAAAATTCAAGGAAAATGACAATAATTCCACAACATCCTGGTGATCACAAAAACGCATCTTCAGCTTGTTTTCCTTTTCCCCTCTTACAAAGCGTTGCATCTTCAACCGGTGTGCTATGGATGATGAATTAAAGAGAGGAAGGCCCTTCCCCAGTCTAAATTAGCTCCTGTTTGAGCAAACAGGCAATTTAACTGCAGCACCGAAGCCATCCCACTAAGTACGAGCTGAGTACACTGTCATTTCGCACACAGGCTCGCTCAAGTGGGTGGGAGCTACCCTACTGCCTTCCACAGCGAAGATCAAGCCGATTACCAGCACCTCGCCCTCCCCACGCCCTGCCGCTTCGGCAGCCGAGGCAGACCGGAGGCTCGGCCACAGCCGGCGGGCCGCGGCCGGCCAGCGAGGGCCGAAGGCAGCGACGCGCACAGGCGGGCCCGTGAAGGGCCGCAGCGGCCATGGCACAGGCGCGTTCGCAACAGCGCGGAGCGGCGGGGACGAGGACGCCCCACAGACGGGCAGACAGACACGCTGCGGGCGCGGGGCCGGCTGACAGACCTGGGCCAAAGCCACATCAGAGCGCGGAGCGCCCTGGCCGCGGCCCGCCGGGCGAAGGCGCAGCGGCCCCTCAGGGGCGGGCGGGCCCAGGCGCGGCGCCTCCCCCGGCACGAAGGCGGCGGGAGCGGCCCCGGCGCCCTGCGCTCGCCCCGCGGGGCCACCGCGCTCCCCTTACCTGTGCGCGGGGCGAGCAGCCGCGGCCCGCCAGAGGCCCAGCGGCCTCCCGTGCCTTGGGATTCCGCCCCAAAAGAAACGGCGGCCGATGAGCGGGCCCCCGCCGGCAGCCCCCGCGAGCAGCGCGGCCCCGGCGCTTTAGGCGGGAAGCGCGTCCCGCCCCCAGGCGGCGGAAGGGTCTGGAAGGCGGCGGAAGGGTCTGGAAGGCGCGCGGCCTCGCCTGAGCCGTGAGGGCCCCCCGAGGCGGCCGCACGGGGGAGGCGCCGGGTCCCTGGGAGCAGCGCAGGCGAGGAGCCGCCCCCGGCCGGCAGAAGGCTCGGTCGCACCTTTGGGAACCGGTGCCTGGAGCCGCCCTGTTCTCCTGACGCCCCGCAAGCTGCTGCGTGCTCCCTTTGGAGCCGCTTTTAGTGATTACTCAGAAAAGACCTCCTCCCCTCGTAGGGTGGCAGAGAACAATTAAATGTGCGTGTCTAGGATCAGTAAGTTTCCTGCCCATTAAATGTGGCCATTGTAGCTTTTACTAGCGGTAGGCGTTACGTTTTCTAATTACTTATTAAGTAGAGATGAGCTAACTAACCCGGATACTAATGAGATTCAGGGCTTGTGAGCTGTGGTGCCTGCCAGGTTGTGCATACGGCACATAGCTTAATTCATCCGCAGAAAAGTGAAAGCAATGAACGCGTTTGGGTTTGTGCTGTGCTGGCCCTGGCCCTGACCGTGACCCTGGCCCTGACCGTGACCCTGGCCCTGACCCTGGCCCTGGCCCTGGCCCTGACCGTGACCCTGGCCCTGACCGTGACCCTGACCCTGGCCCTGACCCTGGCCCTGGCCCTGGCCCTGGCCCCGGCCCCGACCCTGACCCTGACCCTGGCCCTGGCCCTAGCCCTGGCCCTGACCCTGGCCCTGGCCCTGGCCCTGACCCTGGCCCTGACCCTGACCCTGGCCCTGGCCCTAGCCCTGGCCCTGGCCCTGGCCCTGGCCCTGCCTTGCAGACCTCATCTGGCTGCCCCGCGGCCCGGCCTCCTCGCAGGGGCTTCACCAGCCCGTGGCTGACGTGGCGGCTGTGCCCGGGCCCGCTCCGCTCGCCTCGCCTGGCTCTGCAGCGGCTGCAGCTTGTGGCGAGGGCCCTCGGGCTCCCCGTTGCCCCCGCCGCCTCCCTGTAGAGCAGAGCTCCCCTCTGCCCTGCTGCTCCCCGCACTGGCCGTGCCTGGGCGCCTCAGGGACTGCCGAGCTGCGGGGCAAAGCCTGACCTCCCTCCGTTGGCCAGCTTAACGACGCAGGCTCGAGTTCAGCCATCTGCCCACCGTGACCCCAGCGGTCTCGTGGTTTATTTATCCTGTAAGTACTACCTTTATTGTTGGGCCTAGATGAACGTTGTTTGGGGTTTTATCTGGCTGTATTGTAATACGTAGTATTTGTTTGAATTCACCTCAGCGATCTGGATCGGTGACCTGGCCTCTTCATTATCTGCCTTTGTGTAATCCACAGTAATTATCTTAGATGATTTGATGTTTTCTTCTAGCTCATTGATAAAATGTCAAGCAGTGAAGGACAAAGAACCAATTACATTAGGATCCTATGAGAAAGACTTCAGCTGGATGACAATTTCCCTGACTTCTCAGTTATTAATCCCTTAAATGTACTGTTTTAATTTCTTAATACATCACTGCCTAGAATATCAGGATTCCTTGTTATTTTTCTCTTAGTAAAAAAATCTTTACTCATGAACTACTAGAAAAATAATTTGCTTTTAAGAATTTACTAAAAACATTCTGATTTTTAAGCCAATCCCATAATACTGGCAGGTGAAAAACTCAGTTACTATGTCTCTTGTATTTTCTTTCTTATAGCTTGTTGCAGGTTGATCAGGAATTTCTTACTAATAATGAGAAGCTTGTGATTTCCAACACATAGTTGAATATTACTGTCTTCTACTTAGTTATAATAAAAACCTAGTATTACGCTATATAGAAGTTTGCATCAGTTATTGTTTTAACAGAAGCCTAACTATGCAAGCTAATGAAAGAAATTTCCAAGACTTTATGTAAATAAAAAATAAAATAAAAACATATTCTTTCCAGTCCTTTTTAATTTGGACTGATATTATTTTATTTTCTCTGAGGTTACCATGATACAATACAGTTTTCCAAAGAATGAGGGAATACTCAGTTAATAGCCGGTTCTGTGTTACAGACGCAAGGGCAGTATTTTAAATAAAGTCAGTCAACGAGGTGGGCCACAGCTCTGACCTAAGCAATGCACTTGCTCTAATGTTGTACTTGAATACAAATACCCTCAGATTCATTGTTTAAGGGTCATTTCCAAGTTAGCAGTTTTACCTCCCCTGAAGGAGTCTACCAGTGTCTTCTATAGAAAAGGCCATGATCGACTCAAGATCTTCTAAAAAGAAACAGAAATGTAGAAAAGAGCACATAGGAAATCGCAAACAGACAGGAAAGAGGGATGATCATGAGCCTACCAAATACCTGCACATTAGAGTAATGTGGAATTAAATAAGTTTTACAGCTGCCCTTATAGTTTCTTACAGATTTTATAAAAGTGGATTGTGTTTATTTACTGCTGTAGAAGGTGATATTGAAGCCCATCTGTGAAGCTCCATAGTTATTATCTCATTTTAAGAAGGTCAGCTCTGTCACCAATGTAGACTTTCAAATGAATCCTGCAGGCTTTTTTTCCAGGTAAGGAATAAGGTGCTTAGAGACGGGGACACTTGTGCCAAACGTCCCAGCTCATGCAGTTGTCCTGACCAGTAGCTCTCTGATGCCTTCAAGCAAAAGGTACACAACCAACATTGTACATGCACACATGAATTTTACATATGCTTTCATGTTGTGAATCATTTATCAATGAGTCAGATATTGTGGGCTGTTCCATCAACAAACAGTACTAGTTAGTCTTTGACTTAAGAAATTGCCTTAAAAATCAAGAATGTTAAGCCACAGTGCTTCTCCTACTCCTTTTTTTACTTACTACCCAGTTATTTTCTACTCTTTAGCATAACAGTCCTTTAGGATGAGAAAATTTTTCTTGCTGGACTTAAGGAATGGGTTCTTGATTATTTGGCTATACTTGTTCTTGGTACTAACTATTTTTTTACTTACTTTTTGAATTTAACTTTAGTTGATTTAATGGTGTTTTCCTGACAACGCTGCTCTACACCAACACTAAAATACCTTTGTTTATGTTTTTCTTTTATGGGGAGCTATAAAAACTACTGGTTTTTTTTTTCTTTTTCTGATCCAGCCACACCATATAAAAAATTTAAAACACATTTTTCTGTTTAGTGTGTTAAAGTGTATATCATTTTTAACAGATCAGAATAATCAGGTATTTAAAAAAAAAATTACTTTCTAGACAAAATGCATGAAAGTCTAATCTTGATTTCTGTCAGGTGTGTAATTCAATATAACAAAAAAAAAAGTACTACGTGCCAGTTTACAATAGCAGAAGGCAGGACACCCTGACAGACTGATGCAATCTCTCAGCGCCTTCCATGATGATGGTATGTGGAATCCTGTGTAGTTGTTTGAACCACAAGAGCAGGAACTAAGATAGTACTGGTTTATCTCAGAAGTTTGTAACTTAAATCCACACTCCTATAGCCTGTTATTATATTGCAATTCCTGCAGTAAGATAGGCAACGTACAAGTGGGTAAACAGACTGCATCAGTAACAAGACAGCAAGTAAGTGAAATAATACATACATTCTTTTTTTTTCTTTCGGAATGAATCACTTTTTAAATGTTTCATGTTATTTTTTGTTACTCCAAAATTAAAAAGAAAGCAAAAGAACACCATTGAAATTAATAACAAAAAAGCCCATGCCAAATATTGCAACTTTCCGTTCTTAATTAACTGCTAATTTCATTCCACCTTGTATACAAATGTTGAGCATAGCATCTGCAAGTACCCCACAGGCTGTTTGCTCAACCACTTCCCCACAGAAACCACTTTGCAGATTTTCAGTGGCATGAGTAGGTTTTTCTTCAGGCCCAGAAAGCCTGAAGGATCAGACCTGTTATCTGTTCGAAAAAGCCATTTGGTTTTTCATTTGCAGGGACAAACTGTGACATGAAAATACTAGGAGACAAAAACATACCTCTGTGCAGTCCCTTCAATTGTTCACTGCAGGTACAAAGGACAGAGCAAAGGTTGGGCAGCTAGTGTCTTTTCCACACTTCTCAGGCATAGAGCAAAGAGATGTCAAGATTTTGTTTCCTACCCAAATGTGTCAGCCAACAGAGAAGGGAATGAATACAAATTTAATATGCTTCTGGTCAAAGTTCAGCACAGAATCTTGTTGTCTTCTGGTGGGTGATACTGATCTTAGAGTACTCAGCTGTGTAAAGTGAAGAAAGAAGAAATTAAAAGTACAAAGTCTTACAGCTTTTTTGTTCTTTGTTGTGATACCTGCAATAATTTTTACATTAATTTCAATGTCTTTCTCACAGCATTGTATTTCAGTTTTTTTCTGCACTTACCTTGAAATTAAGTTACCTTGAAATTAATCCAAATTACTTGTTAAGAAACAGTGAATTTTGGTAGAGTATTCCCTTCGAACTCCATTGTAATACACAGTCTGTTCTTCACTGAAGAATGTATATTAGTATTTACTTCCTTATTTTGTAAATAATCAGCACTGGTTTTAATAATCAACACGTTTTTCTTTACATTTCGAAGTGCAAAAATACACACAGTAACAGCCACAAAGTAACAATAGCCTTATTCAAAGAGAATGGTGGTGAGCCACCTTACATTTATTTCTTACTGTTACAAGCAATACAAATTGCAGGTGTTTGTACTGACATTTGCTTAATATGAAAATGTACTTCCAAGAAAACATGCACTATCAGGCATCTTTAGCAGTCATTCTCACCGTTTTCTTTCAGATTATAAACATGTGGGTACAGGCGAAGAAAACATAATTGAGGTCATATTAGTAATAATTTAAAAATGGTTTTAAATGATGATGATGTTCTTTCACATTTTCTAGAATAGGCTGTTGAGTAAAAAAACTCGAACAGTGCTGTTCACAGCTGGCTTCTCTCTGTTTCTGTTTTTTTTTATTCTTCCACTCCCTGCACACCTTTTACACAGCCCCATGGCAGTGCTGCTTCACACCAATACGATGCGCCAAAATTCTCTCTTTGTTTTACAGCACACAACCTGTCGTTCTGCTGCAGAGCCTACTGCAGCCTTCTTGTTCCCACATAGACTGAGATTCAGGTCTCAAATGATACCAAAAAGCGAAGCGTTCCTGTTCCAATTTCATACAAAGCACTATATTTCAGATGTACTTTTATGCAGAAAGCCAAAGAGGAAGTTAGCAGTTTACTGCAAAATTTTACTGTCATTTCAAGGTAGTAACAAGTTGTGAGTTCTTTACCCATTTTTACGCTACATATCATGATTAAAATGCGGTAGTATTTAGTGTAGTGTCGTATTTTTTTAAGTATTAGCCCGTGCAGTCTTACAGTACAAACAAGGCTATCTGTGTGATCAGTAAGTACAATACTTTGTAAAATTTGTACCTTGGCAGTGTAACCCTAGATTTTTCTTTACTGAAGGGAACTATGATCAAATTCTTTGGTTTTTTCTCTTGGGTGTACTTATTTTGTCTTGCCGTCTGTATCAGCGTCTTTCCTGAAATTCCACATCGGCTTGTATCCTAGTTCCTACTCGATTCCATTTACTGTCTATCGCACTGCTCCCATTTGTCCTTACTCTATATTTTCATTCTCTTCATGCTGTTTACATGCATTTGGTTAAGGTCTATTACTACCTCCTCCTCTTAGCAAGAGAGCTAGACCCCAAGTGTGTTTAAATCACTCTTGAGCATCACTCCTTTTCCTCTGAAATGAGGCATGTTTATTTAGAAAATTCCTCCTTTGTTGTCCTGTCATTTACATTTTTTTCATAGTTATATTTAATACATGTCACATTATAAGGAATCAAATAGAAATATAGCTTTTGATGCAATGACAAGTCACCCACTGTTTTTAGTTTGTACCTACAGAGATACGCACCAGTCAACCTCTCCTTCACAAAAGCAACTGGTCAAAACAAGTAGCTCTCCTTAGTGCTATTTACCTTTTAAGAGCCTTCTCCATAATGGAGTTGTAGAAGAATTTTTTCACAGAGAAAGACAATAGCATTTTTGCTGTAAAGAGACCTTTATTAGGTTGGGGGGAGGAGAAAATTTGGCGGATACACAGGATTTTGAGATCTCAGTGCTCCTTTCACAAGAATGGAAGATGATAACTGATGAAGGGACCTTTGAGGGACTCCAGAACTATGTACACCTCTTATTTTATATTAGTCTAATAAAAGTGTAGCTGCTTCTACATTCAGCTGTCTAGTTCAGTTGGCAAGAACTACATTTTTCAATAAATCATTTTCAAGCCTCTTTTGATATCTATTCCCTTGTGTCAATGATAGGTTTCTGAAAAAGCAAAAGCAAAAAACTCTCCTAGGCTGTTTTTCAGTGGTAAGTACTAGACACAATGGATCCCAAATGCTGTCATGCACTTACAAGCACTCGTAACTGTATAGTGTGCTTACAGTAACAAAACTCCCAGTACTGTCTTGGCTAAGTAACACGACATAGTAGTTGAGGTACTGGCTGGAGCATGGGGACCTGAGTTGTGCTCTCAGCTGTTGCTCTTCCTCTCTCACGTGTGACCTAAGCATGTCACTCTGGGCCTGTTTCCTATCCTGTTCCTCATCTGCTGTGCTTGCAAGTTCTTCAGAGTACAAAATGTGTCTTACCAAAGTGAGGCATCATTACTGCTTGAGAACTGTGTACTACAGTATTACTAAGTGGATAAAAATAGATAATCAGTGCTTTGTGTACAACATCTGTTTCTTACTTAGCAAATAGTACAAAATAAAAGTTAGAGTTGGCCAGCCACCAAATTTTAAGGCACAGCCCCCTCACCTCTTCATTACAAAGTTTACCATCTGCCCAAAGCGTAGCAATTATAGTGACATTTGTGGCATTTGTCACTACTGCAAACATTTCACCGTCATATATTATCAATGATCATAGAACTTGGGCATGATGGACGTTTACCTGATGTTCTTTTGAATCTAATACAGTTTCTCCTACTAACTTTGGAATGAGAAGGTTATAGTGAGAGTTTCTTTAATTTATAATAGGATTTGCTTGGTTTGTAGACTTCTATCATGTGTGGTATCATACATGGAAGTATGACCCAAGCGCAAGGATCATACATAACATACAAGGATCATCATAACCTTGATCAGGTTACTTCAGCCTTCTTTATCTACCTGTATATGAAACACCTATCATATTATGCCTTATCCAAGAATATTGCAAGCCTTAGCATATCATAAACTTCAAATAAAAACTATCTGTAATTATCATTATTGCTAATTAATTTACTTGGTCTTGTAATGCCACTCATGTAGTCCATTCGTGGAACTTCTGTTTAGTCTAAACATAATCGACCCAAGCTCATGACTTAGTAAATTACATGACTTTCTAAAGAAGAGTATGTAAATAAAAGTATACAGTATTTTATATTTAGAATAACATAAATGTGCTGTCTTCTCACCAGTCAACTAAGTACAAAACCACTTTTCACACATACGCTTTAATGCGTTAGGCATTTTGCCACCTCCCATGCTGACCAAGGAGTACTTTCACATGCATTACATGCCACATTCATTACAAGCTAATGCATTATACAAAAATAATTTTTAAAAATTAAATATTTACGTTCCTTTGAAGGTTTAATACCAGTTATCCCTAATGGCTGCATTTTCCATTTCTACACTTTGCAGTAATTGCTTTCCTTGCCATGTAGTCTTTGGTGATTTTCCAATTAATTGCCAACCCATCTGACCACCTTTACTCAGTGTTTTATTTCTGGCTTATAAAAAAATTTAGCAGATGTAAAAAACATCATGGTAATCTTTTTGACTGTTTATGAATCTGAAAATGCTATGCAGGCATTAATTAAGTCATATAATGGTATTTATCACCCACTACTATGATTGATGCAAGTACTTTATAGATTGTATATGTGTAGTCAATTCAAAGCGCAGTCTTATAGGGATTCCCAAGCCTGAGTTTCATTGGTAAGTCCACTTAGGAATTAGTGGGAAATTTAACTCGTAACATCAACCATGTGACATGGTACCCAGAACATTGTGGCAGAAAATAAATGGCAGTCTGACAAATGTTACGTGGTACCAAAAGCTACTCATCCCATTGAGTCCTCATACCCTTTGTATGTACAGACGTTACTGTATAGAGGGTTTAAGGCTACTTTTCTCTCCGGAAAACAGGAATTAGGATAACGAAGGCTGTCTTGTGCTGCAATGCCTTGCTGAAGAAAATAACAAGAACCACCGAAAGGAAGAGAAAACGCTACAAAACTTAGCTGTACTGGGTCTGTTTGGTAGAGTTTCATTTTAGGCCGTAATCGCAAGAACGAGATTTGTTCTAAATTTTTTGCATTTGCTTCCAAATATCTGGAAATTTGCTTGTTAAGTGTTCAGGTGGAGGAAAAAGCCTTCTCAGGTGCAGAAAGAAGTAATGCTGTGCAGTCAGTGGAAAGAAACATTCAGACAATTATACACCCTACTGCTTCAAGTCATATTAAAACAATCTATAAGCTAATTCAATGCTAACACAATGTCTCATAAATGGTAAACGGGCCGGATGAACATCCTGGCTGAGCAGGCTGGATGAACAACCTTCCGAGTTAAGAAATACAGTATCATTGCATTGTTCAACAAGGTTTTAACTGCCAGTTATGCTTTTATACCTGGTATATATAATCAGTGTTTCCAGCACAGATTTGTTTCCAGAATGTGTGTCAGACAATTCAGAAAAGATTACCTTCTCCAGCATTTCCTATAATTTTCACAGTGGTCCCTTAATTTTTCCAGTAAAATGTACATTTGGACTACTTGTCCCTAGTTCTAAACATAGTGCTTAGAAGAAACAGATCATGAAAGAAGGAAAACTAACAACTAGCAACTAAGATTCTGAAGTTTGACAATCTTTTACCTAGCTTATTTGATTCCCATATTTTCTGGTGCAAGCAAGCTAGTGGAAGACAATCAAGTGGATTAAAATGGAGGTTTAAGAGAATTCTAATACAAGCCTAACCCCCACTCCTTCCTTCCCATCTCCACCAGCTCCAACCACAATTTATAGCAAATCCTGTGGGTTTGGTGTCAAATATACAGAACTTGTGCACAAACACTGAATTTATACTAGAAATAGCTGGGTTATTTTAAAACTCCCCCTGGTCCTGTTTAAAATCATGTTCCTAGCAAGTGCTGGGTAACTAATTGATTTCTACTAAAAACACAAAACAGCACCAATATCATTACATAGGGACAATTGTAAAAGACATTGAAAAAATACCATTACTGAGGTGATTTACCCAGAGTCCTCACTACAAAGAGATTGCAGCTTATAACAACATGGAATCCACACTCTAACCTCTTTCACTATCCCCAGCCACCCAGGTTAGGCCTAAAGTTCGATGCAAACAGGAGGTAAACAACGAAAACCCTGAATAAATGATAGGGGAATATGGACTTTGGGAGTCTAAGATATCTATCTACACAGTAAAGAACCATAGCAGAATCCTGATAAGATCTAAGACAGTAACTTAACCAAATTTTACTTGAAAAACAGAGAACAGTATGATTAACAATGAGAACTGCACCCCATTCTACTCCACTTCTAAATGTTGAAGTTCTTTATAATTTCACGCAGGGCCATGGTAGTATAGAGAAGGCAGCAGGGTAGCCTGCTACTGATAAGTGTGAGACTGATAGATAATTTTGGTTGAGCATTGTAAAACTTTGAATTGCTGGATTTTGATGTTGATAAAGGAAAGAAAAGCACCTTAACTGCAAGATAACAGGGCACAAACAATCTGGATACTAATTAAAAACTAAGTGAGGGAGAGGAGAAGCGTGCAGAAGTTGAAGACGCTGGTTGGCTCAAATTATCAAGCAAGACTTGCAGCCCAGGGACCAGCAGTGCAAGGTATAGGAACTCAAGTGAAATTGAGATTTAATGGGTTTAATTTTTCTAAGGAAGGTATTGTTCTTGATTTTTTTTTTCTTTTCCCCGTTAAATCAGAAGCAGTTAGTTATGTGAATGTTTGAAGGCTTGTTTTTGAGTAAGTACATCTATGTTTGGAGACAAAAGATTGAAAAAGTGAACTCCGAGATCTCAAATCAAAATAATCCAAATTGTGTTCCCTTAATTTTGTAACACTTCGGGCCCTAAAGTATGATTTTTGATGGATTAGCAATGGTTGTGGGGCGTTGTAGAATTGCCTGTCATAGAAAAGGCCACCTCAGAGTTTAGCAAGGGGCTAATACAAATATCTATTAAAAATAGCAACTTGTAAATCAAATTACCATAGGGTCTACTAATATTGTCTCCTATTTTTCATTTTATGGACTTCTGATTGACTAATTTCTTCATCTCCAAGTGTCTGCTTACAGTTTGAATCTCCCTTTTGTAATGTAACCATGTGTGCTAGTATGTGGACAAATTTTAGGTACCATACAGGCAGAAAGATTGTTTTTATAACTGGCAGCTCTTTAAACTGGTGTTGGAATGTGAAAATCCTGATGAGCTTTTTTTTGGTATGCCTTGTGTTCTGTTGTCTCTATTGCTAACACAGCCAAGATGTCTCATGAAGCATAGTTAAAAATGTGACTACAGTTACTATTTCCACATACCTCAAAATAAATATTCTGTTACTTCAGCTCATCTAATTCTTCTGTTAACATACTTTAAATACAGTTAATACAGTGTTAAATACAGTGTCTTCTCATGACTGTCTTGATTCTGCAGGGTGAATAAGGGTGAACAGTTATTACCAACTTTCTAACTTTTTTGACGTTTATTTCCTTTTTCCTGTGAGGCAAAATTGTTGGATCTAAACTTCTTCAGAACATTTTCCACTTCAAGAATAAACACAAGAATCTCACTGCAATGCTTTTAAAGAGCTGATGGGAAACTCTAAAATTTGAAGCTGATGCTTGATGCCACCTTGCAGGCTTAGTGATGAGCACCTACAGGTCTTTCGATTGAAAATTCAGCTGGCTGCCTAGTCCCTGAGATATCTTTAAATTAATAAAACTTCCAAATACTTTTTTTTCATCATTTTTCATAATGTTTCTATTGGATGAAAAAGTAAAGAAAAACAAAGAAAACTGTGGAGGTAAAGTCAAACCTGAGAATCAGGAATGCTGTAAACCCAGGGAACATCAGTAAGGGATCTCCAGTTTGCAGATGAAATGACAGCATCATCTTTCATATCCTGGAGTACCAGTAGGATCAGCTCTAAGATTCATTAGCTGGGATATTCGAAGTGAAGTACATGGAATAATGCTCCTGGTGCTACTTGCATTAAAAGTAGGGCCTCACCTTTGTAAAAATGGAGTGGCATTCTAGATCTGAAAACCTACAGATCTAATAAATATTTTAAATATATTTAAATATAAATAAATATGTAAAAGTAAAGTTGGAAGACTGTTTAAATATTAGAAGAAACTTTCAGCTTTTTCACATTGCTGTCTGCAAGCCAAATTAAGTTCATTTATCGCTCTTTTTTTATTTTTCCCCCAAATTATTTTAGGTCTGGAATATATCTGGAAAAGCCAAGAGAAGAAAAGACTGCCCAAAAAGACAAGGTGGTACATACCATCTGTCATACATCCCCAAATGTTAATTACTTATGAGCAAGATTTAAGATCAAAATGGAAATGAAAATTATCTTCAAAGAGTAACTGAAGAGCCATGGCTGTAATTCAGCTCTCTGTATGTCTTGATCCTCTTTTTCTAACACTTCAATTGAAGTATGAGACTTCCACTTTCTACAGATTCTATATTTCAGCATACACTACTCATCTGCTAAAAATTTCTGCAGCACTCAAGGGCAGTATCTATGTGGAATGAATGTTACAGGAAGTTTGTATTTATACAAAATTCAGGTTGTAATTAGAGATCTTTAAACAGGCTTTTTTTTTGTCCTTTAGGTACTATGTAAAAAGAAACAACAGTTAATTTCTTCATATTTCATTGATATTATTAAAACTACAGAATGGTTGGTTTAGCAGAAAGGAAGACAAAACTATTAATCTAATTTTGAACCTATAGGTCTGAATGGTTGGAGCCAAAGCAGCTCAGTAACTCTGGTTCCAAGTTACATCCAAAACTGAACCAAGTATATTCTTTTACCCTGAAGATATAGAATAATTTTTTGTAATAACTTCTGTTCACTCAAGATTTTGCCCTGAGAGGAACAGACTGCACAAAAACATCTAATCTTCAGAGGTTTCTATACTTTACAAGGAAAAAATCCTGCACAGAGAATAATCACTTGAAAAGAACTTATTTACTTAGCTCTCAGGTAGAACAATTTATGCACACAGAGAAAATCCGGACAGTGTCTTAAACAGTCTAGTGTATCTCACCTGCAACCTCTATTCGCTGCTCTAAAAATGAGTAACAGAGCTTCAAAATAGCTGTTTGCAAGCGTTCCTGGGGAAGGAGTTGAAGCTAAGCATGTCTATAAAATGTTTCCCAAAAAGCCTAATAACATTTTATAATACAAGACTGGAGATCCTAATGTTCAGCTTTTCTTCGAAGAAGTGTTTCTTTGTATCCTTTGCTCAGGAAAGGCAACCCGGCTGCTCCAAGAGCCGTGTTTTGCTTGGGAATGTTTTTGTTGTTACTGCCCCGCAGTGGCTCATTGGAATATGTATGCAGGGCGGCTGGCTGCCTCTGCCTGAGCGGGCATTTGGAGAGGGGGAGGGTTGCCAGGGACTCCTTTATTTTCTCTCAGTCTGCCTTGCTAATGATTTACAGTTATAGGCAAATGCAGCTATAATCCAAGATCACATTTGCTTTCACGTCTTTATTAAAGAGCTAATGTATTTCTCTCCTCAATGTATAGGTTATATTTTCCACTTACAAATAGTTCTTTAGATTGGATGAAATAGAAAGATTTAGTAGATAAATGGGAGACTGATTCGGAGAACAGGCATTTCATTGAGTCCTACTAGTGACAGCAAATCCTGCGGTATGCCATGAATGGTAAAAACCTCAATGAGTGTAAATACACAGCCGTGTGTGTAAATACTCTTTTTCACACGCTGTTCCCCCGTGCATACTTTTCTTTAATATGACTTATTCTGAGAACAAAACCAAAACTACCTTACAATCTCAAGAATGTTTTTCTGGGTGGTATATTTAAGACGTACATTTAACAATCGGGAACTCATTTTTAGGTTAGCAGTCTGATCATTTCGCTAATATTATGATTTGGCACAGCTAAGACTTTGCATAATGAACCAGATTCTCCTGCGCACTGTGGCTTTGGGCTGCTCTGCCAGCGTCATCCATCTCCCAAAGCAAAGAGGAGGCTCCAGTCGCACACATTCTCATACCGATGCAACTCTTTGCTGCGACTGTAGTCAGCAAAACGAAGGGTTAGCCTGGACTATTACAGTGCCAGTTTAACCTCCTGGCCCTCTCAGCAGTGAACATGGTACCTTAATTCCGTGCAGAAGCACCGGCCTTTGTGCACAGCAGCAGCAGCAGTGTCGTGGTAGTATAAGAACAAGTATAAAATTACTTTTTTCAATTATTTTTCCTACCACTTCTTGCAGATTTGAGGTTAGATACACTTAGTTCTATAGTCAAACACATGTTCAAATTGCAATCGGATTAAAATAGGAAAAAGTACCCTGGAACTCAGGACCGCTTTCAGGCGGTGAAGCAGGGAGAATGTTACAAAATACTAAGTCACCCTTCATTCTGACCTTGATTTGCAATATACAATTTAGTGAATCTCACATCACATCAGATGTTCATTGGGTTAAAAAGATCAGTGAGCTTACCTGCCAGTACATATGTAGCTTACCTCTTTGTTTTGAGTTCAGCTTGTCAGCATACTAGTGATCTGTGCTCCATCTGCACATGGAGGCAGAAATGTTCTGCTCTCATAACATAGGCTAGCACTGCACTGTAGTTCCCATTTCAGCTGAAGAATGTTTATGGGGCTGAGCATACTTGTGCTGTCATCCTAATTTTTCTACATTGTTATTGTACCAGCACAAAGTTCTTGCAATGTGGTGTTTAAAATGCTGGCTGCTCAGCAAATGATCTAGTGCACACAGCATTGTAATAATACAGAAATCTGCATGTTGAATTTCAATTATGCTTTAAAGCATTCTAAACAGAGTGCTTACACTTTCTTTTCAACATGCAATGAAATGTTAGTTGTGGGGTTTGGTTTGGGTTTTTTTTCCCCCTTTTTCCAGAAGCATCAGCCTGGCAGGGCACTAGAGAGCTTCCTTCTGTTTAAGTGATTGTTTACTTCAGCTCCTGTGCCCTATGGAAAGCCTGCCTAGTGAGTGACCACGGTATAAAAGAAACCCACTCTGTTTTCAAATCTGTTAATGCATTTTATCTCTCACGAAAGAGACGAAATTAATTCTGTGAAATGCTTTTTAATTTGCAGTGTTTAAATAGCCAGTGCAGTAATGCATTTTGGGGTTGGTACAGAGGAGAAGGGTGCCCTATTATGAGATTTATTTGCAGAAATTTGTCACTGGTGCATGCAGTCGGCATATGATAGGGATTGACTGCTTAGGACACGAAATAAGAATCATTATTTACTGCTTCAAACTGAGGTTTGCAACTCACTAGCCATTATCCTTTTTATTCTGGGAAACATTTGGAGGCACCACTCTCTGGCAGGCTAGATTTCATTGTCATTCTCATAGTGCAATAGAACATCTTCAATAACTTAAATAAAACATAGAGGGGAAATAGTGCAAGGCTGGATTCAGCCATGATGGCAGGGAGGAGGGAACAGGAAAGGATTTGTACTGTAGCAGAGCATTCTCACTGTCACAAAACATGGTCACTATAAATTTAACACTGGAATGTAGTAAAGGAGTTCTCACAGCCTAGAAAACTAAGACAATGCAGCGGTCACCAAGTAGGCAGGTAGCTCTGTATGCCGTAATGCAGCAGCGTGCAGAAGTACAGGAATAAAGCCTAGAAGCAATATAATCATATTAGTGTGGCTGAATCTAATCGTATTAGCCCAGTTTGAAAGGCAGAGCTAATCTGCCCAGCTGCAAATTGTTTTGATGAAGCCATAGTGCTTCAGGGATCTGTGCACTCTACTGCACTGGTCTATGTAGATAAGTCTAGGATCTGCCAGATGAAGGTGAAGTAAGTTGGGTTAGGATAATGGCATCTTCCTCATTAGTAGCAAAACTGCAGGCTGAGACAGGAAAGCTTTTATAGTTGGAGATTATTGAAGGATAAGCCAGAACAATTTGAGGTTTGAAAGAAGTGTAAAATAAGAAATACAAGAAGCTCATTTCCCTTCTGTAAGAGCCTAACTAATACTATATGGTTCTTCAAGATGATGGACAAACAAAGGGACAATGAGAACCAAAGTTCTCATTAACAACATTTGAAGAGAAGAAAGTAGTCGTAAACTCTGAATAACCGCTTCAATAACCTCACTTACACAGGGGTGCAATTTAAACACAGCTACTGGTTTACAAAACAACATAGGCTCAAATTGAAGATAAAGCACATAAAAACCTTCTTGCAAATACTTTTAAGAAAATAGAAATACTATGGGTAGTTGGTCTCCAAGATGACAAAGAAGCAAGGAGTGGAGGAAAAAGTGAAGGAAGTAAGATTTTAACTTTCTTTTTGTGCAACATAAATTAAAAATGTGAGTACTATACTACAGAAAAGGTTGTAAGTACATTTCAGGGCCCCTGGTGACAGAACAAACCACTTTAGCTCTGTTTTTTCAGTTTAGTGCAATGTCACCAAAGTCCCTTGAGGTGAATAACTTTATAATCCACAGAAACCTCCAATGCTAGTTCTTGGTTTACGCATGCATGCATTCTACATTTAGAAAGCAAGAAAACCAAGAGTAAAATTTGGGATTTTTCATAACTAATGAATCCAACCGTAGTCTTGAAACACTACAATAGATTAAGATCTGTATTTTTTATGCTTTAATAATTAATCCATTGACACAGTTATGGTGATGATAAATGGAAAGGAACTGCTCCCCATTGGCACAAGACAGGACCTCCAAAATTTAACACTGAATTGTGATAAAGCATCTCCTTACAGCCAAGAAGACAAACACAATGCAGAGATCATAACCACAGTCATTAGAATTATGATTATCCCATATTTTCAAGTAAAACTTGGCTTCCCCTGCAAACATGGGTGTTAAAACAAATGAGGCAGAAAGAACTCCTTTTTGGTAGCAGCCAGATTTTAAGTTAAAGTGACGGTGGAAGATCATCTTCTAAGCTTAGACTCCACACAAAAAGGGACCAGTCTAACCCAACAGCAGGCAGGGAAGAACTGAACCCTGGCTCCTGTGAATGCGCTCTAACCACAGAGCTGCTTACAGCAAAAGGGCACGAGGACATCATCCCTCCTTTCTTGTATATGCCTTCTCCCTTCTCAAACTGTGTATTTCCAGAGAGGTTTCTGCGCTATGAATGCCAAAACAAGCGAAAACCTCATGGTGACAGTAAGCCTCAAAGAGGGGCAGAAATTCAAGGTACAGCATTACGTTCTGTGTTTCTTCACTTAGCGTGCTAATTTTGGTTGATCCCACTCCGCAAGTATAACTTCCAGCAAAAGACCGTGTAAGAAGCCTAGGTTTAACTTTACCCTTTACCTGTTTTTTTTTCTTTTATCAGAGACAAAATTAAGTTCGGTAGTACTTTTTGGTGTCCTGTGCTATTCTAACAGCAGAAAGCTGCTTGAAATTTGCTCACTGTTAAGCCAAATCGAGATCTGTTTGTATCAGTTGAACAACACGAAGCAGCTGGAGCTGGCGAGTCTAACCTGAAGATTGTTTTCTTCTGAGGCACGGCTCTGTTTTTGCACATGTCCATGTAATATGTACAAACGTCTTCAAATGTGTTATGAGATTGCATTTTTATTTAAAAATAATTAAGGCTAAGAAAAATGTCTGTAAGCACATGTTATTTATATGACTAGCTCTTACATGTTTTACCACTAAGAGAGAGGTTAAAATGGATGGGAGCACCTGAAGAAGGCTAATCCTGGCTAATTTGTTTTTGTCCCTACTACATGTATATGTGTCAGTGGTTAGTGATTCATTTTTGAGGAAATGACTGGTAAATACCAGTCCAAAGTACTGCAGGAAGTCGTGGATAGCCAGGAGGATAGCAATTTCTCATGTGTTACAGGGTTATAAAAGCAAGTTAGTGTTAGGGGTTTGTGAGTGCTGGAACATACGGTGTCACAAATGGGGTAATACTTGGTTTTGTCTTATTAGCAGGCAAATACTGAAGACATTTCAGAAATCTACTAAATAACTCTAGAGGAAACTTAACACTAGTCTGAAAAACACTCAGCTTTGCTTTCATTTCGTATTAGTCATTGTGAGAACTGTCTTCTGAGATACTGAAGGTATTATCATGGTTGACTACGTTACACTTAAAACCCTCAGGGTAGCACTACACTTACCTGTGCATAACCTGCAATCAAATATGAAAAATAAATATTAAGGCACATTTTGGAATCCCTGAGGCCTTGTTTGAGTGGCTTATGCTGTCGACTTTAGTTTATATCATGTTTTAAATTTGGCAGACATATCAACAGCAATGGATACTTTATTTTCCGTTCACATAAACCATTTTGTTTAACTATGACTAGAATATGCCCTGAATTGCACGGCAGTACAGGTTACAGGTTGAGCTTTTTTTCCTTCATAGAGCAACGTGAGACATTTTTAGTTCAGGTCTAACACAGATCACAGCCTCTGCTCTTCATTTACAACATGTTGCAAGCAAATGAATAGAAGCAGAAGTGGAGAAAGACTACAATGCTTCGCCTTTGCCTTTTTATATGCTGACTCATGGCTGCGGTCAGGAGCAGACAGTATTCTCTAAAGGGATCTACAGTCTGTTTCTCCATTTCACGTACTGAACCAGTGCAGAGATCATTGGGAATTGTGAAATGTGGTGATATGTGGTTCAAGTACAGTTAGACAATGCCGTGATGTATATGCTGAAGTGGTAATCATCAATCGGGCATTTATTGCTGCCATGCCTGTGTGTTTGTGGGTTAGGACGCGACTGCCCACAGCGTAGCTAGAAACCTGGGTAGCTCTGACTTGAGTTAAAGGATAACCCACAAGAACCTGAGGGAGGTTTTACTGAGATCAGCTTCTGGGCTCACTCTCCTCTCACGTCCAGTAAGTCTGACACATAACAGACATGTCTGTTACCAGTGTAGGATAAGATTTAGGCTTGATCTCATTTAAATTTTATCAGCGTAGCTGTTGATCAGCTGTTGTTATTCACACATCTATCCCGATTCTAGAGTTACCTGTTTAACTGCTGTTGTACTGATGCCAGGGTATGCCGGTAGAAACATTTTATACCTGTGTAATTGGATCTACACTAAAGCGATTGAAATAATGATAAAAGCAAAAGCTGGTCTTGTCTGTGCAGAGAATTTTATGAGCAGAAGTATATTGCTATAAGCAGGGGTTCAGGCACACAAGTGACTACAACAGTAACGCTTTAAAGCAGAGTATCAGCTTATCCATGGCAACTGCTACCTGTGTGGTCTCAACCATTGTAAACGCGGGACGGGAGCGCGTTACAAAGTTTAAGCTAATGTAGTTTACCAGGCCCTTGCCGTGGGCAGAGGGCACTGACTTGGTCAGCTTCTTAGGTCAGTTGATGGATTATCTTGTTAAGCTTCAATAACCTGTGAGCAAGTCTGAGTTCCCTCTTTATGTCGTTAGAGCAATTTAAGTCACTCTGTGGTAGCGTTATGAAGAAAGAGCAGCTCTCTTCTACTTTGCCTTACCCTGCCTTTACATTTATTCAAAGCATACGAACAAAAAATTCCAAATATGTGTTTATGATAGCAAAAGTTAAGTCACTTTAATATGGGTGCTCTGAATAATTACAGTAATACAAATCTCAGCTACCTGCAGTGAACAGAGGTTGTCCTGTTGAGTTCTATATTTGAAGTTACTGATAATGGTGGTGACGATAAATATTTATGGGTTATTTTTAAATTTTATTCATAAAGATAAACTTTGGAACTGAAGCAGAGGCAATTTTTCAAGGTTGTGCCCGAGATCCATTGTTGGGCTGGAAACAGAGCCCCACTCACACCTCTTTTCAGCCAACTAAATTATTCTTCCTCTCAAATTATGATCCATTATAGTATATATATTATTGGTTTTGTATTATTAGATGTTATTGGATCAAATTATGTTCCACCATTAATATATAGCCAACATCATACATAAACATAATTAAAATTATAAACATTCTGGGGTACTTAGATTAATCAAACTTCACAGTATAACACTAAGGATTATTTTGGTTCATGAGTTTACTTCGTAAAAGAAAAATCAAAGTATTTTCAGAAATGTTAATGACATCATTTGTGGTAATAACCTGAAAGATGTGGTCTTAAAAACTCTTTCATTCCTAAATCCATTTTATCAAGAATATTTAAACACTTTAAATAATGTTTCCAAAGAACACAGGTAAAAGTATTAGCAAAAACTTAGCAGCACATAACGCAATTTACAAGCAAAATGTTTGCAGAAGTGTGTTCTCTAGGAATGTATACTTTAAATGCATAAAGATTTATTGGACATGTATCATATATGGCTTTTTTTTTTTTTTTGCCAGTCACTTGATTTCTAATTTCTTTGTCAAACAATTTTGAACATCAGTGATGATTTATCCTGGCACTCTGTAGTCCTGTTTTCATTTTTTAGTTAATTGGCAGAGAGAGTTCATGAAATTTAGGGTGCTTCACTGCTCAAGTGTTGCAATTTATACCGATACAGTTAAAGTGAACAACCCCTAAGATTCATTGATTAATATCAGTTTAAAAATAGTTATAAGAGTTCAGGAGGGTGAAATCTTACTTAACATAAATCCTCTTTGCACCAGATCAACTGCTAGCACTCTTATGGCCATGATTATGTCTGTAAAAAAGAAACCACAGACATAAATGCCATAGTGGTACAGATAATTACACATATTTTTAAGCTGTATATCTAAGCTACTTAAGAAAATGTCACCTGTACATTTTTTGTCTCATGTTCTTTTCAAATAATAGACATAAGTAGCCATCTTCTGAAAGCAAGCTGTGCTTCACTGTTAAGTACCGTAAGTACAAAGTTGTTTGTTTCTTTAAATGGTATTTATTATGAGAGTCTGGAATGGAGTACACACTAATTTCACTGGATAAATGGAAATGTTGGACCTTTAGGCTATATTGGTAGCTACTAGTCATGAAAAAGAATAACCATGTGTTAAGAAAAACAAACAATAATTTGTTGTCAGTTGTCTTACTATAAATCAAATGCACTACCTGCAGACTGTCACCATATAGTTCTGCATATTATTTCATTGTATTTCAAGATTACTAGGAGGAAGGATAAGAACAATTTTTAATCCATTTTGGTTTTCCTCTCAAATTCTTCAGTTTTGAGAAATTACGTGAGCTAACAACTTGATTTCAACATAGAAATGGTCTTGGACAGCAAATACTCCATTTTTTTTCCCCCAACAAGCATTTTCTTCCTTCGGCAACAACAATAAAGCTATATAAAAGTTGAATAAAAACTCATGTTCTTCTACTGCGCCAAAATCTACATTTTAAACCCAAAAGCAAAGGAGGCCTAGGCTAAGCCGATCTAGACAAAGGTGCGTAAGTCTTAGTAAAACTGATTGATCAATATATTTTCAACTGATTTTTGCATGTGTCTTATTTTTTCTTTTGCTGTTTGCTCTAAAATTCCTGTGAGTATATTATCAGCATGGCATCTGTGCTTTTTAATACTAATTGAGAAATATGTTAATTTAAAGCCTTACGTGGGATGTTTATCTTGCTGGTTTGTTGTGGTTGTTAAGCAAGATCATGATTTGCGATAGGTGACTTGTGAGGTTAAAACAGCTTCATAAACAATCAGTAACTAGGCAGTGAAATTCAATTATAGTGATGAAAATTATCGTGTGTTTTTCCTGCTAAATATTATCAAAAAACCTTTTCTAATTTTCGAGTTGCAAAGCTACTGGAGATCGTGAAGGAGTAACGTTGCCTATGACTCCCTCTAGTGATCCTGCTATGGGAAATGCAGCCAACTACAGATGCCAGCCATACGAAATCACCCCGAATTCGTCACTAGATAAATTCTCCACGTCTAAAAAAAAAAGTTTTTCGTAATGGCAAATGAATTCTCAATAAATGAAAGGTTTTATAAGCAGCGGGATAAAGTACTGTAGAACATACAGTGTTTTGGGAAATCGATGTTCTGCAGCAAATAAATATTTTCTGAGGCGAGGAGCCTTTCTTCCTTCTGTTCAATAGAGAACCCTGATAAGCCAATAGAAATGAAAGCTTATATGGTAAAAATGAATATTACTAGTGCATTCCTAGCTTGATATTGCTGAAGGCAATTAGTTATCAAAAATGCTGAGCACTCTTCTTGGGATAATTGGGAAACTCCGACACAAAACTGGCTCTAATGCACTTACTGCATCACTTTGTATATCGCTTTTTGCATCAGTTTGTGATGCAGTAAGACAGAATGTCACAAGACGATCAACGTACCACCACTTCATTGTGTGTAACTGTAATTTGCATTCTCACTAACATTAACATTTCAGAGTCTTCTCTCCAGTTCAAATACTCGCTAACCATTACCAGCAGTTGCTGGTATCCTTACACTGTCTCAAGAAACTTTTACAAGCATGTGTTCACTTTGCACAAGCATTTTAACAGTGTGAGTTTTATTAACTGCAAATACTATATTTGTTCCACATATAGATAACCTTTGGCACAAAGAAATGCTAGCATTTTTCCTCGCCATAATTGTATATCATATTCCTGGCCAGGCTTGGCAATGTCATCAGCCAGCTCTTTATAAACAAGGCCCTACAGCTGGCTTGCCACAGACTCTCAAAGAGAGCTCAGCACATCTATCTGTAGCAAATGATAGCCTGGCTTTCTCGGCATTAAAAGAAGAGGAAGAATCCATTTGTTCATTAATCATAAAAATATCCTAGAAATGAGAGGAAGTTAGTATTGAAAAGTGATTTGCTGTAATTCAATAATGATTTGGGGGTTGGATTGGTATTTTCTGCATGCAGGTATCTCATGGTTTAATGTTTATGGGTACTTCAGCGAAGCACTAACAACAGATGTAGTTTTGATGAAAAAAACACCTAAATGCAATTCCAGATTTTGATTGGCAAAAATACATTTTCAGCAAGTAGATTTAGCGACCACGCCTAAGAGCCAAAATTGCCGTGAGCGCACATAACGGCCTGCGACGTCAACCCGAAGCCCGGGTGAGACCGACACGCTGGTCTCTGCTGGATCCTTAGTTCTCTCCTCAATAAACCACCTCATGTTCTGCTGTGACAGGGAAGTCCAGTATGTTACATAAGCCTGCAGAAAACTTAATAATAAATATTTTGTTATATAAATCAAAGGAAAGGAATCCGTATCGCAGTGGCATGCATTTCTGCATAACTCCTTCTGCCATAACAATCCCAGGCATTTTTGAAATGAGCAGCTTTGCTCACCACTGAAATACAAACACCTGTGGAACGGGAATTGCTAAGCACTCGGTAGCATTACGCAGCTTGAAGCATTCATGCCCATTCTCTGTTATTATTTTGACCCCACAGCAGATGTTTATTCAGAAAATCCAATCTCATAATTACTTACACTGAATTAATACAGTTTTTGACTGGGTTCAGGTTAGTGTTCTGTCTTGGAAACTCTGTTTTGCAAAGCAATTCCTTCATTCTCTCTCCTCACACGAGGGAGTAAATGCCTCAGAATTAGGTTCAAAGGATTTTGAGACTATGGACACAAGTTCTCTGTTTCTTTCCCAGGTCCTATTATAAAAATGGATATTGATGAGCATTTTTGATACTCAGATTACAGAGCATGAAAAGCCAGGGAACGTCATTCCCTGTAAATCATGCATCAGAAAGCAAAGGAACCTGCTTTGCACACCTCTCTTCTACTCAGAGAAATCAGAACTTCAGGAATCTTTTTTCAATGAGGCTTCATCAAAGCACTGTCTCATTAACAGACTTTTCCTAACTACTGGAAGATTCTAAGCACATCTGCTTATTGGAAGAGTCGCCTTTTTTAAATTCCTCTGGATATTAATTTGAAAGTCGGCCGATTCTGTTGTGCTGATCTTACATTGCTGGTGTCGCTGGACTTCTTTTGTGATAATGATTGCCAAATAATAACTTTCCTTAGGTATGGTCTGGACATGCCTTCCTGAATCTGCTGGGAACCCAGTCACCTAATACAGAACGTATCTTTTAAAAAACCATACAGCTGCTGTAGTTTCTGATTGCAAAAAGTGCTGTGTACTTTTTTACCCTTACTGTACAATAAGACTAGCGAGTCCAACCTATGGAAATGTTATAGCAGTTCCTATTGCACCACTTAAAAAAAGTTGGCCTATTTTGGTTCTTTGGAAGTTTTCAGAACTATCACAGTCAATTGGGTAGAAGGAAATATTCCTGTAAAAACTCAACTAGAAACTGTGGTAGTGTAAAGTTTGCAGCTACATGGCAGTGCTGTAGACACGTCCTTTGACTCCTTTCCCTGATGAGTTTACTCTCATAATACTCGGTGTTCCATACATGCTAATTTCAGTCAGCAAAATGAAACCCCAACCAACAATGACACAGGCCAATGCATGCTGAGCTTAATGCAGATCCCATTTGATTTAGATGAGGTCCTGAGTCTCCTGAATACATACACCTCAAGGAAACTTTAGAAAGCTAATTTTTGAAAGGATCTCTCGTAAGTATTATATGGCCACCAATACCACTAGTATTAAAGTGATGCCAAAAAGGATGCCTAATGAAATCCTGTTACTAAAGAGCGATGTTTTTTCCCTTTTGCAAAATACAATATACTTAATAGCTTCAGAAATCTAGGTCTGATGAAGATTTCAAAGTACTTTAACAGGTCTTTGTTCTCTCAGCAAGACAATACAAATAAATCTAGGCATGTGAAACACTCGGGAAATCAATTACATTTTTGAACGTGAAAACGTCAAATGATGTATCAAACGATATATGTATATCTTTTTATTCAAACATAATTTGAGCAATATTTAAGATATTTCTATTATTTAAGTTTTACTTTTCATATTTAATAAGGATCTGACAGGCACAGAAAGTAAATGACTTGCCAAAAGCCAGATTGAAGAGAGTACCGTGGTGGAAAAGAAAGATGGGTCTTCCAAGATCCAGATTAGTGTCTGGCGGACTGCACTCCTGTCCGTCTCCAGCTACAGGTGTTGCAAAACGGCCTTGTGAGCTCTGGAAGGAGCCAAGGAAGGAACCGCACTAACCGCATGGCTTGTCAGGCAGGGATGGTTTGAGACGCTGCAGACGATGCATTTACAATCTCACAAAACCCCTGGGATGGTGGTGGGGCTTTTCTTCAACATCTTTGTTACCGCCTAAGGATAATTAACTGATGTTTTATAACCGATACGATATATAGCTGAATCAAGGCTACTTTCTCAAAAATTCGATTGAAATCTTCAGTTAATGCGCAAAGCTTGCCTCCGTAGCATCCTTAAAACCGTGTCTCTTGATGTATAGTTGTTGTGTGATGGAATTGTTTCTCTGTCCATGAGCCAGAGGAATAGTTGTCAGGGTAGGTGTCTACCTGCGTTACGTAAGTTACGTAAGTTGGTCTCTTCTCCCAAGTAGATAACGATAGGACAAGAGGAAATGGGCTCAAGCTGTGCCAGGGGAGGTTTAGATTGGATATTAGGAAAAATTTCTTCACGGAAAGGGTAGTCAAGCATTGGAACAGGCTGCCCAGAGAGGTGGTGGAGTCACCATCCCTGGAAGCTTTAAAAAAACAGGTAGATGTGGCACTTTGGGACATGGTTTAGTGGGCATGGTGGTGTTGGGTTGATGATTGGAATGATGATCTTAGAGGTCCTTTCCAATCTTAATGATTCCTAGTTTTTACTTTCATTATAAATGATCCAGCCACCAAGCCAGGAGGCGTGGGGTTGCTACTCTCCCCTTAATTGGTTTAGTGGTGGACTTGGTAGTGTTAGGTTAATGGTTGGACTGGATGATCTTAAAGGTCTTTTCGAACCTAAACAATTCCATGATTCTATGATTAACCCCATAGCCACAGGGAGAAAACCCACTTACCTGGGCGTGACCGCTTCCGTCACTGCTCTCCAGAATAAGTAGCTCATTTCTATAGCCACGGTCATAAATTCAAAATCTCAGTCATTACTTTAGCTGATTATTCTTTAATTGCACACACAGTTCAGCTGAGAGGAGAATAAAGAAAAAATATTTAAGACCAACCAGTATTTGAAGCCCTATAATGGATATTAAATAGTATTTAATAATGTTTATATGTTAAAATGGGTTAAACAAGCCACTAAAATAAGGAGAGGGGGAAAAAAAACCCAGGAATGTGACTTTTCATAATGCTAAGTAAAATATCCTGTAAAATATCCTGAAGGTTTATGGAATCTTTTTTTTTTTTCTTTTATAGGAAATCACTTGTAATTGCATTTACTTGGAAGGAAATTTATATTTATAATGGCAGGTAACAGAATAGCCTTTTAGTATCTTTTGTTTTGAATATTTGAATAGACACGCAATCCTGTTAGTTTGCATCATTCTGAAATTTATAGCTTTCCAGTACAAGCTAATTTAAAATAATGAAAAAAATATTGTTTATTCTAGCATTTTTGCGTGTCTAGACTGCTTCTTAAACACAAGCTGTGCTGTAAAGTACAGCAAAAGACACAATATATTTCAGCTTTCTTAGTTTGTTTCTATTTCGCAAGACATAAATCCCTAAACACTCTTAAAGATGCAGAGAACAGCACAGTGTAACACTTGTTAAGTTTACAAAATTAATAACAGTTTCTGAACAGTTTCCACAGATTTTTATTACTCACGTAATTTCCTGTTATCAAGGACAGATGATGAGTATTTATGATACAAAAGGCATTTCATGAATTCCTAGGTTAAAGACTCGGTCTGATTTATATCTTACTTAAGTCATCTTAAGACATCACCCGTATTGTCATGGGTCCCGTAGCTCCTGACTCATGTAATCAAGCAGGGAGCTGGGTCCCCAAATGCCTGCTTGCGCCCCAAGTTCCATTCGGAGTCCTCCTAACGGCTCGTCGTGCGCGCCGTGCCGAAGCCGGGCCCTTTCGCTACGCGTGCGGGAGCTCCCAGAACGTGCCGTATAAAAATGAACGTATTTTATACGTAATTCACCACATTTAAAAAGCATTGTCACTCGACAACCGAGATGATAATAAAATGAGTGTGTTCTACCTCCCGCTGTTAGGTACCGGACTCCCGGGGTTCCGTACTGTAGTCGTTCCGGCAATAGCCCTGCAAGACGATCAGCAGCGCTGGTGCCTGGCTCTCCCTCGGAAAGGTATGCACTTGGAAATCGTAACCCTTCTGAAGATAATACAATCTAAACTTCCCACGTATTACCGACAGATGTATAATGTCTCCAATCTTGGAACGAAAGGAACAGCTACCAGAGAGTCACGTGGCAATTGGTCATCTAGATTCGTGGCTGTAGTTTTCTCTCTCTGCCATTTCTAATGAATACTGTCTTTGGCCTAAAGCGATTTGACCTGAAGTTAGGCCAGTTTCTTGGCAAAAAAATAGTATTTCTACAAATGCCTTAGAAAAACCCATCAGCCGTT
The DNA here is from genome assembly GCF_030463565.1 of Pelecanus crispus. NCBI lineage: Eukaryota > Metazoa > Chordata > Aves > Pelecaniformes > Pelecanidae > Pelecanus > Pelecanus crispus. The sequence continues at coordinate 20,164,538 of NC_134655.1, read as the reverse complement.
GTAAATTATAGCTCACTGCAACAGGCGGGACTCCGAGAGACCCCCCGGCTGTGTGCACTGTGAAGGCCAGGCACAGCATCAACCGGCGTTTGTGAAGCACGGTGCAACGTAGATAAACGTTGCTCCTAGAAAAGGTGAAACTTGGGAATTTCCATTATCGCGAAGCCCGAGTGAAAACAGTGCTAGTGCTCAGAGATCCCAAGTGGGATTTATTTTACATTTCCAGTAAACGGGGATGAGGGAAAAGGAAGGGAAACTATTGTTCACGTAAGTCTATGGAGAATAAAAGTCTTATTTGGGATTGAGGCAAAATCCTAGCGAAAGATGTGGTACAGTGTAGTAGCAATTTGTTTTCTGAGTTCTTCTGTTGCTCTGACAGGAAAAAAGAAACAAAGCAGGGCTGTGTGAGGCCTTCAGCAGAGAAAGACCTCCAACCTTCTCTGTCGGTCTGGTGAAAGTTGCTTCTTTTTGTTCCCTGCACCAGCCTCTGCATGTGCCCCATTCCCCGCAGTGCAGGGAAGGCTCGTGCTTCTTATTTCCTTGCACAGAGACATAAAAGTGACTTACAATCTGTCTTGGAGACTGTCATCTACAGTGGCCTCGCCAGGACTCAGCTGGGTGACCAAAGTAAGGCTACTCAAGCAATATATTTTACGTGACCTTTGCAAAAATGCTGAGAATTCGTCCTACAGGCAGTGCATTTTTATTAATGTGTTATTCCACAACTGTAAAGCCAGTAGTTCTATAATATCTGTGAGACATTTCTCCTTTCCTTTTGAGAAGTTTACAAAAAAATCGGTGCCTGTGGGAAGAGGAAGGACAATCACTGCAATCAGGGAGAGGCAGGGACAGCCCCCGTCCTGCAAGGCAGCAGCCTGCCTGCCAGCACCGGGGTGGCGGGGACCTGCCAGCGCGCAGATCCCTCTGAACCAGCCCCAGCGCCTGCAGCGGCCCGACGGAGTGGCTGAAGGTGCGACATGGCAACCATATTTCTGAGAGTTTTTCTGTTAAGTGCAAGCTTTAGAAAGGAAGTAAGCTTGACCTTCACAGCATGCAAAACTTTGGCTCCGGTCCTAGCTCTTTTCACATGTGAATAGTTCCTGTGGGGCCTCTTCATGTGCTTGGAGTAACAAACAATTTCAGGATTTAGACCTTGATCGGAATCAAGGGTAGCAGCAACGCCTTCGGATATACAGACGTATTTTTGTTCATAGCAAAGTAACGCACCTGCTGCGTGGACAGAGCGGATCTCACTCTGACTTGGACTCTTCATTTTCAGGAGGTAGCTGCTTTGGTTTGTAAAGGGGCTTTGCCCTTTTCAGGGGCACCACTTTGCCTCCAGTAGTGGTTAAATAAGCCATCTTCCCCTTCCACCTGTTTTTTTGTTTTAATGAAATAACAATTCTCACTAAATTCGACATCTGGCTGTGTATTTCCAATGCAGTTCAGCTGAGCTGCTGGCTCCCATGTAGCTTATCCTTAGACACCACTGCGAAAAGCGGGATGGGCCATCCCCCCCGCCATGCTGCTTGCTTCCTTCCGGGAATGGCCGGCGCTATCGCAGCCGATCGCTCTTGCCCAGCACAGACCATCACGTAGGTCATTACGTCTCCCAGTAACATTCCAACCTCTTGTGGTATTTTTTTTTCAAGTAATAATCTTTATTTTAATTTAATCTGAAGCAAAGAGGACAAGAACATGACAGCGTCCAAACCGTACACAGAAATTCCTTCACCAATGGCGTCTTCTTGGGTGTAAACCACAGTTGTCTGTCAGGATCTGCCCTGTACGGAGTCGGCTGTCAGAAATCCATCGTCAGGGCAGCTCTGTGAAACTGGGATCGACCGGATTGACAACCGGTCCTCATCCGTGTGCCATCAACGCCGGGTAAACCGAACACGCAGAGCCACACACTGCTTTTATTTCTTGTCCTTTTTTTGCTTATATGTGCTTCATTTCACATTATGTTACCAAATTTTCAGAAATGTTGCTAAGTAAGCGTAGCGGCCTGGCAGGCGGTACTGAGCATCATGCTGCACTGAAGCTGGGCCCTGAGCTCCGGTTTGCGGGGAACGTTGGGTTTGTGCGGAGCGGGGCACCTCTGCTGGCTGTCTGCACCTGGGGCAGACGGCGCCGAGGCGCAGCTCCCTTCGCTGCGGCCGTAGGACTCGGCCCCCGGGACAGCAAAGGCAACGGGCACTTGGTCTAGTCTACCCTTGACTGGTTTAGAGTGGACTTGGTAGTGTAGGTTAATGGTTGGACTGGATGATCTTAAAGGGCTTTTCCAACCTAAACGATTCCATGATTCTATGAAAGTCAGGCGGCTGAAATACGACGTGGAAACATAACCTAGGGGAAAAGCAATCGCGGCTGTTGTGCAGGACTTCAGCGTGGTTAGGGGCCGCGCAAGTGTTCGTTCCGAGCCCATATTCAAAGAACCTCGTAGAATATGTGAGTTAACGGGTAAGATGGATCCAATTCACTGAATGACCGGGGGTTTTTAGAAGCTTATTTTAGAACTCTCTCATCCTCTCTCTTATATACCTTTATTTCAAAGAATTTCTGGCGTTTCAACTATATTTAGTGATAAAAGTGAGACATCGCCTACATCTTGCTACGGTGAGGAAGGTAAAACGAGGCTTTCACATACATTTTCATACTATTATTAAAGAAGGTCACGTGCAAAAATGTGCGCCGTTAGGGTGAGCGCAATTTCTTTTCTTGTTCATCAGAAAAGAGTTTAAAACTGTCTCCTCACCCAACGGCTAAGTACAGGGAAAAAAAAAAAAGCTCAATTATTTACTAATAATTATTGTGTTCACTGAGAAGTGCCTACTGCAGGCATCTGGCAAAATACTGCAAATAATTCAAGATACTCAAATTATTAAAATCAACACCGCGAATTAACTATTAATTACAGTGTGTTTTCACGCAGGCTGTGTTGTCAGCAGCCGAACTCGCCGCCACCGCCTCGCTCGGCCGTCGCTGGCCCCGCACACGAAGCCAACCGCGGGGCGCAGCTCGGGCTCGGCCCGGCCGCCCCGGGGCTGCAGGGCGCTGGGGGGCCCTGCTCGGCCCTGCGGGCCCGGCCCCCCCCGCGGGGCGCGGCGCGGCGCAGCGCACGCCCGGGGCCCGGCGGCGGTGCGGGGCCGGCGCCGCTCTCCCCCCCGCGGCCGCCGCTGCCCGCCCGAGCTGCGCCGCGCCCCCGCGCCCCCGCCCCCGCCCCCGCCGCGGCTCTCCCGGCCCCGCGGAGCGCCCGCCGCAGCCTGCGGGACCCGCCCGCCCCCGCCGCCGCTCTCCCGGCCCCGCGGAGCCTTCGCGCTGCGGCCGCTCCGGGCGGCAATGGGGCTCCGCCGCGGGAGGGCGGAGGGGGGCACCCGGCGGCGGCCGGGGGAGCCGGGGCTGCGCCGGGGAGGGGAGGGGAGGGGAGGGGAGGGGCCCCCTCAGAGCGGCCCGCGGCGCTGCGGCCGGCGGGGAGCGGGCGGGGAGCGGGCGGGGGGCGGCGGGGGCGCAGCGCTGCCCGGCGCCCCGAGCGGGGGCTGCGGGGGCTGCGCCCCGCTCCGCCCCGGGCCTGGGGGCCCTCCCGCCCGGCCCCGGGAGCGCGGGCGGCCCCGCCGGGCCGGAGCCGCGGGGCGGGGGGCGCCGGTGGGGAGCGGGGCCGCCCCCCCGCCGAGGCCCGGCGGAGCGGCCCCGCCGCCGCTTTCGGGGGATCCTCCGGGCGGAGCGGGCAGGGCGGCTCCGGGCGGGGGAAGCCCCCTCGGCTCGGCCATTCGCGTCCCCGCCGTCGCTCCTCCTCCCGGCGCTGATGTCAGCCGCGGGGAGGGCCGGCCGGCAGCGGCGGCGCGGGGCGCGGGCGGCCGCGGCAGAGCCCAGCCGGAGCCGCAGCCGCAGCCGGAGCCGCCGCCGGGACAGCGCCGGGCTCCGCGGCTCCGCGCCGCCGCCGGCCGCGCCCCAGGGGCTCCGCAGCGGCCGCGCCGGGAGCGGGGCGAGCGCCCAGCGGCGGCGGCTTCCCCGCGGGGGCAGCGGGCGCTGCGCTGCCCTCGGCCGCCCGGGCGGGGCGGGGAGCGGCGCTGCGCGGGGGAGGGCGCCCGGCCCCGCCGCCCTCCGCGCAACTCCGGGCGGGCGGCAGCAGCTCCCCGGGGCTGCCCGGGCGCGACCGCCTCGCCGTCCTTTGGCAGCTGCAGGAGCGAATGACGAACTAAAGCCAACAGAAATAAAACAAACTCAGGCTCGCCTAAAAGTTAGGATACCCCTCTTTTTTATTTTCTCCCCCCCCCCCCCCCCTTTTCCAATTGTGTGCCCTGTGTGGAAGTCGCTTATGAATCGCGCCGGGCGCGCCGCACGGGAAGAAGCGGCTGGGGCTTCGGCTCGAGGATTTGCTGTGGCGAAGCGCTCTAACTTCCATGCAGCGGGGCAGGCTCCGCGGCTCCCGCCGCCCGCCGATGCGCTGAGGAGCCCGGGCAGACCGACACCTCCTGCGGAGCGGGCGCTGCAGGTAGGAAGGGGCTCGGGGAGGAGAGGGGGCTGGAGCCTGCTGTGCTGTAGCTGTGTCCAGCACCCCCCTTGCAGCAGAGCATCGGCAGTTCCTCCGAACAGTGCTGACGGGCTGGGACCGGGCAAGTAAAATGAAAGTCTGCTCCTGCGGAACGCACATGGAGCCCCGAAGTGCTGGCGGGAGATGGATTTCTTCCGCGCCTGGTAGCACGGCACGTCCGTGCTCCGTGCTCCGTGCCCGGGGCGCGGGGAGCCAGCGAACTCCCGCAGCCCCGCACCGAGCAGAGCGGCGGCTCGGTCTCTGGCGGGCAGTTCGCAGCGGCTGTTGCATTTCGTTGACCGCGTACCCCCCACCGCCTCCCGGAGCATCCCATCATCCCGCTTGGTTTGGCGTTTTTTGTAGATGCAGTGCCCGGTGTTAATGGGAGAGGGAGACGGATGGGGCGGGGGGGGGGGGAACCATACGGAACATTTTATTGATGTGATCATAAGCCTGTAATGGAGATTGCATTAAATGAGGGTTGCATCCAAATGCCTAGCTGCTGTGGAGAGCCGGGGAAGCAAAAACTGCGCCGGATTGTAAATGAAGTTCTTTGATTGAAGGATTTTCTTGAACCGTGAGGGGATGTCTGTGAGCTTGAAGTTGCTGTATGCGTGGAGTACTGGAATGGGATAAACCCCAGCTCAAGCTGAAATGTGTTTTGCTTTACTCGAGCTCCGGATGCAGGCAGAGCTGGTTAGAGGCATTGCAGTGATGCCCAATGCATTCTTGGCTTCAGCTATGGAGACCACAGAATGGCAAGGAGGGAGGAGAACACAGAACGGCAAGGAGAGAATTTCATCGTTGGGGGCAGCGAAGGATGGCTCCTTTGTGACTTTTGCCACAGTGGCACAAAGCTGACAGCCTGCTGGCTCCAGGCAGGGACCTCGCGGGCCATCTGGAAAGCAGAGGATTTATCTCATTTTCCTTTCGCAGCCTTGGCGTGGTTGCCTGTAAGAAGTGGCTGTGAGGTGCGTGTCCGGAGGCAAACGGGGACTTATTTGCCCCTCTCGGACACGGAAAGAAACTGTAAGCTCCAGAGAGATGGAGTCGACTCATCCGATCCTGTCTTTCGGAGCTTGAGTTGATCATACGTTTTGAGTAATTGTTGCTGCTTATCTCAATTGGCAAAGGAGGGGAGGAGATGTTCAAGTTTATTGAACCAGGGCAGAGCTGAGGACAGTAGATATCATCAACTCACCCTTGCATTCTTTTTTGTGCTAAATTTTATTCTGGCGTAGAGAGCTGAGCCACAAAGAGCACCTTCTCCAAGCCTTGCTGCAAGGAAACCTGAAGAGAACAAAAAGATTAAGCCAAAGATAAATTTTAACTTTTTGCTTGTCAGCAGTGGAAGTGGCATTGATCTGTCAGATTACACGGGTCAAAAGAGGTAAGATAGGGGAAAAGTTATTTATGTATTTACTAACATTTCCACACACGAAGTTGGCGTGCAAATAAACATCACAGAGTGGGGAAGAACCATTTCTGAGAACCACCTCAGTTATAACTTACGTAAGCAGCAGAGAAATGCCTGTAAGAATACTCAGTAGTATTTACGTATAACTGCGAAAGAGCTGGTTAAATGCAAAATTATACAACATAAACCAAAACAAAATAGCTGATGTTCTCAGAAGTAATTTGTTTTCCCATTTGAGTTGTGTACAAAATCTGAGGTAATAGCTCCACAGTTCAGCCTCTCTCCTGCCGTATATTTGGCATGGAGTTGAGACAGAAACACTTATTTTAACTAAAATGAAGAAAAGCAGCGTAAGCGTATTGAATTCCTCTTAAGCGTTTTATTTTGGCAAAAGATGACTTTTAGTGAATTGTAAGAGATGGGTTTAGAATATTCATGACTAAACTCCAGGGAGCTTAGTGTTAGCTCAGTAGGCAGAAGGTTCTTCCTCTAAAGAGATATCTGGAAAAGCTGTGTTTAAATCTCAAGCCATAGGCAGTTGAGACTGTTGGTTTCCACATTTTAAAATCATTTGTTATGCTTCTTGGGGGAATGATGGAAAGCTGGAAAATGAAGCAAGTATTCCTAGCTCACTTTTTTGTAGAAAGAGCAAGCAGTGTGCTTTAATTGTACTTGTGTATGTACAAATGTTCCAGATTTGACTCTATTTTTTACCAAATAACAGCTGAGGAAGAATTTGTCTTTCGAAACCATGGTTATCCATGCAGATCTTGGGCTGTATTTTTGCTACAGAAGAACTCTGCTTCGTGGCTGCATTGTTCATCCTTGCAGCATTTCTTTAAATGTGAGCCTTGCTATAGTTAAAGGATAATTTATATTCTGTGTAGTACTGTCTGCTCAGTGGAATTGGCTTTATACATCACAGCCTCTGCAAAAAAGGAGATCAAAGATCTGAACCTGTGGTCCTGTATTGCATTTTTATTCTACATGGGCTTGAGTAATCTTATACTGGAGCCATTCACACTCCCATAGTTAGGAACATGTCAGTCTTTCCATTAAAACACCCATTTGCTTTGTAATTTAACAGCTAGTTTTGCAGAGGGGCTCCAAGCTGAAGTTCAACACATTCATATAGTAAAGAAAGCAGATATCCTAAGCAGTGAAGTAGAGTAACAATTGGCATTTACTAATAGAGCACCCTTAAGTTGAACTTACAGAAAGCTTAGTAGAAAATAACGCCTGCCTGAAAACTTTAGAGGTGAAAAGGAAAAAAAAAAGCCCTCCTTTCAGCTTTGGAAAGCCCCTTGGGGATCCAGGTGAGTGTTTACACCTGGATTTTAAAGGGGCCTCTGATTGCCAAGCGGGCAGCAGGGCTCTTCTTAAAGGACACCGGCACCAGCTCCAAACGGGAATTAGTCAGCTCGCAGTTTAATGGTGCAGTTTTAGATTGCCTTAGAACTAAAGCCTTTGGCATTATTCCAGCTAGTTCTTTTGAGGGTTAAGTTACCAGAACAACAAAACCAAACCCCCAATCTGGTATCTTAAGCAGTGAAGTTACCCTTTCTAGAAGCTAAAAAGAACTCTCCAGTTTTGAATCGTGTTGATTGTCTGACACAGGTGTTAAAAGCATTTGGCGGGTGCTGCTGCAAAAGCACGCTGGCCAGGTAGCGCCCCTGAGAGCAGCCCCCGTGGTGACGGCGCTTCCCCTCGCGGGGACGGCCAGGGGGCTGTCGGTCAGCTTGCCCTTCAGCAGAACCCTGGCTTCTAGAGCGTCCCCCGTCTCTCAGGATTGCCTGGCTCGGTTAGATAGCCATCTTCCGACAGCGAAGCAGTTGCTTCATCTGTGCAGACAAAGTACGTGAATGCTGCTAATAACTTTGCACGTATTTCAGGTTAGAAGCCAAAAGACTAGGTTAAAAATACATGTGGATGCAACGTTACGGTTGCACGTGCTATATAGTACCTACGCTCAAGTAGTAGGTTCAAGATACAGTGTGCTGTATTCCAAGTATTTTGGATTGGTTGAAATAAATGACTACTGTTCGAACGAAAGTTTTGTCATTTAAATAAAAATTCGTAAGGGAGATTAATGGTCTTCCGTCCCAATTACCTCTTTCTGCAATGAGATCACTGAGAGGAAATTTGTAACGGTTGTCTTTCTTCAGTGCCGTGAAGTAGTGGAGACCATATCTTTCTTGGGTCTTCTGAAAATTCATGCTCCCTGCAAATATACAGGCAAGTAATATGAAGCAGGAAATTTGGAGTGGAAATGGGAATTTGATTATCCCTTAAGATCTGTGGGGAGGCTCCCATTCTCATTACCCAACAGTACAGTAAGGAAAACAGGTTTAAAACAGTCTTTTTCAATTACGGTCTCTGAATTACTGGAGTGACTTGCCAGGAAGCGTAAAAGCTTCTCTAGCTCTTGCATACTTAAAAGCTCCACTGAAAGAGGAGTTTAAGCTGCCCTTAAATTTGTCTTTAAGGTCTTACGTTGTGAATAAGAGTGGGATTAGTGGAAAATATATTTTGAGCGATAATAATAGTATTTACCACCTCTGGCACAAGTGAATGAAAGACATACATATATTTTGCATTTTCAGGAAACTTTTTAGAAAAAAAATCCTGTTTCCAAATAAGGAAAATGAATAACGTTTTCACAATCACACAGTAAGATTTCATATTTGAATGAAAAAAACCCCACCAAACCCACCTCGCTTGCATGGGAGGGTTCGTGAAGGTCCAGGGAAAGTTAATGTAAAAGTTAGAATCCAGATAAAAAAAGACTGTGGAATTTAGTCTGTAGATACAATCAATCATGCTAGTTTTGACAGTAAATAAGAAACTGTAAAGGGTTTTCTGTAACTGTGTCATAATTAAGCATTATTTTTATTTGAAGTCTTTAGTCCTTGCCTTTAATAAATATCCTGTTGAAAATGACTTTATTTCAGACACACTTAGAAAATAAATGTTTGCCCATAGATTACATAAGATTTAGCCTTCTTGATCCAACATGGCCTGAGCCAAAGCTTCCTGCAGTCTGCGCAAAAATTCCTATCGGAACAGGGCCTTCAGTAATTGCTTCTTGCATTACCTAACGTACATGCCTCACCTTCCGCCACTTGTTTAGGAGTTCAGCATGCTGATGTGGTCAGGAAGGCATTGCTCTAGAGGAGCTTCGCTTGCCAGGATGGCAGAACTCAGCCTGTTTAACAGCAAGCTCTTTACTAACTTTCAGGGAAGTTCTTTTTAAGTGACTGTTGGTTTCCTTCATTTAAGTTGCGATAAGCTCCGCAAGGATCATATAATTTCAAGGGGACCTACATAACCAGATCAGCAGAGAGCCAAACATGTTCTCAGAGAGACAGATGAACATTGAAATTGTCGGAGACCTCCAAATTCAATAGTGAAATTATAAACAGAGGTGGCCCACCGTATTTAAAACCCATCACTGTGGGGTTTAAGATGGCAGTTCGCTGTGCTAAGGAACTTTGCCTGCTGCTTTTTCCTGCCGGGGGAACATCTTGCGTTGTGTACTACTGCTACGGTTGTTTTGGGGACGATTTTCTTCCTCCAAGCTGGTCTAGAAATAAGATGTCCCTGGTGATGTCGTCTGTTTGTATATCAGTGTTTGTCTGTTACAGCCTTAAGGACGTAGTTTTATTATTTTTGTAAGAATTAAATTAGTAATTATGTGCGCTTTATGCTGTCTACTGACGTAGCAGGAAATACATGCTAAAGGGAAAAAAAATCCAAGTAAAAGTTTGGAATGCTTTAGGCTAGCATATTTCATTTAACCAACTACTTACACCACCATTGTTACTGCTCTGCGTTATCTCGTTAAATAAATAAATGTATATGTATGGAAATCTATGATCTACTGGATCTGCAATCACATACGTGGGCACACTAAAGCCACACAGAGTCTTGTTTCCAGCTTTAGTCCCTGGCACGTAAGATGCATATGTGCCCACCGAAGGAAGAGTGAAAAATACTTGGGGGATGACAGAACTGCAGGTTCCATTAAAAGGTAGCGTAGGGAACAGCTATAAACAAGTCAACTGCCTGCCTTTAGCCTGTAACTCGGATTTCATGAGAAGATCCCACTTTTTGATAGTCCTCCTGAAAAAGGAAGTTTCATGACTTTGAGGAGGAACTGAGTTTTCTCTCTGCTAACAGAAGTCATAGTTTAAACCCGTGTTTAGTCATTTATGCGGGTTTTGTGATTGCTTTTGTAATTACAAAAGTATATATCTTCCTGTCTTTTGACAAACAAGTATGAAACTGTGTGTCCTGACAGGCACACGGTTACCTGGATCATTGGTTTTACTTAGTAGTTTTCTTCCTGAAATGGAGCGTAGCTTCAATAGGAAGCTTTATGTCAAGGTGCAGGTTGGATTCACAAATTGGAAGGAGATTTTCTTAACACTTGTGTGATGTTTATGAGGAAAGACCTAGACTTGACTTGTCAATGTTAAATAGCCGAAGAGTGTGCCATAGGATTCCCTGAAGAAAAGTGCGGAGGAACTCTAGTGTTTTGAAACTCCATTAAATGGTGACTTAATAGGAACTGTAATGTGCATATATAACTCTGCACTCAAATAATTTGGGACCTCACTGTAGTAGATGGTTCTGGTTACAGTTGCTGCCAGTAATTTATAAATATATGCAAGATACAAGGCATGAAACTGAAGCTATCATTAAATGGAGTAATGGCTTTACTTTGTCAGTCATTTAATTGACCCTTGGAAAATGTACGTGGCGATGTGTTGTAAATTAAGAACTAGAATACAAGGCAACACAGTAATAATTTGGGGGATGAAAATTGGGAATGAAATGCATAAAACTCATTTTCTGTTTATCTCCCTGCCTGGTCTGTATGTGAGACTTTACCAGAATGAATGGATTCCAGCTAAGTGTTTCATAATAGTTTCCTGTAATCGGGACTCAACTACAGGAGATCAGTTAAGTGCTTGTCAGACAAGTGTACGTTCGTGTCTAATTATCAGAGAAGTCTTTTTAAAATTCCTGTTCAGGAGATCTGTAATTTTATGACTTATTAAAGAAAACTGGATATAAAGTAAATCAAGGGGTTTGTTGTCCTAGTTAATTCATTGCAGTTTTGTGAGATAACTGAGAATGGCCTTTTCCTCTGGCCAAATAGCAGCTGAAGTAGCAGGTATTACTACTTTATCTTCTATGATTCCACCACAAACTTGAGGGAAAAAACCCATGTATGTGTACATGAGTAATTGTTCATGGCATTAGTTAAATCTGAGGAATGAAAGTTATAGAAGAGTCCTTAGATACTGGAAAATAAGTGTATTTTAATTGTATGTAATCAATCGGGAATAATGATGACTACGAAATGGAACTGTCGGAACATTTTTGGTATTCCTATATTCTTCCCCCACCCTCTCGTTTTTCATATATAAGCTCCTTGCAAAGACAATACATCTAGGAGAACACCGTAAACCACACTTTCTTAAATCAAAAATTTCTTTAAAATACGTCTTCAACAGGCTACAGAATTGTGGGCCATCAGTTATATTTATTTATTTTTTGACAATATGTTCAGTCAAATCAGTTACTTTGTATCTTTCAGAGTTTAGCTTTATCTACGTATACAAAGAAAACTATTTTCAAGAACTGCTCTGAAAGTACCCTAAAGCATAATACAAAGTATGCTTGAGATGACTTCACAGAACATTAACTCGAGGTGTTTCAAGCTACAAAGCGGGGGGGGGGGGGGGAGGGGGGAAAGACATATGGCACTTTGGGAAAAAAGGTTGACGACTTCAAAAAAAGTGAGTGTGAGTCAGAAAGCAAAGACATTAATCGTCTGTGTCAAAGAAATGGATCACCAGTGTGCGTGGTCAGAAACTGTTGTTTTCTTAACTGAGGAGTAAGGTTAGGCTGTGTCCAATGTTGAGAGCCTTCTGCTGAGAAAGGAGCCAGTCATTTCTTCTGGCTGTAGTACCGTGTCAGTATTGAGCCGTGAGCGCCACCCAACAACCTGAAGCTTGTGTGCTAAAGGCAGAGAGATTCTTGGGGACTAAATTTCAGTGACTCTCTACAGAGTTTGTGTCTTGCCTCTGTCACTTCTGAATGCTTTAATGAAAGCCCTTCAGAATTCCTGGTTTCTTCTCCTGTCCCTCACAACAAAGAAAACTGAGTTTACATGGTGCCCACTCTTTCTCACTTCTTAAATTCAACTGAATTGTTTATTAGAGCATAATGTTGTAGAGTGGAAGGGTATTTTCTAACAGAAATAGAAGTGACATTTTAACATGTAGGTGAAAGCTTAGTAATAACCCCTGCCTCCTTTTTACAACAATGAGGAAACAAGTATAAAATAATAAAGAATTCATGTTCCTCTCCAGTGATACAGAAACTCCGTTTCTTTAGGTTCTTTGGAAATAATGTGTCTTTGAATAAACTTTGTTAATTGAAGCTGAAAAGAAGTAAACTAATAATTTTTATAATGCAACTGAGGCAGGAGTAATATTTTCAAAAGGACTTCCATAGTTTGGGTGTACAAGTCCCATTTTCAAAGTGAGTCAGACTCTGAACGAACCTAAAGGTTGTCTGCTTTCAGAAATCTTTTAAGCGTTTTTGAAAACAGTACCATTTTTGTTAAAGACCGGTTATAGTAACAGTCTGCAGCTCATCCATGTTTTCTTACATTTCTTGGAATATTAGGGGCATTAAAAGTAGTCACATCCAATATTCCAAATATGGTGGAACTCACGGATGATTAGCAAAAACCTCAAAGCAAACTATGAACTTGCAGTCTTTACCAGAGTTGCACAAAATAAACTTTTTAAAGGAATGATTATGTCCTTTTTATCAATTTTATTTTATTCAAGAAGATTTTAAGTACTTAGAGAGGAGGAAGAGGAGCAGAAGAATTAGAAAAACTGTCAGAGAAATGAAGAATCTATTATAGTAAGGCTGTACAGTATCATGATGTGGGTTGGGTTTGGGGCCTATTACTTCTTATTTAACATTCTGTATTTTGTGGCTCATCAAACAGATACGGTTAAGCATCAACCAGCCTGTACAGTTAACTGTTACTGAGCTGAACCTTCAGCACTGGAAAAAGACCCGGTTATATTTTACGACAGTCACACTAACCATGAATTCCAGTCAGCAAAGAGATCCTTTTTACTTTCTGTTCATCTAAACTTTAAAATCCAGTCAGATAAACTGAGACAATAAACAGAAGTTAAAACACTGGAGGGAGAGTTTAGTAAAAAGGAAAAGAACTGACTGAAATTTGCCTGAATTTATGATAAAAATGGTTTATTTTTATTCATTATTGAATGGTGGACTAAACCTGAAATCCATTGTGCTGTCCAGTAAGTTGGAGAAAAAGGTAAATATGCTGGTAAATCTGTAGTGATAGGACAGTCTGTTTTGTGATTGTGTTGCATTGCACAGCTCAAATTCAGTAAGAAGTTTTTAACAGTATGAATGGAATTTGGCTCCAATTCTCCAAGCTCTTTGGAATCACTGTGTAGAGCATTTTTAAATTACCGAAAAATCTTAATTAACAAAATATTATTGCTATTTGGAACTGCTTAGCTTTATATACCGTGTTATACAATTTGTTCGGTAGCTGCTTTCTTTCAATATTTTTTTTATCTTGCTAATTTAAAGCAGGTTTCAGGTTTTGGTTATTGTTTAACATCAATGGGAAAATATAAAAACCCAGAATATTTTCCTGTTAAGTCTGATGAAAGCTTAATCAGGTTTCATGTAAGTGCCATTTGTTATGAGTCCCCTTAATGTCAACGTTTGTATTTTTATTGTACTGCACTTATCAAAAATGAGCATTTAAAAAATAATGTCTGAATCAAAAATAGTGCAACATCAGTCTGCAAAAAATGTGTACAGTCTCAGTTCCTTATATGTAATTCATTTTGGCAGGTATGGTACTTTTAGATTTTATTGTATTATAAACGCTAAAGAAGCTTGAAAGAAATCATTGGAAAAAGGTTTAGAGTAAGTGATTTAGATGAGGCTGGCAGGTGGTATAGTATGGCTACCGCAAGATTAACTAAATTCTGAAAATTCACTCACTTCAGAGTATTGGATCTGTGTCTTGATTTAGTCATTGCTGAAGCAAAAGTCACACTTTTGCTATCTGCTGAACTGCGAGACAGTGGTTGATGGAGATATTAATCAACCAACAGAAACTGCTTTCTGCAAAAGTTTGGGATGCTTCAGTGATTAAAGTGATAACTCGGTCAGGGCATCTCTAACTGCTGTATCTGTGGTTATATGTATACATAATAAATATGTAATACTGTGACATTACAAATATCTCTGATCGGGAAGACAGATAGAGTGTAGGAAACCTCTAAGGGACAGTGAAGTTGAAATGATGAAATTTCAAAATACTCTTGGAAACAGCTTCAGTAAGTTACTATGGTAGTACAATACCTGTTGATGAGCCTCACAAAAGTTAGATATGCTCAGATAGTTCTTAGTCTGATCGGTGAGGGAATTACCATTTTTAATAGACTGTTTTGTGATCAACAAGAATGGATTAAGGATGCCATCCATCATTTTGTGAACAACAGTTATGGCACATTTTCCTCCTTTCCTTTTCTTTTAATACATACAGCTTTCACTGATGTAGTTCTTACAACCTCAGCCGTAACTCTTTTGGAGGGAGAAGCATGTCAAATCCTTTGTGGGTTGGCAACAGCTAATTTCTTTCTCCGATTTTGGAAATCCTACTCAGTTTTATGGAGGACGCTATAAACGGGAGCCCCCGTGGTAGTTACGTATTTGTGTCAATATGAAGAGTTGCCTGATGTCCTTGACATCAGTGTGATTTTAGGCTGGGTTATGCATGCTAATTGGCACTAGATCCTTTGCCGTTTTCTATTTTCCCGAACATAAACTTTGTATTCATCTGAGTTTCCTAGGGCTAAAAAGTGTGAATTATTTGAAGCTGCAAGCACATACGATAATCTTGGTAGTAAACCAAAAGAAATACTTGAAGCGGTTTCTCCTTTTTGCATACTACAAAAATGTTCACTTAATATTCAGAAGACTCCTTGGAAATTTTCAAAGCTTGACCTAAGGCCCTAAGCAACCTGATGTAACTTAGAAGCTTTAAGCAGGTTTGGCTAGACAGCATCTCCAGATGTGTCTTCCAACCTAAACTTCTCTGGGCTTCTATGAAAAAGACATTGACTCCTCTACCTCGGTCATACCTTTTTGCTTTGTCTCGACTGCAATTTTTTTGCTCAAATCCAGGAGCTTGCTATGTCCTTGCTGTTCTGGTTGTTCAAGGAGTAGTGAAGAAGTGAGGAACAGGACAGGAAGAGGAACCTGCTAGTGAACAGAAGAGAGCTGTTATTTTTGTTCTTGGGTTTGGATCTCAACATAGTTTGCTATTCCTGTCTCAGTGTGTGCTATTTGGTGTAACTTTTGGAGGCCTCCTTGAACTGAGGTTATATAGACAGGCTGCCACTTCAACAAGTGGTCTATTCACTGTCTTTCTGCACTGCTGTTCTGAATACACTTTAAAGTACTGCTTTTGATCTATGAAACCCTTTTTAGTTTCCTTTCTCTTTCTGAGGAAGACCTGCGGTACGCTTTTGTTCTTCTGTAAAAACCAACTGGAAGGCAGGAGCCTCAGCTTTATAAACTGAGCTGAGGGCAAGAAAACCTGAGACTGATTCTTCTCCCTTAGTCCTGCAAGACCTAAGTTAGTTGACATTCGGAGCTGTAAGACAAACCTGTTAATTCAGTTTTTCCTGAGGGTTTTCTGGAGTGGACACATTAGGTGGAGTGTAATTTTGTTTGTATTTCTGAAGTGTTCTGCTGATGCTTCATGTTGATGGTTTAGTGCTCTTTACTACAAGAGTGTCTGGAGGTTGATTGACAGGCTCACTACAAAAATGCAAGAAATGCAGTTTCTAGAGAGGGACTTAGCAATGTATGGACTGTGCGGATAAAAGAATAAGTTAAGGTTGAGAATAGACAATATTTTTATGGACAGAAATTTAAGTACTTTCACTAGATAGAAAAGAAGACCACTGTAAGTGAAACCAAGGTTCTTTAAAATTCTCTAAAAAGGAGCTTTACTGTTACAGAAACTCTAATTTATTCTTTGTTTCATCATGGAATTATTTGTCAAAGCAGGCAGTCAAACAAAAATTGTGCACTGGAAAGTAGTGATGAAGGTGCCTGAGTCTGCACTAGCATTTCATGATTTGTTGTAGTTGTTGTTAAAGCTAGACTAGACTACTTCTTTGTTTCTTTCACTTATTTTCCATGCTGTCTGTAAAACATGATGTCATTGCTATGTTTTTTAAATGTCTAAAAGGATCATAATACTGCATATGCTAAATTTAACTGAAATTTAGGTTAAAAATTACTTCCGTGGGTTTGTGTTGGTTTATTTGGGCCAATTTTAACTGAAAGCTCAGCAGAATACTGAATGTACTCATTCAGTATTTTCCATCCTTGACTCTTGCTGTACCATTTCACTACCCATTTTGTTTCTGCTGTCTGAACAAGAACACTTTCTTTCCCTTGAAAAATACTTAGGTGTTACTAACATATTTCAATAAATCTCCACTGTTTGCAGTTTATTTGTATGTAGTTGCTTGGTCATTGAACATAATTGTTCAACAATGATGGACTGTTTCCTTCAGATTACATCGAGGAAAGCTTCTTATCCTAATTATTTGTTTATCTTAATGACTGCGTGTAAGAGGCTGTATTGCATTTGTACCGTTAGATGCTCTCAGTCTGATATTTTCAGAACCCTGCAGATGTGGATTTTAAATAAATGAAAAGAGCAGATGGTATACAGGGAAATCTTTGGTAGGCCAAGAAGCTAAATCAAAGTTTCCCTGAGTTCTAGGAGGTACCCTACGTGGGGACAGTTTTTCTGTCACTAAGAAATTTAATAATAAAGTGCTGATCAACAGTATGTTGTAGAATTTCCTAGATATGCAGAATATTCCATAGAAAAAGCATATGCCATAGAAAGAGATCCACAACATTCACTCTATCCTTGTTAGCACATATTTTAGACATGGGGCTTAGGCTTGCTTTGAGATGATCAACCCTGATGGTGCTGAATATAAAAATGTCAATATAATTAGTCATCTCCAGCAGAATATAATTTTTGCCATTTTTTTTTAACTGTGTGGAGGAGGGGATGAATTGGTTTTCAGTTACTCTATTATTTAGGTTTTCTATTTTTGCCGTCAACTGGGAACATTTACCAATGAGGTTTTTTCCATCTTGTATTCAGGGATGGGCTATTTTATGAGACAAATCTTAACAAAAGAAATGCCCCGATGAACCAGTGTGAACTGGTGATAATTCAGCAAAAGCTATTCCTTGACTGATGATCAGGAACAGGACACAGAACTATACAAGGTCAGCTTTGGATATAAAGTGAGCTATTTACACTATTCTAATGCTAATCCAGGCTGTCTCTGTTAAGATATTACAAGTGTTCATTGTAGAAACTTCATATTAAATGTTCTGAATAAGGCACATATTTCTGAACAGATTCTGTTTGGTTTTGCATTGGTGCAACTACAAGGAAATAGTGCTATGCAAATATAAGATGATATCCACAAACTCAGAACCCAGACAGTTGTCCTGATCCTTCCCTTATTTGAATCACCATAAAAAATTCTCAAAAGATACCTCATTGCAATCATAGCTAGGCAAGATAGTGCAATTTAAATGTATAGTTGCCATCATAGATAATATGTATGGGCTGTATAACCATAGGGAAATCACAGATTTTCAATTTCCCTTGGAATGTGTTCATTATTAGAAGGTATTACCAGCGTATTGTTTGTTGTAAGAGAACAAAATCCTGTTCAAATTTTTAATGAATCTCTTTAGAGATTCATCAGATTTACAGGTAAAAAAAGCTATAAACATTCCAGTGGGAGTAGTCATTAAAGAGAAAATATGTGAGTTATCTGTACATTTCTTATGCAACAGAAATCCTGAAGATGATTTACAAACCAAAAAGCTGTTTCTCTTTAAATGGTCTGTACTGCTGCATTATGTAATGAAATACAAAGTACGATAAAAAGTCTGTTTGCAAGAGGAGATGCAGTTTCACTATTTTGTTTGCAGAATTTTACAGGTATTCAGCATTGATCTGAATTTGAAGGGAAGAAGCCTGAGACTAATATTTCCTTCATTTCTAGATTAGAAAAAGCATTAGAGTGGAAGGAAAAATCCTTACTGCATAGTTAATCAACTTGGAGGGCCTTATGTTGAAAATCTGATTTTCTAAATTAGATAAAAATGAATTAATAAAAGGTCTGTAGATTGAATAAATAAATTCCAAAAAAACAGCTCAATCCTCTGGCGAGTTACTTTTTTGGTAAATCAAAAAGTGACAGCACAGAACTGCTAAAAGGCTCGCCTTTCCATGAGGCACTTCATACCCTTGATTACTCACTCAAGCTTGACTGAACCAGCAGCATGCTAGTAAAAACTCATAATTTGTGATGAAACAGTCTGTTTAATCCTTGGGTTTTTTCTTCTGAAGTATTAACAGATGCAGTGAAGGGAAGAGTTTTGAATATACTGCTAACAAATAAAATGCAGATAAAATATTCTAAACTAATTCATCAAAAATTGTTGCTTTAAGCTTTTAAATTGGTCATCTAAGATTACTCTGAACATTAGCTTGTAGTTAATATCTCCTGCTTCTTCAGAATGCTCTAGATCTGCCATGAAGAGGGCAGTTTGTTTGTAGCGCGGGTGAATTTTGGCATTAGTTTTGTTTTGTTGGTGTAACTCTTCAATGAGGCACAAATGTACTGAAAACCTGGATAACAACAAAACGTGAACTGTGTCCTAACCGCATCTGTTGAACATAAAACAGTAGTTTTGCGTTCATTCAGCTTCCCAAGAGGTCACATCCTTTGCAAATAATATGCATAACAAACTGCTGTATTCACAGTGCCTCATCATTATGAATAGTATGTATGTCAGCTGACACTGCCATTCACAACATGATTTTACCAGTTCAGCACATGACTGTGAATCTGGTCTTATTGTCATACTGGAAATATTCAGGACTCCAAAATAAAATCACCGTGATACAAAGAGGATTGATACTTCTGCTGAATTTTCTTAATATTTTGTAAAGATTACTTGCCACTGAGTATTTTTTCAAGATATGCGTGTGTGCCTTCTTTTTTTGTTTGTTTGTTTTTGGTTTTGGTATTAAAAGTGTATGTGTGTGTTTCTTATGTATATGCATGGAGATGCTGTGGTGATAAAAGTTGTAACTTATGTCCTTGGTCTGAGCTAAATGTTGGGCTTAACAGGTTTTGATCAAGCTTCATCATGAAGCGTTCCCAGTAAAATTCATCTCTGACCTGAAATGCCCGTGTGCAGAATCCTCTTGAGCAGGCTTCAGTCATGGCATTTGTAACAGTGTGACTGACAATGAAGGTAAATGAGGACAAGAATAAGGACATCAAGTCTGCTCTAGTTTAAGACTGAAATATCACAAAACGTAAAGAAATGTACTCATTCATGCAGAATCATTTTTGTGCTGTACCCGGTTGGTGGAAGAATAACAGAAAGGTCTTGTGACATGTTTTCTAGTGGCGTTGTGTCTGGGTATGTCTTAAATATCAGTGTTGCAACTTGTTAGATCTTATGTTCTTTACATTTCCTTTTTACATGCATTTATATTTGGACTGTGATTTCTCTAGATGACTGGAAAGCATTTCACCAATTTTCCTGTATGCACTATCCACTACTACCTTTCTCTGTTTGTTTGTCTCCCACTGACTCCTACTTTTACACAGTTACGGGTCTTTAAAGGAACGTTTCTTATTATGAAAGCAACAGGTTCCAAAAGATGTTTCGAAATCCTGTGACTATTTCCTTCACAAAGGCTTGCAAGATTTCAGGAAAAATGCCAGCTAGTGCACAGACAGTTTGGCTCTCAGAGCCCAGTGTTAAGGTTAACAAGTTGTAAATAGCTGCATGTTGCTATTATCTCAAAACCCTGCTGCTTTCAGGACATGATGAGGACTCTGATAAGAATGTTGTGTGGTTCATTGCTAGTCTCTTGCACAGCACTTATAGATGAGTAAGATTTAAAAGTTGGATGGCTTGTGATGGGGTCTTGATGTAATTCTTTCATCTTACTGACCAGCATCTTACTGATGGAACTCTAACAGATCACTGAGATAAGGGGAAAAAACCAAACCCAAACCTGCCACTGTTTTTTTGAAGAACTATTTATAGGAAGTAATCTGTAATTTTGGATTTTTTTTTCCGTACAAAAATAAATTCAGTGTTAAGAGAGCTGAATACATTTACAGTATGTAGTGTAAACATTCATATAAGACTTTTTTACAGCTATACAAATGTGCACATCTTGATTGATGTCTGTTGAGCTGTGCTGACTTATAAAAAACATGGATCATATCTATCATATGTCACTCAAAGTTACAGTATCTCTGTTTTTCAGACATATAAAAAGTCAGCTTAGTGTATTTAATGAAACAAAATATTTTCAGTGTTTAAGAGCTGCTTGCTGTGCTTTTGAGACTGTCTAATATATTAACTTGCATGTATTGCTCAATGAAGTGGCCAACTTTGGAAAAAGATTGGTAAATTAATCCTTATTAGTATATTTTTGTCATGAAACAATCAGTATGAACTTGACACTGATCCAGGAAGAGTTAGTATATTGAAATTTGGAATTCAACATGATCATTTCTTTCCAAAAGAAAGCACCAACACTAAGAAACATTAGCCTTGGCTATACTGGGAAAGAACTGAAGCTTGACGTCATTCTCCTATTAGTGTTTTCTGACTGAAAATGCAGAAAAACATCATACACATTCTGATGTATCAGAATAAGAAAGAGAAAACAAACTGGGCAAACCTCACTGCATTAACTTTCTGTGTCAGGAGCTGATGATCATTCATTAATTAATTTTTGCTCATTTTATTTTGGGTGGGGAGGAGGAATGGAGGAGAGTACCTTGTGATACCTAGGAGCACTGTGTTACAACGCTGTCTAAGATACATCAGACCCTGCCTTAAGCCTGGTGTATTTACAATGGAGCTGAAAAGAACCAACTATGTAGGAAAGAATTAGAGCAGAGTCCTAGAGGAAAATTTCATAGCCATGAAGACATGGTTGTAGAAGTACATGGTCGGAACACCAAAGTACTGAGATGAATATGCTGCAACACCAAGGCAAAGTGCCAGGATGAAGGGAAAGTGCTCAAAGAAACTATGGCATCGGAGCCTCGCAATAAAGAGCAGCTTTGAGGCAAGACACTGAAGTACTGAGGAAAATATCAAAAAGCCTGAGACGTTTTGCCAAGCTAGCAGAGAACAAGAACCAAGGCAAAACGTTAAATTCTCATGGAGAAGCACCCAAGCGCTGAACAAAAATGCTAAAATGTTCAGATAAAATGGATGGTTCTAATGCAGAGTGCTTAACAGGCAGAAGCAAAAGTGCAGAGCTGAATAGCTTCAAACTGAATAGCTGAACAGAGGAACCATGGAAGTAGTCAAATTAGTTCTCTTCTTTGAAACTATGTTTTTGGGGAAGTTGATGTTACGATTCAGTCTGGTTTTGACTAATGGTCTGCTTATGGCAACATCAAAGGATTTATTAGTGTTTTGGGACAAATGGGATACTTTTCCAAAGCATAAGATAGCAGTAGTTATTCTAACACAGAAGACTACTGGGTTTTTACTAGAGAGAACAGCTGTGTGAGGGGTGCACAAGTGCACCCCTAACAGTATTTGCTGTGTATAAATTCAAAGCGGGGAAATTATTTTGGTAAAAATTCTCCTTGGGAGGCTTAAAGTCTACACAATCCTACCCAATGACACCAACATGCCTTAAGATCAAAGGCTTGTTTAATAGCTGTATGACATGTTTGCAGTTTTATAGGATATGAATCCTACTGTTAAAGATCTTCAGGAAAGGTTACCCTAACTTCCACCCGTTCAATTTCATTTATGTAAAGGGGGCGCACCGTAATTCAATACAAGGGATCGGTTTTAATATAATAGAAGTGTATAGTTTTCTCAATATTCAGCTCACTGAATATTCATCTATTTTTCATCAGTATGTCTTTACTGTAGAAGTAGCAAGGGGACTATAAGATAAATGGTGTCCTGTGACTGGTGTGGAAATTGCTGAAGGGAAATGGGATGCAAGTTTTAGCAGAACAGAAGACACTGCCCTTCCAGCCTATTTTCAGGCAAAATGTGACAAAACTGTAGAAAGGGAGAGATGGGTATAAAATTCACAGAGACTCAACTAAACCCTGAGTAAACTTGTCTCCCCCTAATAATGATTGAAGAAGCAGAGTGATGACAATTTGTGTGTGAAATTGTATCTATGTAAAATAATGCACGTTTGTCACGGTTCAGTGCACCTGGAAAGAGAATGCTGTATATACTATATATGTGGTGGTGTCCACGGAGTTGGTAAAATGCCATTTAACTCTTTTTCATTATAAATTGCTCTGTTCCCAGTTGTACAAGCCGTCGCTTTATGTAGGGACTGACTTGGACTGCCAGCGATACTCTTTCGGTAGTTGCAGAGCTTTTCTATAAAAGTAAGATTTTTAGTACAATGTTAAGAGACAGTTTTTTCTTTTCTTTTTCTTTAGTTTAAAGGTTTTTACAGCTCTGATTAGTGTGTCAATTATCAGTATGACATAAATACTACCTCATCTGATAAGACCAGTGTTGTCTCACTTTTCTTAATCTGTTTGTTCCGATAGCAAATGACATACACTTCCAGAGTATACAGTATCTTGTGTTCTGTGCAGATTCTGACAGATTGATTGCAACAGAACTCAGATGCATGCATTTTGCTCACAGATTCGATATGAAATATGGAAAATATATTTTGATTACCATCTTCCATAACGTCCTCTTCATAGAATAAGAGGAGAGATGCCTAGTGCAAGCTTTTAAAATGTTCAGAAGCTAAATCACACAGATGCATATGGAACGATCCCTCAGCTTGGAAAAGAATGATCTTGGAGCTGCCAAAATTTTCCCTTTACCCTTCAAGTGTTTGCGGCGTTGGTCTGTAGCACTGAACACATTGTAACTCCATAGGCACTGGAACTTTGTGGGAGAATTACTGGAGATTCAGAACAAAATTTGTACGTGATCCAAGTCTCTCTTGGGCAAATATGGCATGCTGGAAACTTGGGAAGAGTGTACATTATGTAACCAGGCTCAGCTTCACAGCCGATTCAGAAAAAATGACATTTTGCTTCCCAGAATGAGATCTGAGTAAAGAAATTTTGTCTTGATCAAATGCAACAGCTGTTGCAGTTTATATTCAAGCATGGGCAAATCAAGCCCCCGTTTCTGTTCTGTTCCATTCATTCTGCCCAAAGAGGGAACCGTTGGGTTTTTGTTGGTTTTGGTTTGGGGTTTTTTGGGGGGTGTTTTTTTTTTTTTTTTTTCAGAGAACTGGCCTGTGGTTTGACTCCAGCAATTACAAATTATTAAAAAAAAAAAAAAAAAAAAAAAATACAAGTTCTGGCATATTGTAATGACACATATAAACAATTGAAAAATACTTAAGTGATGAATCTCTGTTGTAATAGCCAGCTGCAAAGTACTTATAACTAGAGTATGTTAAACCATTTAAATATTCCAGACATTATGTACAACAGATCTTGTACTAATTCATTATGAAAACAGCAATTTCATTTCATCATTTATTAGCTATTTATAAGGTGTCTGCTTATTAAGTATGCGTACAGATTGTTGTTCAACCTGGCGACCAGTATAATGATTGCATAAGTGTCACCCATGTGTAATCACTAACGATTTCTTTTGGTGATCGTTGTTCTCAACTACTGGTTACCAGCATGACTGTATGGTTTTGAATCATCTATGTGTCACAGAGTAAATGACTCTTTGACCTCCTAAGAGAGGAAAAAACCCCAACAAATTGCTCAAAACAATACTCAAATTTTAATGCAAGTCATTCATTCTTCATTTCTATTCACTTCTGGAATGTATATTTACCACTGTCATAATAAAGACAATGAAGCAGGTTGCCCAGAAACACTATAAAATCTCTGCCCTTAGAGGTTTCAAGATCCAACTGGCCAAAGCCTGAAGCAATCTGGTCTGAATTCAGCACTGACACATATCTGCACAGGAGATTGGACTACAGCCCTTTCAAGGACCCTTCCAACGTGAACGATTCAGTGACTTCCCGTGAAGTCACAGTGGGGAGCTACACAGAATGCTATTAGTTACGTGTTATGTTTGCAAGGTTGTTAAACTTAACTTTATTGTAGAATACAGCATTGGACTGTGATTAAAAAGGAAATAAATCCAGAGGAAGTAAATTGTACAATACTCTGTCATTCTACATTAGTGTATCTTAATCATTGGTATTTTTACCACACTGCTGCAGTGCTTTGTTTTTTTAATATGAACGACACGTGAGTTTCAGATTCCCTGTTGTGATAACGAGCTTCTTTGCTGGGTCTTACTGTACCGTAGGTGTAGGGTACCGTAGGATGCAACTCTTACTAGCAGTATACTGTTTGCTAAATATCTTGCTTATGCATCTGAATCATATTACTTGTATGATGATTAAAGCTTTGAGAACCTTAAGTAAGAATTTACCACCGAAGTTAAAAATATCCAAGGATTTAGGCTACCAAATCCTACAGCATGACTCTTATCTATGTCCCATAAATATTTACTATTTTGGAAATAGTAGTGTGTATCTTCCACAAATTGCAAAGATCCTAGCTTGAGCTCTAAATAGCTTCACAGCATAATGTAAAATGCTAATACTGACAATAAATGTAAAAATGTGCAAAATCAAACATACAGCCATCTTGCTAAAATTCAGCTGATCAGATTCTCTTCCATGCCTGGTCACATGCTTCTCTGCCTGCTGCATAAACCAGGTTGTGCACTAAATTATGTGTAGATTCAATATGACTTAAAATTCTTAGAGACTGTTACAATTCTGACTAACAGGATTATTTATCACCTCTAGTCTTACTCCTAAAATGAGTATGTGGAGACTGGAAGAGACCTTGTAGGTCTTAACAATCTTGAACCTTGCTACTGCAAACACCTCACTCTATAGTCCTTTTCATATATGTACTTACAGACTAAATCTTAAAGAGAGTGTGGGAAAGGGATAGGATTTTGTTGCAAATAATAATTTTCTCACACACCTCAGGACTTCCATTGTTTATTTTCCCCTTCCCAAGTAGACAAATATAAAAATTCCTCTTGCCAGCAAAGAATCGATAAACTACTGAAGATTTCAAAACTCCAGCAGATTCCCATAGTGATAGATTGCTTTGTTCTCTCCACTTTTAAGATGCAAATATTTAGTGCTGAGGTATTTGAGGTTAGCTATGCATTTCTTGTGAAGTGAACAGACTCATAGACAGTGAAAATGTGAATTATTCACAGAAAGATTTGGTATTTGTGATGCTATATGCAAGTGCACCTCCATTAGGTTCACTCTTTTTAATATCTGTATTGTTGCGATTTTAGTTAAAACTGAGCCTACATTTTGTTGTAAATGTCTATATTCATGCATTCCAATTGTCTTTGATCTATAGATATGTACCTACACATATATAGAGAGATTTCTTTTTAAAACCAATTTTATTTTCAATTGTGAGAGTGAAATTTCCCTCTTTAGGCACTTCAAACTGAAAAAAAGAAGTTTGTTTAAAAGAAACACAACAAAAGTCAGCAATTGGTACAATTAAATGGGAGAGAAGGAAAACTGTGAAAAGTTAGACTCTGAAGTCACACATCAGTACCTGTGGGCATTCAACAACATGGCACAATGTGGCATTCAATCAAAATGGCTATTGTTTAAGCAACAGTAACTGAGCATAAAGTATTTCAGGGATTAATGACAGACTGAAAGAAACTTCTCGCTTGCAGTAATCAAGAAGAACTCACCTGGTTATTAATTGCCAGGAATACCTGCAATGAAGTCTTCATTGCTATTATAACTTGAAACTGATGGAGAAAATAGTATAGATTCTTTTTGCCTAACATTCATTTGCCTTTTAACCATTTTTTCAGTGTCTGTTCCTGTTCCTATCACCTAGACATGTTTCCAAAAATAGAAATGAGGAAAGAAATTATCCAAAATTATCTACAAGGGCTTGTATAATGTACTGCTTTTGCTGCTGCCTGGAAGAAACGTGCCAGTTACAGGCATCAGTAACTGAACTACCAAAACCAGCATAAAACCAGGAAGAATTCAGCAATGGTAATGCCAAACAGACAAAGGACAGCAAATAAAAAAATGAAGGTTCATAAAAATATTTGTATATCAATTGCCTGGCATCCCAAAGAAAGCTTTTCTGGAGAAGTAACATCATTTTACGTACATTTTGGTACTCTGAAAATAAAGTTTGATATGAACATACATAGTCTGCTTGTCCTTCCATTTATGCTCTTTTTATACCAGTGCACTTACACTGACTTAAATGAAATTACATCCTGATGAAATATGGAATTAAAATGTCTTTAATGTTAATTTGTGTAACATTAACTTGCAGAAGCCCATTACCTGAAGTTTAGGACGAACTGTTCCTTGAATGTGTGACTGCAGTGAATTGTAATACTTTATCATGAAAATTATGTAAGGAAAACCATAGAATACTGAGTTCTCAGCACTGAGTACTGAGATCCTAAAAGTGGACTATGTGGCAGACCATTTCTAAGTAGCAGAATTGGCAACCAGTGTGCAATCCAGTTTCAGTAAGAAAGCCAGTAAGCTAAGTTATGATCTTGTATTCTTTGCAAAGCAAATCAAAGAGAGAGAAATCGCATTTGTTAGTTTAACAGACCTTGGAAAGCTCTTACTTCCATTGTGCCACCTGATTCTGTGCTACCATGTGAATATCCTTTTATATGTCACTAACAAAGTAATCTCTCTAAATTCCTTTTCACATTATGCTTAACCATGCTGGTTTGCATGCACATAGAAAAGGAAATGAGACACTTCTAAACCAAAAATCTATATTCTTAGAATTTGATATTCATGCACATTTTAATGCATGGAATTCCCATTAAGATTACTGGAAGATTTACCTACAAATCTTCCATCCCGGAAGAGTGATTAAATTCCCAAAGTTTTATGAGAAATAAGAAACCTGTATCTTGCTTTTCAATGGTCAGTTAACGCTAATGAGAGGCATGTGCAACTGCACTCTTCTATGTTTCAATTGACCAAAAGGTTTGCATGAAGCTGGTTTGAAAGCTCGAGTTGGGTAAGAATCCATGAGTTATTCATGTCTCAGAGGAAATACTTTTTGGTTTGACTTCTGCTTCAGCTGCTGAATGATTTTTACATTTTATTTTTCTGCAGAAAAAACACCTTTAATAAGAATGTGAATACATGTGAATGTGTGTAAAGTAGATTAATTGCGTGAGTATTAACTAAAATTAGCATCATGTTTCCTAAATAAAATGTAACCATTTAGATAACAAGACTTTGTTTTTTAAGGCTACTCTTCAATTTAAGGAGTTACACCTTCTGTCAGAACTATCAGTTAATCTGAATATGGTCTCAGTTGCGTAAGTGTGATGTAGCAAAAATTCCTATTCCTACTTAAATTAAAATACATTGTAACTTCAAGTCTCCCAACTGCAAAATGTCCCATAACCTTGCTTCATTTTCTGTTTCTAGGGTAGCCGCACAGAATAATTTATTTCAAGTTTCATCACTGCTCTCTAACTTGTGGCAAACATTTGGTGCCTCATTTTGCCGGATACATTATACCAGAGGACTCGAATTAATAGAGGCATCTTAGTCTGGTGGTGTTGAAAAGCCCAAAGAAAGATCTGCTTATTTAGTCTGGGCTATACAGTAATATACTGTGCACTATACACTGTGCAGCTGTTTAAATCTATATGGTGAATTCAAGCAAGTGTAGAAGGAATAAAACTGGAAGAATACTGAGAAACAGTTATTGAGATTGCAGTACTGGAGCATGAATAGCTGTATTTTTTATCTGGGAGAATTAGAAGAATCTTTGTTGTTTGCTGCATATTCTTCTCTTTGTATTATTTCTAAGTTTTCAATCCTGCAGAGTCACTGCAAACATTTCTTTAGGAATGACAAAAAACAATAAATGAGGAGGAAAGAAATATTTCTAAAATTCTCTTTTTTTTTTTGTTTAGACAAATTCTGTAAACGGTATTTTTTTAAAAATTATTTTAATTATTTTTATGTATTTATTTCTGACAGTAATGACTCTCAGCATAGCAAATATTCTCTCTGACATAAATAATACTGGCGTAAAATGAGACATTTGGAAATGAAAGTTATTTGATGTTTAGAATTTATATTACGGAGAATTGAAAAGTTCTCATCAGGATTGATTGCTGAAGGTGACGTACAAATGTAAATACAGGATTCTGGCCTGAAGAATCTAGGAACATGAAGTGAGTGCAATGAATAACTTTATTCCTGAGTAACAGGTGTGAAGTGAAAATAGATACATGATTTCTGTGCTTTTTCTGGTCCTGACATGAGAAGAGTTACTATGGGTTTTGTAATTCTGTATTATTACATCCTTAGCAATTTGGAAAGGAAAAAACTAACACAAAAAAAAATAATCTAGAAGAAGATGTTACATTTTAGCGCAAAATTTGTCCTTTCTACCTGTAGGTATCTCCAAGTCCAAAGAAAATACTGGCAAAACAGGTTTTTGATTTTATTGGCTACTTTGACATTGGCAATGCACAAGTCAGAAATTGCCTGAAACCTACCCAATAAAATTACAGAAATTCTTAGAAAATGTGTGAATTTAAGTTCTACCTTGTAGTACCAGTGTTTCAGCATAGTAAGTATTTTTGACGATAAAGGATGAGGCATTTGCAGTGCGTTCATTTTTATGCAGAGTGATCCTATTTTTTGACACATACTGATAATTTGAACTAATGCCTTGTGAAAGGGCATTTTCTTTTATGAACTTGTTATCCACTTTCACTAATAAATGCTTTTTAGTGATACTGCAGACCTTTTTATCATTACCTACGCAGTATGTTCTGAATCAGTGCACAGGCTGCTGCAGCAAACCATTGTTAAAAGCTTTTTATTTCAATAGCCCTCAAAACAATTTATTTAATAATTTTGAAGTTATGGTAGAAGCTTAGAAGAATAAGAGGAAAAATAACAATCTTAAGAGTTTTGGATTTTTTCTTCAAATAAACATGCTGTTCCATATTGAAAATGCTAACTCTTAAATCCATAGAGTTAGATTTTTCCTCATACAAATGCATTTGTTACTTTGATATCAAAGGGCTTGCTCTGATTTGGAAGTGCTAAGCACACAAGCCAGACATAAGGCAGGGTGAGTGTACCTGTGTGAATACTGAAATGTTTATGGTAAAGAGACCATGAAGGAATGTGCCATCAATTTCAGTTGCTAGCTGATGGATAAACTACCTTTTTACTTTAATTTTTGTAAATTGAAGTTAGTTTTCATTAAATATCTTGCTTCTGATATCACATATTGTTCACAAATTTTAGAGGCACAGAAATTCAAATATTGTGCTGCATTTGTGTTCTTTGCACTATACTTTTTGAAATTGTTTGGCAAAGTATTTTACATACAGTTATATTGCCTGTTTTCCATTCAGATAAACTACAGACTCCGCACAGACGAGAACTTTCTGATATATAAAAAAGCTATATAGTTCTTTCCAAAATTCAGATTCCTAGTGTAGCTTCTTTTATATTATTGTTCAGATCCAGCTGGATATTGTAGATGACAGTAACATCCAGGGGCACTTCAGTCTGTTACTTTTATGTGGCACGTTGGTATACCTGAGTACATTAATTCTGAATTGCCCTGGTGCCTGGTGCCTGGTGCCTAGGACTGTCGTCAAGAATTCTAGGTGCTTGTTGGCAGAGTAAGAGAGTTTGATCATTACAAACTTCTTTATGTTTACCTTCTCAATTAATGCCTAATGCCTCCTGCTTGCATTTTCTTGACTTCCTAATTACCTTGAGTTTTGTTTCACCTATAAATGAGGGATTGAGCCATTGTATTTACAGCAAAAAAGCACTCCAGATTAAAAAGGAAAGAAGAAAGAGAAAGCATAGTTGGTATAAAAGTTGTATAAATGAAGTTTCTTATTATTTTTCTTTAAATAATGAATTATTCAGTATTTTGGTGTTAATAATTTAACAGAACCCAAAGTAAGATATCAGCAGGACGTATGTGGGATGGGTGGTAGTTCAAGTTTGATCTAAAAGGCTTGCCTTTGTATTGAAGTTGGGTTGAAGCTTTGATCTATTTATAATGAGTATTCTAAGGGTTTACTAATTATTTTAAACCTGAAGAGAATCTCATAGTCCATTTTTCAGTTGGAAAGGAACCAAAAATAAACCTTGCTGGAAGGTAAAGGCAGAAAGTCATAAAGTTCAGGCGTGTTTTTTAAAGTTAAAGCACGACCGCCTACTGGCTATAATTTCTGGTAGGTTTTGGGGAAAAATGTATTTTCTGTCTCCTTTTTTCATTCTGTAGCATAACAAAATTTTCTGAGGTACTTCTAACTTCTGACAAGAGATACGGCATCCTTTATATATTCCATCTATTTAAAAGTTTGTAGCCCTAAAGTTGAAATGTAGAAAAAAAATTTTTGTTTTGTTTCCTTTGACATTATATTTAGACAAAACACATATCAATTTCAGCTACCTACCATATTTAATCTGTTGAAAATTAAACTAACTAACATACTTGTTTATGAGAAATTGTGGGATGGTAATCTGTTTATCAAGGGAAACTATATAAAATCATGACTACACAAATACAGCTTTAAAAATAAATCTGAATTTATCACTGCTTAGAACATTGCTCATGATTTGAGAGGCTTTTTTGGAAACCAGATGCTTGCGCCTGATCCATATTCAATTCCATTTTTAAAGGCAATATAGTTATTCCACTTTGTTACAGTTCCTTTGTACGATGATTTTGTCATTCCTCAATGGAAAAACTTTAAGTTTTTCAGATACACAGAACACAAATATAATTTCCTAAGATGATCATGATGGAACACCAGTGACAGTAATCCGGTGGATGTCAACAGAGTCCTCTAGCTGTATGTCTGCAAGCACTGCAGCATGCAAGCCGCACAGCTGTAACAGCTGGAAATTTTCATTGTGTTCATAAATATTCCTCACAGCACTAGTAACAAGGCTAGGGAATTGATATATATTTGCATCACGGAAAGCAGAAATTAATATAAAACAGTTCTGTAGATTCTGGCTTTGAATCAAGTAATTTTTAAATCTGGAAGACATGGAAAGTATTTGTTTTATGCAGACGTTACTTGAACTTACTTGACGGTGAGGATGAATACTTTCTCTCACTGAAAACACATGTCATCGTAACAAAAACTGAAGCATTGTTCCTGAACATAAAATGGTGTGCTTCACTATGGTATTAAGTGCTATTTACATCATATGAGAAATATTTTTTTTTCCCATTTGCTAGGAAATTTTCCAGTTTTCAAGGGGTGCTGACTAGTTTAATGAATCTATAATACATACAAAACACTTTCTTTTTTTCCTTTGAATCAGTATTTGGGATTAAAGGTGAACCTCTTTTCATGGTTCAAATAATTTTCATTAGCAGAAAGGAAAAACATGCCCAATAAGCCTGGTACTGCGAAGAATTATTTAAAATAGTTCTGAGGAGCAATTTTTGCCTTTTCAATTATGCAAAGTGCTCATCAAGTTTTTGTCTTTGGTAATCTTTGGCTGATATTAAAAAACTGACACAGACTTCTTGACCTGACACACATGTAATAGCTGTGGAGGTTTTTTTTAATACCTTTACCCTGGTACAAGACTAAAGAAATGAAAGTACTGCATTCCGCAAATCAAGCTCATACTTATACCTGTATCTTAGGCTTGCAATTCCATTTTTATAAAATCATGGAATAATTCATATAGGAAGGAACCTTGGCAGTTTCTAGGCCAACCTCCTGCTCAGAGCAAGGTCAGCACTGAATTCAGATCGGGTTGCTTTAGGCTTTGTCCAGTCAGGTCTTAACCTGCACGGACAGAGATTCCACAACCTCTCTGGGCAACCTGCTCCGATGCTTGATTATCCCAAGTGATTTTTTTTGCCATAATATCCAGTCAGAACCTCCCCCATTTCAGTTTATGAGCCTGTCTCTTGTTCTCTCACTGTGCACCTCAGTAAAGGGCCTGGCTTTGTCCTCCTGGGATTTGTTCCATGCTGGTAGTTCCTTTCCTCCTTGAACCTTGTGTCTTTAGGCACAAAGACCTCTTCCCTAAAGACAGAGGCAGAGAGGCACAGTTTTTACTGTCTGTCTTCACTTTCATGTCCTCTGTATGTCCTTTTTTTACTGGAGTGCAGTCATGAGTCTCCTGTGAAACCAAGCAGGTCTCCTGGTATGTCTACTTATTTTCCTGGGTTGTTGGAATGGAGCGTTCTGCCTGCAGAAGGTTGCCCTTAAAGGTCTGCCAGCTCTCTTGAGCTCACACAGGATCTCACCCACCTGAAAGAAATCCCTGCCTAAACTGAAGTCTGTCCTCTTAAAGGCCAGGGTCTGTACGCTGCTACTTGTCTTCCTTTGTCCCCTCAGGTTCTTGATTGAATGTCACTTCTAGACTGCTATAACGAATCGAATAATATACAGGAATCTCCTAACATACTTGTATAACTAGACACATTTTACCAAATTCGGTGGGGTGTAGCTCTTTTCTGGTAATTAATTACTGATTGATCATTTAAGAATTTGTCACTGGACTAGATAATGAGACTGCTTGTTACAAATTCAAATAAGTCTAGATCTAAGTGGAAAGTATACAAAAAAGAATATTAGAATTAGACTTAACCAATCACTTAAATTAGCTGTACCAAGTAAAAAGCTGATAACAAAAAAGATCCTTAACTCTTCACTCACACGATTTCACTTCCAAGATGCTGTATTTTAAAGCCATGTAACACATATACTGAGTCTGTGACTTGCTACAGCAAGCAGAGTTACTCATTGTCATCAAATTTAGCATTCAGGGGACAAAATTTGTAATGCCATAATATTAGAGACAATTTATGCCTTTTATACAACAGAATTTTTGCTGTGCAAATATTTTGGACTGATGCAAGATCAGAAATACCATAACAGTGAATCTCTCACAATGTCAAAATTAACATTGACTCCAATCGAACTAGGGCAATGGAAGTCTAGTCCAAGTCAATGGAAGGTCAATACAAATCAAAATAATATAGTACATGGCTGTACTGTTCTTTAATTATAACTCTATGCCATTGCATTTATTTGGATTATACTGAGGTAAGCTTTGGTTAGATTTATTTAAAATATTTTTGTATAAAAACCAGAAAGAAGATTGGAAGAAGGGGGGGGGCTATCTCTCTCTAACGGAAAAAATGTTTATTTTCATTCATTCAGTTTTCCCATCCTTTCTGTTTTACTAAAGTCACTGGAAGAGGAGATTTTTAAAGCTTATAGCATCCTGTCTGAATGACATGCAACCGGAAACCATATATGATAAACCACAGTGCTGAGTAGTCCTAGTTTATTGTGTAAAAAACATACTTAATTCTAATTTATTGTGATTAACTCTAGAACTTACTGATTAATCCAGACATGCTGTAGTAATCTACTAGCTAAGTAATATTAAAAACCCTGATTTTTTTCTTCTCTGCTCCTTATTTTGCCAACATAGTTGACATCTGGAAAGGGACATGTGGCTTGTAGCTTGTACACATTTTCCTTGGCATTGTGGTAATTTGAGTCTGAACCATGATTCAATACATAGTATGCAGAAGATACCAGTAGCTAGGACATATGCAAAAGCATTATTCAAAACATATTTAGCTCTTCTAAATGTTTGAATGTGACCTTTCAAGCCACATCTGTATCTGTTATCATATGGTGTGTTCTAGTACAACAGCAATTTTCCATAGTAATATATGAAAAATATTTCAATGTTTATTATTTTTCTCAGTACAAGAACACATTCATTCACATTTTTAAAAAAAAAATTACATTTTTCCACCATGGCTTAAATATATACTGGCAATACAGAATACATTCAGATAGCTTTTTTTGTTGATGAACACAAGATTTCATGCATTCATTTAGCAAGCACAGTAATATTCTCTGTTTCTAAGAAGGAAACCTTTTAAAACTTTTAAAAGCAGGAAATTCAGAAAGAACTGAGGTTTATTTCTCATATTTAACATAAAAATATTTCTGTGTAACAACAAAAGGGGGGGTGGGGGGGAAGAAGAAAAGGAAAAAAAGAAAAAGAAAAAGAAAAAGAAAAAGAAAAAGAAAAAGAAAAAGAAAAAGAAAAAGAAAAAGAAAAAGAAAAAGAAAAAGAAAAAGAAAAAGAAAAAGAAAAAGAAAAAGAAAAAGAAGCTTACATACCAGCAAGGACTGAAAGTGTAAGCAACGTATAAATGTATCCAAACAACTTTCAAAACCCCAGGCTGCTTTCTCTCAGTATTTATCATGTTTAAGCTCCCTGAAGACTGCCATAATTAGTTTTCTCCCTTACAAGTAATTATGAGCACCTGTAATTTAAAAAAAAAAAAAATATTTGTGTCTGAGATATGATCCCTTGGGTATTTTTCTTTTAGAACCTTCCTCATTTGCTCTTAGAAGTTCTTTTCCACTAACTTCTACTCTTGGGATACTTTAAATGGAATGAAATGTTTCTCTTCAATTACTTTTAAAACCAGATGAGACCTGAAACAACACTGACAATGTTTTTCCTCCCCGTGATCACTTTGGAGTGAATGTCATAGGTTTGGGATAGCTGATTACTACCTGATGAGACAGGGAGACAAGTGAGATCTATATAGGGTGTAGTCAGACCACAAGTAGCCTTGAAAGGGTTTCACAGGGTTCTGTGTACTTAAGTCCTCTGAAAGTTTCATAGCAGAGGGCAACAATGTATGGCTCCATATTAATTGCTCTACATGGCTCACTCCATGATGGCCCCTTATTTTAAAAATTATAATGTAACCAGAAATGTTGCAAGACGGCTGCATAGAATCTGCCTTGCTGTGGACCCTTGGATCAGACCCTTGTGTACAGGGTATCTAACTGGTGTCTTGATGTCCCACTATGGGAACGGGACGGTGGGTCCTTTCGAAACTCTGTCCTGGAGGCAGTTCTTAGTAGCTATTCAGTGACAGACATACGGATTTTACAAGTAGCTGGATCTTAAGGAAGATTTTTGTTAAGGGATGGTAAGTCAACACTTCATATTTTCTCACTGTTCTGTTCCACCCTTTCTCAAAATAGACTGTGTATCTCTCTTTGGGAATTATGCAATACCACCAATCAGAAGATACTTTAGAGACTGAAAACCCCAGCATTATGTTCCTCTACTCTTCCTTCTGCTTGGACGTGTAGCAGGTCAACCTCTACAGAAATAAATCTTCCGTACCTGAATGTTTGCATTAGCTATAAGCCGAAAGATTTCCTCACAAAGAATTATTTAATAGTAATTTTGCTTAATGTGAAAAACCTGACAGAATAAGCCATGAAGTCTACAAAGAATTGCCCATTAATTTGACAAACCTAAACCGCTGACTATCTGAAACAAGCATTTGATTCAGTTTTTATTCTAACACTATATTGATCTTAGAATGATCTTAGCATTCATTTCTGGTACAGTAGACCAGTGATTAAATTTTGTGTGTTTTCCTTTTCATAAGATATTTTGCAATTTCACTATGCACTGAATCACCAATACGACCTGATGCAACTACTTCTTCATATAAGCAAATTCTCAGTGATGGATAAAAATCACTGAAAGTGATTTGGTTTAGAAAGCACTTTGGTTTAAAGGTTCTCAGATACAGTACATACCCCTGAATTCACACGAGGGTTAGTAAGTGTCCTTAGAGGATGGAGTTGTGTAGCCTTAAGACTTTAAACCTGTGGGTAACATATAAAACCCAGGACCTATAAAGTCTTCCCAGGTTCTGGACAAAAATGTCCATCCTGGGAATTTTCTCACTTTGTGCTGATAAGGAATTCAGACCTTTCCACTTCTGTATCCTCCTTTTGTAGAAAGAAAAGCCAATTGCACAAGCTTAAAGGAGACACATGCTGGCCCGATCTTCAGTCAGGCTGACTGGGAGACCAGGAGTCAACAGCTCCTGTTCTACAGCTCAGAAAAAGCCTAACTGGCTCTAGTTTTCATTTTCATCCCTCCTTTAATCCCTGTTAAAGACAATGGAGACACTATATTCTTGGAAGGCAAAAACATCCACTGTTTTTAAGCTATAGCAGCTTCAGAATTTCTCTGCCTTCTGTAACACATTAATACCAAACTAAGAAAAGGTTAATTAATACCAAGCCAAGAAGTACTGTATGCTTCAGATTGCCCTTCCTCTATCCTGTCATGCAAATACTTTACAAGAACAGGAACGATATAAAGCTATTTATATCAGCCCTATGCTTGGCTCAGAAATTACCCGTAGAAGAAGGTCTTTTCAAGGAGCAGTGCCCATTCCCTTTAAGGCCACTTAATGTTCTCAGGGAATCAGCTCCACCTGGTTACATTTGACCTTGTTAAAAAGACTGCATTCAAACAAAGGGGAACTAATCTAGATTTCTCAACAAGAATAAAAATGAAAGCAATCACTGGCTTTTCAAAACTTGCAGTGGTCTTGGCTGGATATGCTCACCTTGTAATTGTATTTTCCCAAGAGCCTTTCTCCCAAAGAAGAGGTTGGGATGCTATTGTAATGTCAAATGTGACTCACTGTTACAGTTGCTATTAAAAGTTAGCAGCTGTAATTAGGGGAGAATTTTGAAGCTGCAGTGTTGTATTGTCAGTTGTAACAGCTTTTAATTATCTTATATTTTTCTTTAAAGTGATCAGCTTTGCCGAAGTTGAATGTGCTTTTATCATTTTTACTCTGGAAATGAGCTGACACGTTTAATATAATTTAGATAGAAATAGTGCTACTGCAGAAAACAATTGGAATCTGTGAACTTTTTAAAGGATTTTGAACACAGGAGACAGCCATAGTGCTTAGAGGGATTTTGCCATCATCCAATTAAAATAGTCCACCATTCTCTCTAATACCATTCTATCTGGTCTTAAAATGCATAAGACTAATTACATTAGCCCACAGAGGCTTGCACGACTAATACTATTGGCCATTTCCTCAAATAGAAGAATTATAAATGATTAACCACTTTGCAAATAATACCAGTGTTTCTACGGCAGGACTAGATTTGATACATAGATATGCTGTCATTTTTACACTCCGCTTGTAGCAGTATGTGGTACTCGAGCTTAGAATAGATGCCAATGTTGAAATTGCAACGGCCAATTCCACTGTCCCTCCAGCCTACTTTAGTCCGTCAGGAAACCAAAACCTTTTGTTGCTATTTCTAATCTGGTCTTATGCTGAGGATAGAAAGAATCAAGACAGAGCCTTATAGATCAGCCTTATAATAGGACAAGCTTTGTTATGCATGACTTCTGCTCCCTTGAAGTCCCTTCACTCGTATCAGAAAAAAAAATTTAGTTTTCCAGGGAAGGACCCTGGTTCTTAAGGAGCTGAAAGAATGCTGGTGGTGTAGAATCTCCTTGTGAAAGACAGTCTGGGTTAGCAGTCTATCCTGTGGCATGCAGCAGTCTAGAAGGTGAGATAGAGCTAAACAAATACTGTACAGTATTGTCATTTTTGGCAGGCAGCATCCTTGTCAATATGCATGAGCACTCAGATGAATGAGAGAACCTGTCACCCAAGGGATGTTACACATTGATGACAACAACCAGTCACAGGTCCTCTACTCTAACATGTAGTTAGATTAAGTTCTTTTACAGTTGTCACTCTGAAACAAGGAAAACTGCTAGGCAGCAAAGGGCAAGCAGCATTAGTAGTGCAGCCATTCTTGCCACCAGTATTGATGTTTTTACTTTTTGGATCTGCTTCATAACTGATTCCTCAAGACTGGTAAAAGTGAAAATTCTGTTGGCTTCAGGAGCCCCAGCAAACCTGAAAATTAATCCTTATATTATGATATTGTCCACTGTATCCCTATTAGAGACCAATTTAGCCCATGATTCTTAGTTCTGGGAATGCCATCTCACCACAGCATGTTGGTATTAGATTGTATTGTTTTGATAATTTTTAATTTAATATATTGTAACATTCATATCCAACTAAAAATCCATCATGGGATAGATTCATGGTCATGTCATGATCCGGTTCATGTACTTTTGTTTTTAATTATCCCAGACATTACTGGCTTTGTCGTACAGTCCCCAGATTCTTTGTGGCAGGGGATAAATAATGGTTCAATTTGGGTTTTTTGCGGTTATTAATGTCTGAGTAGGGATGATGCCTTTCAAATCACAAAAGCAGAAGTAATCAATCAAGCAGGTATAGATGGGTGTCCTTTATCCTGCTAATACCCGACTAGTATATATCAAAAGATGGGTAATAAAACTATAATGTTTCAGAAAGGATAATTCCTTCTCCCTGTGAAACTCCAAAAATCTCATAAAATGCTACAGGGGAATTTTATTGTGGATCTAAATTTTAGATTTGAAATTTGGCAAATGGGAGCTTTCATTTACCACAGAAAGAAAGATTCTTTTCTTTCAAACACATTTAGAATTTAATTCCTGTTCTAGGCAGGTTTATCACCTTGGAGTGGGTGTTGGTCTCTTCGCCCAAGTAGTTAGCGATAGGACAAGAGGAAATGAGCTCAAGCTGTGCCAGGGGAGGCTTAGGTTGGATATTAGGAAAAATTTCTTCACGGAAAGGGTAGTCAAGCATTGGAACAGGCTGCCCAGAGAGGTGGTGGAGTCACCATCCCTGGAAGCGTTCAAAAAATGGGCAGACGTGGCTCTGTGGGACATGGTTTAGTCTAGTCTACCCTTGATTGGTTTAGTGTGGACTTGGTTGTGTAGGTTAATGGTTGGACTGGATGATCTTAAAGGTCTTTTCCAACCTAAACAATTCTATGATTCTATGATTCTATTCTATGATTTTTTTTGTAAATATAAATACCCATCAAAGTAAATCTCATCAGTAGTAAATGCAGTGCAGTCTAAATAGTGTTGGATAGTACTGGACAGTTATACAGTCACTGTCACCTACAAAATGTTCAGTATCTTGGGGCAAGGAAATGTCTAACTATGCCCTTAAGGCAGATTTGTAAGCAGTGGGCACATTCTCTTAAATTTTGCTTTAATGCTCAAAATAAGTTTATTTCACTGAATGCTTTTCATTATTTCTTTTCCATATAAGCAGTGTATATATACACACATATATACACACACACATAAGTCCCAAGGAAGTTTATAAATTGAACCAGAAGATCCAGAGTATTACGCTTTCCAGAGTAAATAGGTTTTTTAAAAAATATTTCACTTGGACTTTAAGAACACTGGATGAGATATCCAGCACTAGATATACATTTCCTAGTGCTGTGGGAACCTAAGTTCCACTGACGTTCAGGAGGACTAAAGCATTGGTTCTGACTAAACCATTTGTGATCTGACTTACTTTCATGGAGACATGTCAAATTAGAATATTTGAAAATTGGTCTGCAGAATGTTAATAAGAAAATATTTTCAGTATCTTCTGATAACTTTGAACATAGACTTTCCACAGGCTTAAAATCTCACTATTCCATGGAAAGCACTAAGGGTAATTTAAAATTGAGTAAAGAAAGAAGTAGTCTTTTTTACTTTGAGGGACTTTTGGCTGCTGCTTGAGATTATTCAATTTTCATTCCAGTACAGGAAAGCAGTGTATCACCAAGATGAAACAGAAAGCTTAATAGGCACTGTATCTCTTGGTGTTTACGGAAGCTTTGCCAACAATCTTAAAAGAAGCTGAACTGGACTCTAAAATACTGACACAAATGAAATTAGGAGGAAATACCCCTTGCAACAGTAATACCAGATGTGTCATTCACACTATAAAAATACTTTTGCATGATTAAAATACTACATTATTCTTCCATCTTACTAAATTAGAAATTACATGTGTCCAAGAATAATGGGAAATCTTACTTGTAGAAAAAGACTAGCATTTATTTTTTCAGCAACAGATTGAAATAATTGAAATCTTACAAGTAACTTGATTACTTACACAATTAGCTTTTAAGGAAAAGAATTTGATCTTTCTTAACAAGAAAAAGGCGCGTATCTATTCTGTATTTAAAATTTTTACAGGAAACTGTCACAATCCTACCCTAGGGTGGTGGGGGAGGGAACTTAATTCTCTATTATTTTTGCAGAGTTGTAACATGGAAACATGCTTTTGATATCCAGTCGACTAAATGTACTGTTACTTCTTGCAGAACACTTAAGGTCATTATGGAGTACTTGTTATTGTTAGGCACTAGGTGGCCTGCTTGCTAAAACATAGTAATGAAGACTTACACAAAATTTGCGAAAGCACTGAGTGAAAAATACGTAAATAAAAACATGTCTTTAATTTCTAGTAGAAATAAATCCAGTGCAAAGTAACATATGTATGGAAATCTACAGATAGTACAACCTTCCTAAAACCAACTTAGCACACAATTATTTTGTCCTTGTCTTGCAGAAAATATTTAATTCCTCTCTGTATGTTTGCTTAAGGAAACCAGTAACTCATTCATACTTACAGTGATAACATTCTTCTCTTACCCCGCAACGTCTTAACAGTGCTGGCATCACTGAAATATCTAGCTATATGTGTGTCTTTTCCTTCCCACTACCATAAAAGATCAAAGTTTCCCAATGAAAGACAGGATACTAACCTGTATATTCTCTAAATTGTAAGCTCTTAGTTCTCTTGAGGGAAGTTAAAAACTGGCAAGTACAACACAGTAGTAGCATTTGTTTTAGAAATCTAATGGGTTATTGTATTACGCTCAGAAACATGCAAAGAGTCAGTATTATTTATTGTTTTTAAGGAGCACATGTAACAGCTAACTTTTTAGGAGTTAGTTGTGCACATATACTCAGTCTGATCTCAGATAGCAATGTATAGAAAACAATTAAGAATAGTAAGCAAAGCAACACCTTGCTGTTTTTTTTTTTTGGTTTTGTTTGGTTTTTAGTAAGTGAAGGCTAGATGTGACCTGTGGTCTTTTGAGTATTGCAACCTGAGTCTCGTGCTAGAACAAAACACGATAAACTGTATTTTTCAGAAATTCTGGTGTTTTCACTTGTTGGTCTGTGACTCTTCTTCGTGTCAGTAGAAGGAGATACGTGATGACCTGAGGTGGTGTTCAGTTTGAGCTTTTGGACATTGATTTAAAAAAAAAAAAAGGATAGATTTTATTTATGTAAAATGTAATGAAATAATCATTTCAGCAACAAGCCTTCATTAAAAATAGCTTTACTGTTCAATTGAATGGCTAAATAATTAACCACAGCTTTATTTCAATATGATAATTCACCTTCTTCATTTCAGGTCAAATGCAAGACTAATGAGATGGCTGAAATTCTAATGATTATTTTATCTGTCATTGATAGAATTCTGAAATATTAGCAGTCAAGGAGAGTGCAAGGTTTTTCCTGTTCTGCAGAGACCATGTAAGAAGTATATATCTGAACCAAGGAATGGAACACAATCTGCATTCCAGGCAACACTGGTTTTGGTCATCAGCTCGGAAATTCATCTTGCAGATATTTTTCAACTGAATTCCCCCAATGTCTCTGTTATAAAACAAATAAATGAACAAACAACAGAAAGCCCCATTGCACTGATTTCTAATTGTATAAGAAAGGGCATTGTGCGGCTAGTGTAATTACTTGTTTCGTTTTCTCCTGAAATCATATGCATTTAAACAATGGATTCAGATGACTGATCACACTTCTCTAGAACAGAGAAGATATTTCAACCTGATATTTGCGTGCTTCAATCTAAGTCAGAGTAGAATATACCAGCAAACATACGGCAGAATATAGTGTGTTCCATGAAAACGTCTAATTATTTATGTTTGTCCTACAAGAAAACATTGCATACCAATAGAAGAGGAATCACGAGAACTTGTATTTTTGTGATTTGATCAAAAAGTGTATGCCTCCACATTCCAGCCAAGTCAGAGCATGAATCTCTTGAATTGATTTTAAAGAAATCAGACTTGGCACTATCCCTTAGGTTACAGAGAATGATTCTCCATTTAAAACAACGCAGCATCCATCCACACTGTGCACTGAGGAATAACATGCCTCCTCAAACTCTGTCAAAAAAAGAAAAAAATCTGATATGTGGCACACAATAAAAAAAAAAAATCCCATCACTAATACTGGTACTAGCAGTAGTGAATGATTACTGATGATATACATGCTTCTACTGACACATAGAGAAACATCACTGTGAGATGGTAGATCGCCTCTAGGAATTCATTATCTCTGGATATCAAAAAATAGGTGTAATGTACTGTGTCACATAAAATATAGTGGAATTTTATTAGGCAAACAGACCTGCAAACTTAAGACACCACATCACACTCTTTTTATATACTGGCATGTTTGAAAAAATTCAAAATATCTCCTAATACGTTAAGTATACATGGGACTAACACCATTAAGTTTGAGGAAAGTATTCCAGTAATCCTGTTAAACCTTCCGATATTTTTTTCCTAATGATTATGTTGTAATAGAAATTGTGGCTACTTTTCAATACCACAATACTTTAATACTTCCAGTTCCTATATCAGAACAGAACATTTTCTTTGGGAAATTTGCTCTAGTGCACTTAATACATATCACACATAACAGAACACCAGAATTCTGATAGATTTTAGTAAGAGAACACCAAGTTTTCTTTACTAAACACTCAGGGTTTGAATTTTGTAAGTTCTGAGCATCTATTTTACTGGAAATCATTAGGAGTCATGACTGACAGTTACGTTGTCAGAGGTTAAAGACTTGAAATGTTATTATTTTCTCTATTCATTTATATCACAAATCAATATTTCTACTTCTTATACCAGTAATTGATGGACCAGTTAATCTTATCACTGTTGTTCTTCTATCTTGTGAAGCAACATATAATTATGTCCTTGTGTCAGTTGCGTTGCTCTTGCTTAAGTCATTCAAAACAACTTCTGCATATAAAGAAAAACATCCATTTTCTTGCTAGGTCTTAGTTTGGAGGTATAACCAGCTGATGTAAAGGAACAGTCTATCTGACGCATTTTCATGACATTTCTATTACAACCCTAATACAAACGTCTAATTTCCAGAAATAACCAAAAAAGCCTTTGGTCATTTCAAGTTGACTGAAACAGGCAAAGTCACCAAAATGTGAAGTATGATAAAACTTACAAGTGATACATTGTTTAATACAATCCCATGTTATTCGAAGATTCTCTGTGTTGTGATTACTTCAGCTAATAGGCTGGTATGTGTTTTGTGGTATTTTTTGTGCTCTTTTCTATCTTTCTTACATTTAAATAATAAGCTGTTATGAAGTGGTGAAGTCACTCCATTTATATGCAAAACGAGTTTTTTCACTTGGGTTTGTGGATTAGGGATGTGACTTTTAGACAAAACAGAGGAAGAAGAATATACATCTATTTGAAATTTTAATCTAATAATTGTTCACATTATTTATTCCTTTAAGATTTTTCCACACTTAATTCTTACTTTCAAGATCTAATATTCTATTTTCTTCAAAAATG
This sequence comes from Pelecanus crispus, assembly GCF_030463565.1. Lineage (NCBI taxonomy): Eukaryota > Metazoa > Chordata > Aves > Pelecaniformes > Pelecanidae > Pelecanus > Pelecanus crispus. The sequence continues at coordinate 20,120,868 of NC_134655.1, read as the reverse complement.
TTTTGTGCAGTGTACCAGTAATGATAAAATGTATCATGGGTCCATGATACTGTGTAAGAAAATGCGCTTCAATGTGATTTTTAGAAGATTTTTCATGAACATCAATGACCTACAGGACTCTGATATACAGATGTACACTGTTCTCATTATTACTGTAGTTATGACTTCCCCCCGCCATTAAAAACCTTTTGAAGCTGTTCATCCTCTTGGACTATGTCAGAAGAAGGAGAATGGATAGGAAATAATATCCCAAACTTTTCTGTTCTACGTTACAAGCCTGAGTCTATGCCACGTCACTCGTGTCTGGACATCATTGACAGTAGGCTGGCTACACTGAGTCAATGGACATAGAGATTTCTAGCTAGAAATATTTTGTCCACATCACAAACCCCCTTTTATTTCATCCAAATTGTTGACAGGTTTCAGTGAGGAAGCAGTGAAGAAATGCAAACACCACATTTTCCATTATTTGAGTACAAGTCTGTGAAGGAGCTGTAGTATCTTTATGAAGTTTATGGATCTAGGCAAAACTTTAAAATCAAGTTTTCTGAGATTCTGTTAAGCATCAGCTTTACCACGGCAGGCTTCAGTCAAGACCATAGCTTGTTTTGATCTGACGTGACATTTGTAATAAAATCTAAAATTAAGTATTTAATGCTGACATGTAACAGTCTACGCAAATATTTAATCAAGTTATGTTGTTGAGATATGTAGGCTCTCTCACTTTACACTTAAGTTAAGGCATTCCATTTCCAGAGCTATAGTTCTGGCAAATTTTGTAAATCCTACAGACGATGCCACTGATTTTGGTAGGCTTTGAATGAATTTAATAGAAAATTGCTGACCAGATCCTCCACTTTTTAAACTGTATTAACTATATAGGTAAAACCAAATTTAAAGTACAGAATCAGGCCCTGCACATCAAACTGCTGTAACACATTTTAAAGTAGTCTTCTAATTCTGCTTCATCCAATTCTGTGACTCTTTTTACTGAGTATTTTTTGTACATACCGACTGAATTTTGGTAGCTGCTTTCTCCCAAGTCTAAACAGCTAGGCTCCATCATTTCCACTGGATAATTTAGTTTTCAATCCCCTTTCCAGAATCACTTTAGTGTAGTTCTCCTGGCACAGAATTTCAGTGCTTTGAGAAGCAATCCATGTGTTTGCAATCTCTACAGCAGTTTGGGGATCTGTCAGGATGAGAGGTGCTATGCACTAGAAAGTGTTTTACCAGAACAGTTAGATGATTCCAGTGTCACTTTGTTTTGGTTTTTAAAATAACAGAGAAAAATACTTTACATTTTTGTCTGTATAAGCTACAGAATGAAAGAAATATTTTTCTTATATATTAATAAGGCCTGATAGTTTTCACTAGTAAAATTTCTTAAAAATTTGCATCATTTTACCTTTCAAAAGTTGGTGTATCTTTAATAATGATGCGTATGCTAATATTGAGTTATTACAAGTTCAGTCCTACTCCATCATTATATAAAGGATTAAGTTAAAATTTGTTGTAATTCATGCATAATTTGCTATACATCTTTTGTTTACATCAGTTACATCAAATAATGTGAAAAAAAATTGCAAAAAGCACAGTACAAAATAATTATTATTGTTATTACTATCTTTAATTACTTGCACTGTATTAACATATTGAAGCAAAGGTCATTGCAAGCTACAACTGTAGTAAGGAGAGAAATCCTCCTTAGGAGGACTGGACGAACAACAGGTAATTAAAGACAGAGTTGTGTCACAAGGAAATAATCAAATGATATTACTGAATTTGATTGAATTCTAAATATATATTTACTGTATCTATATTATAATATCATAAGAGATAAATTCATGCCCTTAATGTAAGATATGAATTAGTAAGGCTTGATCTTAATCCATTTAACTATAATCAGCTGGGATCAAGCTCAGATGCTTTTGGTCTCCCACTTAATAAATCACAAGAAATCTTTTATCCAACTGCTTTTCATTTTCTTTTATATACGCTTATTTCCTATAGTTAGTAGAGGAAAAAGGGTGGTTCACTTCTTCCTCAGAGAAATTTTTTCTAAAGCCACACTGCGCCGCAGCTGCTATTGCTAACACCTTTTATGTATACAGCACCTTTCACTTTGAGTGATTCCCTGAAGTGCTTTATAGACTCTAAATACAGGGATTTTTTTTCCTCATACCGCTGAACCAACAGTGTTGCACTGAAGCGGCTTTGGGAAAGGGAGCACGGAATAACCTCTCCACCTGAACCCTAGGAAACGCTGGCATTTATGTAAGCCAGGTGGTAACTCGGGCCAGAATTTGCAGGGAATTTGTGAGTGCTTAGTCATGTAAAAGCTTACCAAAAATTACAGCCTCTCTTTGCCCCGGTTTCCTTCATCTGCATGCCTAATGCAAAAGAGAATCCACACACCTGTGGCCACAGGTTGTACCGAACGGGTTCACTCGTTAGGTTAATTTGTGTTTGTTCGGCAGCGGCACTCGATGGGCACCTTGTCAGGCGCCTCTCCTTCTCCCGGCGCTGGGGGAGGCCCTGAGGGGAGAGGCGGTGGGAGGGCACCTGAGGGGAGGCCCTGAGGGAAGGAGGCCCTGAGGGGAGAGGCGGTGGGAGGGCGCCTCAGGGGAGGCCCTGAGGGAAGGAGGCCGTGAGGGGAGAGGCGGTGGGAGGGCGCCTCAGGGGAGGCCCTGAGGGAAGGAGGCCGTGAGGGGAGAGGCGGTGGGAGGGCGCCTGATGGGAGGGGCCGCCCGCGGCGGGAAGGCGGCGCCCCGCCCGCTCCCGGGAAGCTTCCAGAAGGTGGGTGGTCACGTGGGGGGGGGGTGGTCACGTGGGGCGGGGCTCTGGGCAGGGGAGTGCGGGTGCTGCCGCCGCCATTACGGTGCTGCCCTCGCCCCGCCTGCAGCTGCGAGGCGTGGGGGTGGAGCTGGGAAGCTGCGGTGCTTCCTCAGTCTTCCGGCAATGTCTGTCACAGGGCTTTTCAGAGCTCAGGACTGGGGCTCTGTCTGTGTGCTTAGGTAACAAAAAAGAAAGGTTTTTTCTAGAAAACTGCCTGCGGGTCTGTGGAGGGAGCAATAAACCCTTGAGCTGGCTGGGGTCAGGGCAAGCCTGTCTGGGAGGAACTGGCCTGCCAGGACAGTGAGTGGAGAGACATTTACTTATAACCTTATTTTTCTATTTTGTCTCTTTTTTTTCTTTTTTCCCCCATAAAAGGACTATGGTTTTGTTTAGTATTCTAATATAACTTATCTTCAGGTGGTGGTGTTCTGTCCTTGGAAGAGCCTTGCTCTCAAATCATGTTATCTTAGGAGAGTCTTATATTACATACCGCAATGTTTTATTCATATAGTGTTTAGATAGTTTAGATAGGGTCACTTAGTTAAAAAATGTGATTGCTTCCCTGCTGTTGGACCCATGTATAAATTATGAGAAAATCCCTTCCAACACATGCAATTAGTTCCATGTTCATGGTACTTTTAGAGATTCCAGGGTTGAGTTTATAATTTATAAATATGTATTCTTATGTATTGTATCCATGTTACATGTGACAGCTTTGGACAAACATGGTGATTAGGCTGTTAATTGGTGAGATACATGCCAAGTTACAGAAAACCTCTTTTATGATGCATTTTCTATTTTAAATTCTTGACCCGTACCTTCTAGTTTGAATCTCATTTACATTTAAGCTATCTTTAAGAAGAACAAAAAAATCCTATATGAAAATGAGTAGTTATGCTGCCACTGGATGAAAAACATACTGTTTCTTATCTAAAGCCTTCCATGGAGACTGTGCTACTGTTAAAATTTTCTTTTTTGCTGTGCTGTATCAACTTTTGCTTGAAGGAGATAGACTGAATAGGGAACATTTTGCTTCTGTGAAGTGTTCACAAGGATGAACGTAAAATTGCCTGAACTATTTTCTTCCCATTTTACCGAGGAAGAAGAAAATAAGTTACTTGTGCTTAGCTAGTTATTAATTACAATGATAAATAATGTAATACATTAGTCGAGGACTGCATAAGTGAATGAATTTTGTATGTTTTAACATCATCCTTCATGAGCCTTAGAGCATCAGAAATGGAGCACAGGGTCCATTTCCAGACAGCCTAATGGGAGGTTGGCATAAACAAATACTAAAATACGTTTTATACACGCTTTGTTGCTGTAATCTCCTGGTCCTGGTTTACCTAGGCATGCTGATGATTTGCTGAGCAGGAGTTATGGTGAAAGTTCAGCTACTCTTTTCCTTTCAGGCTTGGAGTACTGTAAGAACTAAAATCTCTGAGAGTATGTTCACAGGACATTCAGTCTTCTCTGGGTATGTTATGCTGAGGCAGAGAGAAACTAATGGAAATATGAAAGTTTAAGCAATTGAAAAAGAAATGTATAGAAAAAGTAAGGTTCTGGTGTCATTTAAAGTCTAACAGATGAATCCTGAGACCCAGGAGAACTTTTTTTGCCCCCTTTAGGAATTGGATGCAACTAGTGCAAAAATCCAGATATCCTGGGTTTAACAAGAGTTACAAAATATAAATAGAAGTTGGTTTGTTTTTTTTTTTTTTTAATTTATTTTTTAAACTCAGGACTTTTTAGAAAGAAAAAATGGCAACAGTTGTTGTTTGGGTTTTTTCCTATAAGTTTTGGGAAGTGTTCCCACAAATGGAACTTGGTTAAATGAGAAGTGTAAGTTAGTGTAGTTTTACGAACCGAAGGGGGGATGGAAGAAGGCAGCTGATTTCTGCTACTCTAGAATGAAGAAATGTTGTTATGTATATGACTGGACTCTAGGCAGAATTGTATTTAGTATAAGGATGTAATAGACAATATAGCATTCATCTGCGAGCAATATTCCTATCTTTATTCACAAATACTTGAATTGTTTAGTAGGCACTGTGAAGTGTGTTTTTCTGCTATTCAATAATGAAAGTTATTAACTAGCAACGAGGCAGTAAAGCAAAATGCATTATGTATGAAACAGGTGATCTTGACAATTGCCATTTCAAAGGATTTGACACAAGTGACTAAAACCAGATTTACTTTCATTTTTAAATGAATAGAAATGTGTTTTAAGTTGAAATACATCCAATGATCACATATGTGGTTTCACATAATTTCTTATTGTGATATTGCATTCTCCTGCCAGTAGTTCATGGATGACTTTTCTTTTGTTTGCTTTAGCAGAGATTTAATTTTGAGATTTGAGGCATGAACAGATTTTCAAGGAACAAAACTAGAGCAATTTTCACTTGATTTGTAAAACGTATTCATGTGTACAAACACCAATAAAATGCTAAGAAAATGACATTATGTATCATACCATTAATAACAGGTTTTTTGTATTGTTTTTGAAAGTTTGGTCATTAAATTTTAGTGGATATGCGTTTGAATTTGTAGAGTAATATTGTGTTAGCTTTGGAGTTGTAACATGCAGCAGCTTTATAGAGGGTTTGTGTGCTGGGTTTGGGTTGTGGGTTTTTTTGGTGTGGTGTGTTCCCCCCCCCCATTTGTTCAGGTATCCAACTGTTTCTTTCTAAGAAAATGGAAATAGCTATGCTTATCAGGGAGATGATCTCCTTTTTTCCAAGATTTCTATTCTCAACCTTTAGCTTTCTATGCAGCTCTGGTGCAAAACTGTTTCACTGCTGAGAGCAGGGCTGTATATTTCCTAGTGCTACTGGTATATAAATAAATTTGGTACTGCATATCTTCTGTCTGCATGTCTTCTGAAATCAGTTACAGGATATTTTTAAAGTATTTGCTGAGTGGTTGCTAGATGCATTTTCACAAACGTGGAGTGTAATTACTATTTTAGTAAAAAAGAGACTTCAGCTTTACAAGGATTCATTTGAAACAATTAAAAGAAATTACTCTTTATGCCATATATCAATGTGATTGAGTCCAGTTTGTCCATTCAGCATACTTGCTGCCTGTTGTGTATTTATGGTTCTGTTCGCTGTTTCTCGTATCTTGATACAAGTTTTAATGAGCGCTCTTCCTGCTAGTTGCAGATTAGTATCGGGCATATGGAATTCTGTTTCACTAAGGATTTATCAACTGCTTGTTTGCCACACCTGGCTGCTGCTTCATGTGGCTGCAAGAATCTGCCTTTTGGTCATTAACTTTTTATTTCTTCAAGTGAAGAGTATTTCTTACCCCCTGTGATGGAAAAGTTAAAAAAAATCCAAAACAAAAAAAAAACCAACCACAAAAACAACCCCACCTCTAAAAATACTCTACTTCTAAAGCAGTGAAGACTCTGAATCAGGAGAGCATGCAACTATGAGCAAGTTGTGGCTCACACTTACTTCATTCTTTTGTTGACTTAAATGGATGTGGGGTGATGTTTTCTCCTGGTGATAAGAATTTCCAGTTTCATTTTGTTCATCACTTCGAAAAAAATCAAATTAAAGAAACCTCATTGAAGTCAGCACCATCACGCTAATAAAAAATAGATCAAAGAATAAATCAGTCCCTTAGTGGATTTAGAGTAAAATCATATGAGGGAGTGAATTTGAAAGCCTTGATAATATAACAAATTATCTGTTTCTCTTCGAGGTAGGTCTTTTTCTTTGAATATGATCATGAAATATACTATGTAGGGAGTGGATCCTGTGGATAAATATTGATGGCTACAAAATAATTTATGTTTGAAACATTACAGAGTGTGAAAATGAGTTCAGGTTGGTTGTTATCTTTTGTGCCTGGCCTTAACAATAACAAAAAAAAAAAGGCGGGGTGGGGGGGGATTCCTTTCAGGCAACAGCTTTGTAGTGTTTCTTATTGTCATAAAAAAATGTTAAGAAATACCAGTGAAGTCTCCACCTTATTAAAAACGTTAACCACCATCAAAACCAGCTAGTTCCTTAAATGAAACATGGTATGCATGGTGACAAAGGATAGACATTGCTGTGTTCAGCTATATTAGTGATTTACAGCAAAAAGCCCCCCAAACAAGCAAACAAAAAAACCCCAAACCCCCCAAACAAGCAAACAAAAAAACCCCAACCAAAACACCCAACACTAAAAATCTGCAGTACCAGAAAATATCCTGCTTAACAATTTAGTAGCGGAGGTCTACAGGATAAAGTTGAAATCCATATCAACATGATTCAGAAATTCACAACCTCTGGCATGTAGCATAGAACTGCTTAATTATCAGTGGACACTCCAGAGGGAGCCGTTGTGAACTGGAATAGTTGCAAATGGCTTGCTCTTCAGTTAAATAACGTTATAATCATGCTATTGACTGACAAATAGAGCCCATGTCATGGGGATCTTTTGCTCCGAGAAACACTGGTTTAACACAGGGTTTTAAATACTCCTATTTAAGGAGTCCACGGTGGATTAGCAGCAAATGAAAGGGATGTTGTATTGAGGAAGTGTGGTATGCTAGCTGAATTTGTCCATGTAATTAAAATAGGTTCAGGAAGGTGAAAATAAGAATGGGAGTAATATTTTCAGGATTTCTTCTCTATTATGATTTCAGTATTTGGGTATTGATGTGGTTTTGGACTTCAGTGTAATATTCCTAAATTTATCATAATAGTCTATGATACTTTTTCCTTAAAACTTGATATAGCAGTTACAAAATATTACCACAGCTTATTTATTCCTGTTCTAAGTCAAATCTGAACCCAGATGCCAAGAAACAGTGTTGCTTTTTCTTCTGAAGTGGACACCTGGACTCTTTACTGCATTTACTACTTGTCTGTGATCCTCTTAAGGAAGAAATAGCAGTCGAGTCATGTAATAAGCTGCAGGAATTCTGACTCAGGTGGGACCAGGTAGAGCCTTGTGTATAAATAATATTTAGTATATTGGACAAAAAAACCCCAGGTATATTTAAGTGCATAGATACTCAGATGAAAGAGTCCAAATCTCAAATTGTTTTTTTCCTCTCCTACCCTCCATTCTGTCCATCTGGGCCATTTGCCTTACTAGTTACAGAAGTCAGTAGTACAGACATCAATGCATTCTTTTGAAAGACGGCAAGATGGCTTGGCAAGCTTAATGTTACCTTCTGTTAAATAATTTTATTTGTTCTTAATTTTTTTTACCACCTTAAAAGTGTTAGTGAGTGCTGGAGCTTATGAAAGGTCCTTTAGAGTTGGGCTACCCTATTTAGCCTTCTGTACTTTTTCTTTTTTTTTGTCTTTATACTCCAGTCATCAAGAAAGCCTGTTTCCACACACTGTACTGTGACTGCCTTTCTGCCCAGTTCCTTTCTTTTTTTCCTTTTTTGTATTTTTATCTTGTCTGTCTGTCTTAGTTCTTCTCTTAACTTTTCCCACCATCTGTTACCATTCACATGCTCTCTTTTGACAATTTCTCTTAATGTCTTGTTTTGTTTGACTCTGCCATTTTCATTTGTGGTTTCTTTAGCCTTTCCTTTTGCTTTTAGATTTGTATTTATATTGTTTTCCCATCTTGTGGTATGTGTATTTATGATATGTAGACAAATATGAGACACATATTAAATATTGTACGTTATTAGAAATACTCTGATTTCGTAAATGTCTTTCAGGATGATGCTTGGTGGCTAGAAAGTACCTCATGCTCTTTTTCTTTGCATTGCTGTTGCCATAGTATTCCTGTCAGCGCTATGGCACAAAGGACAGGCAACATACAGCTATGACTATATAAATAGGTTGCTTTAAGAACAACGTTTTCCCTATGGTATAAGATGTTCCACTGTATATCTAAGAGAAAGCTAGAGTCATGTTGGGGTTTTTTCCCCTTAAAGGTCTATAGCTCTAGAACAGTTTTTAAAGGTTCAAAACTGTTCCTAGAATTGTTTAGAAAGACAGGTAAAGACTATTTGAAAAAGTGTATTCTACAGAAGTTCAAGAATTGTAAGTCATTGTTGGTTGCTTTTCTACTTTGAGGCCAAACAGTTTTCTGTTAAAACTCGTAACACTGCCTATTATGGGTCTGTACCCTTTAGTAGTTCAGGAAATTCTATGGTGGTAAAAGACATTACAAAAAGTCATATTAGCATTTATCTAACATGGTTTATAACAGTAGCGTTCTATTATTTCCATGTTTTAATGTATTTTCTTTAATATGACACACAAATATTTTTAATAGAATTGTTCAAACTCCATTTCACTTAAAAAAGTAAATAAAAATATGTGTAGTAATGTAATGTTAAGAAGTTCCACCCCCCATTTTTCCTGAGAAACCTCTTTGAGTCCTGCTGTTGTTATTTCACGATCCCTAGAAACTCCACTGTAGTTATAACTGGTGTTATAGGAATTCTTATCAGTTATTTTTAATATAAGTTATCTACTGATACTGTCAGAACTTTAGGAATTAATTTGGGAAAGGTTTTAATGAACTCTTTAGACTTCGATTTATGTACTCATCCTCAAACTGCTTTGGAAAACTTGATAGATAAAACACAAACTTTTGTTTTGAGTGTGACTAAAATTCCCTCTATCTTCAAAATGAGAGAGGAGCAGTGTAGCATTAATAACCTTGTTAATAATGAAAAGATTTTTTTATAGCATACGATTATTTAGTTGGAAGATGTATATACCTGACTGTACAATCTTTTTATATATTTATAGGTAATCCTTATATCAATATTATCACAGAAGAATTTGGGATAGGGACTGGAATTTGATTTATATTTCTGGTTGTTGGGGTTTTTTTATTATTTCTTCCCCTCAGAAATGAACTGCAAGTTTAAAATATTACTCTGTAAACATCAGGATGTGAAGGGTTTTTCTTTCCCGTTTTGTTGTTTTTCAGTTTAACTTCTAGTAGAGAAGAAAAAGTGGCAGAGTAGTGCTTTCCAGTATGCATGGAACATGCCACCATTCTGAAATTTTGTTTTGAGGGGAACATTTAAATGTCAGCTCTTCATTGTAATCCATACATTTTTATTGGTGTTTTGCATGGAAGCAATGTAAATATATTTAATTTAATAACAGTGGATACAAAAATGTGCTTTCCTGAAATAAGAGCTTTCTGCAGGTTGAATGTACGTGGGCAATTGCTTTAGTGGGGTAACAATTGTTGGAGATGTATTTACAGAAATACAAGACAGTTAATAAATAAAATCATAATAGTCAAACTAATATATTTGTACCATATCACCACAGTTCTTTCATTAAACTCATGCTGCTACCATGGTGTTACCATTAATGATAATCAGTATCTGCTGATGACTTTGTTATTTATATATTTAGAATTTAATATTATAATGGGTTTATAAAATGGCTGTTTATAGTACACTGTTTCATCACTCCTGAATGCCTGTTTAGTGTTGTATTGTACCTTACACTGAATTACTAAAGTACTGCAAATAAGTCGGTGAATTACTAAAGTACCGCAGGTAATGTAGTAACTATGCCACATAAACTGCATATCCAGTTCTCACCCATGTCAGCAATCTCATTCATGTTAATTGAATTACTCCAGTGAGCAATGCCTTTTTTCATAAGTGAAGACTTGCAGGATTGGGTTTTTATTTCATGTTGCTCCTTTTGTATAATCATAAAGCCAGAAAATGCTTTACAGTTAAATCGTGCTGACGTGGAAAGATACACCTTGCAGATCTAGTTGGAATGTTCTTTATCTGTTACTTACTCCCAGTCAAAAGAAGGTTGCAGAGTTGAAGTGGAATAGCAATACTAAATGTTCCTAATCTGTTTCACTGTGAAGTCAAATTTAAATTGCCCTGGAAGTGGTGCTGCTGAAAGGCAGTAACTAACAGGTGAAGACAGTTACTGGCTTCAGTAATTTATTCAACCACTGCAACTTGATCTGCAGGAGGAAATCAATCTATGCTATGGCAGGGAGAATAAAATCAGAGAAGGCAGGAAAAAACCCTACATTTTTAGCTGCACAATGAAAAGAAAGTAGATGAGTTAGTGTAGGTATATTTGAAACAGATGCTAAGCTGATAGGAGCTAAAACTTCATTAACTAAAAAAATCCTTTTAGATGGAACTCTTGGACATCTACCTTACAGAAATGCTATCCTAGATTATTCTAAATTCTGGAAGGGCAGAGTTATGCAAAGATTAGGCAAAGCAACATATTCTATACATGGAGTTCAGTAGTGTGCTTTTTCTCTAAAAGTTCTCAGCTGTAGGTGCATAGATATCTGTATGTACCTGTAAGTCATCCCATTCTACTTCCATCTTTCTTGAGGTTGTTAACAATCTTGAGAGGAGAATATATTGTTATTCAGAAACTAGACTGAAAAGTATGAAACTTTCTTTTCTTCAGCCCAGAACAAATTTGTATCTCACCTTAAAGGTATTGGTATCTCAGAGTACTTGGCTCATATATGAGCAGACTTCACTAGAGTTAGAACGATACAAATTTTCTTACAGTTCATTCTCCATGAGATGTATTAAATGTTGTCACATACCAGCAGGGAAATTATTGCTGCATAGTGTCTCTCTCTCTCTTCCCCCCTCCCCCCCCCCCCTTCTCCTTTTTTTTCCCCCCTATAATCGAAGAAAGCAAAAGAAATCTCAACTGTCTTGGAAATTAATGACAAGTATCCAAATGGAGATTATCTGGCAATATGGTGGCCAGTTGGGGAACTAAGAAGATTACAAGTTTACCCTTCCTGCTGGGAAAAATCTTTTAGCTTTAGTTCTACATTGAAAACTTTCGATGTTTTGCTGTTCTCCTCCTGTGTTGGTGTTTGTGTCCTGCTGTTGTGGATTTAGACACGTAATCCAAATTTCAATGAATTGAATACTAGTATTTATGTTTGCTTCCAAAGATCAAATCAGCTCTTGTCATCTTAAAAGGACTGCTGTATTAGCATCCCTGTGTTAGATGGATTTCCACCCATTGTTGTCTGAAGTTCACCAGACTCCATCTAGATAATGTTTTCTGGCCAATTTAAGTTCCTGTATTAAAAATAGCCAGATTTCTTTGCTGTTAAGAAATATTACATAATTTTCCCCCAAGTTTTGCACTGAAAATTAAGACGAGTGTTCTTGGTTTCCCATCTCTGAGCAAGAGGTATAAAAAGATCTGGTTCTCAGCAGATGGTTGCTTGCAAGCTTCTTACCTACTTTTTGCTTTGGAAACAAAAAATTGAGGACAATATGGCAGAGGGTTCAAAGGAAGAGCTTTTCTTAAGGAGCAAAGGAAAATCTCGTGCTGGAAGTAGGGATTTTTGTATTTATTTGTTCATTCACTCTGATTCAGTTGTAAGACTCTTGCCTCAGTGTTATTTAGTAAACAGTTTTCAGTAAAAAATTGTGCAAGAAATTGTGTACATTTTATGAAGGATTGTTAAGTCAAATATCACTTTACTAATAGGGTTTTTAAACAGTGCAGGCTATTTGCTATAGGAAAGGTACTCCTTTCATGTCTCCCTAACTTTAAGAACACAACATTCTGTAAATTTTTAAGGATTTTTCTTTCTTTTCCTTTTTCCAGCTACTCTTGGCATTCTACACGAATACTCATTAGTCATTCTGGAGATGGACTTGCTGTCTGGAACCTACCTCTTGGCAGTCTTATTAGCCTGTATTGTATTTCAATCTGGCGCACAGGAGAAGAATTATACCGTGCGGGAAGAACTGCCTGAAAATGTCCTCATTGGCAATTTGCTCAAGGATCTTAACCTAACGCTGGACCCAGATGTGCCCCTTTCCTCACCGCTACAGTTCAAGCTTGTGTATAAGACTGGGGATGTACCATTAGTACGGGTGGAGGAGAACACCGGTGAGATATTCACAACTGCAAACCGCATAGACCGAGAGAAGCTGTGTTCTGGCATCTTTAGTGAGAATCGCTGCTTTTATGAGGTGGAGGTTGCTGTTTTGCCTGATGAAGTTTTCAGACTGGTCAAGATCAGATTCCTGATAGAGGATATAAATGACAATGCCCCCCTCTTCCCTTCAACAGTTATTAACATCTCTATCCCTGAAAACACAGCAATTAATTCTCGCTATTCTGTCCCATCTGCCATCGATCCGGACATTGGCGTGAATGGTATTCAACATTATGAACTCCTTAAGGTGGGTTTCTTCCATTCTTCTATGTTACTGTCTGTGTTACTGTCTTCCCACAAATGTTGCCAGTTCTCATCAACCCATTAGAAATACGAAGCTGTGTACCACAGTAGTGGCATGCTGCAGATACCCGTCTTGAAATCTTAATCTATACCTCTGAGTGCATTCTAGTGCATCATATCTTTACTTTGTGGAAAGCTGTTTCTGTATGTGTACGTCTGTCTGTGTAACAGTATGATGAAACATCCATGTCTTCATGAACTCTCCACAAGCATTCAAAGTGTTTGTACACTTTGGCTAACAGTCTTAGACCATTAAAGATGTATTCTTATTGCCACCAACATGACAGCACCAAGTGCAACAATATTGTGCATTGGGTTTATGTCTCTCTCTTGTATGGCTGCTAGATTTGAGCAGTTGAACTTAGCCTGGAAGCTTATGTGATGTGATGCTCATCTCTATACAGATGAGCTATTCCAGAATGAAAAAGAGTTTATTTGTCAAAGCAGCTTTGTAATGTTTGGGTGGGCATAATGTCTGGGCAGGAGACAGTCCAAGATATGCATGAATGCAAGGATAGCAATGCCAATGGCCTTGTAAGAGCAGATATTTCATGTTCTTGCTTCTTTTACCCTTTCTAGCAAATCGCAGGAGAACTGCAATTAGGGAACAAAAGAATAACATGTAAATGTGTGGTGTGTAAATGTGCGATTGCTAAATAAAGGATTACTTTCATTTGAGTTTACTTAGGTAGAGAGTTTAGAACAAGAAAGGAACTTAATCTAAAATTGCTGGGTTATTATATGGGAAGCTGAAAATGTCTTCACTTCCCTTGATTTGGAATAGGGAACTATTGGGTAGTTTGCTTAGCGACCCGTCTGACACCCTTGTTACTGACTGGAAGAATATGGACTATAGGCCAATATATATTGCTTGGTTGACTTGACAGCTAATATTCACTGATATCAGTACTTACCAGCAATTTAATAAAAATGAAGTGCTGCCTTATTTCAGCTCTTTTAACTTGCTTACAGCCTGAAGTAGTTGTGGCAGTGTGGGTACTAACTACTGACAAAGCCATAAAAATCTCTTTCAGAAAACTTCATCCCACTGGACACTTCTGGTTAGCTATCTTAAAAAAAAAAAAAAAAAAAACAAAAAACCAAACCCAAAACCAAAAAAACCCTCTATATAGGTCTGTCTGCTCTCAGTGTAGCCTAGGAACTTAGAACTTTTAAAGAACTTACTACAAAGTTTGAGGTCTTTGTAGTAAGCTCTTTAAAACTTGTAAATTCCTAGGCTACACTGAGAGCAGACAGATCTACGTGTGGGGTTTTTTTTTAGATCAGAAGTGTCCAGTAGGATGCAGTCTTCTTTATTTGGCATTTTAAATGAGAATCTGGAGAATGAATAACAGCATATTAAATAAATAACAGTAGGAATAGAAAATAATAAAAATGCCAGGGCTATGGATAAAATGTGGCAAAATAATACATGGTCTGAATAGGAAAATGTTAGTTAATGTATCTGAGAGAAACATGCTGTTATTTTAGGAAAAGTAAAAAAGTAGAAAACCACAAAATCAGGAGTCCCTGGGATTGAGTGAGCAACAGTTCAGATCACCACAATAGCAGTTGTCTTTTGTGAGTTTATTTTTGGACTATGTGTTCAAAAACAGAATGTGACAGATCAGCAGAATGATAGCATATTTGTATCACACAAGTGGGAGCTCATCTAAAATACAAGCTACAGCTCTGTACCAAATGTAGTGTAGGGAGTAAGACCTTGTCTAAACATCTAACATGAAATGAGATGGCCTGCCAGAGAGCCAGGTTTCACCAAGAGATGTGCAACTAACTTAAAAAAAAAAAAAAAAAAGAATTAGGAAAAAAAGAAATAAAAAGAAAATCAGTTACATGTTTGTTCAAGTGTCCCTGAAAAACTGCTTTTGCCACATAAGGGAAAGAAAGGTGATGTGGGTGAACATACGCTGGTATGGACTGAAAGTTCTGAATTCTTGTGCTAGATGCGCTGCAACCAAAATAATTTGTGAAATCACAGCCCTATAGATGGATCTCCTAAATTAATTAATTGCATTTTTCTCTTGCATGCCTGTTGGTCAGGTACTTTTTGAGTTATGGATCCACTGCCTTTAAATAAGCCAGCAATTTCACATACCTTGGAAAGTATCTGTAAAACCCAGAAGCGTTTTATGACAGACAGACACTCTTTGGAATAGTAATGTCCAGATGTTATTCCATTGGTAGTTTTTACAATGTTAATACAAAAAGTGATCATAGGAGGGAGGAAAATAGTAGGAATGAAGGATTCTGATGAGCAGGCAGGGAATGTTGCATATATAGAGATCCATCTGTCACTGGGGAAGAATAGGGGGATGAAAAAGGAAGGGAAGAGTGATGGTGCTTGAGAATTCTTTCCTGGGTCACACTGAAATACTAGGAGGGAGGGTGACAGGTGCACAAGGATGATGTTGCTTGCCTTTTCTCCCAAAATGCTCTTCTCATGCATTATTCTATGCTTTTTTTTGGGGGGTGTGCTCTGAAGATACTAATGTCTTCTGGCTTGTGATGTGTGTTGACCTTTTCCTTCCTTTTACAACCAGCATACAGAAAAGTGGGGAAACTGCAGCATACGAAACCGTCTTGCCTTCTGAACAGGATGAGTCTAGCAGGGCTGATATGACAGCGTTGTGTGGAATTTTGGGAAGCACCAGATAGGAAGATGATGGGCAGGACAGCATACTTGGAGGGTGGCAGAGGAGTGGGAGATAAGATATGCAAGTCACTTTGTACAGCGCAAAGGCTGATGCTTTAGTATGTGCAGCAACAGTGAAATAACGTTGCTCTGTATTTTAGAGAAAGTAATAGCAAATTGACAAGCTGTGCAATGAAGAGAAGGTTCTTCAGTTATAGTTAACTTTTTAAAAAAGTTTAGCTAAAATGTTCTTATTGTCTGTGTGAAGCCAGGCCTGTTTTACCAGAAGATAAAAGAGATTTTTGCCATAACAATTTCTGAAAAAATAATAAACTTCTCACTACAAACTCATGCTAAATAGTTTATAGGTCTGTAACGTGTTTTCAACAACTCTATATCTCATTGGGAAGGTACCTTGGATGTGTTACAATATTTCCTCACCTTGTTACCTTACTGCCCCTCTCAAAGTGTGGGGAAAAAGGTTGCATGTAATTGTTGTATTCAGTTTCTGTTGCGAAGTGTATAATTAATGATAAAGTCTTTTAGGTATATGACAGACTTTCATGTTATTTTAATCTCCTGCCTCTTTCTAAAAATCCTTTTAAAATAGGAGAAAACAAAACATAGTACAAAAGGTATTCTTGTATTTTGGGTTCAGCGTTACTTGGAAGTTTCATAACGCAGGATTTCATACGTGTCATACAAGAGATGACTTTAATTACCATGCAGATTAGCATTCAGGTATTTTTTGCCTGCCTGCATTTTCTGAAAATGTACCTCAGTAGAAAATAACTTACTTATATGTAACTGGCACGGTACTGCAACTTCAAAACTTTCCAGGTGTCTGTGATTCAACTGTACCTTGTCTGAAATGGATGAACTCTAAAAAGACAGCAGTTTTACATAACCTCTGCATTTCTTCTTGTAAGACTTACTTAGGAGTTATGTGGAGGACAACTTCTAGGAGATGTTCTAAGGAAAGTGGTGTTTTTAATTTTTTTTTTTAAAGGAAGATCCAAAGATGTCTTTTGGATAGCTTTTCAGTTGTACTTATTGTTTCCTTATTTAGAAAATGAGTTGCAATAATTTGCAAGGAAATATGTCCCACCCAGCCGATGAAATAGCTCTAGTAATAGACCAAGAGCTGCTCTGGTAGAAGTTTACAAATACTGAATTATTTAAAAGTAGTGATGCTTTAAGGTTACATGAAGTTTGGTTGGGGTCTTGTCCCTCCTGTTCCCCTCCTGCCATAGATAAGAGGGTTTCCAGGAAGTAGCCATGCAAGGCATCTTGCTGTTACTCAAAGAAATTGTTGTGTATAGCATTATAAAAGATCGTGTTTCTCTGCTGAGGTACACGAAGCTGATTGTGGATAGGATGATATTAAGGGTTCAAATGGCAAACAGGATTTACTATGAACAAGGCTAGGGAGGGAGAACTTGATTAGATATGACTTAAAAATAAAAGAAGCAGCATTTAGAATGAAAAATAGCTCCAAGTCTAGATTGGACAAAAAGCTGGCATAACACTGATAGTAGGAGGTGATAGAAGGGGCAGCTAAGACAGATAGTGAAGTAGTTCAGAGAAGGAAATGGCCAGATGGAAAACCAATGATTTTGTCTCAGTTGAGATAGCTACTTAAAGTATGAACTGGGAACAATAGGGGAAAAAGAGAGACGGGCATTCATAAACAGAAGTAGTATGTTAAAACAGCAGGATGCAAGAGCAAGTTTTAATTTGAAATGTTAATAAGCAGCGATTTCTGTTTAAGGATGAATGTGCAAACACTAATGTTCTGGTTTAACCCTGGTAGGCAGCTAAGCCTACAGGTCTTTGTTCACCTCTTCAGGGCCCTCACATTGCTTACATACTGATGGAAAATGTACATTGTGTCTGGCAATACCACCACAGTGTTACAAATACTTACATGCTGTTGTTGATTACACTATTTCAGTACACTTATATTTGAGTTCAAGGCAAGCTAATATTTAGAATAACCTGAGTAATACACTTAGAATTTAGAGGTCTTACTGGCCTCTGCTTTGACTATGAAGATTTTAGCGTGAAGCATTTCTTTGTTCTTTCAGATGTTAAAAAGGGGAGCTGTTTCAGAGCAGGTTTTGAATAGAATTCCAGCTTGGAGCACTGTAATGGAGAGTCACATTCATACTTCCAAAAGGATTTGTATAAGTGCATGTTTTAAATTAAATTCTTTTTATTGATTACTTAGAATTTCTTGTCAATTAGGTATACCATATACACTAGATGTTGCATAGATGCAACAATACCCAGTTAGCAGTGGACTAGAGTGAAAGCATAACTCTGCTCTTACAGGAGCAGAGCATTTTCTTCTGTGAGCTTAATCCTGTGTGCTAATAGGTTGTTGCTCTAATCTGTCGCCGTTTGGGGGGAAATGAAATTGGTGTTACTGTTATAGTTTCATTACTGTTACCTATTACAGTAATTTTGCTATATTTACTTATCAGAAGCAGCTGGTGCATTCTTCCTAGTATAATACAATAATCTTTTTGTAGCTGTCAGTTCATACCTCTGTAATCTGACAAAATAGATTCTTACTCAGTCTCACAACACGTCAGTCTTGCCTCTGATGAGGAGAGTTACCTCTTGCTACTGTAAATCATCTCTTGTGATGTCTTTCAATAGAAGCTTTCCCCTTCTTTCTGATTCCGTTTATAAAGTCCATGACCCATGGAAGATGGACATCACAAATCGTCATCAGATTTCAAGCCTGCTCTTGCAACTAGGTTATTTCTGAGCCTCATACTAGTTCTGGGTCAAGTAACTAATGTCACTGTTTGTGAAAATCAAGAATGGAAGATGATGTGTTTTATGTAAGATGAAAGCTAGGAAGGCAGTTAAATCAAAATTATAGAGTGAGGCTAGATTTGTAGTTAAATCAGAAAATGAAATCATTGATGATAATCACATTGTAAGTAGCAATACAAATTTGATAGTGAAAAGCAATAACAGTAGAGGAGGACAAACAAGATTTCTCTATGGCCTGTTTGTGTTTTAATGTTACACCAATAGTAGCTGAGTGGTTCAGTACATAGGAAGGAGGGAAGCACAGTTGATGTCCCTGCAAACCCAGTGCACAGTGACTCAGACTTAAATTTTCTTACCATGGGCGTTCAGCAGATCATCTTCACTGCCCCAAGCATCAGCTGCTTGAACCTCTCATTTCTGTACTTTTTTAATGTTTTCATTTCTTTAAGTGAAAGCTGAAGCAGCAACCCTCACTTTTACTTTCAAACCGTGTTTGAATGAGGGAGCATCCCACAGGTAATCATACTGAAATGAATGTGGATGATTCTTCTGCGTAGGCTTCAGCAGCATGAGAGGACAATGAAGTGTTATAGTGGCCCTTTAAATAGGTCACAGAAAGCCTGGGGTGGTTGTTATCAACATCTGCCTTCTGTGAAAAAACTGCCAAGACAGAGCTTTTTCTACATGTAAACTGACATTTATTAATATTGTCAGGTCTTACTGAATATTGCAGTTAGACACTAATAAGATTAGGTAAATTCCAACTTCATTACTCTCCTGTTATCAAAAATCCTTTGTAAATTTATGGTAACCCACCGGTACCAAAGTATTTTTGCACTTTCTAATTTCTTTTTTATTAGCAACCCTGTCTAATAATTGTGTAAGGGACATATGGTTGAATTGTAAAAGATGGCTATCCAAGATCCCAAGAATTTTCATTTTACAGATTTACATATACTCAGGAAAATACATGATTCGGATAGGAAATTTCTTGACTTCCTGGTAAGGCAATGACAATAACTTTTCAGTATTTATTTCTTGTCATTGGAGAAAGGCTAATTGGTCAGTGGCATTTCAAGGTTCACAGACACTAAATCAAAAATCAGTTACATGCATATCGATGTCCCAGGTAACAATAGTACTTTGGTATTTGAACCTGAAACTGAGAAATAATGGTTTTGTGTAAACCCCTAGATTTGACAGTGCTTATATACAAGGTGAAAATAAGATGTATGTTAAAAAAGCATTTGAGGGTTGGGTTTTTTTGCTTGCCTTCCCCCCCCGCCAAACATGTAGCTTAGACTAAGATTTTGAGTTTCTGCTTGGATAGGGGGGTAGCTTTTTTTCTTCATGGTGCTTTAATTGAATTAGCATAGGGATTTCATTCAGCATGATTTTGCAGGACAGGTTAACTTCCATCTTCATTGTAATGGCTCATATGGATTTTGCTTCATATATTTGCAGAACAGTACTGCATCTTTTCCATTTCATGTGCCAGTGTAGATGGGGAAGGTAATAGATTTAGGGAGCTCAAAAATAGATTTAGGAATTGTTTTTTTGCTCTGGAGTTGCACTCCAGTCAAGCTCTAAGGCCACCCTATAGTGCCTGTAATTTAATAAATATGGAGAGTTGGACGTGTTGTCTTTCTAAGGTAACTTTTCGCTGCCCTTTAGAAGAGAGAGGTTTTCTACGACAGGCAGGCTGTCTTTTGAATGATGCTGAGTACTTTCTTCCCTAAGTCCACAGTGGCAGTGGGGAATAGGTCAGAACTGAAACATCTTTCCCTTTCTCTGTTACTGCTAGAAGATCAGTGGATTTGTTTAATGTTACAACATAGCTTCAGTTTTTTCACATGGATGGTGCCCTCTCCTTGTCTTTTCCACTGAGATGTAGATAATTACCATCTGAAGTGACAAGAATTTCAGCAGTCCCTTGAAGACTTAGGAATACTGCTTGCTGAGATGGCCAACTTCACAAATAGATGTTGTTTATAAAACTTATCTTATTTTCTATAATACACATTTGTAGAGGTTGAAGTGCCGTTGCAGATTTCTGTTAAATCTTGATGCACCTACCTTCCAAGTAGTTTAGGATTTTTTGTTCTGTTTGTTTTATTCTACCCATGAAGTAGTAACATGCTGCACAACAGGGCTAGATTTGAAAATTAGTCTTCAGCTATAGGGAAGTTCAGGCATTAGTAAAAAGGCTCAGTTCTGTGAAAGATTGAGCCTCACAGAGTCTAAAACTATCCACAAATACATAACACTTCTTGCTGATTATGTGGTTTAGTTAACATTGTCCTTAGTAGCGTTGTGTAGAGTTTCAGATCATGCTTCTCTAAAGCTCTGATTGGGGAAAGAGCCTTTTTGTTCCAGAAACCTGGCATCAGTTGGTTTCAGGTGAAGTAGTAACTTTGATACAACAGTTTTAGAGTTAACTTGATAAGTGTCCTTTACTCTAGAAATCAGTTCTTGAAAAGTAAATATATTTTCAGAAGTTAATGATTTTCCTTTCCCTCAGGCTTTTGTCTGATAGGTACAATTAGCCCTAATAATAGCTTTGTTTCTGAACTTGTTTTATGCAACAATCCCCTTGCCCCTGCATTTCTGTCTTCTTTTTACACGTATACCAACCTAACTTACCCTGCTCAACTTTTATTTACCGCAGTACCTTGCCATAAAAGAAACTTGCAGTGAGCCTATCGAATAAAGATTTAGGTGTGCACAGCAAGCATTTGATAAATGCTTTAAAGAACACATTTAATGACTTAGGACAGGATATATTTAGGTAACTCCTTATGTTGTTCTTGAGAGAAGAGAGGGAAGAATCTGTTAGTATGGCAAATTGTAAAAGTTCTTAATGTTAAATAAATCCTAATATCAAAGATGTGCAGAATTTTCTTGTTACCTGTTTCCTTATGATATAAGAGATATGTTGAAGTAATAAGTAGTAGTTCAAATGGAATGGAATAGAGAGTTTACCCAGCTTTCAGTTTAGGTGAAAAGTAGTTGGCTCCCTACCATCATTTCTCTTGTCTAGGTCAGGTAGTTTTGGGTTTGTGGATAACATGACATGAGCCGAAATAAGCTATAAAATGAGATACGGAAACTTGAGGGATGCATATGAGTGCTAAGTGACATCCTAGAATCTTGAAAAGCTCCCCTGCGAATATATGAAAGGGACAAATAACTTTCATTTGGATCTTATTTTCTGTTAGTAATTACAGGAGAACTTGGAAGGTGGACTGAGGGAGAAAGACTACTTTCATTATTTTATGATGTAGTTCAACATCCACCTTCTTACGAAGCCCTCTCCATTTACCTGTTTTTCTTATATCTGAAATATCAAAATACATAATCCTTATGAGAAGGTTTTGTAGTAGAATAAAAATATTGCTCAATAGTAATTTGTCTAGAGAGATCCAGACAGACAAGTGATCATCTATGAACATTATTTTGAAAAAGTCACTGGGTCTGATTTTTAAAGGGGAAAATACCTGATTTGCATTCTTGCAGCTGTGAATTAGTGTCTCTTAGATAAAACTCTACTACTGACTGGTGGTAGTGAGTCAAGAGTCAAGGCAATTGCTTCTTGTTGGTTGATACAAGGCTCCTTTAGGGTGGTTTATGGCATTATTACTGTAAAACTGTCAGGTTCCGTTATCCTGACATCCCTTTGGGGGATTGACTGAAGACTGGAGGAGAAACTCTTGCTTCCAGGCATGGTAAGTTCAGTGAGTTAGGATGAGGGACAAGCTGGTGTATCTTTTTGTGTTCAAGGCTCCAATTTTCACACTAGCTGTCATTAAACAATAACATATAACTTAGCATGTCTCTGTGTGGGAAGGATGATAGACTCAAGCTGGAAGGCACAAATCTGTCAAATGGAGATCTTCACTTCATCTATCTTATATGAATATTATCTTTTGCTGATGTCCAGACAGATCAGTATGCTAGTTAACACAGATGTGGTGATGCTTTCTGAGCATAGTAGACTAAGGATTTGTTTACATAGTCCTCTTGAAACCAAGTGTATAGACAACACTTAGAAATTAATATTGTCCCAAAATACACTGAGTAAAAACTTCAGTTGCATTTCTATGGAAAGAAATCACCGATTACACAATCTGTAATGCTCTCAACAGTAAACCACAATAAAAACTGTAACAAAACCCCCATGTATCTCAATAAAATTATAGTTTTGTTTGTATATATGCATGATATTGGAACTGCAAATATGCAGTGTCAAGCAAAGTTACAAAAAGTCTGTCGTGTTCTTAAGCAAGTTACATTGGAGTATCCTCATGTGAATGGTGAATTTTTGTGTTTACTATACAATGGCAATGTAATGCACCTCCGAGGAAAATTTATAGAAAAATACTAAATGTCATGTTCAGAATCAGTTAATTCATATTTCATGTTCAGGTGACTTTTCCAAACTTGACTTAATTTTGGTTTTTTGGAATACTTTAAAAATTTTTACAGGTTGCCAAAATTTCTAATACTGGCAATATCTGAATTGACTACAGGTGTAAAATGTATGGCAGAAATAGTGTTTTCCGTATGTCATTTGTGTGTTACAACTTTTGAAGTAAACTCAGTCATTAACTGAACTTTCTGAAGGTCTTTGAAGGTTTCACATAAGCAACAGTATACTGAAAGCTGCTTTTTGCCCTTTTCTGTAGGTTTAGATGTTGGTGATGGTTACCTGGATGACAGGGTTTGGGTTTTTTTTATGTGCTTATTTGGTTTGGGGTAGCTATATCTTATGAACTACTTGGAGGAAAGAAACAAATCAGTGGTACAAGCTGAAAATAAGTCTGGCTTGAGTGAATTTGAGAGTCATGAGGGTTTATAAAGCATGTGAACATAGACAGTTAAAAATATTTCAAACAGTGCTGAAGGGTCACTGAAGATGAGATTTTTTTTTCCCACCAGTTAATTGCAAAAATTATTAGCTAAACATTTTATAAGTGCAGACAAACAATAAAATTCTCTAGGAAGATCTATCTGAAAGTTAAAACGGAAGCCATGATGGAGTTTTACTGGTCACTTGATCAAGACTTCATTTGATTTCAGTAGAAGCTGCCTTGAGTCTTTAACTTTTCCTTGTGTTATGCTTGCCATGAAATCCTCCTCAGTTTCAGAGGGTAAGAAACTATTATTTTTTTGATTTGACTTTCTCTAGCTTTGGCTTTCTGCAAGATGCAGGGAGGAAGACAGCAATTTTAATTGGATATTGGTACAGAGTGTGCTGTTGTTACAGTTGCATGTAGATTTCTAGTGTATAAGTATGTCACTACTTGGAAAATTCGTTTGAGTTAGGATAGCAGAAATGTCTACTGTGCCTCAACATATTTCACACTCTTCTTGGGGGCCATATTTAAAAACATATGTAAGTAAAAGAACTCTAAATTGAAATTTTAATTTTTACAGCTATCATTAGCTTTCCTCATGACAATCTAACATTGAAATTCAGTCTCTGAAAAATCAATACCTTCACAGTCTGAAATGAAATAGATGTATTAGTGCTTTTAAGGAGTAAATGCTTTTATCAATTACAAAAGTAGCTCCTGGACATTGTTTAACCCATATATGCAGTTTTTAAAGTCAGAAAAAATTTGAAAAGTGTATATAGAAATGAATGCCAAATTTGCCACTGAAGTACTCAGGTGAAGAGGTTGACATCACTGCATGCTTTTCTAATGTATTGATGAAATGCTTAATGAGAAGTGCAAGGGTAGAGAAGAGTGAGGAATTCAGCAGATCTCTGCTAAGTTTTCATGACTTGATGATGATTTTCAGGCAACTTGCAAGAATTTGAGAGGCCTCGGATTTCATCACATGTTCTCGTTTACTGTTGGTTTTATACTTCCCAAACCTGTGCGTTGTTCCAAAAAGGTAGCAGTTGTTTGCTCACTTGTAATTGTGGAGCTTTACTACAATAAGTTGTTCACGGTTTTTTAAAATGGTAACAGATTTATGTGGTGCCACAATGGGTTACTGTGTTTTTCACTGGTAAGTCTGGGAATCCCCATGCAGTCATCAACTGTCATTTCATAAATGTCTGTCTGTCTTTCCTACTCCGTTTACTAGCAGGTTCTTAAGCAGATGACTGCTTAATACATTGTTCCTGGAGTAGGATTTATAACTGTTTCATTGATAGCTGTGTGTTTGTTTCTTTTTTTCTTTTTTTTTTTTGAGCTACCAAATACAGCTAGCAGGACACGCACTGCGGCCATCCAACAAGCGGTTTATAAACCTGTTCTTGACTTTGTGATAAGTCACCTGATTTCTTTCTTTCCTGTGCTGTTGAAAATTCATCTGTCCTACCTGCTTTGCATAAATCAGGGCTCCCCAAAATACATGGGCATCAAATACAGCCTCCAGGCTTCTGGCTGTTATCTTTCCCCAAATCGGATAGGTGAGAACAGTGCTAACAAATTACTTCTTCTGGGAACTTTTTCTCAGATGGAGTAGAAGAAAAAACTGTGGCTTAGACTAAATATTTAGCAATTTTATATATGGGACATCTTTTATTCTGGCAGGTTACTAACAGCGCACTTCGGGCAAATTATACTGTGCCCATAATCTTTACTGCTGTCTGAAAATCTACAATATTTTAAAGACTTCATATTTTGTATGTCACAA
The DNA here is from genome assembly GCF_030463565.1 of Pelecanus crispus. Classification (NCBI taxonomy): domain Eukaryota; kingdom Metazoa; phylum Chordata; class Aves; order Pelecaniformes; family Pelecanidae; genus Pelecanus; species Pelecanus crispus. The sequence goes on along the minus strand of NC_134655.1, from coordinate 20,095,724 downwards.
AGGAAAGAGGTAGGAGCCTTTTCAAAATACTGTGAGAGTTTTCCGCCATTGTGCTGGTACATTATTTTTATATATTCAGTGTCAGTATCTGTGAATAAAGATGTTTCTCTTTGGCCCCTATTTTATCTTTAAAGAATGACCTGACATAGGTTTCTGAATTTCAGACCATTTATTTATTAATTATGTTAGTGAAACTGACTTTGGTTTTCCACTTGATGTAGTAGTTATCACCAATGTATCCACCAGGATCTTTAATTTTTGTGGTAATTTTCTTAGTTAAAAAGTTTGTCATTAAACTCGTTCATTGCTAAATAAGAGCCTTATTACTAAAAGCAGCAAGAGCTATCACCATCCAAGCATGAAACATACCACGTTTAAAGACCATTATTTTTTTGACCACATTAAAAATAATTATCACAAGTTCTAGAGGAAAAATAACTAATCATACTCTGTATTGCTGCATGAAATTTAAAAGTTGCTTGGATCCATAGTAATTCTAATTTCAGAATAATTTTGTGAGGATTATTTTTTTCTGCTTCTTTTAGTTATTGTGATGGATGCAGCAATAAAAATTGTACTTGTATTTTGAATGTCTATCATGACAAACCTTGAATTAGGTTTCCAGCAGACTGCATGCAAATCCTAAAATTACTCCAATTATGATTGAAAATTCCAAGTTATTCATGAATAGTTGTCTCTTTCACATATACATGAGACAATCAAAAAATACTATTTTAAAATAATGTTCAGTAAAGAAAAGAAAAAACAAAGGGGAATGATATTATTCACAAAGCTTTCAGATTTTTCTTTTGTCCAACTCACTTTTCTATGACCTCTGTTTTTGGGATGGATGAAGATTTCCAATTTTTAAGATATGATTTGAAAATAGGAAAGGTAGTTTCAGTTTTTCCTGGGGTTAGTTGTCATAAGATACACAATTAAAATATTAAAGAAGCTTTGACAATAATAATGTGTTCTTGATTTTAATTTTGCTTTTAGCTTTCTAATATTGGATGGTAGTGATGGAGATTTAAATAATCCTAGCTGGTTTTCCTGCAAATGCACTGTATGTAATATTTTTCTTCCTTTCAAGAGGAAGTATAGGGAGGAGAAAAAGGTAAGTCCAACATTATATTCTTTTAGCTATCAAAGAATACATTTAAGTCTAGTGTCAACTATAGATCTTGGCACCTGACTGCATTAGTATGGTTATTTTTATTCCTGAAAGAAAGGTTTATTATGAAGTAATTTATATTCCCTAGCCCAGAAATATAATCGGTCTGAACACTGAAGTCCCGTAGAGCTTTTGAAGCTGGGACATGTAGCAAAGAGCATTTCAAACAATTTTAAAGAAACAAAAAGAAATGTTGGTAAAAGGAATGAATTCTGAGTCATCAGCTGTCAGTATTGAAATACATTTTTCTCACATTGTGCTATAATTGCTGGCTCTATTAATGTGATGTGTATTATTGCTTTGGTTATTGGTGATGTTCCAAAGTCAAATAATTGTAATTTTTTCTCTTTGCTTTATCAAGTAAATTGACATTTTCTGGGTTTTTTTTCCCTTTTATTTTTTCTTTTGAGTCAGGATGTTCCTCTGTGCTTTTCAGAATGGGATATTACGGCTTTTTCACTTCGAGATTACTTTTTCCTCTTCATTTTAACCCCAGCCATGTAATTTTCATCCTCATTTCCATTAGGGACTTTTCAGACTTATTTGTTGTAGCACATTTAAAGGTATAAACAAAGTAGTAGCTTCTGTTTTGTTCCCCATCCTGTTTCCCATGTAACCTCAAAAATAGTATTCTGGCAGTTATGTATTAGTATTTTCCGTCAATGAATTGACCTTTGTATGGAAAGCCAACACAAAGTGTGAATACCATAATTTGAAAGTCAGTCTTAGAAATAGATCTTAAAAGTTTGATAGAACTTTCCTACTTTCCATCAGCGTGTCACACCTTTTATTGTTTCACATAAATGAAATATTCATCCAAGATGGATATCCAAGATACTTGCTATGCTTGTAAAATATCAGAACATGAATCAGTTCCTTGAAATTTACAGATTACCTAGTTCTCTGTAAGATTTTCACATTCATTTTATGGGTTTTTTAACTTCTGAATTAGTCCAGTAGTTGTCTCTTACTCATTAAAAAACCTGTCATTTGAATAATTTAAACCTTCAACTGGCTGCATCATCCAGACTTCTTGTCAGTTAAGTTAAATGCCTAACAGGGCCTTTGACAAAGGAAAAAAAGTTGTTAGTGTGTGTTCTAATATCTGCTTCTGATATTTTATTGTTTTTATTATTCAGATTTTGAAGTGCATTGTGTTAAGACTTTATGACCTCTGTGGTACACCTTCACATAGGAGTCTTAGCTGGACTTTGGTCTTTTCAGTCTTTCCTTGTCTCTGTTTTCAAAGCCCCAAATAGTTATCTCTGCCAGCCCAGTTGTTTCTGCTAAGCGCTGAGCAATGACAGCAATCATGGACAGCAATAGAATCTATTTTGTTTCTGTGGTGGATTTTGCTTTCAAAGTTGCTTGTGAAGGTGGGGTCCTAGAAGGCAAAAAAGGTGTGTGCATTTCAATGATAATGAAGGGAAAAATAAACATAAAAAATTGTTCAAAGAGTCTGAATTAAAAAAAAAAAAGGGGGGGCACAAATCATTCCAATGGTCTGTCTTCTAGTACTGTGATATATGGATGGCAAGGTGATCATTTACAATGTTTATGACTTCTATAAAACATCAGTTTTGTCATCATTCTACTAACTTTTGGAGAGATTGTGAGCAATCTGAAAGTTTTTGTTATTTAGAGCAATGCTGTATGAGAAATAGTGGTGTCTTCTTTCAAACTACCTAGGCAGTTTTCTAAAAGGGTACAATTGACTTGAAATCCTGTTCTCATTTTGTAATAGTATCTAAGCCAGTATTATTTGTGCTTTCATGTTGTTTTCTGTAACACACATATTCTGTACTCTGATGTGATCTTGGAGGGTCACTGACCTGTGAGATTTGGCTCATTGTGGTTTTATTACTGGCCTGCAGAGTAGTTGTGAGTGAGTCACTTCTGCTTTCTGTGCCTCAGTTTCCTTATAGCTAAGTGATGTGAATGATACTGACTTGACCTGAGAACGGCCTTGCTGGATGAAAACGAGTTTCCTCTGACTTTGTATGCTGTCTCTGACACTTTGTATCAGATACATAGGAGAGACTGTAAGAACAGCACAAGCATATTTTCTCAAGCTGCTTCTGAGCTTCCACCAATTTGAGGCTCACAGATTTCTTGTCCAGAAGTGGTGGTTCTGATTATCTGGATTTTTTTCATATGTGCAGTTTCTCCAGTTGGGTTTTGAAGCTATTTTGTAAAAATTGTAAAATTTGAGCATTCGGAATATGGGCAAAGTTTTAGAAACTACATCATGCGATGAGCACTGTTAACATTCTTATACTATGAAAACAACCCTGCCTTTGAAATGTGTTTTGGATACAATGGTGAAGGAATTAAACTTTATTGTTTTACTTAGAAATGTATATAGTTTTTCATAGGCTGATGGAGGAGATCAGAAACTGTGCAAACACATTTTTCACAAAGAAGCATGCCCATTGTATTAGATTAAGTAGAAATAAAATTAATTTGGTTCATATTTGAAATGTATATATGCTTGAGCTAAAATGAAAAGTGAAGGCCTGAGATATAAGCAGAATTTGTTCTGCTACCCAGTGGCAGAAAACTTCGTACTACTCAAGGAATAAGGTTTTCTCCAAAGTTTTCTTATGTTAAGGAGCTGGAAGAACAGTCAAGGCTCTTTAATAAGTGAGTTTACCTTTGTGGAATTAAAACCTGGGTTTTTCAGATGCTTCCATATTAATGATTAGCTTTGATAATAACTTCTAAATTATTTGATATATGAACATATAATTTAGTGCTCCATTTGATTGACAAGCTCACTCCCAGGCTTGAAACCTTTCACAGTAAGTAATGTGTGTGTTGGGGGCATTGTGTGCACATAGAAATCGTATCTAACATTCATAGGGCTAGAAGAAACAGTAAAACCACCGGTCTCCTCATTGCTGTTGTAATGTTCAGATAATATTAGAAGAGTTCTTATAAACAGGAGTGAATTCTTTCAGAAACTATTTTGAATATTGGTTTGAAGTTGAACTACATATTTGTCACAGCATAGCACATGCTACAGGCTAGTGAGTTTCATGAGCAAGGTAACAAAGAAAATTGCTTCTTGTTAGTTATTGCCTTTAACAAAGACCTAACTAATAGTTATGCACAGTGCATTTTTTTTCCCCTCATATTTTTTGTTTTTTCTTTGTATACTAGTGGGTGGAATAAGTTTATCTGTCAGAAAAGGTTTTAAGGTGGTAACTTACCTTGTGATGATCAGGAATTTCTGACATGGTTTGCATTTGAAATGCTCAGTATCAAATCAAAAGATACAAGCTCACGCTAGAGTGCTATGTGCTACCTGGCTCTAAAATCACTGAAAACTAAAGAGGTATGTTAATATGCATGTGGAATGATTGGTTGGCTTTTCCTGCTGGGCAGCTGTTGGAACTAATCAGATTGTGCCTAAGAGCATAATAAGGAAAAACTTTAATAATGCTTAGCCCTTTTGGAAGCTCTGTTGTTTCAGCTGTCGTACTCACTTTCACTAATTTAGTCTAGGTTTGCTGTTTTGTTAAAAGCTGTAATGCTGAATTTCAAAACAGATTTCATTCAACTTTACATTTTACAATGTGTTCTTCCACACATATCCACAGTAGCCCTCTTCTTACAGTAACAGTAAAGTTAATTGAGGGTGGAAGTAGAGTTTTGACTCTGTAGGTAGAATGCATAACAAATTTAGCAACTAGTTTTATAGTGTCACCTTAGGATTTTGAGATAGTGCTCTAAATTGTGAAACCATGTAACGACTGAAAACTATTTTCTCGTACTGAGCAGTCCTGCAGACTTCTGCAAACCGATTGACTCAATCCTTTCTTGGAGTGTATTTGTTTTGTCTTATTTCAGTATCTGTGAATTTGACTTGTAATGACAGATGTAGTAGTTGGTAGAATGTCCTAGGCATGTTTTAAAAATAATGTGCCTAACAAAAATTTTGAATTCAAAATCAACTGCTCATTTAATTCACTGTTTCCTAAACATAAGAAATTGAGTTCTTAATACCTTAATATGCAAGAATCCTAACAATACATTAAACCCTTTAAAATAAAGAAATAGAAATTAAGTGTAAAAATCAAGGTATAGCCTAAGTCTTTGTGTCTAAGTTAAAAATTGTTTAAGGAGTGTTTAAGTTACTCTTTGAGGTGTGTTTCATTTCCCATGACGATGGTCACTTTCCTAGTTGGTGGACATAACATGTTTTTGCTGGATTTTAGGTTGATTTATTTTAATAGTTTTGGCTTGGTAGATTCAGTTGTTTACATCATGTTTTTTAGAGTATGAAGGCTAAACTTCGCATTGAATTATTCAGAGCATGTTATCATCCCCGATTGTGCTTCCTTACAACCATTTTCCTAATTCTAACCTCTATGTGGCTGAGAGATGCTGTCTTTGTTAGCAAGTGTCTCAAAGCAGGATTAATTCTATGGGCATTGCGATGGTTCTTTTACCTGAGGTTATCATCATAGTGGAGTAGTTATGAAGAATCTAGGGAAAGTTCTCAGTTCTTGCTGGCCACACTGACACCTTGGTCGCTGAAATCATGTCAGTTGCCCAAAAGCTGCTGATATTTTCCACTAAGGAGGAGGCCACAGGTCCAATTTCTGTGTGTGTATTACAGAGTTTTATTGTACCACAAACAGTATACGTACTGTTATTTGGAAACATCTCTTCTAGGATAGTGATTGAATTAATGTCAGGAAAGAACTTTTGAGTGGATCCAGACCTGGGAAAGCTTGCTTTTTCTCTTGACTTGGATTACACAAGTCATTACTGGGCAGAAATGGCTTCAACTATCTCTGCTTAATTTGCTTTTTCTGGAATAGTACAGTTTGTGTGAGGTCAAGTCATATTGCTAAATAACACTGCAGCTATTTTGTTTATTCTGGTGTTAGGTTTCCTGTGGAGATAAACCCCATCATTCACTTTGCTACTAAGATTAACCGCTCTGTGCAGTTTTTCCCATGAATTGTGGGAGAGCTTGTCTCAGCCTCAGAGGATAGATAGTTCATATTTTATTGGAGGATACATGTTACCTGGTGGGACTAATCTATATCTTTGCAACAGGAGATGGATGTTATATTTACCTCCTGAAGCTGGTGTTTTTTATGCTTGAACGTTGGCTTATTGTGTTCTATGGCTCTATGGGTTTGGGGTTTTTTTCACATTTTTTCCTGTTGGAGGAAAAAACCCTGCCCATTAGCCAAAATTTATAGTGCATATTCAAAACTGAACTGCTACTGGAGAATATAAACAGTGAACAAAAACTGAGCAGAAAAGCTGAATGGAATGATGAGTTTTTGGTGTTTCCCCTGTAAACATGCCGTTCTAATATTCTTAATTTTATTTTCTTTCTTGCAAATCAATTGTATCAATTTCATTACTGATTTTAAGTCTGAGAAATAGCACAAGTGTATTTAGTTAGAGTAAAATGGGAATTTTATTTTTGTTTTTAGAAACAAATATATTCTTGAGTATAACTACTTACAAAGGTATGTATGAAATATCCTTTTAAGATTTTTTGATGCCAAATAACTTACAGGGAAGCTGTTCTTAGGAATATAACTTGCTAACTGGAAAGTCATGACAGTTTATATACTAGAACTTTCAATACACACAGGTAGCACGAGATTTCTTTTCAAAATCAACTTTCAGAGTCAAGTTACTGCTTTAGAGTGAGGAAATGTTTCTCCCTTTTTATCCTGCTTTTGTTCCACTGATTCAGATAAATAAGAGTCAGTAACACTGGAGGAGGAAGAAGACAAGTTGTCTTCCTGATAAATACAGCACCAGAAAATATATTTTTGGTGTATCGTCTACATTCCCTGATCAATGCGGTGAAAAGACTTATTTAATGAGTCTTAGAATTCAGTCTCTCTGGAACTATTTTTAGTACTTACTGTCACTCTGTACACCTTCTCAGCAACTGTCTCTGATTTATTACTCTGAAATTGCAGTTTTATTTATTATTTTCCAATGCGTAGTGAAGTGGCATCTTGCACTTACGTACGTCACGTACTTTAACAGTTTAACATGGTAGTTCCACTGTTCTTTTCTCAGAATAATACAAAAAGGATAAGTTCTCATTATTTGGAAAAGCACAGCTTCATTTCTTTCAAAAGCAAAAATGGTCCTGTGGTAGTTAAATGTCCCACACAAACTTTCTCTTCTTTTGAGTTTTACAAAACCCTGAAAGGAGTGGAGGTCTTGAGAAAGGCTTACTGCCATGTTCATTTCAGCAGTATCTGCGACAGGCCTACAATTCTTAAAGCCTGTTTGTGAAGGTTGGGGAAAAGCTACTCAAAATGAAGGAACAGAACTCTATTATATTAGGTTTTTTCTCATTCTGTTATATTTTTGCCCACATGAATTGTGAATTTTCTCCATTAAGCCTATCTATTTTTAATGTCAAAAATTCATAAAGCAGTGATACACACACATTAAAGTATGGTCCCTGCATGTGAAAGAATGTCCTTGTGATGTAAATCCAGACATGTTATCTTACTCATTTATTTTCTTTGTGTTTCTGGATGCTAGGATCCCTGAACAGAAAAGGGGAGGTGGGAAGGTGAGATACTCATGCAGTTCAGATGAAAGTTTTGTCAACCTTTTTTCCTGAAAGTGTAAACATAAAGGGAACATACAGCTGTGGTTTTGCCCACAGCTGAACTTCAGTTTAAAAGGGCCTCAGATCAAATACGATAATCTTGCTAAATAACTTCTTGGAAAAACTATAGCATCAGGGGTTAGGATATGGATTTGTCTTAATATCTTAATAATCTTAATTTGTCATTTGTTTTAATGAAGATGCCATGTATTTAAAGAAATCATGCTCCTTAGCTGAAATTTTTTTGTGTGTGTATATAAGAGGGAATGAGGTAATAGCAATACATTAATGAATGTTGGTTTGCAAATATTTGTACTCCTTTTTAACAGATGACAAAGGTTTTTTATTTTTTGTTTTTCTCTTTGTCATGAGCCAAATCCATATGTGTCCATCTCCCCCAGTTCCCACTGAAATGACTGGAAGCTGAGGATACTGGACAGTTTCTGCTTTAGGGTAAAGGGATTTTCCAAAACATCTCCATTGTTTCTGTTTTCTTGTATACAAGTGGCTGTCAGTTTTAATCTCCTTCTGCCTGAAAGTACTGATCTGGTTATAGAGCAGGTACTGAATAGGAGGGCGTTACAGGTTCACACTGCTCCAGCACCCAGTCAGCATTCATCCGAGAGCTCTAAAATGTGCGATTAGAAACCTAAGATACCTTGTTTGGCTGTCGAAGCAAAATGAGATTGTGATTTAGGAGCTGTTCTGAATAACAATACAGAACTGTTAGCTGTTACCTCCAAAAGCACAGTGAGGCATTAGAGAATTACATCGCTAAAACATGTATTCATTTATTTTTCTTTTTTAGAGACGCTCAGTTCTGTTCCTGTTGTTGTTCTCAACTAGGAAAATGAGCAAATATGTAATTGTCACACATATATAATGCAAATGTCAAAAGTCACTTGCTGAATATATTGTTGCCTAATATAAATCCTAATTTTTTTCTTCATTGTGTATCTGTAGTGTGATTCCAAAGACAACATACTGAAGGACAAGTCAGGTATCTGGAGCTTTATCTAGCTGTGGAAACATGGGAATTCAGAGCAAAGCTCAAAATGTATTTAATACCTTAATCTGAACACCTTCAGGTGCATTGAAAAAGTAGTTTCCTGTTCAATAGGATGTCTGTGAATATTTCTGAACAACTATAATGGAGGAGGTTAAGAGGGGAGGTTACTTCCCTAATTGCCTTAGCTGCAGCTATTGACCTTCTTTTGGGAAGAGTGTTGCTAAATGAAAGAACTTTAAAGTTTAAAGTTCTGAAGTTTAGTTTCTGAAGCTTAAAGTTCTAAAGTTTAGTTTAAAACATGATTGGTAATTCAGAAGTGGCTGGCTCTTTCAGACAAGCTACCAACCTTGGACAACTGATGAAATGTCTCTGTACTTCAATTTCCTATCTTTAGATAGTGGTACAGCTATTTTATGTAGAACCAGTTTTGTGAAGATAAATTCCGTAAAGTTTTGTGGTGCAGCTGCATATTTTGCTGAAATATATAATTGTATGTCTACAGTACAATTGTGCAAGACTATTCAAGTGACAGCCCAGTTCCTGCTGCCACTTTTTTTGTAAGCAGTTATCCTGGTAATTTTGTATCATGTTAATGCAGTAATGTGGATACACCATTACTCCTACCCTATTTTATAGAGGAATGTGAATTGAATTTTTATTAGAAGAAAAATTTCTGGTTTTGGTTTTGTTTTGGGTTGTTTTTTTTTTTAATTGTAATCCGTGGTTTAGAAGAGAAGTTAGATTTCATTTAAAAAAAAAAAAAAAAGTTGAAACAGCATTTCACAGAACGAAGATGTAAAAAAGGAAGAGACTTACTCTTGAAACCTGGTGCAGGTGAAAATGTTAAGTGTGCGTATTGCTACTTTCTAGCTCTTTGTGTTCTCCCCTTTGTAAAGCTTGTAGATTAAAAACATTAACACATTTTAGTTACGGAGTTTCAGGCTTGCTTTAAGTGTAGACCAGAGAAATTAGGGCAGCAAAAAAGTAAATATATTAAAAATGTGGTATTCACTGTCTCCGGTTGTTTCTCCTTAATGGAGGTGAACACGATCTAATAAATATGTTCTGAGAATTGGATGCCAAGAATTGAGGAGGATGCAAAAATATTCTATCTTAGAAAAAATTGGCTATGTATCTTTTATCTATCTATCTTAGAAAGTAAAGGTGACAATGGTCAGAATAGGACCAGACTGAAAGGAACCTTTTACAGAAAGGAGCAAATTATCCGAAAGGATTAAGGAGGCTCAAGCAATGTAATTGTTAGAACTGTTTCGGGTGTTTTGTAGCAGCATTAAATTCAGATTTCCAAGGAAGTAATTTTGTGTTTAGGTATACCTCCTAGCATTTTTTTCTTCTTCTTCAGAAAATCAGTATTAAATGCATTGACTTGTCTGCTTCTTCATTCTATATTATACTTCCTACTGTTCCTTTCCACCATGAAATTGTTCATTATTATCCTTATGTTCTATAGATCCCATCTACAGCATTTTACTTTGTCTGCTTCATAGGACAAGTAAGATTTTGTGTGTGATTGTATATATGGAGAGGAAATCCTTGGCAGTGCTTTACATTTATAGAAGCTCTTTTATAATCGGAGGTGGAAAAATAGCAAGTTATGATACAGACACTGCTAATAAATGATGTCCTTAACTTTTATGAAGGGATGGAGCTAATTAGGATTCTGAATGCACAAAACTCACTTTGGGTTCATGCATGATTGGAAGCTCCCAAGTCCTACTTTTACTGTGGGTTTGAACCTGTAAGTTCAGTTTATTCAGAGCTAAGTTTTGGCTTGCTTCAAAGGAAACAGTGTGAAACAGCGTGTGATACTGATAGAAAACCATAAAATGAACAAAACTTATAGGAATATCGGCCTACAAATTACAAGTCTGCAGTTGTTTTGACAAAGAGCTAGTGTTTCAGATATGTAAGCAACTTTGCATCTGCTGAGTTTTACATTATAAAAATTTCTTACCTTTGTAATTTTATTTTCTCCTTTGAGGTACTGTCACTCAGTTCATAAGATAACCGTCGGTATTAATAACATATTTCAGGTAACTTTGGGTTGTAAGCTGTGTGATGTGATGAGGGTAGTGACTGTGCAGTCCTTAAACAGGACAGCTGTCCAAGAAATTTTAGTCTTCTAGAATGCATGAACATGTGAATTACACACTATGTAAATAATAGCAGACAAGGGACCTTTATTAGAGCTGCAACACTTGAGATATAGATCCAAGTGTACTAATATGCACATATTATAGGAACTTATATCCATTATTGCCTATTGTGTAGAATGTTTTGTGTTTAAGGCCTTATCTTGGCTTTGGGAATTCATGTTTTCACATCCAAAGTATCACCTTTGAAAGAAAAATGCAAGTTTAATTTTCAGCTTTTATTAAATACGCTGTCCACTGTATGACTGTTGTCTAGTTTTCTGCATTAGGAGTTGAAATTGTGCTACTATACTCTTTTCTTTGCTCATATAACACTACAGATACAGAGCAGTTCCATATGTCCTGACAAAAACAGACAAGGAAACAGTGGCTTGGACCTATCTTGTAATTTTGCAGGAGAGTGGCAAGGGTCTTCCATGTTGCTACATGCGAAATAACTAGCAGTTAGCAAACATGCATTCTTTTCTGCACTTTCTGAAAAGATTTTAGGGTCCTTTGGACACAAGATTGCATTTCAGCCAAAGGTTTTATTATTCAGTAATTACTTTAACGAATTGCTGAATTACTTTCTAATGGGAAGCTGATCTTTTTATCTTTTTTCCCTTTTTTCTTTTTTTCTCTTTGTAACATTTTGTTCCTTTTATTTCCCAGTATTGCTGCATTTGGCCTGCTGGAATTTAGTCATTTATCTTCTTATTTTAGATTTCAAGCAGAGTAAGATTTTTAGAAATAATAAAACTAGCTGATTTTAAAAGGATTGTTGACATGTAATAAATAAGTGTGCACTTCTAGCTTATTGCAATGTTCATTAAAATGAGTCACTGTAGAACATTAGTAAAAGTTTATTATATGCATGTTGTCTAGCCCTTGACTTTTGTTTAAGGTTCAGTTGGACTAAAGACATACATCCTACAATATGTTTGTCATTTACAGTGCATGAAGATAAGTATTGATAGTAAGTATAGTGTGAAGTTGTAGACACAAAACAATGAGCTGTCTTTGCTCATGTGTCTTTCTCTAAAGGTTCAGAATACTCTTCTTGAATGAAGATCGAGGACAGCATTGATCTATTCTTTGTCAGTTAACAATGTATAGTTATTATATACAGCTATATAATTTGTAATGTTTTAAGAAATAAATGCTAATAGACTGTCTTAATTTCACAATACATTGTATCACAAGCAGTCATTTTTATATGGTTATTTAGCAAAATATTCTTTCCCTTCCCTATTTCTTTGAGAAATTACTATGTTGTATCGAATTATTGGTCTGCAAGTGTAAGTTCGTAAGATGTTTTGAACACAACAGACCATGCCACTGTTACGAGCATTAACCAGAAGCTGGTCTCTTTTCCCCATTCCTCTCAGCAATGAAGCCCACATTACAATTTGTGGCCTGAAAGAACATTCATTACAATGTCCAGGTAGTCAGTACCCCATGGATTTAAAAAACCACTGTGGTGAGATACTGTGGTACTGCAATATGTATGTCTAGAGGTAAGTTATGTGTAGACTTTAGACTCATTTTGTCACATGCAGTCCTGTCCACGTTACTAGAAGCTCTTCTAGTTTATCACATTAAGTGTCCATATGTCATTGATTATGTAGTTATTAATCTACCTAAATGTTACAATTTTTAAAAAAACTCTCTAATTTTTTATTTACATGACAGCCCAAAACAGCTCCGAAAAGGACATTTGGATCCATTACAAACGATCAGGTAAATACACGGTAGGGAGTGTTCAACAAGAATACTGGTTTCGTTATTTCAGAGAGTACTGTATGCATGAATCCACTGAAAAGGGTGTTACGAAAATTGAGTCAAGTAACTGAGTTGCTTATTGCCCTGATAAAGAATCTCGTGCAGGGCCAGAGCCTCTTAAAGCTAATCCTGGCTCTGAGGTGGGCATAACCTTGTTTTGCCTCAGATAGTTAGGTTACATTGCTTAAACTGCCTTTTAGATTAAGTCAGTCAACCTTTTTTATTTCTCACTCCCATCCTTCTGTAGTGGTGGTGATGATGATGTGGCAGATTATTTTAACCAGTCAGTCATTTTAATGGCGAAAGGTACTATATAAATGTTAATTATCTATTATGCTTCTCCTATGAACTCATACCCTTCCTAGTGTGAAAAAACCCTTCAGAACACTGGGATAATGTGGTGACTGAGGTACAGTTCAGTCCAAATAACAGTCTGACCCTAACGGAAATTTTCACTTCACTGAGGTTTTAATGATGATAGCGCCATTTACTTCAACATCAGGAATTTAATCCTGAAAGGTTTTCTTCATGTTTCTCTCAGGATTTTTGACTTTCAATTTCTTTGCTCATAAGGGAGAGAATTAGATAGTTATAATCTTAAAAATACGTTTCTTGAATGTTTCATCATTTTTGGAGTGTTTAGAATGGGAGAACTGTCTGTTCTTAGAAAATGCATTTGTTAAAACGCAGCATAATGTCACACCTAACCTTATCCCTTAAACAATGTGAAATAGGCTTGCTTGAATTAGGAGAAAGTGTAATTTTCTGTAAATTTTTTTGGTCATTTAAAAAGATATATAAACCTGTAATGAATAGGAAGAAATACTCTTGGATAATATTTTTCCATAGAAAATTACTCAAGTGTTAATAATTAACTTGAAAGAGATTATTTGCATTCTTTTCTGTTTCTCCAGTAGTTTACTGCTAGTGATAGGGAACTGAAGCTCTATATTTTATTTCAAACTCGTATGCTATAATGAAAAATATCTTTCTCGTACTTGATAGCTAAAGAAAAGCAGAAATGGGCATGCATATGTATAGCTGCATGTATTCAAAGTCTATATGAAGTGTTTGTTGTAGTTGTGGGATCTAATGACAGAATAATCAGTGCCCATCTGTCAACTTGTATACAAATAAAGAAGTAAAAGATAGCTGACAGGTTTTTTTTCCTCTAGCTTCTGTTCCTTTTTTTTCTGGAAATCTATGTTAAAGCATAGAATATATAATTCATAATTTCTCAGTAATTATGAAATGTATTGCAAATAACTGCTAGCCAGATTGAAGATGAAGAGGAAACTCGCACTCCGCCTTCATGAAGAGATCAGCATAGAATTACCATTCTAAAATTTAACCTAATTGGTTCAAAATGTGTATCTTGATTTAGAAACGATTTACAAGGCTTATATTTTCATACGCCTTCTGCTAAAGAAGGCAAAGCTGTATTTGTTTTACTGTTTCAAAATGTGTTCCAGTTCACTTTAGATGGTCCCTAGTTGCAACTTAATGCACAAATACTGTGCAAGTGGTACAGTAATTTTTGAAATGTGGATGAATAGTTCTTTTCCATGAAATAAATGATTACGTATGTAGGGTTGAATCCTGGCTTTGAGAAAACAAATCAATGAAAGAGTACAGTGTTACGCAGAATTAGACCTATAAATGCATTCACTTCATGGTGGGTAGCAAGATACAGTGAATATACATCTTTTACAATTAATGAGAAATAAGGAAGCTTGCACGCTGGGAACATTTCCGTTGCCTTTGGTCTGAAGTGTCTCAAATCAGTTTAGAACACACATACAATGACATGAGTAAAGGTGAGACAAGCACAATCAACAGAGAAAGAACCAGGCTGGATGCAGTTGTCATACCAGCAGTCATACCATTACAAGTATGACACGTAAAAAGAAAATCCTAATTAGTCAGCGTCTTTGTCGATGCTTTCTTCTTCTGGTCATCGTATACATTCAGCTTTAGTGATCTGCATTCTAGCTCTGCCTTTATGGAAGATGTGGCTGGAAAACTGCCTTTACATCCTCTCTTTCTCTGAAGGGTGAGAGGTGGGAGGAAAAGAGGATAATTGTGATATTCTTAATGCCCACTTGTCTGAGGAGACAGCAGAAGAGGGAATCTAGTTCTGGATTCCAATCTTTATTTTAGCAGACTACTTTGTCAACGCTAGTGTTTTAAAAGAAGCAATATATGTATTGTGCAATATATGTAGCATTTCTTTGCAATTCCAGGAGTGTTAGTTGTTCAACAAACCCCATGAAAAAAAAATTTGATTATTTTCAAATAGATCTCATAGTTCTGTGATATTTTTTGAAATGACAATAGATCATCTTTCCTCCTTAGGATTGTAATTTTCACTACAAATATAAAATATATAATGATGAAGAGAGGAATAGTCCTAATGAATTTTTAAATACATTTATAATAAACTGTTATGACTTAGTTTTGTCCGTACCATCTAATACCTGAATGATGTAGTAAGCCCCTTCTCAATGATGGTGGTGGCTTTTTTATGCTAATGGTTTCAGGTCATGTCCAGAGTTGCTCCATGAGCAGAGAAACAGTCTCTTTATCTTCATCTTTCTCGTTTTCCTTGAAATTGAATATTGGTTTCGGTCCTGCAGTGTATGCATACCGTCTTGCTTTTGGATGTGGTTGAACTTTGGCTTCGTTCTGCTCCTCCACACTCACTCATACAATAGAGAAACCAAATTGCATCTGTCCAGGAATTTAATAACCTTTCTGTAGAAATAGAGAAACTAGTTAAAAAACCAAAACAAAACACCCCACCCCTGCCCTGTTTTTCTAAAGTATCTGTTTCTTCACATGTTTGCTCTGAAGCTTTCTTAAGGCCCTAGAGCTTAAAGCAAAATCAGATATTGCACAATAAATATATAAAAGTGTATTCCTGTATACAGTATATATAAAAATATATATTCCCTGACAATTTCAGAACATTAATGATTGTTTCTCTATTTAAATATACTGTCATGATAAAGTGTGTTCTTTTTGTGTCTTATAGGGTCAAAATGTATTTGGTCTTGATATAATTGAGACACCTGAGGGAGATAAGTGGCCTCAACTGATTGTCCAGCAGATCCTGGATAGGGAGCAGAAGGATACCTATGTGATGAAAATTAAAGTTGAAGATGGTGGAAGCCCTCCAAGATCTAGCACTGCCATCCTGCAAGTCACGGTGACTGATGTGAATGATAATCGCCCAGTCTTCAAAGAGAATGACATTGAAGTTAGTGTTCCAGAAAATGCTCCAGTGGGCACCTCTGTTTCTCAGCTCCATGCCACTGATGCAGACCTGGGCTCAAATGCACAAATCCACTTCTATTTCAGCAATCAGATCTCCAGTTTGGCCAAAAGGCTGTTTGCCATTGATAACACCACTGGCCTCATCACTATAAGAGAACCACTAGACAGAGAAGAATCTCCTGTACACAAATTAACTGTTTTGGCAAGTGATGGCAGTTCTACTCCATCAAGAGCAACAGTGACTGTTAATGTCACAGATATTAATGACAATGTCCCATCAATAGACACAAGGTACATCATCAATCCAGTGAACGGGACAGTGCTTTTGTCTGAGAAGGCTCCCCTTAATACCAAAATTGCGTTGATAACAGTAATGGACAAGGATGCTGATCTGAATGGAAAAGTTACTTGTTTTACAGATCATGATGTCCCTTTCAGGCTGAAGCCAGTGTTTGATAATCAGTTTCTTCTGGAGACAGCCACGTTTCTAGATTATGAAGCCACACGGGAATATGCCATTAAAATAGTGGCTTCAGATTCAGGGAAGCCTCCCTTAAACCAGTCTGCAATGCTCCTGATCAAAATTAAAGATGAAAATGACAATGCCCCAGTTTTTACACAGCCTATCATAGGTCTTTCCATCCCTGAAAACAATGCTCCTGGTACTCAGCTGACCAAGATAAGTGCTACGGATGCTGACAGTGGGCGCAACGCTGAGATCAGCTATATCCTGGGTTCTGATGCACCCCCTATTTTCAACCTTGACCGCCGTACAGGCATTCTGACAGCAGTGAGAAAGCTGGACAGAGAAAAGCAAGACAGATACTCCTTCACTGTGCTGGCTAAGGATAATGGGATGCCACCCTTGCAGACCAATGCTACTGTGACAGTGTCCGTCCTGGACCAGAATGATAACAGCCCTGCTTTCACACATAATGAATATAATTTCTATGTGCCAGAAAACTTACCCATGTATGGCACAGTGGGGCTTATCACGGTTACAGATGCTGACTCTGGAGAGAATGCTGCGGTCACTCTCTCTATATTAAATGGTAGGGATAATTTCATTATAGATCCACTTACTGGTGTAATAAGACCTAATATTACCTTTGATAGGGAACAGCAGGGGTCATATACTTTCCAGGTAAAAGCTGTGGATGGAGGAAGACTGCAGCGTTCCTCAACTGCCAAAGTGACCATCAATGTTGTTGATGTAAATGACAACAGGCCCGTTTTTGTTATTCCTTCATCTAATTATTCATATGAGTTGGTGCCAACATCAGCCAGTCCGGGGTCTGTAGTTACTAAAGTCTTTGCAGTTGATAATGACACAGGAATGAATGCGGAGCTCCGCTATAGCATCATAGGTGGGAACTCCAGGGGCTTGTTTACAATTGACCAATTAACAGGCAATATTACTTTGAAAGAGAAGGTAATTGCATCAGATCATGGCTTGCACAGACTGGTGATAAAAGTGAATGACCTAGGACAGCCCGAGTCGCTTTATACTATAGCTCTTGTGCATTTGTTTGTGAATGACACGGTCACCAATAGTTCCTACGTGCAAGAGCTAGTGCGCAGGAATATGGAAACTCCAGTTGGCCAGAATGTTGGGGATGGTGAGATAACCCCGCAAACCAATGATTATGTCAAGATCATCATTGCCATTATTGCAGGCACTATGACAGTTATTCTGGTAATTTTTGTTACTGCTTTAGTACGGTGCCGCCAGACGCCTAGGCACAAGGTTGTTCAAAAAAACAAGCAGAGTGGTGAATGGGTTTCCCCAAACCAAGAGAATAGGCAGATCAAGAAAAAGAAGAAGAAGAAGAAGCGCTCTCCAAAAAGCCTCCTCCTCAACTTTGTGACTATTGAAGAATCTAAGCCTGATGATCCTGGCCATGAGCACATAAATGGCACTTTAGACATTCCTGTAGAGCTAGAAGAACAGACTATGGGAAAATATAACTGGGCCACCACACCAACCACATTTAAGCCTGATAGCCCAGATTTAGCAAAGCACTACAAGTCTGCTTCTCCGCAGCCTACCTTTCAAATTAAACCTGAGACTCCTGTACCCCCCAAGAAGCACCACGTCATTCAGGAACTGCCTCTAGATAACACCTTTGTGGTGGGCTGCGACTCACTCTCCAAGTGCTCATCAAGCAGCTCGGACCCTTACAGTGTTTCTGAATGCAGCTGTCAAGGAGGCTTCAAGACCCCAGGCCCCATACACACCAGACAGGTAATGCAAATTTTAAGGTGCTCTCTTTCTCCTTCCTTCCTTTCTTTGCCATTCCTATAACTCTTAGCTCTAAGCACTGCAAAATAACTTTTTCTGCAAGGATTAAAAGTTTGAAAGGTCATGTTTGATTGAGGCATTGAGAAGTAAACAATTTGAGATTCATCAGTGTTAAGGGAGACAACTAAAAGAAAATGACTGTTGGCTGTAAGGGAATTGAGCAATGAATTATTGCATTGGTGGGCATTCCTGGCTGCAGATGGCAGCATGGCACTTCCTGCATTACTGCAGTACCTAGTGCAGCTCTGCAAGGCAGAGAGGGGCTATGGTACTGTCCTCGGTAGTACTGTATGCTCAAGAATGGAAGTAATCTAGGCCAGGTGGAAAGCAATAAAGCTTTACAGGATCTGATAAGTGGTTCTTAATATTAATGGAGTCTGGAATTGCAGCCTTCATTTGGGCATAGCTTTACTTCAAGGTCTCTGAAAAGCAGGCAAGGATTTTCCTCTGAGAGTTTCAGTGCCATTTTCAGACTAGAAGCATACTGGACTGCTTAAATCTGGTGGAGTGACCCAGTCGACAGGCAAAGTTAGGGGAAAATTAAAAGCATCAGTATAATTGCTCTCACTTATTTGCTGCCGTGCCTGATAAACCAGACATTAGCTTCTCAGAAATTCAGTACAGCAAAGGAAATATGTAAAGAATCCTCAGCTTAAAATTAAAAGTAAAATGAGAAATAAAGTACCTTTCCTCAAGACCCTACAGAAATGCTTTAGGTCACTGGAAATTGAATCTAATGTCTATCCATATTCTGGAAAGTTTCATTAATAATAAAGCTTTGCTGTTTCTCTGTTTACTTCTCTTTCTTTGCACATATCACAAATGTTTCAGTGAAAATAGTTTTCTACTTAAGCTTTAATTAGTCAAGGAATTAATCATGAAGGAAACAGATATTTCAGGAGAATTTATTATATTATTGATAATATATTTTCATACTATTGCTCGGGAACAAATCCTCAGCATGACTGTCTGTTAGACTTTTTGCTCCAGCTGAGGTTTTGAATTTTTTTCCTGTGGGTTTTGTTTTATTACCACTATAGTGATGACAAAATGTGCCTAAAAAAAGCTCCTCGTTCAAAGTAGTCATATTTTTGAAAATTGCGGGATGGGTTGTTTATTTTATTGTATTTTATTCCCCTTACAACAAATCTGTGTGGTAGTCCATATCACTATGCTTTATAAAACTTTCATCTTTTTCTGAGATGCAGTAACAGAATAATTGAAAGAAAAAAAAAATTCTTATTTCGAAGACATGACAACAATGAAAAATGTGTAGCTTTTTGAGATTTCAGTATTTTCTATTAAAGGTCTTCAAATCTGTTAATTTAGGTTACACATTAGAAAAGCTTCTTGCTAATTTGTTCATCTGTTTGGACCCTCATAACTGAGGAGGGCGGTGCTGTCTTCAGCATCTCTGTAGGCCTGATGTAAGTGACTTTTCAGCTGAGTTCTGGTATAGTTCCTCTGAGCCAAAAAGATTCTTCCATTGTCTGCTCAAATACACTTTGCATGCAGTAATGCTGTTAACAAAGAAAGCTCGTGACCCTAGGTTTTTACTAACGTAGTTCTTCCATCAGAAGGGGCTTTTAAAGTAGAATGGAAAGCAATTGTCGTCTTTAGAAGCCGGTTGAAGAAAAGAGCATTTTCTTTTATCTGATCTTAAAGGCCAGTGACAGGGGCTTCCTATCTGGAAAAGCAGAATAGAACTGTTGTTTTTTAATACTCATTACCTGATATTGGTTTATCTTCATATAGCTGTACTTGAAATTATATTAGTATGATGTGCGGAATATATAAAAGATTAGTATTACTATTTGTATTGATTTTGTTAAATCTACAGTTATCCTTTTAGGCTTATTTTTCTGTATGAAAGTGATCACGTTGGAGAAAGTATGACTACTTACTATCAATGGCCTTTTACAGTAATTTGAAAACAACATTTACCTTTAAATAAGTGAATTCACATTTTTATTACTTAAATAACATACAAGTAATTTGATTAATGTATTTATTTATATAAATTGGGCAAGAAAGGCCACTAGAGTTAAATCCTTCATGTTGGACCATGATCACAAAGGCAGAATTGTATTTCATGATAAGTAAAAACAGCAAAGTATCTCTTAAATGTCAATGGATCTTTTAAAAGTCAGTCTTACTTCTAACCTGGTTTTGTATATTGTAGTCTGTACAATTTTATCTCCTGTGGGGCTCTAGAAGGTGGCTCAGGACAGACTCACTTGGAGTTGTCACTGTTAACCAGCAAAGAAACAAAGCAAACAAAAATAAGCTTCTGTCCTAGTGCTTCAGAGGTCACGCTGTCCTGCCATCCTCCAGCCTTGGACACTAACAGGGAGCTTGTGGTTAACGATGCATTTGTGTCATGCACTCTCTGAATTTTCAGAAAACTGTAGGACAGCCTGGAGAACTGAAGGATAATAAGTTCAGTTAAAAAGGGAGATGTGGTAGTTTGAAAAATGAAAATAAGATGTCTAATGTCAGAAAAAATATTTTACTTTATCACTAACAATTACTGTAATGCATCCCTTTTACAAGCCAGAAGCTCTCTGAAGGAGACTAAAGAAGATTACGTTCCCTGGGAAGATCTCTCTTCAGTTTCTAATGGGTGCTGATATTAATAGGCTGCATATCTCAACTGTTCTTAGTTTTGTCCATGCAAGACTTCCTACTCAGATATTTGAAATAATATTGAGTTAAAGCTAAAAATACATGTTTTCTTTTGAAGCTCTAAATTTTGTGTGTGTCTGATTAGTATTGATTCAGGTCTTTAAAGAAAGGAAATTATGTGTTTGCTTTACTGCTAAATTTGTCCAAGTGATCTATAAAATGACAGAAAGTCACTATAAGAGTTGTAGTCAAAAAGCATGCAAGGGCAGGTGGAAAGGTTTTTCTACTAAAACACCAAAATATCTCTTTAGTGGTCATGTGCGTAAATAAATACAGCAATGCAACAGCTGACATTGTTATGGAGAAGGAATGAGAGACTCCTGAAGCAGCTGAGGACACATTGAATCATGAACTCTACAGGAAGTTGAAGAGGGAAAAGTATGGTCCTAATGTAATCTCCTGTAAGAGGGAGATCAATCTTCTGTTGTATGAAAGAAAGGGCAAGGGATAGAGTTACAAATATTATTTTGCAGTTATGCAGCAAGAATTAATGAATACTGGTGACAGTGGACCTTCAGAATAGCATGCTTTCTTTTGGGATATAGCAGATTCTTTTAAAGAAGTTTTGCCAAGTGATAAATTGTGAAGGTGCTTCTTATTCATAATAAGGTTTTTCAAACTAGGGTATTTGGGGGCTCATAAAATCAAACTGACTTTCAGTGTCATCAGATTTTCATTGTTTTGGTAATTGTGGCCCTTGCAGAAAGATGCATTTCTTTGGTAGAAAAACATACAGCACCTTTAAAGTTTGTCTGTCTGCAAGCTTTGTAAAAGCTCAATTGCTTTTGACATTTACCTTAGTGAGAGCAGACAATGTGAAGAATTCCATGCTGACACAAATCTTCTAATTCTTTTTGCATATGCACTGGAATGATGAAAAGGAGAGGTTTTTCCAGCCTAGTTTTCATGTAGTATGTAACACAATTTTAAAATCTGAAATCTTTGCTCAAGTACTTTAAACAACTTTCAGACAATTCAAATGCCTGTCTAGATATCAGCCTGTCTATTCAAAACATGCATAATTATAGAGTGCAATGTTGTCTCGGGCAGCCTGGGTCAAAGAAGCTACTGCCACAAAGGTTCCTTAGAACTTCCTGTGCATCCTCCTTCTTGTCCCTTTCTTTTAATTAATGCTATTTCATTTGAAAAGTGTATAATGCATACTATAGGAACAGTAGAAATCTTCGAAAATAGACACCCAGTCACTCAGGGAGGATCCTGTGACCTTTTGTATTGTCCTTTTAACCTTTACCTGAAGAACAAGTTTTACCTTACTTCGTGTTAGTGAAGAAGTGTGACACTTAGGAAAGCAGCACCGGAGGACTCGGTTCAGTTTCGGTCCACCTCTCCCACTGACAGAGCTGGAAGGTGCAATCATGCTCTGAATCTGTGATTACGTGCCTTTTGGTGGTTCTCCCTGCTTCACACTGGACTCTGCTCTGTATGTTAGTTTAGCTCCACTGCTAGTACGCTATACCATCTTTGGGAAGTTGTTGAGGGAGTGAACAGGCATGCGGGTTGATTTTTCTCATATTTACTAATGCAAATCTTCATTAGTTGATTTTAGTTGCCGGGATTCTGTCATCTGTGAACATATCCATGCTCATGAATAGAAATTTCAGATGACACAGTGATCTCAGCTCAACTTGTTTGTTAGAAACTAACTGGAGAAAGACATTATATTCCTTATGGAAATCTGAATGGGAAGTAGACCTCATTTAAAATACATTGCCTTTTTGGGGCCCTACTGTCTCATTATTGACTGCCTAGACCTGCTTACAATTATGGTATATTTGGTTTTTTGATTTGAAATGTGGTGAAATGTTGTTACAGCTTCCCACTCGCTATGGGAACAGTGTGCTTAGGATGTGAATTGAAAGAATATTGCACTGTTCCTGAAACTAATAGCCCTGAAAACTCACCTGTTACGTAAACCTTTAGCTGCAGGATTTATTGTTTTGTTTAATAACAGTGAGACTAGCGAGTTTAATCTATTATACTGTAATAATCAGTAGGCAGTGCTGATGCTTCTGGTATGTAAAAGGGTATAGAGATAACACTGGTACTTTGCATTGACAGATACAGAGTAAATTACACTCAAAGAACATTTTCGTCTGAATATCAGCTAAACAGCTGTTGATATAAGCCCTTCCTACAAGCCATTTGAAAATTGATTACTATGATTCTAAATATTCTTGTTATTTTCTCTCAATTTTCTGGCTGGTAGTTTTGCTGGTAGTTCTGATATGCTGCCATGTATATACATTTCAGAAAAAAACTGAAATTCACATCTGGAGAAAAGATTTCTAACTGAAGGATAAGTGTGAAAGTCTGTGGCTCAGAAGGTAGTGAGCAGCTACTTAAATGTGCAGTACTGCTGAAGTAAAGCTGGTCAAGAAAATGCTTTTCCTCTGTGGAACACTGAAGAAAGAATTCTTCAGAATTGTTCTTCTAATATCTGTTTTTCACTGGAAGAGTATGGGGGAAGGTACCTGGAAAGTGCCCCCCTTGCCTCATAGTAGAAGACAAAACCAGCACAAATGGGAGGAAAGAAAAAAGGAATTTATGTTTTATGTGAGGAAAAAATGAAAACTTTTGCATATGACACTTAAGTAAGAACTCATTTGGAGAAAACAAAGACACTTCTCCCCCCGCTCCCCGCCAGTAAGAACTCATTGACTGGGCTTATACTGAATTTGGTAGAGGAAGTTCCAGCATTAAAATAATTGGGTGATTTTTATGCAAGCTAGAATGATATGCAGTTCTCTCCCGTAGCACCTTGCCTTGGGGTAGTAGCAGCATAAATTTTCCTAAACTTTAAGTGCATTTCACCTTCATTTTTCAGTGGGATACCTGAAAAGTTTACTCTTCTCCTCATGGCCCAGCTTTGTTTTTTTACATGACCTATATCTATAAACCATTGTCAACAAAGAAGTCTGATTTAACTGCGGTTTAATTTTCACACTTCTTTCTTTTCCTATTTTCTCCCAGAAGGTATTGCACTCAATAATCTGCAGTTGATAGCAATTTCCTGACCAGTGAGTGGCTAGTGTCTTGGTGACTGTGGAATTGATAGTGCTTTCTTTCCTGTGAAATAATTGATCGGAATGACTTAATTTCTGTGAATTTTTGGGACTCTAACTCTGATGATGATAAATATAGATTAAAGGTGCAAAATATTTTATGCTCTTTGGAACAGTGCTCTTGAATGAAGTCTGCTAAAACCCTGTAGAACATGTTCTAGGTAGTATGGTAGTCTTCTGATAGCTATAATCTTGCAACAGCACTTGGGGTTTTGAACTGATTAAAAAAAAAAAGGTAAGAAACCTGGAAGAACATACATAAGCCATTTCTGTGGCTCCTTCTGTTTCAGCATTTTTGTTATGTGTATGTAGATGTGTGCAGACCTTTGCTTGTGTATAGAAACCTGAAAACACACACACATCAAAAATGGTTGGTTATTTAGAACCGCAGTAGTTCAGTACTTCTCAGACCATACAGTGATTGACATGGTAGCAGTTTGGAAACAAACTTGACAATATATGGGGAAAATTATGCAGGAAAGGGCTTTTCTCATGCTGTTTCTCTGTTTGCCAGCTCTGAACGTCATCGCATCTGATGTTATATACTGAAGTCGTACGTGTACACAATGATGTTAAGCCAGCAAACATGAAAACAAGGAAATAGCACGAGAAAGCCCTTTGTCCTGTCTCTGATTGCCGAAGAAATTTATCGTCTGATCTCCAGAGGGGTTTGGAAGTGACGATGAACTGTTCAAGCTGCCCTACTGAAAGGTATCAAGGGCAAGAATTTTTTAAAAAGAAAAGACAAAGAAATTTTAGTACGTTGTGCTATAGTGTTCTATAATGTAGTTTTGCTAAGAAAAAAGTAATGTGACCCATCCTTCTTCACAGTTGGCAATTATGGTAAATTTATTTTGCTTGTAATCTTCTTGTCCCAGACTTTTTCCTTATTTATTTTAGTTGAAACAATTAGGAATTTTGTTTCTATAAATATATTAAAAGGGAGCAATAAATTTTATTCATACATTAAAAAGAGAATGTAAAGTTCTTTATACTCCCTGCATTTAAAAGAAAAACAAGTGAAACCTTGTCACTTATAGCACCATTATACATGTTAAGAATTAAGTGTTATTTATATCTATTCCATAATATTTTTAATGATGATATTGCTGCTATGGATCATAAATAGAATTGATCAAATCACTGCTTTCTCATTTTATAGGCACAATAGTAGTAGTGAAAAATGAGTACTTCCTGCTTTCTTATCCACATTTTGTAACAAATTATCACCTTTTAAATAACTGGAAAGTATTCACTTTTAAAAATAAAATTTAATTTGCATTTTGCTTGCCGAAATCTAGATAATGTCTGTGTAACAGGTGCCATACATTTAACCTTTTGAAGTACTTTTATTTAAAGAAGTCATAAATCCAGTGTGATAAAATAGGAAATAGCATACATACTTTTTTCACTGTTAGCCAGCACATGGGGAAAAAAAATGGCCTACTGTTGGGTTTTTTCCCAAAGCATTTCTCTATGTAGTTGACTTTTTAAATTCAATTTTTTTACATTATAATTTGTTATTTAGCACAGGTCATTTAGAAAATAAAATTTGAATATCATAGCTTCGTTTGCAGGTTGGTTGCAAGTTCTTGTATATTGCCTCACATTTTAGGGAGTAATGCTTAATATGTATCATCTATAATATTAGAATTTCATATGCAATGCAAAAATCTCTTAGGAAGCAAAGGAGTATAAAGAACCCTGTTTTCTGCACTTATATGAAGACATGTAATATTAGTTTGCTAGAATAAAATGAAAAACAGACTGCTTTTAACTGGGATGTATACAGTATATATAACTTTCTTTTAAGGAAAAAGTTATTAGTGAGTCATGAATTAGACGACAACATGGAATTCTTACACATTACTGTATGTTTGATGTAAAGATATTTATAGGCTTGTACTTAATAATCACGTTGCCTCAGTTCTTGGACTGTAGAATGTCTACCATGACTGTTGCCTATAGTTTCCTGCACATTTGCTATCTGGCTCTTTTAAAAATGTGTATTTGGCTATTTGATCTGTAAAATAAATTCTATTAATAATGAAGTACATATTGTAATTTAGCATATTGTATTGCATAATTATAGCTATGACTGTTACAGAAAATCTTTCATTTCCAATAATGAAATCATGTTCTTGGGAAGAAGTTCATGTATCTGTAAGACAGTTTTGCTATTCCTGTTTATCGTACCCTTGCAGCATTTAGGCTTTAAACTAAAAACCCAACACTTTCAGTGGTTAGACATACAGTAATGATATTTATTGACTCAATGCCACAATTCAGCCAGTTGCTTTGGGTTGAAAGTTCATTTGTAACATAGTAAGAAGCCCATTCAAGAAGTGTTTAGTGCAACAAACATTGGTCCTGCCTATTGCTGTAACAATTGTGATGGGAAACATTCAAAGATATTTGTTAAGAGTAATAACCCTTTGGCCTAGTAGAGTTGTTTGTCAGGAAGATAATAGGATTTCACAGACTTTCAGTTTCTGTTTTGTTTTTGAATCTTTGGATTTCTGTTCTTACGGTAATTAGGTTGGATTTCCTTGATGAGAAAACTCATACACATAAAAGTAATGTTTGATTAAGAAAAGCAGCAAATAATTTGAATGCTTACATTGAAACTTTTGGTTTTTTAAATTGAGGGACAGTGAGTTGAGATACTGGACTGGGTTAATCTGATCTAACTTCAAGCATGTAATTTAGTCATCTCAAGTGGACATATAGTTGCCCTCAGTTTTTTCTCTGGTAGTAAAAAGGCATAGATATGCTATAGCAGGTTATTTTGATTTTAGGACTCTAGAAGTGCCTCTTTTCTTACAGCAAGTATGAAGAGAACCTTTGATAAGTACCTTTCTAATTTAAATGTGCTAGTTATGTGCTTGCAGAGAATATTTTTCATGAGATTCCTAGTTCTTTTGCTTTTAACCTAGCTGAAGGTCTATCTATTTACTAGTATTTCACTGGTCATATCATTCTAGCCTATCAAGAAATAATTCTAAAAGAATCTAGGATGATTTTAAACTTTAAAAGAGTTACATGTATGAAATAAAAGGTACAGCAAGTGGTTGGATTATTGGTCCAAATCAGTAATCTCTCTCTTGTAGTTCTCTCATGAGTCAGCACAACCCTCCAAATGCACTAAGGGAAAAGCCAGCAACCTCTTAAGTGGTTCTGTTTCATGTGTTTCCTCTGTTTCGATTTTTGTCTTTGTACATCTAAGTATCACTTTAAAAAAAGTAATTCTTTCATAGACTGGCATAAGACTTGTTCAGAGAGCTCATTTCCTTCTGATGGTTAGATGGGTTCATGAAAGTCTCATGAAAGCCTATACGTGTACTGACCAAATATATATGTGTGCAAAATATCAATTTCTATGTTTTTCAATGCAGTGAAGGCTAAAATGGAGGCCAGTCAAAAAATTCTATATTTAGTTTCGGGGTTTTTTTTAAAATTAGTATTAGCATCCTGAGTCAAAGCTAGGTGTATGTGTGTCAAAACCAACTGTTTCTCAAATGCTTTCACCTACAGAAATACTATTTTTCTGACTGCATAGAAGTCAGAGTAAATGAAAAGCAAAAATCACTGAGTTGACCAAATGCTGCTTTTGAAATTGAAAACTCATGTTTTCTTTGGAATATCAAACATACTTTCCAAGTTATTTTATTGTGCTTTAGACTGCAATTATTATTACTCGCCACCATCTCAGTAAACTTCTCAAGAGATTCATCCTTTTATCTGGTGCACTTTGCCACCTCTGTCACCAGTGCAGACAGGTCTGTGTCTATAGATAAAGTCCTAGAGTTTGGTTTTGGTTAGTTGCAGTGCTATGTGTGGCTCGGCAAAAAGAATAGTTCTTTATTTGTTGCCAGTTTTACAGAGTAAATTAATCGCATCGCTGCTTTTAGCCCTACAATGCCAGCAGCCAAAGATGGCCCTCAGATTTGCTGTTCTGCATCCTGTGTCATATTGTCAATGCCTGGATTTCAGATGGATGTGTGCGTACCAAAGCTCAATGCCACTCGATCTCAAACATGCCCTGATACCAAGTGAGTCACTCCAAGGAAAAGCTGCGGCACACAATCTGCAGTTTGTATGAAAGCTGCCTATCGTATCAGAAAATATTGGACTTTGGAGGATATCTTTTAAATCCTTCTGAATTTGAGTGGAGGACTGCTGAAGGGCAGTAGGGTGCTGTCAGGAACAGAGCTGGTTTGTGATGTAAATAGAATTATTTTTTTAACATAAACTGTAATGCTGCGGGGGTTTTTTGTTGCACATTTTCAGTGATTTCCCGTTTTACCATAAAACATGTATTTATGGTATATCCTGGTTTTTAATATTATTTGTAAAATCTTTTTAACAAATATTTTTTAATATATATTTTTGCTTTCATACTGAATTACCCAAGCACTGTTCCTTTTATGTCTTATTTATCTATTTCTAAAATAAATTTTGTTTGAAGATTATATTTGTATACCTTCTGGAGAAGCACTGTTTTTAAATACACCTCTGGTCTGTTTGCTTAATGCATGCACACCATCAAATCTATACATATACTGGTATTTTTTACAGTGATTAGGAGCTAGAATTATCAAAATAACTTTACCACACATAAAGTACTGTAAAGCTTACTAGTAATCTGTCTAAAGAAATATGCATCTTTCAAAACCTCATACTCCTTAGCAGTACATTTCTTTTGTCTACATTTTCTTCAAAGAAATCTGGTCTAAGCAGGAATTCTGAGTTGCACATCTTTTAACAATGTTTACATGTATGTTGAGTGTTTATACAGTGTTTAGAGCTAGAGAGAGAGATACATATAGTGCTTTTATATATATATATCTGTGTGTGTATGTATGTCTTTTGTGTGCATATGTATATAAAGGAGCATGAGGGGGTGTATACACATTTATCACATACTCAGTTAGCAAAGTTTATAGGCAGTATATATTACATAGACTATAACTGTAGATACATGCCTATCTCAGTACCTGTCTTGCTGTGAAAGATAGCCAGGTGCTAAGGTTTTCACTTTACCACATTCTTCTGAGATCTGCAAAGGTCGGTCTTCCCTTCTGAGAATGTACTGGGTTCTCACTAGACTAGAAAGCGACTCTTGGTAACTTGGAAGTTGGGATACAATATGATAAGTACAGTTTTGAATTTCAGTTCTTTTTCTTTCACTATTTCACTTTTACTCGTTCCAATACTGTTTCCCACTATTCTAAAATACTATTTTTTTTCTATGATATACACTTGTTCTCTTAAATCTTGCCACTGAAAATGTCATGAAAATGACATTTCTGTATTTCCTCCAAATTGTGAGCCTCTGTTTATTTCGTATAGACATGTGTAAATCAAATTCAGTTACTTAATATCCATCTGTATGAATATAAATAAGTGTGTTACCAGGAATTTTTCAGGGGTACTACTGACTTTCTGCAGTCCTCTAAATAGTTTTTTTATCTGTATTTAGTATGGTTTTTTTGGTTTTGTCTGATATTGTTATTAGCAGCAGTGATCAGCATTGTTTTATCTGCTGTTCTACAGTCCATGCTGAGTCAGCTTGATCTATATTTTTTAGAACTGAGTGGGAACAATGGATTTACCAGAAATCCTACAAGAAAATCCTGCTTTCCTTCCTCAAAATAGCAGTAAGCTACTCTTCCAAATACAGATATCTAATACTTTTCAGAAGTATGTCCCATTAGACACACTGAAGTAAGATAATAGTTCCTATGCGGATCTTTATTCTTCACACTAAATATTTACCTTTCTAACTCTTCTATTGTACACTGTAGGGCTGTAGAAGCCTATATATAGATATACACACAAAAAGAAGGTAATTTTCTAATACTTTTAAAATGCTTATTTTCTATGTAAGGGAGTATTCTAAGATACTCCTTGCTGTTTAGTAGCATTTTTTTAATGACCCAAGGTAGATTTTTATTCTAGCAAAATGACATTGTGACTAATTAAAAAACATGGATAAACAGATTGGTGTTTCTTACACATGGGGCAATCGTCAAACCTACTAATTTTGAAGATGTTTGGCTTGAGGATACCTTTAAACTTATTAGCTCAAAGATAATAACTTCTAAGTATGTGATGAATACATTTTAAGAAAGTAGTAACTTTCTTTGGCTGTTGTATGGCTAAAGTTGTGAAGTCATATCTGATAAGTGATCTCTGCTGATTAATTCCCTTTCTTCATCAGGTTTATTGTAAGACCACTTCTGTGTATTATTATTAGAAAACTGAACAGCTTCACATGAGGAAGCTGCAGGAGAAGTTCTTCCGTTACTTGCAGTCTCACTTTTGTCTGTATCTCCACCTTCCTCTTCACTTCTAGGTACTGAACAGTCTTCAGCTGTCTCATCATGCTTCACCAAATGTGTCTTCATCTTTTTCAGTTTTCATGTCTTTTGCACTCTTTCTGTTTTAATGCCTGTGGTACTATGTTGTATCATCACACTGTTTCTTTTGTGTTGCTCCATAGTATTGCTAATACAGAATCCGTGAATATTCACACAAATTAATTTTAAATTAATGCTGAAAAGCAAGAATATTTGGGAGAATTTGACTCTTTGCCTTGTCAATACTTTCAAAAAAGTACTTTTTTAGCCTATTTCTGGGATGCTCTGAGAGTCCTCTGGGATCTTCGCAGAATTCCCTGAGGTTAATACATTCCTATGTCAGTACAAATGTTTAATATTTATGGAATCTCAAGTATTTGTAGGTGTCTCGGTGGAAATGAGAATCTTAATTCTTTTTATGAATCCAGTACTTATATGCATAAAGATCCAAATGAATTCAATTGACTTATAGGTGTAAATATTTTAAATATATCTATTTATATGCATTTTCAGGGTAAAGCGCAAAAGAACACTGTTTTCTGTTAACTTGTATGTCTCATCAACTTTTGTATTTGTCTTTATTTTATAAATGTTGCGAGTTTTCATTTGGATTCCATCTAGTTCTACTAGTGAAAACACCGATAAGCTGACATAGTCGTGATTGGTTTACTCACAAAGTAATGAGTGCGTCAGACCTTTTCAGAAACTTATTGTGAAGGTTGGATATTAAAAGCAGATAGAAATTACAGAATAATGCTGTCAGTAGCAATTAAAAAAGGAAAGTGTAATTGGAGGGAAGAATATTCTTTTGATGTTTTCTGTGTACAAGATATACAATGGTGCAATTATCTGTTCGCTTTCAGCTACCAAGCGTGATGTATTAGTTACAGTATTTTGGCTTTGAAACACTGAACATGGGTAAGACAACACGTGCTCAGTTGTGTAAGGGTTCCAACATCTGTCCTGACAATCCCCTTACAGAAAGTCTTTTTGGAATTAGGAAATGGCAACATGAGTTCTGAAATGGATATGAAAGAAACCGAGTAAATGGGGGAGGGGGGATTGGAAGAGAATATTTTATTATTTCATTGCCCCTTTTTAACACATTAACTGCTTGAACTGTTTGTTTTTATGATTCCGGATGGTAGCAAGATGCATATAAATGAATAAAATTAAATAGAACAAATCAAATGCTTGGCTGCTGTTCAAGAGCAGCTAAGGCTAAGCTTTATTAAATTCACATGAGGATATGATAACTGTGGAATTTCACAGAATGAACTGCAATAATCTTACTCATGAAGAACATAATTCTTTTTGAGATAGGTGGGAGAATCTAAAATTTTATCATGGAAAAAACAAAGCCCCTTTTGGAGCTTATTTTCAGAGGGCATTCACTGCTTGAGTGAAATCTGTACATGTACCAAACCAGAATCAACATGCCCGATTCATTTTTACTCATGGAAAGTTTTAAGGGTTTGTTCTTTCTCAGCAGCAAAGTAGAGAATACTTAAAGTTAAGATGTTCTGTGTTAAAGCTCTTCCCTGTGTCATATAACGTCCGTGTAGGAATAAGCATATTTATATTTAAAAAGGGGGGAAAGTATTAAATTTTAAAATTATATTAGACATATTTATATTTAAATAAGAAAAAATATAAAGCTGACTAAACCAAATTTTTTAATGATTTTTTACAGGATATAATTCACATTGGTTTTTGTGACTGTAGATCATTTTTTATGCTTCTGCAGTTGAATGGCTCTCTAACTCAATGTTTTTCAGCATCTGTTTTGTCACTTAATGAAATTAAGCAAAAATTGTTGTTTCTTTTTAATATGCTATTTTTCTCTTCTTTTCATTGAAATGCCAAAATTACTGTTCAGAATTTCTGATGAAAGAGTAACATTGTTTCCTCAAAAACCCTGAAATATATTTCCTGCTAATACTTACAGGATATATTTTGTTAAAATTGCCTTGAAATATAATTCAGATTGAATTTCATTCATAAAACTGCATTCGTAAACTGCATCCCTGTATCTAAAATGAAGGAAAGAGAAAATGCTAAATGACTCTGAGCACCCAAATCTATTGAGGAGCTGGTCAGGGAAAAGCAAGGGGAAGGAGTAAACCCAAAGCTGGTTTTATCTTCTCTTTACATTTCCTTGGCAACGTTAGTCCAGCATGGTCCCTGTGATGAGAAGGTTGTAGCCTGGATGGAGGTGGGTGACTGGAGAAATCTACACAGCACTTCATAGTATCTGGAGATCCTCAGAGGGGGTTTTCTGCAGTGGACAGCTAAGATTATTTAGTGGGCTTTATATCAATAGAATAATGTGTAGCCTGGCTCAATATTGACTTAGTTTCTAGCTGTATATTCATAAGGTATTTGCACTCCATAATGACTTACTGCTTTTCCCATTTACCTGCATAGAAAAGTGAGGCAAATAAGCGCAGCGTACAGATCTCGGAAAGTATATCCCATGAAGAGATAATTGTCACAATCAGAATTTAGTCTCTTGAGTAAAAGTTTCAAAATGCAAAAGTGCAAAAGCCAAAAAAGAGAAATTGTGTCAACTCTTTACCTTGTGGTAAGGAATACACTATCAGCATGACTCAGTTAATTGCAAGGCTTTCTCATAAATGAAGTGAAAACTCTATTTGTGCAGCCTGCACTGGTAGAATGTGCAGGGAAAAATCGCTGCTAGGTATGCTCTCCCCTGGATAGTGACCATTTACTATGGCTGCTGAACTTTATAGGGTTTACTAAATTTCATAGTCATAGGTAGAGGAATTAAGTAATGGGTGACATAATATATTAAGTCCTGCAAATCCTGGTATTTACACATAACTGATGGCTCATGTAAACTAATTTACTCCCTCTCAGTGGAGTTACTACATGGATCAGAAGAGGTAAAACGAAATTCCCTTTAAGGAAAGCTTCACAAACATGGGAAAGGACACAGTTCTTGTTTGCAAATATGTCTTGATGGAAGTTTCTGTTTGAAAGGTCAAGAAGATTTTGAAGCATTGAGATAGCCTAAAAGGTAACTCTGATATGACAACTTGAATAGTTGCAAATTTAACTGTATTTTTTCCTCTTTTCTGTGGTTTTTTTTTTGCTTTGGTTTTGTTGGGTGGGTTTGGTTTGTTTTTTATGCTTGAGGGTTTTTCCCAAGTACAAAATGTATTATGCAGTAGCCTACAATATATTTTTTTCTTTTTACTGGACACTACGCATACACCTTTTTACGGCTCTTTGGCCATTTGATGGAAGGTATGAAGCAATCTAGCTCCTCAAATTCAGCACAATATTTTGAAATGATTCAATGCTGGGTACAGGACCAGTGCAAATATGTGTTACATATATTGGATCTTTTGGTAACAAAATATATGACAGGCGCTTGTGTCCTGTTCTGTGACTTGTAAGTCAATTTGAAAAGACTAGACTAGTGACATCTTTTGATCTTACGTATGTCTTTAAAACTTAGTTCTGTGGTTTTTTAAACCTCCATTGAAATGATTCAAAATCAACATTTTAGAACAAAGAAAGGAAAAACTGTATTGAGAGAGCAGTGAACTATTTTGAATATTGCATTAATACAAAGTCCAAAATAAAAACATTAGCTGTAACAGAAACTTTATCCAATTATTGTTGTATTGCTTATGATAGTTATCTTTATAATAAACACATATAATGTACGGTAAAGTTATTTTTGAGCAATACACAAACCCAGAGTATAGTTTGCATTAATATGGAGAAATATTGTAGTACAGTAATTACAAATTTTTCAGTAGGTGCAACTCTTTAACGTTTATCCATTCTGTAACAGGAAAAAAACAAATGTTGAAAGAACATGGGAAATTTTTATAGGAACTGATGAATCATTACCTTCCAAAAGTTAGGTATAATTAGAGTGGACATCACATGAAAATAAAATTAAAGACAGTAGAAGGCAAGTGCTGGTTTAGTGTTTTGATGAAGTCCTTTGTAGTTGGTTTGGGTATTGTCAAACACATGTCAGTTTTGTTTTGGAGGTCTGAATAACTTGTTCACTTTGAAAATGAAGTGGAAGACAGAATCTGCCTGCTTGATAAACTGAAGGTATTCACCAAAGCTACAAATGCAGAAATTACTTGAAGGCTCCCTACACTTATTCCTGAAAATAATAGTCCAGTGGTCTATATAAAAACTAATGGCCAGAAAAAGTCTGTCATATGTCATAACAGATAGATAACCTTTTCTCCTTGTGAAACCAGCCCAAATAAAAACTCTTGGATTTAATCAGAACTGTTTTTCCTTTCCCTATGTCAATCAAACCTTTCCTATTGATAATCTGAACAAAATAGGGTTGAGAACACAAAGTCTAGTTTTGTATTATTAAGATGAAAAGATTCTGCCAGGGTTTGATAACATTTGAGATGCAGAGGCTGTTACAGAAACATAATGAATATCAAATATATCTGCAAAAAGGACTTTTTATCAAGATAAAATCCTGATGAAAAATGCCACTTATTCTTTATTTTCCATCAGGCAGGTTTAAAGACTGCAAGTCAAGAATGTAGATCTGTATTTAATGGAGGTATTTAGTTTAGTACTCCGTGTGCTGAACCTTGAGTTCAGTCACTTCTCATCTGATCCAAAAAATAATTTAAAAATGAGACTCAGTTCTTTCATATTCAGATACAGAATATTCTATTAATAAATCAGAATTTGCCAATGGATGTCACAACCTTATGGGTAAATCTGTATAACCTGTTATTCCAAAGGAATTCTGTAGTATTTGGCCTGGTTTCAGTGTAAAAATTTATTTTATATTATTTCCAGAGGAAAAAGTACCTGACTAGTCACTTTTAATTTATACACCTCAGAAGTACTAGGTCCCATGGGTGAAGAAATCAGGTTGGGTACAGTGAACTGAAAGTTGCCATATGCTAATTTCATGTAATAGTTCATGACTGTCATAATTTTTTATTGGGCTGTTGTTAATTGTTTAATTGGTTTCTGTTTATTTCTGGTTTTATCTGGCAGTACAACACACCTGATACTGACTGTTAAGGGTGTTATTCAGGACAGGGAGTGAGGAGCTCCTGGAGCAGGATGTTCCACTGCTGATCAAAAAAAATGTTCTGGGGTGGGAATTCACAAGTGAATGTATTGTAGTCTTCCACAGGGATTGAGGAAGACTGTCTTACAGTGTTTCTGTTCCAATGACTTGGGTGTGGTGGTAGGCTTTGTATGAATTTCCTTTTTTGTAATTGTTTTTGCCTTAGCCATACTGTGGCTGGAGATTAGAAGAAAAAGAGAAAAGGACAGAAAAGCTTGATAGCAATTTTGTTTTTGAAAGGGAGAGGCTGGTTGATCCAGCTTAAATGGTTGTAGTTGGATCAAACAGTAACTGTTGAATTACAGAGACAAATGCAAACTGCAAAACCTTAGAGGTCAGCACCATGCCAGCTGTAACCAGAAGAGGATCGTGAGAAGGAAAGGTGAATCAGTGGGACCTACTGTAATGAAATTTTGAGAGGAGATCCAAAACCAGGTGGATGGAAATGGAATACCCCTTCTTTACTGAGTAAATGACAGAGAAAATTAAAGAAAACTGAACTTCATAGCCCTGCCGTTTGCAATGTTGTGGAAGATGAACAGGATTTTCTTAATGAAAGAGAGTTCTAATTCACAGCTACACTGGTTGTACACCATGGTGTTTCTGCAAAGTTCACGTAGTGTATTCAGGTGTAGGTATGATCTCGCTGAGGCAGTGATCATACTGAATCCCTCAGGCAGATACAAGTGAACATTTTGGACGTATTTTAGTAGGAAAAAAGCTGAAAAGTGATGAGGTAATGTTTTACTTTTTACTATCTTTGGGTTACTTAATTCTCTTTTGCAAATTTAGAACAGATTGGCTGACATACTGGATCAGTAAATATGTTGTATCAGGCCTAGATAGTGAATTCTCAGTGGGCTGAAGCGCAGGCTTGGGGAGGGGGAACAAGCAGAGCGCATACAGCCTTGTCACTCACTCCTCATTATGTAATGCTTGATGTTGATGACAGACAGCAGGATCTCATAGTGATTTCTTCCAAGTGGTAATAGTTTCCCTTTTGAATCACTAGAAAAGTAGCAGAAATATTTTTTTAGGAAGGATTTAGGTTGGAATTAATTTCTTCTGTAGGAGGTGAAGGAAGAGAGACACACCTACAGAATCATCTGCTGTAGCTGTCTGAAATACCTAAGCTGGAATGAGTCACTCTGCAACTGTCTTTCCTCTATGTGCTGTAGGAGGAAACTACATGAACACTTAGCTTTTAGATAGCTAAAGCTACGTAAGATGACTTCTGAAATCTAATACAAAAATAATTTTAAAGACTAGGGCTCGTAAAGCTGAGAATGTTTTCAGGCTATGGCCTTCAGTGTTACAGGCATGCGTACTCTCAGAGCTGAGGTAATTAAATGATAGATAACACGGAGAGGAGTTTTCAAATTGAGAAGTATTGTATTCAGATACTTTCACCTCCATTGAACTAATGTTAGGCTGCTTATTCCTTCTATGTTGTTAGAAATTGTTTGAAATATTAGTAAATTTCACCGTTTAAAGAGAAATTAAATTGTCTCATATTTTCCCTTATTTTGTAGAATAAGCATTTATATGCTATGCTATAATGATCATGTTTCTTACCTTTGAAGTAATTTATCTTCTTTATATCATTTTTGTATGTGTATTTCCATCAGTCTGATTCACCTCCTTTGCTCTTTGCCATAAGCTGATTCAGATTCAAGTGCATTCATTCTGCTTGTTTATTTGGGCATATAATTTATTACCAGTATATTTGCAAAGAAATTAAAGAACAAGGATTTTGGAGAACATGTATTTAGTGTATCAGTACATGCCTCCATATTGCCAGCAGACAACCCGCAGCAGATCCTGGTCCGTTCCAATAATCCAAAAACCATGCCTGAGGAGAAAGTGAGAAATGTTGTCTTCAGGCAGTGTGGATAGTGTAATCACTTTCTTGTTTGCAAAGTTCACAGGTGTCAATGCAGCTGGTTTTGTTTCCTTTGACAGCATCTAACCTTTGGAGAAAATGCCATTCACTTTGCTTTCTGACAGTAGTCACTACTGAGCTGAGTCAATGAAGCATTGGTCAGTTTAGTAAGTCTTTGGCAACACATCATTATGAGATAAGGTTCGTGTCATGTGGCAAGACAAGTCAGTCACTGTTGTCTTGAGCTGTATTCCTGTACTGCTACTTTGTAACTTGCAGCAAAACATTTTGGGGAAGCAGTCCAATAGAGAACTTGTTTTCAGAAAACTGTAGGTATTTTGCCATATAAGTACTACTGTCAAGGCCTGAAGCGAGTTAATTGTTTTAAAGAGTTCATGTTCCTTTTGGATTATGCCACCAGGACTGCTTTTGGAAAAACTGGACTAAGAATGATAATTTGTCAGTATAATAGTTCTGAGATGGGATGTAAATGGAGAACGTTGTATTCAGTTGCCTACTTCCCAGAAACCTTTGGAAGACTGAGCAGCACAGTTACATCTTTATGCAAAAGCGTAGGAGCAGAAGTTGGAAGTGGGGTGGTAGGAAGATGGGAAGTGGACACTTGGAGGGGGAGGATTTTATCCAAATTAAATCTAGAAACTCCTAAAATGTCACAGAAATTTGTGAAGCAGAAGAAACTCGTTGCTTTGCAGAGCTTTTGGTAAAGTCCGGGAATTTTGATGTGTGTTAAGCAATTTTTACTTTATCCTTCCTTTGGAAGGACTACTGTGTGGGGTGAAAAGAACCTTATGATGT
This sequence comes from Pelecanus crispus, assembly GCF_030463565.1. Classification (NCBI taxonomy): domain Eukaryota; kingdom Metazoa; phylum Chordata; class Aves; order Pelecaniformes; family Pelecanidae; genus Pelecanus; species Pelecanus crispus. Next base: position 20,057,489 of record NC_134655.1, on the reverse strand, counting down.
GGGAAAACTGAAATTAACCTCCACTGTAATGCAATTCTGCCTTTTATCAAAATAGTCTATTGCTCTTTTACTGTTGTCAGAGATAGACATCCCAAATCTCATAAACTGCCATCCCATGTGATGTTAATTAACACATTTATTGTGATGTCCAGAAGGATTTCAGAGCCTAATTAGCATCTGACAGCTGAACTATATTTTCAACACAAGCGCAGCTCCCATCATGTCAGGGTTTACATTTGATGGAGTGGTACGGTAAAGCTGCTCTTATGCTGTGATACGTTTTCAGACTGGAGAGGTTTCAAACCTGAAACTTCCTGAGTAGTTCTGATACTCACATGTGAGATTTAAAAAGTAAGGGGGGGAACAGACCAAAATGAAACACGACCTATATGTTAATCTAGTTTCTATTAAGATAATTTGACAAAAAAATTACTTCTGATGGCTGCATTTTGGTAAACCTTAAAAAAGAGCTTGCGTTATTACTGTTTATTATTTGGCTAGTTTTTATTTCTTCAAGGCTACATCTTGAATTTATTTTAATGGAAAATCAAAGGTACAGCTATTATTTGATGCTTCATCTCATTTGCTTTCTTCTAGTTTGGAGAAATAATGTGCTTTTTTTTGTATGCATAAAAGGCCAAGAAAAAAGTGTAAGAAGTAATAGTAGAATGATACTCTATAAAGACATCTTTGCAATACTATACATCGTATTGCATATGTGTTCACAGCTTTGCACTGTAAGAAAACGACGAGGGGAGGAAACTTCAAGAGAAAAAGCCCTATGAAATGAGAGCAATATCAGAGCATAAGGTGTCTTGCTAACCTTTAAAAACACAATGCAGTCCCACACAGTTTTCTTCATTCAGAAGCAATCTGCAGCTCTTCAGCAGCAAACCAATCAGTTGAGTTCTCACTCACTTTGATGTATGAGTTGGAATTTAATACAAAAAAAAGATAAGATCTTTTGGAAAATTATATTAATGGAGGTTCATTTTCATTATGTCCAGTTTTCTTTCATTGTTGGGTAGTTATAGGGATATCTCTTTTTCCCCCAGTGCCCTTCTCTAGGTTATTTTGTGTGTGTGTGTTTCTTCACATGCCTTGGAAGTCGGTGTGGTAATCTCTGCTACCAGTTTCTTCCATCCTATCTTGCTGTATTAATTTTAGCTACAAAATCTTATAGGTTAAAATTTTAGATTCATCTGTTCTTCACTGTGTGTTGACATATTTTATTTCTTTGTTCAGTGGCAAAAGGTTGCTGTTGCTTTATAGGAAATTACTTGTTTGGAGTTTTATATGAAACCAAGCATCTTTGCATGATCTCAAATACTGACGGCAAACAAAAAGTGAAGATACAGTAATGGAAGTATTTCAGTAAATTGTTGAAGTTCTGGATCAAGGGTCATTATCTGCTTTTAGCTCATTCTATTACCTACTTTTAGTGACTCAAAGCACTGGAACTTGAATTATCATAGTGAATGAGTACTCATGTTTTACAGTGAGTTCAGAGGACTGCATTTGCTCAGGAGTTGAAGCTGCTGAGCATCACTTGTAAAGTATGAGGTCATTCCTGTTCTTCAGAAATTCTTCCTTCTGCACATGCTTAGGATGGGCTTTTCAAAACTATGCAGGCTAACTCCACTTTCAGTACAGAAGGGTAACCACTGGCTTCTGGGGAGGCAGAGTAAGGTCGAATGCACAAAGCTTGACAAAACTCTGTTTATCCAGTTTCCATTCTGGGCTATCATTAAGAAGGTAGCCAACATGAGGCAGGGAGGTTAACTGTGAATGCAAGTGTCATTGAAACGGCTGGAGTTACAGATGACTCCATTACTGTCACTCTTTAATATCATATTGATTTATTTTAAAGTACTTAATTTTTCAGCGTTCTCTACAGTTTAGAGATCCATCTTTTTAGCCACATGCCAAAGTGGTATGGAGTACACTGAGAACTATAGCATTTATGATATTATATCAAATCAGATAATTCTGTGTGTGTCTGTATAAAGAACTGTTGCACTAAGCTAAACTTAGCATTATAGTAAATTTAACTGTAGTTTCAATCTCAAATTTGAAGCAGAGATTACTTTGGTTTTGAGTAAACAGAGGTGTGTGTGTGTACGCATACTTTTTTTTCACTGGTTGTTTACAGATGTCTACAGGAAAAAAAGTTTAAATAATTATAAGAATTTAAATATTCAAGAGTAAAGAAGGCCTGTGCTTAGAGCCATTAAAATCAAAGCTTCACTTCGTTAAGCGACTGCTACTTACATCTATTTACTGGGGTTTCTTTCTTACCGACGGGTTAAATTAGGACTGGATGAATCTAAGTTTAAAAAAGACCTCTCTGGTTTGATAGGACTAGGACAGTGCATTGATCCAAGTGAGGTGTAATGGATCAATTACCTTGCTACTTGTAGAGGGAGGGAGTTGTCAGCACAGGAATGACAATCTGAATGCTTTTTTCAGGAAAGGGAGATTACTAGGAAACAGTGGAAGGGAAGGAAAAAAAAGTTGTCTTCCATTTTAGCAGTGAAAGTTACAATGTATATACATCTGTATATACATATATACAATGGAGGCCCCATCCCTGGAAACGTTCCAGGTCAGGTTGGACGGGGCTCTGAGCGTCCTGATCTGGTTAAAGCTGTCCCTGCTCACTGCAGGGGTTGGGCTGGGTGGGCTCTGAAGGGCCCTTCCAACCTCTGGCACTGTCGGTTCATTCTATGATTCTGTGATCAATGTGTTGCTAAATTCTGCTGGTCACCCTCACCAGCGATCCCCAAGAAGGGACAGATAGGATTTAATGAACACTTTGTGGGAAATCTTAAATTAACTAATATAAAATGTTGCTCAAGCAAACAAAAAGAGCAAGGATTCACTCGAGACATTTCCCACTATTATACATTGGAAAAATGTGAGAGTAAGATTTAGATACTCTGGATGATGAGAGAGTTTTAAATGTAAGGTGAGATTTCTTGATCTATTTTTGAGGAGTACTGCTGAAGTTGCATTCCTGAAGAGGTATGTTGCTGTACACTGTCCTGTGTCCCTTTTTGCTTTGGAGGCCTAAATGTAAGGACATGCTTAAATCAGACAGTGGGATGCAACAAGAAACTTGTACTGGCTAGCTAATCTGTTTATCTGCAATGTTGTAGATAAACATAGGGCAACATTCATTTCTAGCACTATCTCTTCAGTCTCATCCCAAAATTTGTTGAAAAAAAGAATTTTTTTATCATGAATGTTAACCAACTTATTCACAGTAGAACTTGGTGACAGTTTATTTGGAACAATGTGAATTCCTACAGTCTGATAAATACATTAATAGATTTTCTTAGTTCGGATGGCATAGGAACTCACCGTTTGGAAACCATTGGTATTAGTTTGACCACATTTAGAACAGATGTTGTGGCTTAATAGTCTTCAGTCTCCATTAGCTGTATTTCCATATCAAGGACACTGCAAGCTTTTCAAAAAAATTTTCAGAGTAATTACTATTGTGAATTATTGACCACTTGTTCCACATAGTAAGGACTAACCTTACTTGTTATCCATTATTTAAAGGAACTATATCACTTCAGAAAACTGAGTATTCTTAGGTGGCCAGCAAAAAGATTTTATTAAGTTGAAACAATTTAATTATCCTTCAACAAGTCACAGTTTAAGAAAAGTTGCCCTTTTAGCAAAATTAATATAATGAACCACTCCAGAGAACTCAGAGTATGTACTGTACAGGAATATCACTTAAAAAAAAAAAAAGCCTCCCCAAATAAAACATCTTTAAAACTTTTTTAAAGGATTTTTCTAATGTTGTACAATGGTTAATAAACCCCTGTAAACCCAGCCTAGCAGTGTGTGATGGAACCTCTTAAGGAGAGGAACATTGATTGACAGGTGTTGGTATTAAGTAGTAGGAGAATCCTCCTAGCAGATGGGACCCGTTAACTAGAGGGAAACCAAGAGCAAAACCTAGGAAGGCTCTGTGACTGGATTAGGTATGTACCCGTTCACTCTGCCTAAAGAGAATCTTCTCAGTTAACTGTATAGTGTAAATGAGGCGCCATTAGATGATGGATTTCACTGAGCATCTCTGGTTTGGTTTGACTTGGAAGAAGTAATGGTAACTGGAGAATGGGTAAGATATCTTTTTGCAGAACGTTTTCTGATAATAGATATTCAAAACAGGCTTTATCTCCGTGGAAAGAAAAGGTTTTAAGCTTTAGAAATAAGACTGATTTTATTTCTTCATACAGCTGTACTAATAATACATAATATTCAGCTTTACCCCTGTTGGGGAAAAAAAAAAAAATAGGAAGAAAAATTGTATTGAAATCTGTTTTAGGAAATGTGGACTAGGAGTTAACGTAGCATACTAGCAACCTTACTGCCCTTACCTGTTGCTGTCACATACTTCCTGATGTTCCACCCAGCTAAATAACTGAAGTTTACAAAGTTTAAAGGTGTCTGTTACGGTGGAAGCTGCTTCACTTACATTCTGCCATCCCTCGTTTCCGTATGGCACTTTAAATGCCAACAAAGCAAGAACTTGAAGAATCCTGCAGTTCTGTATTCTTTAAAGTTTTGTTTGAATAATGGTTAGGCTAACTGGCTTGGACTAGAAGGAGCCTGTTTAAAATTGTACTATGCTTAAATGCCATACAGATGAATCCTGATAAAGGATAAGCTAGAGAATGTGAAACTGCTGCTGAGTACAAGCCCTTTGACACAACCATCTAGAAGCCAAATCGAAGGGCTTCTCTTTGTTGCTAAATGTTTCTTGCTTGAATTAACTGACATACAGAAGCTGTCCTGAGGTAAAAGCGCAATAAAAGGGCATATTAGTTTCAGCACAGTGAAAGCTAGGTGAGGTCAGCCATATGCTGAGGCACGTTGCTGACTAGGCCTAATTTATCTCACAGTAACATGGAAGAGTATTGTTGTCTCATCTGTATTATTTTGTTGTTGTTATGTTGTGGTGTTAGTTTTTGTCCTTAGAGCTGGAATTTCTCATGCAAATCAACTGCTCAGCGGTAATAACTTTTTTTTAGCAATGAAATTACTTTAAAAGTGTACCTTCATTTCATGATTACTTCAGTTTATCATCAGGAAGAGGCTTTTGCTAAGAGCTTTGCTTGGCTTCATTGGTCAATATAAGATTCCAATCAAACAGATATTTTCTCAAATTTTTAAGCTTTAAAAGATTATAACATTAATGAGTTCAGTAATGGTTAATTGTATACATTTCTCTCACCTTCCCAACAGGATCAAATGTACCAACTTTTTGCTATCTGGCAAGAAGCTTCTTAATTCTTCTAATTCTCTTACCTCTCATTCATACTCATTATAAGGATTTTATGTGGTATAGTTTCCCTTTTACATCAGTCAAAAGAGAGAGCCATAAGAAATAAATCCAATTCAATATTTTATAAATTATCTAGGCAATTGAGTAGCCTAAGTTCAGTAAAATGCAAAAGCAGTTTCTGCAAATACTTCTGATACTCTTCTAAAATACTCTAAGCTTACATACCTAATTTATGTGATTGTATGCCGGGTTTTTCATTCCTTCTGCTGTAACGAAAGTAATTAAAAAGAAAACACATGCTGATTTGACAACTTCTGGCCATTAAATACCATTTTCTGTCTTCAAACTGTAGACAATGGTGTAAAAATACAAATGTAGCAAGTTATTTAGCATGTAAAATATAACTGCAGTGTAAAAAATGTGAATATGATACTTATTTCTAATTTGGGAACAAAGACCAAGGAACCGTGCAAGATATTTGCTATATGACAGCTTTTTGCACTAGGCAGAGGGAGCTGGGGCTTCTTTGGTGAACAGAGTGGGGAAAAAGTCATCTGGCAAAGAAAGTAAGGATAAGTTTTAGTTATATGGCTTGAAGAACCTATGATAAACTGCATTCCAGAAAAAAGGGGACAGAATTTGGAGATGTGATAATCACAAATCAGACTCAAATCCTGCTGAATATATTAAATAAAATTTACTTTTTCCCCACAAATGTTTAGGCTTGGTATTTACTGAAGTCTGTCATTATTTAGAACAAAATAGCAACAAAAAAGAACAGAATCTGAATCTGTTTGCCTTCCCATTTTCTAAATATTTCATACTCCTACTGATAATAGAAATGCATGTGAAGCAGTAATGCAAAATTTGGCTGTTTGACTCTGAAAGATGCCAGATAAAAGTCTGGGTCTTCATTCAGAGAAGTCCAATCCCTTGCATTTCCAGTCTTACTGGCACTTATTGTCAGATTGAATCCCCTAGATTTATCTTAATTATGAACATTTGACAGATACTGTCTCAGCTGAGTGATATTCTCTAAGTTCTGGTTTTCTCTACCTGCTTATAAATAAAGGTGATGAATAGATACCAGCCACGTATTTATAAGCTGTACACCATGGCAACTGGATAGATTTATCTTGATCTTTGTTTTTATTTCATGAAGTTCATCCGCTCCTGTTCTGATAGCTTGGATAGTATCTATGCGATTCAGCTTCAGGTTTTATAATCTCAGAAAACTGCAGCTGTAGACAGAATTAAAACCTTAATTAAAAGTAGGGGGAAAAAAAAAGTCTTTGTGCATTTGTATACAAACAGTCACAAAAAATCAAGATTATCAGAGATCTTTCAAGTGATGTCAGATACGCTAATTACTGAGACTGCACTCTGTGAATGTTAAAGCATGACAGAAAGCTGTTGGTGACCCTTGAGTTATGAACTCCGGAAACATACTATATCCCAGAAGACACCGAGTTTCATCAGGAGACATACTCTGCTTCCGCTGCCTCTCGTGCTCCGAGTCTCAGGTAGCTGGATGCCTGAAGCGGAGGCCTACTGTTATGTTGTGGGTAAAATGAAGCAGGGTTCGGCATTCTGACAGGTATGTTAAGGTGCTTGAGGGTTCTAGCTTGTATATTCTCACACTCATAGGTAAGGAGTTTTATTGTTATTCCATATCTTAAAATATACTTAAGGTAGGAAAAAAGTAAGTGTAAATGAACAACCATTTTTTCATAGTATTCAGAACAGGCAACACAATTGCAGCTGTTCCTAAAGACAGATGAAAAAAAAATCAAATCTATGTCTAATCCACTTGTACAATGGTTACTGCAAGTTTCTTTCTCTGCATTCAGCAGAATGCAGGGAACGCATGATTGGAATGATGGACTGAAACGATCTACCAGTATAAATTAACACAGCTGAACAGTTATTTTAATTCAAAGTGAGTAGCAGTGTAGTGACATTACATGGTGATTACAAAAGCGGGGACATCTCTTAAACTGGCCTTGTATTCTGCCAGCCTAGGAAAATATGTCTCAACCACTCAAGTGAGAAATCTCTCGATCAGTTTTTATTTCAGCTACAAAGAAAAGAACAGTTCAGCCGTACACAGTGAGCAAATTCCCCTCTCCCCTCTCCATGACTCTCATTCAGATTGGGCAGACGTACACTGGAATTGTTCAAGGGTACTGATCTCTGTCTCTTAGTGGGCAGCGTAGCTGAGGCCTGCCCCTCCGGCACTTGCAGGAGTGTTGCTGATAAATTCTTTACCGCCATATGCTGTTCAAAACAGGAGCTATGCTCATCATCTGATTACATCAGATATAAGGGGATATGTGACGCAAAGTGTGTGTCCGTGACTGGACCAATAGTCCTTGCCCAAATTCCTGTGAAGTTGTGAGGCTTTGTTAATTTTCATACAACATCTTAAAGATGAAGCATGATAGCTAGCACCATTTAATTTTGTCATTTATATGCAGAAATACATTCTATTTCATATAATTACTTCCACAGAAATCATCCAACAAGTTTCAAAATGCTGATGCACATATAACTTACATAAACATAGATGTAACTTGGCATGATGTCAGCAAAACAAAATGTTACTGATATAACAGTGTGATTTAGCTGCATTTGGAAATGAGTAACTTACTTGGTCATGTTTTCTATAGTCTAGAAAATATACTTGGGAATTTAGCCCCCTGATGGCAGGAAAATAATAAATGAAGTGATTGTATTCTGTACCAAGGTTAAAAATAACCTAATGGAGTTTTAATGATCTTACTAAAACAAGAAGGCAACTGCTAGTTTTTCTGTCGAACTGGGTCATTTAACCAAAACTTGATTGGGCAAAGGAATTAACCATGTATTTTCTGACTTCGAAACTAGTTTACATATCAATTTTATTCTGCATTTTGTTTAGCTGTCTGAATTTTGTGAACACATTTTCCCTTAATGATTGTTGAGGCATCCTTAATTAAGCGTGTAAGTGTAATGCCTATGTCATACAGCAGTCAGGAAAGAAAGGAACGGAGGAAAAATTTTTGGTACCATAAATCAATATGCTTAAAGATACTGATGCTGTATATTCTGTTGTAAATTCTCCCTCTGCTTTCTTATTTCCACTGGCTGTTGCCACTGCTTAGACAATGAAAGGAGCTCAATTCACAACATGAAGAAGATTCAGAATGCTTGTCCGGCACAAGGCAGGAATCAGAATCCCCCCCTGCAGGTTGTCTTCGTGGCCAGAAATGAAGCTTGTGTGCAGTGTGGTTTCATATTTTAGATGTGACAAACACATAGCAATGACCTAATTCAAATTCGATGCATAAAAAAATGGAAATGACATGACTGTTTGCAAGAGTGATAGAGAAGGCGAATTACAGAGTGAAGCTTTTGTTTATAGAAATAAAGCACATTTTCAGTCAGGCATGTAGCATGTTATGTTGCTTATAAAGAATAAGATTTGTTATCCGTAAGCATTGATTGTAACAGGACTGAGTTAAATGATATGTATTTCTACCACTCTTTAAAACAGTGGACTATGCTCTAAATTTACTTCAACTGAAAAATTTCTCTCTCAGTGCAACTATTCTGCTGTGCTTCAGTTAAAAATCTTGCTCAGGCTGGTTTTTAATGTTTTGTTCCTAACTTGTCAGAAGAATTTTCCTAAGAACGTAGTGCCTCAGTACAATCTACCTTCAAAACTTTCTTTAAATGTGAAGACAAAAAAATGTTTAGGTTTTCTTTTATTTCCCCAGTAACGGCTTGCAATAATCACCTTGGCTTACCTTGCATTTCTTCCTCGGGCCAAGTTCCCATGGAAGTGTGACTTTGATGGAAGTCATGAGTAAAGAGTGCTGAACAGGACCCATTGTGATTAGACACATATTTTGAAAAAGCTTTAGGAGTGATAAACTGCACAGTTGCAGTATTGCTATTTTATGTTATATTTAAGAAAGACCAATGAGATTTGGGGTCTTCTAAAAGAGCAAAATGGATAATAAGAAGTATGTTCTCTTAGAGTTTTCCTGAAGGCACTTTCTTGTCTACTTCTGTCATGGTCCAGAAAGTGTGAAATAAATTGTTAGAAACTAAATGAATACTTCTACAAGGAAGTTTTTTTTGTCAGTGTAATGTAGGATGAAGTCTTCTGAGAATTCACAGGAAATACAGTGGATTAAAGATTAAAAAGCTGGCAACATTACAAACAAGTAAAAGGTCACATGGGGCCATCGCGAACACACAGACATTGAATAATTCAGGGTTTTGCTGTGCGTGTCACCTGCAGATCTCAAATAGTTGAAAAAGTGTGGAATCATGGCTTCCTGAAGCATAGTAATAGCACAGATTATGAAAGACCAGTGTTGCTACTACCTTGATTGCCTTGCACCAAGTAAGCAAGCTCGGTGCTTATAACTTTTGTGAAGAGTTAAGCTGGTAGAAGGAAGAATGAAATATGTGGTTTGGTGCACCGCTCGCCAGTCCGGCCTTAGCTATGCATCCTACGTTGGAGTGCATGGTTGGGTTTATAAACCTAAATCAGACACTTAATACTTTTATTTTACTTTGTTTGTATGATAATTGGTTTTCTCTGCGGAGCATGAGATGGAGGACATTAAATAGCAGTTGGGAGTGAAACTTGGCACTTGGCAGCCACTGGATAAGTAGTTAGGAGTGACAATGATTCTCTCTAGGGAATCATGTACAGGGTGTCACCTGCTGGCTGCAGCACAAAGGAGCCCCACAAGGAGACCGATAGGAAATAAAAAGCATACAATTAGGAAATTCAAAAGCAAAAATTACTTTGAAACTCAGTAGGGGTGCACAGCAATCCACTGCTCAGAAGCAGATGAAAACTACCTAGGTCAGAATCGAGTCGTCCAAGTTCCACATAGCGCTACAGATAATGAGTCCATTGCCAGTGAATCAGTCAGTGCAAAACCAACTATTTAAAGTGTCAGAACTGTCAAGGACAGTTTGACTCATCTGATGACAGTGGTGAACCCATGTCACTTAGAGGCAATCAATAAATTAAGTTTGAAATCTCAAAAAGATTATCTCAATTTAAGAAACGACATTTGAATCAATAAGCTTTTGGATCCTCTAGTAAAAGAGGGATGTGCGTTGATTCAAGTTTACAAGCTGTAGACAATGGTCTGTTAAAGCAATTATAGTCACACATCAGGCTGGTTGGAAATCAATATCTGCAAATGTGAGGTATTTGCATTTTTTTCCTGCACAGGCCTATTTAAAATTAACTAATTATTTTGCCTCTCCAGGCTTTGAGTTACTGCTGTTTAAAATGCACTTTATAGCCTATGTTCAGGATTCTTAAATTCAGGTAATATTATTAAAAATAGTCTAGGAAAAAATGAATGCCAGGTCCTGATTAAAATCAGTCATGTACACCATGGGAAAGAACTTGAATATTCTGTGAAATGAACTTGATTTACTGTCACTTGTCTTTACTTAGCTTTCAGGGAGATTTCAAGCACATAAGTACAGCGATGCTAGCTTATTGTAGATTTACTTAGCCACACTTTGAACAATCTTGATGGACTATTTTGATTCTTTTAGTCCTTTCTCCGAGTAATTTTAAAGAAGCACTAATTAAAGCTTTTCTATTGAATAATACATGCGCTTCACCCTCCAAAGTTTAGCTTAAGGGACTCACATTGACAAAAATACATTATATTCCTTTCACTTAATTTCATTAGTGGGACTTCTCTGACTTTGTGGGAACATAGAGATTTTCCTCCAGAGCATGTTAGAGCACAGAACGATTAGCAGAGCATTAGAAGTAACCACAGCCCAGGAATAATGTCAGTTAGCCCTATGGCAGTATGCGAGTTCCAGGGCAATTTGTAGATGTTCTGTTCAATGGTGTATAAAATAGGGATGCACTGCATTGTACTTGAGGCACTTTCTGTAGAACTCCAGCCAAGTCTGATACACTAAATAATTCAGACTTATATTTTCCCATTTACCAAGTAGTATACTTTATGTACTGTATTGATAACAGAAGAACTTCAACTTAAAAAGCATTTTTCTTTGGTATGCAAACCTAGAAAAGATGGTTTGATTCTTGTGTTTATGGTGCTGAAAATCAGAAGTTCTGCTGAAATCAGGAGGCTTTTACTGGTGTAAAACTAGGTTGAGGAAGAGGAGAATCGTGCCCTCACAAAACACTAAGAGGCAAGGGGTGACAGTAGAAGAGCATTGGTATTCTGCTGTGAAACTGAGCTTCCTGCAATAATGAGTGCATAGCAGAGGCCAAACAGAAAGCAATACATTTGGGTTCAACATCACATTCACCTTTTGTGGTCTGAGAGCACATGGGAACAAAAGGAAATACGAGCAGTGATTTCAAATATTTCTTGTTATCCTTTTATTTCTTTACTGCTTTCTATTCCTTTCTGTCAGTTATCAGTGATCATCATTTTAAACCCACTTGTATTTCTGGGAACAGTTCTTACTCCTTTGTTGAAGCATTTATGATTGTCAGCAAAACTTTTCAGGCTATCATTTTATTTAATACAAGCCAGTCTCATTCTCTTTCAGGCGACTAGAAGCATTTTCCTTTTTCATCAGCCAGTCAAGTTGCATGGCTGTGCTGTACATGTGACATTTTGAATTAATGTTCTGAATTACATTGCACTTGTTCTCATTTTAGGGCGGGTCTTGCACAGCCTTGGTGTTGTATATCTACTCACTGTATGCTGGTAATTTGCCGACCTTGATAGGCATTTATAGATATGTGCTGCTATTAATACTTTTTTATGTGCCAGGTCTAATAAAGTGAACAAATACAAAAAACCCACTCAGGACTACCGATTTTAATGTTTGTTTTATATAGTGCAATTCACAAAATTCACATTACACAGATATGAACTAACAATAATGCAGATTCTTTTCAAACAACAACAAACCATCCTGCTAAATAAATTTTCAGTTTAAAATGTTAATACAATTTAGTTGATAAAATAAAACACAGAATTGACTGAAATTCTGCCACTACTGTGTTACTTCACTGAATATCTGCAGTTACAACTGCTATTTTACAGATTTGAAAATACAGCTTCAAAACCTTTGCAGTAGTGTCATGACTTTCCTCACTAGGTCACCCACTCCTCCTGATTCTCTGATCATTTCTTTATTGTGTTATCCAGCAGAATATCATCTCCTCTTCTATCCTCTGCTACTCTTTCAGTCCATTTTTATCATTGTCCTGTCCTTATTTCCTTTTCTGTCTCCCTCTAGATAATATGTCTGAATATGATGAGTTTAAAGGCCATCACGGTACTGATGATTCACAATTCTACATCTTAGTCTACATCAGATATCTCCTGTAGACATCGAACTGAAATGTAATGGTCAGAATTATGCTTCTGATTTTTTTCTACCCTTGACTGCTTCTAGCTTTCACTGTGTTGCATCCAAATTTGCAAGCTTTGAGGATGGGATACCAGACTAAGCACAGTGGAGTACTAACCCCGTAACACAAGCTAATGCTTTCCCTTTACAGTAAACAAAAAAAGTGCATACATAGCAATACAGGCTACTAGAGAGATTGGTTCTTCATATCTTAATGTGAAATAAGGCAGCAGCAGAACTAGTGGGTATTTTGTTTCCGGCTTGCATACAAAATTTAAAGACAAGGCTACTTATGTTCTCCGGATGTTACATGAGGAGTTGAGTGTGTGACCCCTACACAACAGCTAGTCAGTGTTTCACAACAGGTTCCTTTTTGTCTTGGCATCCTTCAAGATGAGAAATTTCTCCAACAGGAGAATTTCAGTTTTTACCAATACCCTTTAGGATACAGCTTTCTGATAGCGTAACTAATGGCTTCATTAACACAATTAAGCCATGCACACAACCTTGTTTTTGTCATTGCTTTTGTTATGCCCTGAAGCTAGTTGCTTTCCAGGTTGCGTTCGGCATTTATCCACAAGCAGTCATCTACGTTTATATTTCTGTAGCTTATGGTTTCATCCTGTGGCTGCATCTTCAAGGCTTCTGCTCTCAGCCTGGAGTTCACTCAGTATGCAAAATTGTTATAGAGTCATTGACAGTTCACTCTTCAAAATAACAGTTTCTTAAAAGCATATCTATTTGTACGGATGTAATACTTTTTCAACAATTTCATTGTTGGTATCTAATTATTAGCATATTTAGCCTGTCTGCCATTGGTGATCTTTCCCTGTGGCTTGTCACAGTTCTTGTCCCAAATCCTGTCTGTGTGATCTGACACAGCAATGTTCCTGACAACAGACAAAACAATTCGGGTAGATCCACAGACAAATCAGTAAGATTTTAGATTTTCACTAGCTCTGCTGGTTGATATAATATTGAGGAGAGTTACGTAAACCCACTTGATTCATTATTTTTGCCAAAATTAGCAAGTAGAACAATTTGAAGAAGCGGTTGTCTGAGTGAAATTTGAGAACCAACAATGCCGATGAAAGTTTCAATAGGTAGGTGAATTGTAAGATAATAACGTATCCAAAGTTGCAACTACTCTATTATTGGTGTCATAACAGAATTTCTGTTACATTGTGATCTTTCTTTTGATGATTATAGGCTAGTCAGAAGACTTATTCCAAGCTTCCTCACCTGGAAAGACAACTAAAAAAGAGATTTTTCCTATCCAGTCTGTCTAGTAGGTCTCTCCCCTTCCCTACCCCTGAAGTCTACCCATTTAAAACTGCAAAATCTCTTTAATCACTATCTTAATCGTAGTAAACTTGACTGAAATGTCTTTGTTTACTTGCCACAAAAGAAACTGTTAGACATAAAATGTACTGGCTATTGTAAATGTATCATCTAAAAAGGGTTGGTTTTATTGGATTCCTGCCCTTCCTTTTCATCTTCACCCAAATCCATTCTCCTGTTGAACTAAAAATAAAAAAAAAAAACCCAACCAGATGTCTCAAGATTAGAATGCTGAAGGTCTTTTTGCTTTATTTCTCGATTTTAAAAAAAGAACAGTAGATTATAATCAACATTGTTTATTTCACTGCTTGACTTCCTAAATACTAGCGACTGGATTATGAGCTTGTCTGTGGATAATCAGAAAAGGCCAAGAATTGCCTATTTTGAAAATCCTTTCTAACCAGGGGTAGGAATCTATATCTGGCAAAGCTGATGGCAGCTTTTAATTCCTGATTAGTGCCAGTAGAAAAGCTGTCGAAATTAACTGACCAGACAGTAATCAGAAAACAGAGACAGACAGAGGCTGGGAATGCTTAGCAGATAAACTTTATGATTATTAGCCTAACAGTGGAGACCTTGTTGCAATACACCAAGAAAGCAATTTTAACTTTAAAGTGGAGTAATACTTACTTACAACTAGAAAATGGTTGAAGCAACTTATATATAATGATAAGAAGACTTTTTTGTGCTACCTGTGTAATTACATATAGGGGAATGAACTGTCACGGCACTGGAATTGTCAATTCTCACTTCTAGGGCCCCTTGGATACTTAACATTAAGCATATGTTTAACTGCTTGGCTTGGTTACCCTTGTGTCTCAGATTAACGCCTAAATGCTTCCAAATGTGCATGCCCTCTGCTTGCTTGCACTGTGCACCCACAAAGGAGAAGGAAGAGCGTACACCTAGAGGTGTCCTTAGAACAAGAGCTGGTTTTTTCTACCTTTCTTGAAGGACTGAGCCCTGCCCATAAAGTACAGGCGATACCAAATTCTTAAGATTATTTTTCCCTTTACATTTTCTGTGTTTGTTTATGCTTCCACATGTCAAGCAGGTTTCCACCAGGCTGAATTTCGTAGCCATACATGTTATCAATCAGCTGTTAATGCTAGGGTCCTTGGTCTAACAGTCATGTCTGGAAAAATTAATCTATGACATCCTTAAAGATCTTCCAAAATACAGTTTTTTTACCTCTGAGCTGGAAAAACATTTGGCAACATATCTAAGAATGCATAGAGTTTTAAGAAGAAACTTCGTTCACATCTGCTAAGTGCTGATGTGTGCTTTAGGTTGTTTTGTTTGTTTGTTAAGTCCAGTTGCACCTGCTCACTATGTGTAGGAATGAAGGAACTCCTAGTTAGGAAGCTTAGAGGTATTACAAGAATTAGTTTGGAATGTGTCACGTGGTTCGTGGTTGTCTGTATTAAGTATGATTCAGTACTGCCAGTTAATCTGAAATGTCGCGATCCACCGTTGCTCCTTTAGCACATAGGAATACATTAACTGACTTAATGCATAATTTTTATATTTTAATGTCCTCTGACTCCATGACACAGAAATCCATTGGGTATCATGAATCTAGATATGCAGTCGGAAAATCAAATTGTGACTCCAAATTATTAAGCAACTTAGATAACTTTAGGTGTCCCAGGTAGTGCTTTTCCAGCTTATAGAATTTCAAATGTTTTGATGACTTTCACCTACACTTTTCCCATTATTTAATTCCTTGATCTATTTTTGAGAAGGCTCTGTTTTATTCTCCTTTTTTGAGTCATAGTGACCCAGTGGCCTAATGCTAGTCACACATTTATCTTCTTATGATATGGAAAGAATTGTTATCAGTGTGACCTTTCTCTTTTGAATAATCTTGAGTATTAATAGAAAATAATGCAGAATGAGGGCTCTGAAATTCTTCATTTTAAGTGTCATGTCCTCAACACTGCAATTCCATAGTGTTTTTTCACAGTGGGACTGACTTTGTTACGGCACTGTGGATATATTTAGCTTGCAGTAATGTGACACTTTTTCCTCTCCTTAGAAGTTGCATCATTTTCTTGGAACTAAATATAATACAGTCTAGATCTTCCTTATAGTGCTAATATGACTCACTCCTAGTGTCATTAGTCTATCACATTATTATTATTATTACATCTTCAGTATAATGTTGCTGGAAGTAGTTGGGATTTTTAGTGCATGACTTGACTAGCTACATTACTTCTCCAGAAAGTGAGAATTCACATCCTCTATGGCATTTCTGGTGTTTGGGATTCCAAGAGCAACAAGTAGTGACCACAGTACCAGTCAGTCTAATTTGTCTCCTCTTTGAGCTTATTTATCATGACTATTAAGGTCTCATTCTGTAGATCATAGGAGTATTGCATAACTGTATTTCTTAGTGAAAACGATTCAACAGCCAAAGGTATTATAGAAACTTGGTAAACGAATGTGTCTGTTAGCCTAGTAAAACACATTACGTTGTTACAAGTGAAATAATGCACGTTGTTGCTGTGTTTGTCAGTGATTTTGAAAAGAATCCCAGTTATCTGAAACATTGCTAACAGATGCAGCTCAGCCAGTCATAATAATGGAATGCAAGAGACTCAGAAGAGAGGGAGATGATATTTTGGACTATGTGTCAATTGCAGGAGAAAGTATTTTTGTGTGATGCATAATTAAACATGCATATTATGTCCAAAACTCCAAATGTGAAGAAAACAGTCAAATAAAAGCATTTAAAATTCTCAGATCTTGACTATTTTCATTTCATCTCTGGGACAGAGATGAAAAAACTTCCAAGAGCCAAAACCACATAGGAATCTGTGTGATCTATCCAAAATGAACATGTGATTCTTAAGATCAGAAGCACTCAGAACTGATGGCATTGAAGTGTGTGTGGAAATAGATGGTATATGGTGCATGGAGGGGAGGCATATTGAATGTAAGACAGGTTTGAGTCTTAGAGTAAAAGAGAAAAGCAGAAGACTGAAACATTGTGTAGAATATCAACAGGAGGGTCTACAGAGGAGAAGATGTGAGAAGTCGTGGTTACTGTTGAGTTAGAAGACAGGTGAGGGTGCAGAAGCAATGGGCGGATTAGATGGTGCAGCTGCAGGCAGAACAAGAAGAATTAGTTACAGGGAATTATGTGAGCACTACTCATTGTGAATTAGCTTAAGCAAATGAGCATTTCACTTTATGGAAAGAGTTGGGGCCAATTTGAAAAACAATGAAATAGTTAAAATCTAAGAAGCTGCCAGAAACATCATCAGAAATACCTCCATGGAACCTAGCACTTGTGTGTTATACTCTGTAAAACAAATCAAATTCTGTATCTTGCTTTACAAAAGCCCTCTCCTAACAGTAGGAATCTGGTCAGAGTTTGGCACTCTGAAAAATATCCAATGACAAGAGATCCAAAGCAGGCGGTCTTCTCTAATTTTTGTCGTGCAGAGTTAGAAGCTTCTGGGAATGCAGGAAAGGAGAAGTAGCCACATGCTGTATGTGTGATCTGGTGCTAGTATTCAACGCTTGTGTTCCTAAGAATTGTAGAATGGTGAATAGCACAGTATCTTTCAGTACTAAAGCTATGAATTATGCTAATATAGTAACAATTTTATGAATGTTAACTAGTAACTAAATTTCAACTAATTCATTAATGAAGAAATACATTTAAGAAATGGAGAGCCTATTTTGATAAAATTGAGGCATTTTGTAAGGCTCTGGTTAGAAACAATACCTGAGATGATCAGAGCGCTTCTGAGGTATTTTAGCTGTTCTCTTGTTAAGAAGTTGGTCATTCTTTGTGGCTTTAATATGAGGGGGACTGTTGTTTTTCATTAAATGGTCCATCCGTCTGCAGGCCAAGAGATAAGAGGATCACAGAAATAACTAATATCTATCAAGCTCTATGGGGTTTACTTTTTTTTTTTCCCTTCTTCCTTTGAATGGGGAAAGGTATATTTCTGTTTTAGGATTTTTCTCATTAGTATGAGAGGATTTTCTCATTGTTAACAAGTAAATTAAATAAATAATTGGCAGGACTTGATCACTTGCAGCCTAATTTTCCTGTGCAATTTGGGACATGGTAAAGCGTAATTTGTCCACTGGATCAGTGCATAACTACTGATGTTAATATGGTCATGGAGGGATTTGTTAAATGTGCAAAGTGAATTCATTATAAGCTAGATGTGAAATCATTCACTTCTGATTAACGTAGTTCAGTTTGAGAGGTTGGCAAACAGGCTGCTTATGGAACTTTTACTAATTTTGGTTTGCATCTGTATTCTAAGGACTTGTAAAAGGAAAATGGAAAAATGAAATAAACCTTGTTTAGAAACAATAATGATGTGTGTAGGAAAATATAATCTTGTTTCTAATGTGAACTTTGACAGACAACATTTGATACAGTTACTCTGTACGAGTATACTTTTTAAAAGTAATTGTATTTGAAATATCTTTAGCTGCAGTTTGTGGTAATTTTTTGAAAAGAAAGAACTCCATTTACTGTCCTACCTGTAGGTTTTGGGTGCAAATGTAGTAGTTTATTTCTTCTGACGGCTCATCTCACCTAACTCTATTTTCTTATGCAAATATGACCTTTCTCTCATTTCGTTGATTTAAATTAAATTGTGGTCTTGTCTAGCTTTACAAATACTTCAGGAAAAGCAAAAAGGTTATCTGAGGACAAGTGGACCTGTGGACTCTTCCACTACTTGTTGCTTGACTTTTTGAAGAAAACAATATTTTTTTTCTTATTAATTTCTCATCTCTTCAAGGACAGTACACCTCTAATGTCCGAAAGTAGATTGTAAAGGTGCGTTTAACCATTCTAGGGCTTGCAGACAATTTGCAGTGTCTTGTGTTTCTGAATAAACTTGAAGACTAGCATTGCTTCCTAGATTTTTTTTGTTATAATTCAATAAATTTTCAGAAAGACTAATAGACACTCTGGGAGTAATGTACTGTCAACTCTTAATAAAAGAATGACAACTATGCCACTTTTCCCCCTTCAACACTCTCTCACTTTTTCCTCATTTCATGCAGTCCACTTCCTTATAAAAAAAGACCAACTTTAACATGCTGACAACATGTTTTGTCATGTAGCATGACCACTATTGACAGTATACTAAATAAATCGAAATAAAGATGAAAATAAAGACAAAGCATGCAATTGAAGCAGACAGGAGCAGAAATAACAAGAAGGGAGCAAGCAGAAGTTTACTGTGTTTTACATAGTAAATGGCATTTTACATGATATTTTATTCTTCAGTTACCATAGAAGACAAACAGAAAAGGTCATTAATAATAACATTTATGCTAATGAGTGCTATTACTAAAGGAAGGGCTATTGAATAAGTCTTTTCCTTTTATTTTTTTATGCAAAGTTATATTTTTATCTATGTGATAATGCCTGATATGATGAAGCAGTAGACTAGATATGATTTCTATTTTATTTGGTGCCATCATTTTGGATTATATTATGATTTTTTTTTAAGCTCCTTACTTGTAAAATAAAGATCAAAGCTGTTGGCATTATCCACCACTTTTTTTTTTTTTTTTTTCCCCCAAAGCCAGATGAATCACAGAAGTTCAAGTCACTCAAAACAACTTAATATAAGTCTATTGATGGTTGGATTGAAAACTAAGAATAGACTTTGTAATTTTAAAAAAGTTAGAATTGCGAAGTTTAAATATTGGATTGTTTAATAGATTGTAGAGGATTTGAAAGTAGAGGGGGGTTTATGGCCCATGTTACTAAACACATATGATCTCAGAAACTCTGGTTTACAGTGAAACTCTCTCTTATTGTACACTCACAAACGTAGAGGTGCAGACAAATTTCTACTTCTATCCTTGAAGTTGTTCTGTACCAGTATGGAGCTCTAAGTCACTGTTGTCTAATATTTATCCTATCTAGCTGGAACAGTGACTATGTCATGCTTTACAAGATTTCTTATCAATTCCCCTAATGAGGTGCAGTGGAGAGAAAGGGAGGTGTGTTTCTACTAGGCACTATTTTCCATGCTTGATTCACTTTAGTGAATAGCTGTTCATGTGGATATACACTTCAGAAAGATTTAAAAAGTACCTCTAATAATGTGTTGCTCTTTCATCATTTATCTTGATTTAATATCGATGTTTTACTAATCTGTTTTAATCTGTTTTAATATGTGGGGGCACAAAGCTTTGGCTGACATTTTCTACTGTGGATGTTCCTTTTGTTTTGTTTTTCTTATTTTAGAAGTAGACAGTTTAGATTAGTGTGTGCGTAACTCACAAAATTCTGTAAGACTTTGTGTATCACTCTGCAAGCATCCTGATTGCTTACGCATTTTGCCTGTGCAGTTTGGAATTTGGCACTGATCATTGCAGTGGGTCTTTCTGCTTCTCGCAGTGACTGATTGTCCAGTTCTGTATTACCTGTACAGCATGTGCTTAAAGCACTTCTGCAGTCTTCTTTGCAGATTAACAGGTAGGGAGATTTTTTTTTTTTTTTTTTAAATTTTAAATGTAGTGTTCATTTGCTTTGTAAACCTGTCACTATCCTCTGTCTAGAAATAAGCCTAAAAAGGACCTTAGCTTACATCTCTGATTGTGGCTTTTGTGTAGGAAGAAGTAAATAGGAGAGAAGTATCTCTGTGGAAATACATTCAGAGCATATGTCTCTGAGATAACATGCTAAATGATTTCTTTGGTGTGTGTTCAGAAGAGGTTAAACTTAATTATAGAAGGTATTCTGAAAATGTTACCAGTAGTAGTTCTGACTAGACTTGTATTCACCTGAGCATAGTTAGACAGCCCTGTTCCCTGAAGTCCGCAAGAGGTATTTTCCCCCTGTTGTTGTTCAGAAAGTTGTGGCTCATATGGCATCCAAGCTGGTACCCTACACGACGCCCAAAGCAGTTTACAGCCAGACACTGGAGGGCTTAAAACTGAGAGGAGAAAGAGAATGTTAAGTGTTGTTCCTTTGCTTGTTGAGTTCAGAGTAATTTTATTTACGGTGGCGCTATTAGTAAAAATAACGAGTAGCAATAAGTGAATAAAGTAAGTCTATTCCTAATTCCTAATGTACAACGTGTGGAATCTACTCAAAACTGATTCTTTGCTAAGTTTCTTAAAGCTGTTAACGTTGTCCGGATATTGGTGAAAGGGAGTGCATGTTCGTCTTCCTTTCCTAAATCCTGTTTATTTTACTGAACAGATTATTGCTAAAAGCTATTCTCAAGCCCTTGCTTGAACACAACCATAGTTAAAAAAACCCTCAGTGCTCAATGAGAGCTCCACCTCTTTTGGCCTGTCATTGCTGCAGTCTCTTCCAGGGCAGTAGAAAGAGCTATCTAGATTTGTTTTAATAAAATCAAGTTACCACAATCTCACCTCAGTTTTCTCATCCACTCTGCCTGTAAGAGGATGCACCATATTTTATTTTGACTGTATGTACTCGCAGTTTATGTGGCAGATTTTCAGTAGTTCATCTTTATTACACAAGTAGTCCTCCATGTTTTGCATTGAGACCTTTTAAAATGGCTGCAGAAGAAAAAACTGTGACCCCCTAATTTGAGGATCAGTATTTAGGAATTGTAAAAAATTCAGTTAAGAAATTAGTATAGCAACAGTGGTGAGCCTAAAATGTCAGCATTTTAATGTACCAAAACCTACACCTGTCTTTCGCCAAGCTTTTGTATCACTCTTGCTATTAAAGCTATTGAAATGCTGTTTGTTAGAGAAGTGGTTTTCACTTTCCATTCTTCACATTGCAAGTACACTATATATCACTGTTCTGACATAAGGCTGTAGTGTGCACATTGTGTATTTCTGCAGTGTACTGCTCTGCTGTTGGAATAATCATTTTGAAGTTATACTGCCCCAAAGAAAATTAATCTTTGGCAGGTTGGTTGGAAAAAAAAAACCCTAGGCAGATGGTAAAGGAAAATAATATATGATGTTTTATTTTACAAGTTGTGATTAATTTCAATTTCATTTTATAATCCTTGAGGAGTAAAGCTTTTAAAGTCCCAAACCTGATTTGAATAAGTATGGTGACACTTAAAATTCCAAACTGAAATATAGCATCAGCTGATTTACTCTGCTGTGTACATGCATTTAGAATTAATTTAGAAGGCTCTAATTAGCACAGAGGACGTAAAATAATATGAAAGAGCAGCTTCATTGTTTAGTGGAAATTAGGCTATTGTTTTCAAACTTTCAGTCTGGATTTAGATCTTGAGGACGCAGCTAAAAGCCAGCATTAGCTAACAGTTTTGAAAAACTAGTTCCATTTCTCCTGCAGATGGTAATTCTAGCAAATGTTAGCTAGCTCCCGGGTTCTTTGTCCTGGTTCTTTGATCTTCCACAACTCCAAAAATTCATCACAGCGGGAGACTAGAGATACTGCAAAACCAGTTTGGAACCTCTGTCTAGACTGGGTCATTTGATTTTTAAACAGGTATACAAAAGCTCTATTACCTAATTTTACCTAGGAAGGCCAACTCTAACAGAAACACATGCTTCAAAAATTACACTTGTATTTGTTCCGCAACCTGGGAAGTAACAGGGTTTTAATTTGTCCTTTAAAACTGTGGGACACTGTTATTACGGATTCCTAGATAAAACCATTACTAGTTTAGGCTTCACGTCATTTTTTCCCCTTATAAATGAGAGATAAAATGTAGAAGATTGGTAGTGTATGATAATAAATACAAGAAATTACATGTGAAATCTGCCATTTGGCCATACAATAACATGTACATGATGAAAATAATGCATGCTACAGAGTCTGCTAGAAAAAGAATCAAAAGAACTGAGCTCTAAGTTAAATGATTACATTTTTTCTGAGAGACAGTCTGGCGGGAAGCTGCTTTACCATTTCTGTTAAGGCACTATTTTTTTAATGGATATTGGTGGCTGTGGTGAATGCTGGATTTTTAAAAAAATAATAACTATTTTAAATTCTTTTTATAGTTTGCCTAATTCTCTTACAAATTGTCATGACAGCTATGATAGCTTGTTCTTAGCCCTTCTTACTTAATTTTTTACCTTCCATGACATTCCCTTCTACCATTCCCATGACTACTTAGTGAGAAGAAAATTAAATTTCCTTGGATCACAAAACTCAAGAACTTTGATAAATGGTTTCTTTCATTGTGCTTTCCTGTAAGTCTTGTTTTTTCCTTTTGTGTAGAACATTTATACATCTTCCATATATAGCTCACTTGAATTACTACTTGCTAAGAAGGCTTTTATTTTGACCTGAACTACTAGCAGGTATCTCTGCTCATCTGGCATCCTTTTGGAATGAAACCTGAGAGCAAACACAGGTTTGCAGAGAAATTTTATTTTTATAGAAAAAAAAGGTGTGTTTGCATCAGCTGCACTTAGGTTTAAACTAAAAAGTTTAACTCATTTATGACCTTCATTTGGAAATCTTAAAAAAAAAGTACAAATTTGTAAGACCCCTTTGCTGTGATCATTTTTATTGTTTTTAGCACTGGCATCTCCCATGGATCACAGCTGGAGCTACTATGGAGTCCCAGGAGTGAACTTGATAGAGCAGTGGCCCAGCAGCAAGAAAACATGAGTTCTTCCTTTTGAAGAGTGCATTCACAAACTTGTATTAGGCAAATAGGGTATCAGTTAGGATAAAAATACTGGTGCTCTTTCGGTGTTTAGTCATCTGCTGTATTTTTTCTTACTTGTGTTACGTAGAAACACAGGAAAGGGCATGAAAGGGTGCCAGGATGAGAGAGAGATGAAGAGAGAATGAATGAATGGATGAATGAATGAATGAATGTTATATTGAATACTGTGTAGTGATCCAAGAGGCCAGTCTTGGGGAAAAAGTCAAACCCCAAAGAAACTGTAATTATGTTAGGTCAGTGTCTTTCAACTTTTTAGCATATGCCTCCCCTGAATCACTTGAAGGAACTTTGGCACCCTGTAATGGTGGTTGGAGTGTGCGTGCTGTTCATTCCCAGCGAAGGGCACCACCCACTGACACTGCTGAGTAGCGTGTTAACCAAATGCCACTTTCAATTTATCAGAGACAAGGGAGTAGTTTCTTTGCAAGAGTTGTATCAGTGTATTATTCGGAGGTAGTCGGTGTTACTGTAGATAATTTCTGGGAGTGAGAAACCAGTAATTTTTTCTCTGTCCACAGCCATCCCCTATATCCAGGAGGCATGGCTTCTCCGATGTAGATCAAATGAAGAGCTTGAGCATACTGGGCTAAGTAGTCTTTTGAATTCAGTGTAAGCCCTTAAGGACCCATGTTATTTAACTGAGGTTTGTTTGGGGGTGGTGGTTGTTCTTTTTTTTTTTTTTTTCTTTTCCCAACTGACAATCAGGTTTGGAGCAAAGCCTGTTGTAGCCCAACTTACCACATGAGACAGACACCTAAGCCTGAAGACAGTTATATCTTAAAAAAAGCAACCAACAAAACAAAACCAACCAACCAACCAAAAAAAATCCCCCCAAAATTCACAACTATATCAAGTGATGGTAAAACCTAAAATGTTTAAATATTGCTATATATTTGGCACTGCATTCACTTATGCAGATTAGTTAACAATTGCTGAGTGTAATTTCTCATTGAAAGTTCAACTGTGAATAGAAACAGAAGTGCGTACATACTTTGTAGATACATCAATGAATAAAATTAGAAGTTTGGAAATCTGAAATGGGTTTGAGCAAGGTTTGGCTGCCCTTAAATGATTGATTTCTTGTGGTACAAAATAAGAAATATTCAGTGGTTTACTGAAAAGGGTTAAAATATCTTGTGACTATTCTACTTCAGTGAAAAGCTGAGGAAATATTAAATCATGTGATGAAGTAAAATACTAAAAGTTGTGTAAACAGAAACTGCTGATTTTCATAAATGTTTAGTAAATATGTTGTTTATATTTGTGGAAGTCAAAGTACTACCTGCCTGCAATCAGTTAGGCAGCTTTCAGAGAAGTAGTCATATATCTTCTCTGTGTTGTTACATTTTTCCATAAAACCTCCCGTGAATTCAGTAGTTCTTTCCCAAAGCTGTAATGCAGAAACTGAAAGCTTTTTAGAAGCAAAAGTATCTCCTTTCCTTACACCTGTGTTACAATACTGTAGAAAAAAAAAATCTTAACCTCCATAATGATGAAAGGTTTAACAAAGGATGTACATGAATTGTCACGTCTGCCACATGCGTATAGGAAATTAAACTGTTTTTCAAGTGCACAATTTCTCTTTTAGTATTTGGATGTGTGTCCTTGCTGAGAGTCTCTATATAGCTTGCATTTTTTTCCCCTAAAGTAGTAGTAGAAATATTGGAGATTGTTTTATAATTATGCAATACACCTAGTACAGCAATAGATGAGAATCATAAGACTTCTCAAAAAAAAAAAAAAAAAGGACATTCATGCACCAAATAATAACTTATTAGTGGCTATGGGTGTTGAATAAATGTCAGTACAGAACTGTCAATTACAAAAGAATTTAAAAATACTTTAATATTTATTTTGTATATCAATACTTAGTGGGTCTCTGTAATGCTAGAAATTCTGCATCTTTCTTAAGGGACATTTTCTGTAGAATCCTGGTAAAATATATTAAATAGAAGTCATTTAAATGAAATGGGTAATACTGAAACAACTGTCACGAGGGTACTTGGTTTTATTAGGAAGTGTCTTCAAAGTTAACTTTACCATGTTAATCACATAAATCTCTTAAATAATTATCAGTCTTATTCACTGGGGCTAAGCATTTAGCAGGCTTTAACAGCAATTGAGTATTTTGCAAAGTTAGCAGAGCTTTTAAAAATTATTTATTGAGAGAAACTCACAGAATATTCATATGACACCTGAAAACAGTTTTTAAAGTTTCTTTGAAAGAATAACATGCAGGTAAGCATCTAGCTCGTCTGTCTGAATTACAGTGATGCAGTGTGGGTTCCTCTCAACACTCGCTATTTTGACAAGCTGAACTGCACAAAATTAAGAACCATGTTATTTGCTAGCATTTGTGCTATGTAAAAGCTTACATGTATGCAAATGTGCATCTTTGTTAGTATTATTAAGTAAAAGTTAATGTCAGTATATGCAGTAATCAAGATATAAACATGGAAGCCCGATGACAAAACCTGTTTCTCAAACTGAAAATGCATAAAAAGAGCTAATGTGACATGTATGTTGGCATATTGTGGTTCAATGTCTGGATTAATAGATACACTGATAGTGATACAGTAATAGTAATTTGCCTCTGAGAATGCAGGATGAGGACTGTCACTCAAGGAAAACTAAACTTTTTTCAAGAGTGTTGGAATTTTTCAGTTTCCCTAACATCATTGCTGCCACTTATACTGTAACCTGAATTATGAATGCGTGTGACCATGCAACTGTGAGATTTGCCTTTTCTAAGAGTACTGCTCCTGAACAGGCTTGTGTCGATGTCTAGGGCTGGATTATTGGTGTTAAAAATGATCGATGTAAATTTAATTGATTATTTTTCTTAGATATTATCCATTTGGAATCAAATAGGCACAATTAAGGGAGCAGGTAATATTCAAGAATTCTCGTGAAAGTACTCTCAAGATTTAATAGCATTAGTATCTCATGGTGTACCTTTGCGCAGGGATGGCTTTCTGTGCCTTTCTTTTGTGAGTATGCATGTGCCTATGTTTCTGTGTGTGAATAATTGTCTGAGATGTGACTTGTTTTGAATTTTGAGGTAGTTGAAAAAGACTAAATGGCTGACAAATTTATGCTTTTGAGTTGCTCCCACTAAATCAAACACATTATGCTGCTTCTGTCTTGACATCTGAAGTTAAATTCATTATACAAGTTGTCGTCTTTTTTTTAATAGACTAGGTTTTTGAGTTATTTTATGTAGGAAATATTCAAGCCTCAAAACCAAATTTTGTGGTAAATGGGTGAGTGCTGATAATGTCAAAGATCAGTGCAATCATCTGTTGTACAGAGGTTACCTGTTTTCCTGAGAGTTCGTATCAATACATTAGAGGTTTTTTTGACTCGTCATAAAATTGGAATGAATACGAAGATGCTTGAATTTGAAGATGCCATCCTCTACTCTGATTCCTTTTATTCTTCCCTTGAGATAGCTAACTTGCTAGAGAGCTAAATGCCAAATGTCTCACACTCCAGTCCTGTATAACTGATGTATCTCCCACTCTGTGATACGCAGCACTTAATTGCTTACTTAGTCTCAGTGTATGTTGGTCCATTTTATCACCTAATTAGATTGTGTTTGAAACACCATTTGGTAGTAACAATCCAATCTGCTTTGCCATTTGGTTCTTCATTAATTTACTTTCAAGAGTTTGTTTTTACTGGGGGGAAAAAAGAAAAAGTTGTTTTGCCACAAGGTATTTAACATATTAGCAGTCTAGTATTAAAAAAACACACTGGAGAAAGCACACAAGTTGTTGGTAGATCAGCTGCAAACTCCACTTCGATTTCAACTTTACCACATTTTTTAGCTTGGAGGACCGACACATACATATTAAAAGCTGCAGGGGAAGATTGACAGGTAGTGAAGACAAACTCCAAATGCAATTTCATTGGATGTTATAATTCAGGACTGTTACAGGCCTTTACCCATCCAAACCTCCTGGTCCGTTTCAGCTCTGTGTGCAAGTGTGCTGCTGGTCTTGCAAGGAATCACTTCGCTCTTTTAACTCAGTGCAAAGACATGTCATTCCAAGCTTTCAGAACAGTAGATATTTTCAATACGTGATCGTCCCTGAAATAATGTTTGATAACTGAAGATGCTCTTTGATGAAAGGAACTGTCTCCTTCAACCATTTGTTTTCCAAAGCTGATTGCCTGCGGCATGATTGTTTTACCTGTGTCTGAACAAGAGAATATACAATTTACTCAGTGCTTTAAATCAGGGAAACATCCTTGTATGAAAAATAAAAGGTTGTCCTCACTCACAAAGCAGCATTTTGGACTATACGATAATGTAAATTTAACACCTATAAACTTCTTTTCTTGTAGCTAGAAAATATGTAATGAGACCTCATTTTGTCTAGAATGGAGCTAGATGGGGAATTGCTGGAGGCAGAGGACAAAGAACCCCCAAGACCCTTGTAGAGCAGTAGGCAGTGGATAAGGAGAAATTCATTCTTAGAATACTTTTTCTATACAACAATACTTTTTTTTTTATTGTACGGTAGCATGATACACAATTAGGCCAGAAAAACAGAACCTTGGTAATGAACCTTGGTAATGAACTTTATATTCGTTGAAGTGATTTTGTTGGCCACCGTTAGTTATGCTGTGTAGGAAGTAATGGTTCTTTGACTAACTCTGTATTTCTCACCCCCCACCCCACCCACCCCCCCAACAAACATTTGTCACCAGCCATTTGGGTCTGAAAACTAGACTGGAGAATAATAGTAAAAGGAAAATGTAAAAGAAAGCTATAGCTGATGCATTTCAGGCGTTGCAAACTAGAGGTTAACTTCTAGTCTGAACTGGTATGGCTTTTCTCATGTTTATCTAGACCTGCATCTTCTTTCTGGAGAAGACAAAAAAGTGGGAAAGGTGGAAGTAAGTTTTCTTGGCTTATGGTAGTACGTGTCTTAGTTATGCCTTTGATTCTTATAGCATTTAATGTGTTTTACTTTCACAAATTAGTCCAGCTTTTTATGAACCTACAACATCCATAACATTGTGCATCAATGAATTCCCCAGTTTAACTACAGGGTGTCTGAACAAGCATCTTGTTTTGTTTTTTACATTACTTGGTCATTTCCCTTGATGCCCCCCTGCTAAGTTCTTCTACTCTTATTCCAGTACAAAGAAAACATAGTAAGCAAGCAATCTTTGCCTTCTCTATGCCACTCAGTTTAAAGGTTTTATGTCACACACCCCAAAGTCAACTCTTTTGACAGAAGAAGAGTTGTTAGCAGTCCTTGGTACAGATAGTGTCCCATATCTTTGATTATGTTGTCGCTGGATTTTTTGAAGTACCTTGCATATTTTTTGATGAGTGGAACCAAGCTTACGGTATTGAAATACCTGTTAGTGCTTTAGATGGTGTTTCATGCTTAACTGCCAGAAAATTATAGCTATAGACTGTGGTCAAGGAGTAAAGGTACCTTTAATATTTAGATTGATATTACCTGACAACTAGGTGAATCTGAGGTGAATGTTTGGTTGTAATTTGACATGTTTATCAAATATCTGGCTTAAAGTGAGAAATAGCTGGATTTGCTCTTGCTCTAAAGTATTTACATCTCAGATTTGAAATCAGAATGTCAATAGGACAATTAAGGATCATAATATCTCTTACATACATTAAATCAATGTCTTTGGTGTGACATATGCTAGTGCATATTATAAAGAGCCTCCATGATATAAGAAGAAGACTTAATGTTGACTTAAGTGAATTACAAATGTGCTGCTTTTTTACAGTCCTAGAATGACTTGTATAGGCATAACAGCAGCTAAGTGATGACACTCTTTAAGAGAATTTCTATAACTTTTGGAGATGTTTGTTTCAATGTAGTCTATTTCTGTAGTCAGAATCCATCTTTCTTGCTGTCTGGGCAGGAATAGGGACTAGTCATCTATGGTTTAAGTTCTTTGTATGTGTCTGCTGGATTTGCTGTAACAGACCCTCTAGCTTTAAAACAGAGGAACAGAGAACTAGCAGCACAGGCACCTAGAACAAAAAGCATCTGAAAGTCAGCAACTGCAGCAGCTATTTTCCATGGACTACTGTGCAACAGTCCTGTTGCAAACAGATTAAAACAGCAGGGCAGCAATTGTACTGATAGTACCAATATCTCGTGGTATTATTTTTCCCCAGGCATGGAAAGGAAGTATTTGTGCAGTTTCATCTTTAGTATATACCCATCTCCAAGATTAACACATTTTTTGATATCTTAGACAAGGTATTAAGAAAATAAAAAAATCCAAGTATCTGATTATCAATACTCTTATTTTTCTTAATATATTTAAAAGCTTTCTGTTGATATTGTGGCTGCTAGTCCAAAATTTTCCTGCATGGAATTGACGCATCTCAAACTTTGCAAGATTTACAGATAGTGGTCCTAGTTTCGCCACTAAATATAGTTGAAGTTTATCAATGGAGGGTAATGAAAAACTGTAATTGTTCCAAGGAAATGATCTCAAATTTATGAAGACCTTTTTTTTAAATCCATGGTTAGATATCCATAACTTATTTACCTTGAACAGACCAGTATTAACCTCTCCCTTCATGGATGGATGGTCAAATGGGTTTTCTATTTTTTCCACCTCTTCATTCTTTTGGGACCAGAAAGGCGACAACCGATGACAACCCGTTGCTTTAAACAACTTCGGTATTTCTGAGAAAAAGCTGGAAATGCAGATCTGTGGGCTATCCATACATGGAAATGTATGGGAAATGTACACACGTCCATCTTTGTTCAGAGGTCAGCAAGACTAAGCAAGAAAGAGAGTCAGACTACTTAAAACAGGAAAGGTTGAACACTTCAGAATAGTGAGACTTGAGTTTTGCAGTCTGTAATCTAGCTCTACCGTTCTTACGGTTACTTAGCCGACAGTGACTAAGATTGTGAGGGAGTTTTTATACTTTTTGCAAGTCAATATCTGGTAAAGGAAAGTTTGGGTTTAGTTTGCTTGATGTGTTTTGCTTGTCCTGTTTTGAACCTCTTTCTTCTCAACGATGTTTTCATGAAAATACATCTTTCATTATGCTGGAGGGGAGAATCCCAGATACCTATGATCAAATCTTCACATACACTATAAATAGACTTACTGTATTGGGGTCTGAATTTACAGGTAGTGATCAACAGAAAGCACATCATGTTGGTCGTCTGCAGTCTTCCACAATAATCGGGGCAGAGGGAATCATCCTGCCTTTTTTATTTTTAATCATGCTTCCTCCCACAAGCTGTTCAAACACACTGGCACAGTTTTCTTTCTTCAGTTTGAAGGTTGTTGATTTTGCCAGAAGGTATGTTAACATTCGTCCACCTTGAAGTGTTTTTACATCACCATAAAGATAAGTACAAGTTATGTTTGTCTCCTGAAGAACTATGCTGTTGGGATATTCTGTCACAGTCCTGATAGAGATCTGAAAAATTGAATGAATATTAAATCCAAATAAATTATTTTCTCATAATCAACATATAGAGAATCAAATCACAGTATGCATTAATGAGATGGGAGAGAAACTGACAGTACACAAATCTTTGTACTTCTGTGATTTTGTGTGTGTGTGTGGTTATGCTCAACACTGACAAATGAAAAAAGCTGAAAAATAAATGATAATTGCTTTTTATCCTGGAGTTTATGAAACATGCAAGAATGTTGGGTTTTGTCAACACTAGACTCTTTCCCAAATAAATCTACATATGGAGAATGGAAAAAAAAGCTTTTTGCAAACATAACAGCTGAAACGCATGCTTGTCTGAAAAAGTAAGGTATTTGGGAATATGCAACCAAAGATGGATTTCCGGCATCTACTTTGTACACTGCAAGTTGCTTTTATCTGAATATTTCAACTCCTAGGAATACTTGGGCGCTGCTTCCTATAAAAACCATACCTATCTTTTCCCTCCTTTCCCAGAACAAACAATTCTCTTGTTTAGCTCTCCAAAGGATGGGAGCAGCTAACCGCTACTCTGGTCCCCAGTGCCACTTACCTCCTCCTGACTTGTTGCTGGCAATAAGGGTGAAACAAGAGCTGGTGTTGGTTGAGCAGCCTGAACTGAGGAAAGGAAGTGCTGTTTGGGAAGAAACGTGATGAGGGAATTGCTGTATGTGAGACTGCAGAACTATTTTAAACTCTGCCTTATCTCCAGTAAGGGACCTCTCCAAGTAGCTGTGTATCAAACTCACTACTTCGCAAACAAAAGATATTATTAAATTTTGTGTTTGTTTAGCACATGAGAGGCTAATCTAGGATTTTATGCTAGTTAATGTTTTTATATACAAATATATTAGAAACGTACTTCCTATTGTTCCAGATTTTTTTGAAGACAATAGGGAAATCGTCTCAGGGTGTTGAAAGCCTGAAAGTTGTCTGAGGGCAAATACGTGGGAGGCAGAAAGCCTGAAGGTTGACTCTTTCACATTTTGAAGGGTGTGTTCTAATGTGAGTTTCTCATCAACTTGGCTGCTGGTAGAAGTGAGATGTTGCTGTTTGTACGTAGAGAGGGCAAGAGTTTTGACTGAGAATTGTTAATTAAAAAAATCCAATCGACTGTGAATAGTAATTTTACTACTGATTTACATGTGAATATATTTCTTATAGTGCAGACTAGTATAAGCTCTAAAATATGACAGTGTTCATAACACACTGGTCTAAAGCAATAAACTTAATATATATTTATTAATTATTGATATTTTCTGTCACTATATGAAGCAGGCATTCTTCCTAAGTGGACATTTACATTCTTGGATGTCCAAACACATAATATTGAATAATTGTAATCACAAGAAGTAGTTGACGGATTGGCTCTGTTATTTGTGGGTTGACATAAAGTCATCAAAGTTCCTGCAAACAGCCTATTTATTTATAGAAATGTCAAGATCTTACTAAAAGCTTTAGTCATGCAAAATTAGTATTACAAATTATATTAATTAGGGTATATCAAGCTATATTAACCAGCATAATTTATTTTTGTATTAGAAAGCTTTAAATGGTTGCACCAACACTAATTAAAAGAAGTGTACAGGAATCCTTTTTTATTACCAGTCTGCCTTTCTTGTTCTACAGGTGTCAAACCATGCAAATAGCTAAAAACCAGAATTTAGAAAAACTACTAAAATTAAGTTTAAATAGTGCTGAATACTGCTATATTTTATGGCTCATTAAGTAGACTCTTACAGCAAACTTCATTGTTTCCTGCAGGTTTTTGAATATAATGTCAGATACTGAGCTCAAAATAGAATGGGAATTTTCTGAGCTTTGCTTTAAAATATGCAAAAAAGAGCATTTAATTGAATTTACTTCTAGGGAAAAGAGCTCAAAGCTCTCACATCTGATTTAAAAACAATATAGCAAGATTTTGAATATTGGAAAGACTGTAAAATCACAAGTTATTCCCTGTGCTAGATAAAAACGGGTTTTAGCACTTTTGGTATATAATGAGATAAGAAGTAAAAGTACTGTTCACAATTTTTCCTGAGTTCTGGAGTTTAAAATGCAACCACCTGTCTCTCAAAGTCTGAGCTGCATGTCTCTGGAGTGGGTACCTTGACCCTCTTTCCCATTACAAGGTAAGGAAATACCTTTGCATCCTTGCTGTGTTCTTTTGTTAGGTGTTCCCCAGCATCCGCATTTGATGCTGGGGGATCCGGCTGAGATACCATAGACCTTCAGTTTAACCCTGTGTGAGTTTTTGCCATGTTATGTGAAGCTCCACTTGGATATATATAGGTGGAATTTTTATTTTTCCCCTAATGAATGCACACTGGTTTTGTTTATGCCTTCTAATTATGTTCATTAGCACAGCACCTTTGTGTAGTTCTCCTGGGAGTGGAAAGGTTCATGTTTTAAAAAGTTAAAACATTTACTGGGTGGTTGCCTATTATTCACTCAGACTCTCAGTTGTTTTAAAATAGTTCAGATACATCTCACAACAGCCCACAGCTCTTTCTCTTAATATCATACAGTTTTAAATGCCTTTGCTAAGGCTTGCAACATTGCATGTTTCCCCTTCTCCACCCCACCCCCCCCCCCCCAAATTGAAACTTGAAAATATTTGGTACATAAATTGCCATTGATGTTCAAGTTTAAATATTTGCCGTTGTCTTTATACTGCAGAAAGCATTCCTTGCCTTGCCCGCTTTTCTCAGGCTAAACTGACAAGTTTACTGGGAGGTGTAGAACATCAATATAGTAGTCTGTCATTTTCTAGCCTTTTGTAGGGAGGAGATATTTTTGTCCCCAGTGTTTCCTTCAAGAAGCTTTCAGCTGAGAGCTTCTGTCCTCACTGCAACACAGAAATACACTCAGAGTTTCAATGAACAGTGGAGCGGGACTGAGGAGAGGGGAAGGAAGGTGCGGGGATGGGGAGCAGGTTGTGTGTGTCTTCAGAATTATTATTTTACGTACATTTCTGATAAATACTACACAGTGCTATTTTTGCTGCCTGAGGATATCCAGAACGTGAGCGTGGGGATAACAGGTCTTGCACGGGATCTGCAGAGGATCTGTACCCTTCTTGGTTGGTATTTGGTGTCCAGCCAAGACAGCTTAGGGCATCCATAACGGTGTTGCAGACTGATCTTTAGGCAACCATTTCCCACTTTGTGTACTGGCGAATTTTCTAACGATGATGAAGTTGGACTTACAGGCCCTATGGTGTAGTTAACATTGCTGCCAACTTCAGGTGCATTGTATTCCCACACGGAGATTTTCAAGTGTAAACTCTTAACATCTGTTATCTGAACAGAAGCACAAAAGGATTTTTCTTATTTAAAAAAAAAAAAAATTAGATTCTGGTCCTGAGTTTCTAAGGATTCATTTCTTAATTAGTGAACTTTACCTCTTACCTTGTAAATTATCAGATCTCTCATTATAACCTAAAGGAATATATGTTCTTATTTTTCCCAGATGGGTTGTGGGGGGCTTTGGGGCGGTGGGGGTGTTTAGAGTTGATTAGAAAGTGGCTACTATTAAAAAGAGCTGTTTCATTGCCTGAGAGTTAGTTTGATCTGGGGAGGAACTCTTTGGAAGCCTGTAGGCATTTGCAAATGTTTCCACATGTCAAGGCAGTTTAAGTGGTGGAACAGTTTTGAGCTGTGAAATGAGTGACTAAGTGCAGAGACCTGGTTTGTTTTTAAGCGTTCGTCTTAATGACGCATTGGCAATTTAAAAATCATTCTTCATTAGTTTCAACTGAATGCCAGCCAGACTGCATAACTTAAGAAAAAAAAAAAAATCCAGTATCAACAAACTAACCACAGGAGGCTCTTGCTTCATAGTGATGCTCAAAAATCTGTTAAAATGTTAGGAGAGTGTGGGAAGCCAAAGAAGAAAACCTACTCTTGTCTGATCTGACACACAAATAAGTGGATTGATCCGGTGTAAACAAGTGGATTAATCTGCGTTACAATGGTTTGCAGTCATCAATATGCTTTTGTAATAAACTGGTACTTGCAGGAGGGGGAGGAAAAAACCCTCTACCTGCCCTTCGCTGATTCTTATCATAAAAGAAAACATTAAAGGAACAGCAGGACAAGATGTATATTTCAAGCAAACCAGAAGAGGCTTTCTTTTCTGTTTGATTTTGCACTTGGGGAATTTTACTTCATCTCTCCCTTCAAAGGTAGCAGAGAATTCATTTACTGTAGCCTGAGGTTATGATAGCAAAACAAAGGCTTGCAACTTAACATACTTCAGAAAAAACAAAATAATTCAATTAGACTAACTCTCTTGGTTGTTCTTGGACACTTGTGAAGTTGGGAAGGACACGTAACTTCTGGTTTTAAAGGAGGTGGTCTGTAAACTGCAAAGAAGAGAAGAGTCTGGGAGAAGGAAAGGAGGAAGATTGGAAGGGAGCACTTGGACTAAAAAAAGTCTGTCAGCTTTCACTTCTTTCCCAGGTGAACAGGGGTTTAAAGTGGAAAACTAAGAGGTCAGACCAAGAGGACTTGTCAGTTCTAAGGATAATTAATTTAGTCTAGAAGACAAAATGTTCATTAAAGTTGAGGTAGCTAAATATTTTACACAGGTGGCCATATGATCATGAGAACTTTGTCCTAATGATAACACAGCTGTTTCTTCTCTAAAGCAAGTTACCTAACCTTAAGTGAGTAATTTGTCTTCAAGACTTGATGCATTATCCTCTTTAAGTGACTTTTTCTGCTGTTCTGAGATTTTATTTGCTGAATTTTGAAAGTGAACAGATGTCAGACAAGCCTTTACTATTTCTAGGATATTTTGGTTTGTTGTAGTGGAGATACTTAAGGCCTTAATATGGTTGAACATGTCCCATCATATTCCTGAACTTAGTGACTCCAGCTTTTTGACCTACACAATGTCACACATGAGCTTGTAAATTATTTGGGGAGATTTTTTTTTAATATATAGAAATCTGGTAGATCTTTATGAAAAACAAGAACTGCTAGTGGATTTTGCAGTAAACCGGGTTTGTACTGATCTGGATTAAATCCCATTGATGTACCTTTAACTTGTAAAGCAATTTGCCTGTTATTAGAGAATGTGTCAAACCAATTGCCGTAGGTAATCATACGTAAGCTAAGTTGAGCTACATAAAGAATGTGATTTTATATCATAAGTCAAGATACTTTGTGGCCACATAACCTATGAAGGCCTAATGGGGAGTCTTTTTGTAGGTTGGATGAATTTACGCTGTACTAGTCAGTCGATGCCGTTTGTACAACAGCTTGTCCTTTCAGAATTAGTTTGCATCACAGAAAGCTTGCCCGCTGCTGTGCCCCATATTTCTGTGACCTGCACTGTACTTCACTTCCAAGGCCTCTCCAGCCAAAATAAGTGCAACCATTTCTGCCATCTGCTTCTAGTCAGCATCCCATTGTAAAATGTTTTAAAATACAAATCACAATTTTCATTTGTTGGCAGCCCTATCTAATCAACCTGACTGAGGTTTCCTGATCTGCCATTGTAATTTTTTTTTGTCTCTTACGGGGGGGGCGGGGAGGGGAAGTCAATAAATGGACACCCTAAATAGGGAACATAGATCACAAGTCTATGCAAATATACTGCATGTTACTTATAGTCTTCTTCCTCATGGGTTTTGCAGTAACAGAGAAAGGGTATCGGCAGCCCTCTGCACTGTGTACTCCCCACTCCTCTTGGTCATTGCTTCCCTGAAAAGGGAAGAAAGCTTATGAGCGCCTGGGCTTAAGTGTGAACACTCAAACTAGGATTTATGTGTGTGTAGTGTGCTCCTTAGGATGCTTGTACAAGTGGACAATTCCTTCTGCCTTTTTTGCCCAGTCCTCCTGAGGTCTCTGGAGATCTCCACTGCTACCCTACTTGCAAGTGCCACCTTTATAGGACTAAGCTTACATATCCTTTGAAAGGTGAAGTTTTAAGCTCTGCTCCCCTCAGATGCTATGCTCTGCTACTTTGACTTCCGAGGAGGAGGAATGTCAGCTGATCTTTGGCTCATCTTCT
Source organism: Pelecanus crispus (assembly GCF_030463565.1). Lineage (NCBI taxonomy): Eukaryota > Metazoa > Chordata > Aves > Pelecaniformes > Pelecanidae > Pelecanus > Pelecanus crispus. The sequence goes on along the minus strand of NC_134655.1, from coordinate 20,020,351 downwards.
TGTCTTCCCTATTTTTCAAGCTAACAGTTCGAGTAGGTTTGAGACAAGTCATCTCTTAACTTTTACATAAAAAATAAATGTCATTGGAAAAAATATTTTCCCCTTCTTTCCATAATATTTAATTTGGTCTTTCATACTCAGTCACCCTGGTGATATAACGCATCCTTTTCAAAGCAAAAACAGACATAAGTGCTCCTGGTTTTCCCTTTTTTGTATCCAGCAGTTCCCATGGTGGTGAAAATTAGTTTTTAATGTCCTCAGTTAAAAATAGGTTTGAGTTCAATAAACAAGAAGATTAAATCAATTTTTTTTTTTTTCCCTGGGACAGGTGAGTACATCTTTCCCTAATTTTCTATGCATTCAATTCCTTTCCAAGTCCTCATAAGTAATTCCGCTTTTACAAACGTATTTAGCTTTCTTTTTGGAGATGAGAGTTGCAGATGGTGAGATTTTTATAAAAATATTTAATCTGGAAATAAACCGAAGAGGATTTAAAACTGTGATGGGAAAGAACAGATGAAGAAAGGAATCTTGAAGTGGTCCAGGAAATTCAAAGGACAGCTTAAACCCATTGTATTTCGTATGTTAGTGCCTGTTTGCATTGTATTTTTCTTCTGCACAGAGTCGCAAGCATTTATTTCAGAACTTCCCATAATGACATCATATTCTGTGCTAGTAGGGACCATATGCATTTGTAAGAAATTGTTTCTAACATGATAATCCACTAATGGTGAAATAAACATTTCTTATTTCAAAGAAGTTTGAAGATTTTTGATCCTCTCTAATTTGGAACATCTTTCTTCAAGTCCAAAACTTGTATTTTCATTTTTATTGGTGGGTTAATATTTTTAATATGTTAAATTTCAGTAAAGGCAAAAGATTGTAAAAACGTGAATTGAAACATTTCAAACAGGTAGATGAAAGAAGAACATAGTGGAAAATGCCTTTGTGAGATTTCCTTCACTTGAAGGGCTGTAACAAATAGCACTTATCCCTTTGGTGGCAATGTAAGAACCAGAGGCGTGACTGGACAGCTGCAAGTGCTAAAACAGAGTAGGCATAGTGCTGGTTTTCTGACAATAAATAATGGAATTGGGTTTTGTCCCACCTGTGGAAGAAATTTTGGCATTTTGGAGAGAGAGAAATACATACTTGTTTGTAAAATGTTAACAATCACTGAATCAGCATAGCTTAGTGTATATTATTTCGGGAAAGAAACTTTTAGAAGACCTCCTTTAAAAAGGCTGTGAGACATGAATGTGTTATGTAAATAAATGGATAGCCTTGAGGAGATCCATCATTACTTCTGCAAAACCAACTTCGTAGGATGTGGCAGCTGGGAAAATGCACCTTCTTACCTTAAGAAGTGATTCCTTTTCACATTTTATTTAAATACCCAACCAGAGGGAGGGATATGGACCACAGTTAGAGGATTACAGTGTTATGTATATTACTTATTATTTGATTCTCCAAGGAAGTATTCTGCTTAAGGAGGAAAGTGAGAGAAAAATGGGCTTGTGTTTGGTTTTGATTTTGTGTTAATTTCTAGTTTTCTTTTATAAGCTACTAAGGAGAAAAAAAGAATTGTAAAGGGATCTTTTCACAGCCAGGATTGCCACTATAAGTTACGTTTTTCTTCTGTGCTCACAGCATTCCAGTCATTCTAAAATGACCTTTGTCTTGGAATCTAGATTCCTTCTGTGAGAGTCTGCAGCTATCCAAAGTCTAAATCTAGCTATAGCACTGCAACCTAAAATATAATGTGAACAACTAGAAAATACTCAAGGTCAATTTTTTAGTTTTTGCTGAACAGTTATGCCATCTAGAAAACTCCTATTCAGAGATCTTGCCATGCTGCAATTCCCTTAGAAGGCAGCAAGTCCTGAACAAAGGTGGGTAGCCAGCTCTGCCCTCCAGCACAGTAGCTGCTCCCTCCAATTTGCAAACTTGCTGAAGGTGCACTCCAACCCTTCATTCAGGTTGTTGATGAAGATGTCAATCAGTGTTAGCCCCAGTATTAACCACTGAGTAAGACCACATGTAACTGGCTGCCAGTTATAGTTTCAATCACTGGCCAAGGTTTTGAGGCCAGTAGTACAGGCATTTTTTTGTCCACCTTGTGCTCTGTTCATCCGATCCATACCACCTCAGTTTACCAGTATGGTATGGTAGCCTGTCAAAAGCCTTCCTAAAGCCAAGATAAACCATATCCACTGCTCCTCATTATCCAAAGATCCATCCATTTCATCATAAAAGGCTTGATCGGGTTGGTCAAGTATGGTTTGCCTAGTGTTAGTTCTATTGTGGCTCTTTATTCTTGTGCTTTTTGTGTTTAGACATGACTTCCATGTAGACTTGCTCCATAATTGCCACTGAGACTGAGGTGAGGCTGACTGTCCTGAATTCTTTACGGCCTTTTTGAAGATGAGCATAGTATTTGCCTTTTCCTAGTCATGGGGCCTTCTTCAGTCCTCACAGTCTTTGAAATGACAGAAGGTGTCTTCATGATGACAATTTTCCAGTTCCTTGCACACCCTTGGATGCTCCCCATCTGATCTCATGCCTGGATTTGTATGTGTGCTTATCCAAGCAGTCCCTAATTTGATCCTCCTCTATCGTGAGTTAAGTTTTCTTGCCTACATAAACTTTGCTACTAGACGCAGGTCTGTACAATGACTGAAAGAAGACCCTGCTAGTGATGACTGGGGCAAAGGCAGCACCAGACACCTCAGGTGTGGGTACTAGTAAGAGTACCCCAACACAGTAAAACAGTTAAAATACTACCAAGGATTTTAAGAAAATGGAAACCGAGATAGGTGGGTAGGGTTTGTAGAAGATATGATCAAAGAAGAATGCTTTCTTCAGGTTTTCAGCAAAAGTTCTGAAAAGCAAACACAAGCCATAGTGCCTTGGGCTGTCCTGCTGAACCATGGTACCACTGAACCCACTGCGATCATCCATGCACTTTAATTAGACGTGGGAGCAAATACCTTGTTGAGTCAGAACACTGTTAGTTAAGGTATATGTGCTATAGCCTAAATCAGTAGCTGCTTCTCATTCCTCTGAAAATACAGCTAACCTTTTATGCAAGTGTTATCTTGTCTCTCAAGATTTATCCTTTCTGTAGTTTATTAGATAAGTTTTTGAGTTGGTCTACAGTCAGGTATATGCTTTATATGCCTCTGCAAACAGAAATATTATAAAATGGAACTAAGCTTAGAAGTCATTTTTCTTTGAGTTATCTGGACATGTATTTGAAATTGCAGTGGCTGTTGCTTTTACAGTGTCAAGCTGATGAATGTAGATGAACATTGCCGCTGGAAAGGGAAGGGGTCCCTTGCAGTATAGGGTATGTAATTCAGTGTTTGAGATCTGTGCATTCATTAAAGGTAATGAGTATCCCGAACATGCAGCCCTGTCAATTGCAATGATAATGAATCAGGAGAGCTGAGTTTTCTGTAGATCCGAATGTATTATTGTGAAAACAGCTTTAATGACTTCCTGACAAAATTTACAATGAAAACATAGTTCAGCTAATTAGTTTTGTTTATATTCCTTTGACAAGAGGGGCATGGCATGTGTTTGTAATTCCCCTTGGAGTGCAGTGTTAGGTTTTAATATGTACACTTTCTTTTCCAGCATTTAGTTTATAGAATAAGAATGAGCTTTCTGCTGTAGTTTCTTCTTTCTCTGCTGCCTGTATCAATTGTATTAAAAAGACAGACAGCAAATAGAGTTTCTTAGAAAACTGTATTTTTTTCCCCAGAAAACTTGCATTTAGTATCTGGAATTTTTTCTGCTTTCTTTATTGTCTACATGTTTCCCTTCCTCCTTTAGGTTAATCACCTTTACATTTAAGTAAAACAGGTTTTCCTGTAAGATCATGTCCTGGCTTTTGTATAGCTGAAAAAGGAGGAAGAGGAGGAGATGCTTTTCCTTTATTGTATGTTGATTTAGAAATGAAAGACTATAATGGAAAAGATAATATAACTTTATCTCAAGCAGTAGTGAAACTTCAGTGCTATGAGTAGACTAACAGTCATTGGGCTTTAAGAATTACCTCTATGTTCTTTACAGAAGTTGCGATGGAAATAAAGTTCCTGTGCTAAGGGTGAAAAACAGCACCTAAACTTGGGTGAAAGTCTTCACAGTTTTTAGGATACTTTCCTCTTAGATAGATTTTCGTCCTTGTTCTGATTCAGATAAACGTACAGTAAGAGAAAAGAAAGTGGAAAACTGTCCAGATACTAAATGCAAGTTTTCTGGGGCGGGGTGGGGGGGGGAATCTGTGGTTGAAGTCCTCTGTCCTCTAAATGTAGAACTTCTTAGGCTGCAAAATGAAACAAAAAAAATCTAAGCTCCTAGGAGATTTATGTCCTTGCTATATTATTCAGTCAATATCTTTAGTTATTTGGAAACATTTAGTGATTCTCTAATAGTATTTGAAGTATGTTAATATTTCATTGTTTTTTCCTAAGGTTTCCTGCTAATCACTTATAGAAATGACCATTACAAGTTCAGGGACTGGATCAACTCCAATTGTTTTGGAAGTATACGGTCGTATCATTTAGTTCTTGTTGCTGTACATGAAAACACAGTTAGTGGCACAGCTGGAAAAAACCCCATGAACTAGTTTTCAATTCCTATTTTGATGTAATTTTTTTTTATTCATTATAATTTATTTATGATTGCCTATTATCAATGTTACAGAAGCATTTAGAAGCTCTGAATAAGTGTTTAATTCTATCAGCCTCTATAGACGTGCAAAGGAAGCAAAAGAAAGGCTATTTTCCAGTTCACTTATAATCTTACAAGGTGTGGTGGGAGAAAGGAAGCTGCTTTGTCATCACTTTACAGATCAGGCTCTAACACAGACTGAGTCTTTTTCTGTCCCTCCTTCTCTCCTTCATTGTCTCTTATTTAAAATACCTTGAACACATATACAACTAGCTTCTTATAACAGAAGAATTTCTTCCTGGGTGCCAAAATTGGATTGGTTACTGTAAACCTAAGGCATGTTACAAAATACATGCAAGTAATGAGCAAATTTTTCAGCCCAGTGGAGCTATCCATCATTTTGCCAAGTCAAGTCATTAGTGACTGAGGGCAGTTTTCAAAACCCTGATCGTGGGAGTGTTCCTGCCTGTGGAATGAGCAATGCATAGTGTAATAAAATCTCTATCACTGTTGCCGTCTTTCACAATTCTCTGCTAAGCTTGTTGTTTGATAAATTGCATGGAATTATAAAATACTGTATATAAAATGCTTACGGGACACTGGTTTATCTTCTGGGCATATGTGGGAGTATGTCCCAAGGAAATCTGTTTTATGTCCAGTTCCATTCTTTGTGAAATACGGTGTGTAAAACTTCATAAATCAGATTCATGGTGCTGATTCTTTAGTAATAACATCTAAAAAAAATATCAAATGGTTCTCTATAAAAAGCAAGGTGTAGCACAATTGAAGATGTTTGGGGTTTATCTGAGACATTAAACCAGAGTATACAGGAGTGATTTAAGGAATACAATCTATTGGAATAGAAGAGGAAAGTTATTTATGTCAGTATTTTAGAAAGATATCTTATTCAGTGTCATTTATAGGAAAGCTAGAGAGAGAGAATTTTCTTCTAGTTCTTTGATATTTTATTCCTACCAATATGTTACTGAATATTATTTCTATAGAAAATACCATTTTAACTCTGTGCAGAGAATAGATTTCTTGACATACTTTAATACAGGACTGTATAATTACTACTACAGATTCTTTTTTGTCTTTTTGTTGTTGTTGTTTTCTTTCCTTAAAACCACCAAGGCAATTTACTTTCCTTTTCCTTTTAATACAAACAAACACTTCCTAATTATAGTAATCAGTTCACATGAAGTAATCGCATTAGCTGTGGTAATTATTATATGCATCACCTGGACCTCTGTTTGGGTTGATAGACAAAATCAATAATTCTCAAGTAAGCAGAAGTGTGAGACTGATTATGTGTTCAAGTGATCAGAGATCAGATTGCATTTGATTAAATTAATTGGTTAGAGATTTTAGTAATTAATATTCTTCATTAAAATACAAAGAACTAAACAAACACGTATGCTCTACCCTTGCTGATAAGTGGTCATGAACACTGAATGTCATGACTTGAAATGGAAAAACAGAGTGGCAGCATGACACCCAGAATCTAAACTTGAGGCTGAAAGTTTAAAAAAAATTCTTTCGGTCTTTCTGTTACTTACCTATTCTTTCCTGAAAATATAAATTCACAAAAAGTCATTAAATCTTGCTTTTGGTACTGTCTCCTCTATCAGATAAGCAGTCTTGTATGATTTTTTTTCCCCCAGAATATTAGAACAGGAATGTGTTTGCAGCACTGCTGATTACCCATCTAACCAGCAGAGAGTAATACACAGCTGAAGTAAAAAAATTACTGTCTTGCAGTCTCCTTTGTGTTTAATGCTTCAGGATAAAACATTTCATGGACATTGACTAATCATACTAGTGGACAAGAGATTGAGCATTACTGTAAATACAATACCTAGCAAGATAATTGTTAGCACTTATATGTAAAGAAAACTTAAACTTTACTCAGAACAAAAATCTTGAACGGGATTACATAGTTTGGTGCATCAGTTTTCGGGCTTGTTTTAGCTAACCACCTAAGTTTTTCAACAGCAACAACAAAAAATCCACAGACCATATTATATAGTATTCCCACAGTGGATGTTTCCTGTGATCTGTGTGATACATAAACCCAAGATTGTGCTAAATTTGAAGTTCAGTTAATACTTTTATTTTCCGGGATTTCTGATATCTGCAAACTATTAATAGTCCATGGACTGTAGGAGAGCATTTTTCTAGTGTGGCACATCTGGCATTTGGATTCTTCAGGCTTTGTCTTTTAACACTGCACTACCTAGATGAAGCTGGGTCTTTGTCAATTGAAAACTGTGTATCTGTATCATCCCAGGTGTGTGGGTGTAATTCCTTGTTTTGAGATTGTTCAGCAAAGCTGGTGATTGTACGGCACTTTCAACTTGCGAAATATATGTCATTTCAGATTTTATTAAAATTAACCTTGTTATTTAGAGTATTTTAGATAGCCTTAGCACATAATTTAGTATGTATTAGCATATTGTTATTTATTATATTTAGAATTTTAGTATATACTAAAAGAAATCTTAGTGCAGTACAAAATTAGAGCTAAAGACTTAACAAGCTGCAGTGCAGGACTACTTTGAAGTATTGCATTTTCTGCAGTACCTCAGCAGAAGGTATGAGATGGGAAGATGACTCCCTTACTGGAGGTAAAATGGGTTGTTCTATGTAGCAATAGAAGAACGTCTTAAAATAATATAGAGTAGGTTATTTTTTTAATGAAACTATAGTTGCAAGTGTGAGCTGGCTAAGCAGCAGTGAATCCTGGCTTTGCTCCCCCTTGTCACTGGACACAACAAACAGGGACATCTTCTCAGGATAAACATGTTCAAAATTCCTGACTTTACAGTATCCATAAATTGGATCTAACTGATACATTAGGGTGTTCTGAAGCCCAAAGAGTTAAAGCACCCTGGAAACATTTTGTTATATTAGTTTGTCTCAAAATGAGTCCAGAAAACATGTACTAAAATTGTAAATGTAATTAATAAAGACTCTCTCTTCATATCCAAATTATGAAAGGGCATCCTGCCACACATTAAATAATATGTCTGTGAAATGTCAGCTGTGTATGTGCTAGACAGTTCAGAGAAGCCTGAGCAAAAAACCCAACCAAATAAAAAGTTCTCTCATTACTGTAGTAAAAGCAGGACTGGTTATTGCAGAGCATTGCTGAAGGTCTAGCTCTGCATCCCCAGAAGACAGTTTCTGTGGTCAAAGGAGGCACCTTGTACTGGTCATGAAACACTCAATTATGTCCATGACCAAAGAGAATCAGATCGAGCTGTAGCGTGAAGAAGCATCCCAAAATACAGGGTTAGAATGCAAGACAGAAAATGCCAGGCAAAGTATTCTGTACATCAAGATACACTATTTCTGCAGAAGTAACTTTGCAGAAATTTACACTTACTCCCCTCAGCAAGGCCAGGCTACATGAAAGTGGTGCTCTACACATTACAAATCATTCTGCAACAGCACTAACTTAAGAAATGGTGCTGGCCTGAGGCGCTTGTACTGCTTTTACTGTAGACTTGAAAAGGGTAGTAGAATGAGAAGTTGCAGGCAAGTAGAAAGAATGACCAGAGGCGTGGAGCTGCTTCTGTCTGCTCGAAACAGAACTCTCCAAACTGAAGAAGGGGCACCTGAATGGAGATGTGATGTGACAGAACTCTATAAACCCACATGTGCAATGGAAAAAGAGGCGAGGGAGCAACAAATCACTGTTTTCCAAAACAAGAACTGGAAACCATCAAGTTAAGCTAGCATCTGGGAAGTTCAGACTAATAAAAATTCCCAGTTATAGTTAAGCTCTGGAATTTCTTTGCCACACAGCATTGTTGATAACATGTTTTACATGAGTTGAAGTGATAAAAAAATCCACTGGGAACTTTAATACAAAATACCGTCTCTTGTTCAGAAGACAGTTGAGTCAGAAGCCGAGGGAAAAATCTAGGGCAGTATGTTGTGGGGTCCACCCCTTGTTGGTCACTACTGGGGACGTGATACAGAGTTTGATGAATCTTTTCTCTGCATGATTGTTCTTTAACATGTGTTTTTTAAAAGATAAGGCTAAGTATCTTTTGAAATAGTGAAGAAAGCTGGATTTTAGATTGCAAGGTTTACAGATTGCTAATTGAATGAAGTGCCTTTTCACAAGTCTAAGCACACAGCCGCAAGATCACTGAACCACAGCAGCTATTGGGAATGGAACTCAGCCACGTGCTGGTAAAACTCAAGAGCTGGAAGCAGAACATAGGACAAGAACTTCCTAAAATAGATTGGACAGCAAAGAAAATGTTATGTAAATACATGTATAATTTTTTCTGTGATGTATCTCACAAATAATATTCCATGAAGATTTTTGAAGGACGTATCACATTACCTGTAATACATCAGTAAGCCGGACTGTATCACAAAAATTATGTTGCAGTATATTGCAGGGGAACTTCTTTGCCCTTTTTGGCATGTGGTAGAAATACTGAAGGGGAAAAAAACAAAAAAAGGGAAAAAAAGGAAGACAACCTTTAAGACTGCTAATGGAAGTCTTTCTGTGGCCTTAACTTTTGTACAAACAGATTGTGTCAGCAGGTGACAAGTGGTGCTAAAGAGGTTACCGTTCTTTCAGGGATAGGATTTAACCCTTTTGGGGCCTGATTGTTCAAAAAGATGAAGAGATTTTGGGGGGTCACCAAGCATCTTTGAGAAAGGATAGGGCAGGGGTTCTAATATATAACCCTGTAAGTTTAAGTTTGCACCAAATGAGCATGGAGAGATCTCATACAGACATGATGAAGCTCAGCTGGTTTTTCGTGAAGGAAATACGGCACCCTTGGTTGCAGGGAGGCACAGGTGAGAGCTGGCTCCAGCGCTGTAGCTGTCACTGTGCCAGCCTGCGAGGACCGCTTCTGTAATTGATCAAAGGTGTAATTGCTCCCAAGTTGGGTGCCACTGTCCTTGCTTTTCTATTTGCAATTCTACTTGCAATGTTTTTTCTTTCCTTCTAATTTTTACCTTCCTCTCCAACCCCCAAAGTTGGAGAAGGTTACAAAAGCAAGCAAAGAGAAAGTTTAATCTGTGCATTCCTTAGCTTAAAAAATGCTCAAAATTTGCATTTTTTTAAATGTTCCTTGGAAAGTTATGAATTGTATGCAAATTTGCAAGTGGAATTATGATTTGCTATAAACTGGAGTAAGCAATGCAAGAGGAGTTTTTCCATTCCTGCTACAAACACTTTTCTCCCTGGCATGTGTGTAACTAATACCAGTGTAATGCTGTGCTACTTTCAGAGCTCCCAACAGTATATAAGTTTTCTCCATATCAATATAAAACAGATGAGTGATTACCTTACTTCAAGACTACAATTTTTTAACATTGTTTTCATTCTGTTTACTATCTCTTAAATTATCATAAAGGATTACTGTAATGGCAAGTTCAGTACAGATCTTTTGTTTATCCAATTCTGTTTCTCATTTTGTTTCTTCTTGTTTAAAAGAAAATGAGTTCTCCTATTTACCAGAAGCAGAGGAGTTCTTTGCATTTGCTTAACAAGTATTCCCTTTTGTCATTCCCTATTGGAAAAGCTTTTGAGGATGCTGTCTTTAGCCTATTAAAGCTGAAACATAAAGTACTCAAAGCAAGCTACTTCATATTCTGAATTTTATAGGACAAATTGCTAAGAGTTGTCTTGTTTTTCCACATTTTTATCTGTAAGTAGCAGTGTCGTGGTTTAGTCCCAGCCAGCAACTCAGTACCACGCAGCCGCTCGCTCACTCCCCCTACCCTGATGGGATGGGGGAGAGAATCGGAGGAGTAAGAGTGAGAAACACTCCTGGGTTGAGATAAGAATAGTTTAATAATTGAAATAAAATAAAGTAAAATAATAATAATAACAATAATAATAATAGTAATAATAATATACAACGCAAGTGATGCACAATGCAATTGCTCACCACCCGCCGACCGATACCCAGACAGTTCCCGAGCAGCGATCGCTGCTCCCCGGCCAACCCCCCCCAGTTTCTATACTGCCCATGACGTCATATGGTATGGAATAGCCCTTTGGTCAGTTCGGATCAACTATTCTGGCTGTGTCCCCTCCCAGTTTCTTGTGCGCCTGGCAGAGCATGGGAAGCTGAAAAAGTCCTTGACTAGCATAAGCAGTACTCAGCAACAACTAAAAACATCAGCGTGTTATCAACATTCTTCTCCTACTAAATCCAAAACACAGCACCATGCCTGCTGCTAGGAAGAAAATTAACTCTATCCCAGCCGAAACCAGGACAAGCAGTTTTCAGGAAGATGTCTGTAAATCTCAAAAATATTCTTGCTCTAATTATTAGTGCTACATCTGGAAACTTTTCACTAGCCCTAGCCATATCATTCATGGAGTTCACCAGACTTCAAAGTACCTTTAAAGATTGTAAGAATTGTCCCTAATGCTACACACACGCTGCTCACAGCAAGCTCAGTTATGCTGAGAAATGCCGACTAAAGAAGTAATTGTGATGTAGGACATCAGATCAAAGCACAGGTTGGATGGCTGCATACACTTAGTAGCTTTTTCTGTAACTAGTGGTTAAAACATGTCTCACTGGCATAAGAACCTATAAGTGAACAGGGAACAGAGAAATTATGCTGGTACACAGGGATTCATAAATTAGTTTGAAACTCAGGCAGGTAAGATTCAGCACCCTAGCTGCTGGAGAAAAGTACAGGTACTTTTTAGATATAAAGATGTGTAATCTGTCTGCAGTCTATGCATTTTGATATTTTCAATACCAGTATCTATTTTTAACTATGAATCTATTGTCTAGTGTCACCAGAAGTATGTATTGCAACCTGACTAAGTCTTAGACACCATTTATAAAAGTCTGTCCATGTGCTGGATTATTTGTGTTTTCATGGCAACAGGGTTTCAAGAGAACTTTAGTCACTGTCCTTAGCCATGTTTCTGGACTCTGCACCTCTTCTCAGGATGCAACATTTTGGCATAGCCACCTTATGCTCACAGTTCTCTCTCTCACCACCTCTGCGATGATCTCTTGTAAATGGATGTGATGTCTTGTAAGTAAGTGTTCAGCTGGTAGGTAGTACAGGTTGAAAAAAATTCCTTGTCAGCTGGGGTTCCCATTCTTAAGAGTATTTGTAGATCTTTGTTAAAGGTACCAGTCAAACACAATAAAACTGGAATTTGTTATATATACAGTAAATGAGACATCTTCTGCTGCCCTTAGTTGGAATCTCAGTCCCTCTGTGAAGGCACCTTTGGTCAGCATTTCAGTCATAGTAGATCTCTTCTTCAATCTCTTCCTCAATAGCATAGTCTTTAGCATACAATGATCAATGTCTCTGCATCACACTTGCTGAAGAGTATGTCTTCTTAAGTACTATTTCTGATTTCTTTTTGGTATGCACCCTGTGACCAAACCCTTTCTTGGGTTAGCTTTCTGTGTGCAAAGGTATTTGGGCAATGAATTTATCAGTAGACCCATCATTCCAGTAAGCACCATGGTTCAGTGCTAGAGACTTTGATACTTCCCTGTCACAACTTCTTGGCAATCAGTTAGGTAGAAGAAAATGGAGTTACATTTAAAGGACAGGACTACTGTTAATCTGTCCTACTAAGTACTGTTGCATTCCTTATAGGCCCTGCCTGATATACGCAGGTGGTAATCTTAAAAAACATAGTGCTTATTCCTTTTTTGTTTTGTATGTTACATCTATAAATACTTCACCTAGAGTTACATTCTTTGAAAGAACGTTTAAATGCAACTGTTCTGCAGCAAGAAAAGAGAAAAATACAAAGAACAAAATAAAAAGAATAAATTAAGATCTAATAGCTGGTGCTGGGAAAGAAATAAGTAACTATCTTGGCAAAACTTGCAGACTTTACAAAGTCAGTCATTCAGTCGCGGATTTTGGCTGCATGTTGAAGAAGGTGGGCAATAGTTCTTTTGCATATGATGTAAAAGAGGTAGAAGTGCCAAGCTGCTGTCTCTTGATACTCTTACAGGTACACTCATTTAGGTGTGCTGTGTTTCCAGATTTCCCAGGAGTTTTATATGGTTTTTTTTTAGTCACATGGATGAGAAGATTGAGTTTCATGGAAGTAATGTCAGAGTTTGGTAAAAAAATAATGAACTTTTCAGATCATGAAGTGAAACAAAGGATTTGAACCATTCCAGACATTTCAGTTTGCAGTTTTATGGAGAGTCCTTGATGGTCAACAATAATGGATATTTTAGACAGGACCAACAGTTGTAGATCTTCTGCCTGAGAACATTTCTCTTTTTTTTTTTTTTTTGTTCTTGTAGTGAAGCAGTCTATATCTAATAACTGCTTCTTTGAATATGTGCTTCTTGTATAGGCTGAGAAGTTTATGCATGTGCAGATTTAGTTTGCACCTTCTCACCTTTGCAGAAATCTAGTTCAGCTACAATTTACACATGTAAAATTTTTCTCACATTTTTAAACACAAAAGAGAAAAAGAAAAGCTAATATACAGTCAGTGAGTTATCTTGGATAACCTTGCAGATATCCAGCCACTTAGGAACAGTAAATACTCAAAATTATTTCCTATTGAATGTGTAGGAAAACATCAAAGGAGTATTAGCAAGCATATACACTGAACTGATGGTATAATGTATTGAGCTGCTTGAAAGAAGGAACAAACTACCAAGCTTGATATAGAGGACAAAATCTTTCGGTGTATCTCACTCAGTCATATGTGGTTCACTTAGAGGGAACCAGTCTGTTAGCATGATTCACATTTCCATATTTATGTGTCGTTTTGTGTGATTTGCCCTATTGATAGAATAATCTATATAGATTGATATAGATTGATAGAATAATCTAATACAGAATCTAATAATCTAATACAGAACCAAAGGGCATCAGTAAGTGTCGTGGTTTAGCCCCAGCCAGCAACTAAGCACCACGCAGCCGCTCACTCACTCCCCCTACCCCGATGGGATGGGGGAGAGAATCGGAGGAGTAAGAGTGAGAAACACTCCTGGGTTGAGATAAGAACAGTTTAATAATTGAAATAAAGTAAAATAGTAATGCTAATAGTAACAGTATAATAATGATAATAATAATAATGATACACGAAGCAAGTGATGCACAATGCAATTGCTCACCACCCGCCGACCGATACCCAGACAGTTCCCGAGCAGCGATCGCTGCTCCCCGGCCACCCCCCCCCAGTTTATATACTGAGCATGACATCATACGGTATGGAATAGCTCTTTGGTCAGTTTGGATCAACTCTTCTGGCTGTGTCCCCTCCCAGTTTCTTGTGCGCCTGGCAGAGCATGGGAAGCTGAAAAAGTCCTTGACTGGCATAAGCAGTACTCAGCAACAACTAAAAACATCAGCATGTTATCAACATTCTTCTCCTACTAAATCCAAAACACAGCACTATGCCTGCTGCTAGGAAGAAAATTAACTCTATCCCAGCTGAAACCAGGACAGTAAGAAATGTTTTAAAAGGAAGGGATGAAAAAATACATCTTGCTTGTCTGCAACCCTCCCACTTTGGGTTGGTTTTGTTTAGGCAACTTTCATAAAAAGAGACTCTACTAGGAGGATATTCTCAACATACAAGTACATATTTATTGGTTAATGCACACACAACAGAGCTAAAGGTAACAAGCCACTAGGTTAAGTGTTAATATGCTTACCGGGCCGAAAACCACACACAGTGAAGCTTTACTGGCCAGGCAGTCATCAGTTGGAAGGGGGAAAGCTGGCCTCCTTTGCTCCTTGGGACAAGCTAAAGTGCAGTGGTACTGAGCTGCCATCTTTCAAGTTTGTTACCCCTTTGTGCTCCTTCCACCACCCCGTGACCCTTCAGATTTCATACCTTTTCATGTCAGTGGTTTTCCTCTTAGATCCTTGAGCCAGTAGCTACTACTGTCTCACTCTGGTTTTACTCTTCTTTTCTTGGCTCCAGCTTATTTTCTCACACTTTCTTTCTAACAACTTATCGATTTTCTCAGTAACCTGAGCGAAGGTCACCCAGCTATGCTGCATCAAAGCTAAGCCTTGGGTCACAGACAGCTGAACTGCTGGGTTGAGAGTTACATCTCCAGGATAACTGAAGTGCAACAGGTTTAGGAAATACATTTCCTGAACAGATCGGTCGGGCTTCGTGATTGGCACTTAAGTGAATATTTAAACATTTCCTTTGGCTTTACAAAATAGACATAGAATTGGCATAATCTTGAGGGTTTCCTAAATAGAGGTATTAGTTATAGAGTTTGAGGAATACTTAAAGTTTGAAATTCAAAATTATCTTTCCAACAGACAGATCTTTAATACCCTAAGTAAGTCTTCTTGCATCAAACAGCATTAAAGCTTAGTAGCAGATTTCTTGTTGAAAATTTTCCAAAAGGCTATATTTTTCAGGAAGCTATATTACAGTAATATAGATTACTTCTAAAGCTTGGGTATATCACACAAAGTAACAATCAAACATCCTGTATTTGAATAATTCTCAATGGATGTACTTAAATAAAATAAAATTTCATGTAAACTCAAATATTAGATCCTTAAGATCTTTGGAGAGATTTTGATGAAGATGAAAATGAAAATAAATGACTAATGGCTGATGAAAACAAAAATCCCATTCTTGTCTTTTTTCATTCTCCCTAATCAGGAAAATGTTATGTGTTGACTATTTGGAGGTAAAGTTTTAAAAATTGGGTAAAACAGTGGGGACTGACTTCTCTCTAAATTCCTGTGCATTATGCAAAGTTGTCAGAGTTAATTTTAAAAGTTGGTGGAAGATTTTAAGGGACTGGGGTTTTCTCAGTGTTATTTAGTGAATCCCTACTCCTACGAGTGATTTCACTGAAGTCAGTGACTATGCAGAAAGCTGACAGTGGGGACTGACTCACAAGCAGGAGTAGCTTGAAGTTAGTAGAGTAGTGAGTAGAGTAGAGTAGTGAAGTTAACACTGCTGTTGTTTCTGTTCAAAGTAGTCTACTCCTCTCCTCCTTTGTTTCATTTAGCATTCACATCTTTGTGAATCAGCAGCTTAACCACTATGATTTATCCGGTATTATATTAAACAGTCATTGGTTTTTGGCTTTCATTAATACATTTCCTCATAGTTTTCAGTGATTCAGTGAATATTATATGAGCATTAGAGCTTGCAACATGGAGCTTTTATGGAAGTCACAGGTATAGCCATCTCCATTTGTAAATTAGGGCGCAAATAATGCTAGCAACTGAGTATGTTTCTCATACAGTGGTATCCAAAGCGCTCTCATAAACATTGCCTGGCTAGTCCTGGGTGATAAATGATGATACAGTCCTTGACCAGAACAAAATGACAACCTAATAAGGTTCGCATGAACGATGACAGGCGAGAGATGCAATCAAATATATACAGTTTTTACATGCAACTATGTTCTTGCTTCTATTATTATAAATAGTTAGAGTGAGTGTAAGTGCTAAAGCATTAGATCCTCATTTTTGCTGTGGAATTATACTTGGCATTCTCTGCTTATCCAAAAGGAAAGTGATAGTTCTTCGTTTCCATTTGATCTATTTTTTTCCCTCCAGCATAATGAAGAATGATACTTTTAGATGTTGACATTTTAGAAAGCTGAGATGGGATGTAGTAGACCACAAATGATGAAAGCTTAATGAAAGTTATTTTCTCATAATAGCTCTAAATTGGCTATTTTCGCAGAGTGGAGTGGGTCCAGTGGATTGAGCTTGAACTTTTTACCCCTCTGTAATCCTGTAGTTACCAAAAGTAATGTGGAATGACTTTAACTATTTAGCTTTTTAAAATCCAGAGTTAAGAGAACCGATTCAACTTGAATTTCCACATTATTCCTGTATGTAGGAATTTGTTACTGTAAAGAGCTGAAGGATCGTTATTTCCTGACGTACTCCATTGCAAGCCTGGCAGTCAAACCCAGAAACTATGTTTTACGAATAGTAAAGAACATAATGTAAAGCAGAAGGAAATGTGGATTTTAAACTTCTATACTAGGATAAAATTTTCAACTTATCCAAACTGTGAGCCAAAATATGAAAACTTTCAGTAAATCATAGAATCGTAGAACCATGGAATGCTTTGGGTTGGAAGGGCCCTTTAGAGCCCATCCAGCCCAACCCCCTGCAGTGAGCAGGGACAGCTTTAACCAGAGCAGGGTGCTCAGAGCCCCGTCCAACCTGGCCTGGGATGTTTCCAGGGATGGGGCCTCTACTGCCTCTCTGAGCAACCCGTTCCAGCGCCTCACCACCCTCATGGTAAAAAATTTCTTCCTTATAAATATATATATAAAATCAGCCTGTAATCATTTAATAGATGTAGAGGTGGATGGCTCCTAAATCTCACTTCTCTCTAGACAGTTAGGCAGATTGTTCCCAAACACATAATAAAATGAGAACTCTCCCAAATTTTCTCTTCAAAAAAAATAATCCAAACCCTTTATTTCAGCATAACCCTTTTTTCAATACTTAAAACTGTTGGAAATTTTGTTATCCTGATTCATACAGACAATCTCAGGGTGCAGTGATTTCTCTCATTTATGCGACAGTGGGTCAAAGATCCAAGATAATAAATCTGAGACATGCTCATACATTTCTAAAAAGAAGTTGTGACCTTTTTTATGTCCTCAAATGTAGTTTTTTAGATACTAGTCTCTACTATCTATCATATTAACAGTGTTTCAGGATGTATGCATTTATAAGAAAGGTTGACTTCAATTCTTGTAGTTGTCTCAGGCTAAAGATAGGGTTGTAATATTTCAACAGTCTTAAAATGTCTTCGGCATCCTGGGCAAACACATTATCAGAGATACAAATGTTTTCAGACCTAATGTGATTCCATCAATTTATTAAGCATAAGCTTCTATTTATAGGTGATTGATAGAATTAATGAGGAAAACTCCGCTTTTGTAAATCTTCATTTTGTAAGCCTGAAGTTCCCAGTAAACTGTTTGTTCACCCTACCAATTTAATAGAAGTATGTTGTTGAACTTCCTAAGGATATATTCTAGTTGCTTGGCAATGGATTGTGGAACAATTCATGTAAAGTTCAGTGAACACAGAACTAGGGTAATTTATTCAAATCCACCACTTATTAAATCAGGATTTGACTTAATTTTTTTTTCCTGACTAATAAAATGGACTTGAAAAGAATTAGCTTAAACCTCTGTGGAATTGTGACAAAGTAATTCTGATGACTGTGTTGTCTATTAGTTTTTACTGCCAGTTAAGTAAGGCAAATGGAGATGAATACATTCCCCATTGTTTTGTGGATTGTCAGAAAGGGATTTATTTTTAAACAGTTTATTGTCTCAACATCATCCTCCTTTCAAGATAAGTAACATGGAGATAATATAACTGCATTTTTATTAGGTATCTGAAGTATCTGAATATTTCACAAGAAGGGGTATTCTCTTTCTCTGTCACTAGTAAATTGAGTGTTAAAAAGCAGAGACTGCGGGTGTTGAATTGGGATAGTTCTCTGATGGGCATGAATAATTTAACTGCTTGAATTTAAAACGTTGCAACAATAAATACATTCTATTTTAAGTATCAGTTTTGGCCCAATTTTGCTAATGCATGTGTTTCCGGTTGGAGAGTTGCTGCTTCTTTAATCTAAACAAAGACAGACAAATACGACATGACATATTCTTAACATGTCAAGCTCACCTGCAGTCACTGGCTTTTACTATGGAACTCTGTGAGCTTTTGATCAGAGCCCTAAAGCATGTTTTATTGTGCATTAGGACCTGAAAGAAGGAAACGTGAGATTCTGAGAGTTGTGGTGGTGTTGCAACATTATGCTCACTACCTGTAAATCATCTTTAGATCGGGGCATCAGAGCCCTGTGTCCTCCAGGAGAAAACGAAGCCAGACAGACCCAGGAGCCTACAGACTTAGTATGAAACAAGATATAACTGATGAAAAGAGAAATGCATTTCCTTGTCTCCCCGGTGAGATAATATGGAATATTTATCTAAACATCAGTCAAGTCTATGGGATCTACAGCTGTATGCAACTCCAAGACAATTCATCTTATTTTTTCCTATCCGTCCTCCATTTTGAAGGGATCTCAGACATGGGCAGGGTGCAGATGGCACCTGCGATGGCATGATCGGGCAGTGTCTGCTTGTATCTAACTGCCAGCGTTCTCACCGGCAGCCTCTCTGACTCCGGCAGGTCCGGGCAAGTCCATTTATCCCATAGCGCAGCAGCAGCGTGCTCTGCGCTTCCTGACAGTTGGCTTCATCACAGGATAAAGTGCACAAAGAAGATGCACACTTAGGTATCGTGGCTCTTACGATTTAAGGATATAACCAAGACAAAGCTTATAGCAGAGAAGATTTTAGGCACGTATGCCCTTCTTCCTAAGGATTTTGACATGTTCAGTCAGGATTTTGAAAATATCTTTGTGAAAGCATCCTAAGTAGGAATCACCAGAGTAGGACTGCATTTATGGAGAAGGGAGGAGATATTCCTGAGACTCTTTCAAAAGACCAGATGTGAAAATAATTACAGAGAATTACAAAATAAAAACGTCAAGTTGATGAAACCCAAGCATTACTCTTTCCAAGTAGACTTTGCCTGACAAGCTTGACAAATACTCGTGATCTGTGTTATAGATTGCCATGAAGAAAAGTGATGAGAATGAACTAAAGGAATAAAACCGTGAGGAAAGGGGTGGACTTCAGAGATCAAGCAGGAGGAAGCCATATGTAAAACTGTCACTCTGTCACTCTGGTGACTTCACAAACATCATCTTCCTAAGAGAATTTTAGGATTTTTCTGAGGGAGCAAAAAATACTTGAAATATTTGAAGAAATATTTGAAGATTTTTGACAGAATTAAATCTGTCAAGGTTAACTTTGATTTTCTTAAGGAAATCTGGGCGTGTGTGTGTGTCTGTGTGTGTGTGTGTATTCACTTACATGATGCATGGGTGTCTGAAACAGATTTGAAATACTCTGAAAAAGACTTTCCTACTTTTCTCTGTCTATTAGACCTCAGCTTTTGGCTCTTTCTAGCAGAATACCTTGGTTCCAATGCCACAAAATACTTTCCATTTTTGTTTCTATTTGGTTCCTCTGCTTCATTATCACAGCCAACTCAGGAAGAATGTCTTTAGTTCTGACTTAATAGCGTTCCATGACCAAAGTCTCACTCAGTGTAGGATTCACTCTGCCCAGTTACACACCTGCCCATAGGATCCTCAGCATAACAAAAGATTCCATATGCTTGTCTTTTAGTAATGAGCATCTCAAGAAAAAACATAAGTATACAGCAAAAATCACTAGCCACCGTTTCTTGAGAAGTCTGTACGTTCTGAATACTTTGTGTCTTGTTTAATTACATAGCCTCTTAACTATTAGCCATCATTTAACTCAGTTTGACTTCACCCCACTATAGTGAATAAAAACCCACTTAGTAAATGAGCTGAATGGATTTAGAGTTCATGTTACATTTCTTCTTTCTTATTTTTCTTTTATTGTCCAATCTTAAAATCCATAGAAAAGAACAGTATTTGGGGAAAATGTGCTAAAGCAAACTATTAATAAATCTTCTCTAACGTTTGTATAGGGTTTTTTTCCAATTTGTGTGTATGCTTGCCGAGATAATAGACTCAAAGCATTAAGACGCCTTAACAAAGGGATTCAGCAATGATGCATGATCTAAAAATGAAAAGCTAAGAGCAACAGTGAACTTGACCGTGCCTTTTCATGGTTATCAGGGGTGAGAAGAGACATCAAGAATATTAATGGATTCAGAAGTATCCAGAAGTGCCTCTGAAGATGGAGGCGTATTGGAGGATGTGTATTCTACACCACTGATGAGTGGGTGTGCAACAGCAATAGTTAAAAGAGATCAGACAGTTATAAAGAAATGTGATATTCTAAATAATACGATTTTAGCAGACCCTAGTGTTTAGTAAACAATGTGATAGAGAACCTATTGTTTGCCAAGTTCTTAAAAATTAGTAAATTAATCCCCACAACGTTACTAAAAAGGTAAATTATTTCAAGTGAAAAGGGAGAAAAAAGGCAAAGAAAAAAGATACACAATATACTTAGGATTACATAGGGTTTGTTTCTGGGGTTTTTTTGAGTGGAATAAATTTGAGAGTTCTTTACTTTCATTTGCATTCATATAACTAGCTGCTAATCCTTCCTTCAGTCTGTTCACTTTGCTTCCATCATAGTTTGGCTCGTTCACTAGCACTTATAATGTAATTATGTAGTGAAAACTTCCTAGAAAGGAATAATGAAAGAGAATTTTATCCACTTGCTCTTTTACAAGTGAATTCAGAACCAGAAGTATATAAAATGTTAGAAGAGTCAAATCACTTTTGTTTCTTACTCAGACATACACTGAGATCCCCACCCAAAGAGCTGATGACCATTTTCACCACTTAACACCTTTAAGTAGCAGAGTCTTAGATGCCTAATTTTTTAGCAATATTATTGCTTCCAGAAATCATTGATTCATGCACTCTCTCCATTCCTACAAAATTTCTGTTACCTCTGGGTTCACTGTATTACGGAGGTTATTCATGTTACGAGACAGGAGTTAAAAATCTTTAAAAATTTAATACAAGAACTTGGTTATTATTTTGGCGCAGTTTCACTGTCACTGATAAGCAGAATATCTTTATAATAAGAAAACAGTATCACATAAGTGCCCTCCTTTACGTGAGCTCCTTCAGATGTGACCAGATGCCAAAAATGTGTTAGGTAGTCAAGATTAAATTCTGTGTGGCAAAACAGGACGCCAGCAATACTCATGTGAGTACCATTGCATTTTCTCTTCTTATAGTCATCAATAATTTATTTCTTTATCTTCCTATTTATATTTCTATGAAATCATTGATTAAACTGTGTGTTATTGAATTTTATTCCTAGAAAAGAATTCAAAATATAAATTTCAGTGAGGCTGGGTATGCAACAGTCAGCTTTGGGAGTTCCATGCAAAATTATTTAAAAGAAAATCCATTCTAAAACCACAGGGAGAGTATGATGGCTGAAACCTAAAAATGGAGACAAGGTGCATGTTCTGTGGTTTCTGCATCTACCTGGACTAAAAGTACTTCTGAAAAGAGCTTCTTTAAAAACAAAAAAAACCCCACCTTATACATTCCCTAGTGAAGTTTTTAAAATTCACGTTCATAGCAAAATTTAATAGCATCTTGGAAAAAATCAATGAGATGAATCAGAGTAGACTGGAATAACTCAGTATGTATTGGAAAGAAGTGACTAGAGCTGGATGTTGAAGTGGTGGCTGTTTCATAATTGCCTCATGTCTCATGCTCATTTTTTGAACTGATGAATTACAGTACTTTGTAGTTTCTAGTGACATTGCAAGAATAGGAGGATCATTTTCTCTATACATGGCTTCTGACTTTTGCTTGAGAGAAAATAATGATGTTAACATGAATTTTAGGGGAATGGTCAGGCAGGAATGCACTGCATGTGTCTGACAGTCTAGGAACAAGGGGGGTTCTGAATTTCAGAGGAAATTCAACTGCTGCTCTCTTTCATTACCTAATGACACCACACACATTCTGGTCCTGATTTCAGAAGTATGCTGTTCTCTTTCCACATACATTCTGTTTTTCATTAGCACTTTCTGTTTCCAGAAACAAACAAAAACTCTGAGTAAACATAAATCCAGGGCAGATGCTCATCTTTGGGAAGATAGAGAATAAGAATCTGACAGGAGCTAAAGAATCAACACAGCTGCTGCCAAAACATTGTTTCTGAGGGGAAAAATAATGAACAAAACCCACATCAGCTTCAAGGCATTCAGTGAGAAGAAAGTAAAACACAAGAAAACCAAACTAACTGTAATTATGCAAAACAATGCTAAAATGAGAATCTCTGTCCTACCTGCAGACCCAGAGCCTCTGTAAGTGGTTCTGCTGTAGCTGTAGGGAGTACCAATGAACACTGATCGGACTCGGGTATGACAAAATACCTCTCTTCTAGATGTAGTGTAAGTTACTATTGACTGTGTCTAGGCAATGGTGTAATTCTTAGACTACTCAGCTAATTGGGGAACAACACTAACCACCAATTTACAAATCCCTTGGACTGATAGCAAAAGGAAAAATGCAAGGCTGTATTGCAATTTTGTATCAAGCTTAATGGGTTGTGGATGCTACAAATTCACGTTCTGTTTAGAGTAGAAGGAGGAATCTTTTGGAGGAAATGTAATTGGTTTTCTTCTTTGTAATGGGTTGTAAAGTGGATCTGTTGTACTGAATGGACTGGGAATAGTTCTTCTTACTATTTACTGTATAGTACCATTAGCTCTCAAGGTGACCTTAGCTGGTGGTTGGGACTCTTCCAAGGACATACATAAAATATTCATGATTATGTAGGTTATTCAAATTGACATGTTTATTGGGTGATTATATTAAATTGATAACAATCAAAATGTAGTTCTAGCTTAAGAAAAAGTTTATTTTAATGTAAGAAATTAAAACTAATATTCATAGGTCTATCGATCCTAATAATGAATGTAATACCACTCAGTCCTTGTGTATAACTTATATTCATAAACTCCTACACACATACCCTTCAGGTACAAAATTATCTGCTGGTTTTTCTTCCTGTTAAAACTGGCTAATGGTCTTCCATGTATAGTGCATATATACCACTCTTTCTGCTGAGATTTATTATCTGTGAAAGAGCCTCCCCAAGTAAACTGGCTTGTCCTGCTTTCCTGAATAGTCCAACTGGCTTAGCCAGCTCTGTCTGCCAGACTGCACCGAACACTCGCTGCTTCCAGAGGTGAGACTCTCCAGCTTTTCTAGAAGCTGCTCAAAAAATATCAGCCAATCTGTCTCAAACAGGCAAAGTGCACGTCCTCTAGTCTTTGTGCAGCTGCTCATTCCAAACTTGAACAGTATCTTGTGGTTTGTAATGTTCCTAGTCCCTGGTGTCACGTGGCACGGAAAACACTGGCAGACAGGGGTTGCAAAATACGGGAAGGAGCGTCGATGGGCTTGTTCATCTTGCATACATCAGCTGGTTTTAAAATATCCCTTCTAAAAGTCTTTATAACTGTGTGACTTCTTTAAGTCTTAAAAGTCTGAGCTCAAATTGGTTTTTTGGTCACAGTTACACTGCCTTGTGCCGTCTATAATTTAGATACTTAAACAACAGAAAAGACATTTTCTGGCTTAAAAAGAATGTTTGAAGTATATGTGATTATATCTATACCATAATAGGAATAACTACTTCTAAAGCTTAATGACAGAGGTGTGCCAATTAAAAAGCTGATTTAATTTTCAATTGCAATGAGAATATGGATAGGTTTCCTTTAAAAGAATGGTCTAGAGTATTTAAAGAGCTTTAAAAGGAAGAACTATCTTTTGTTTTGTATTTCTGCAGATGGTTTTATTAGATCGTTAAAAAGTTATATACAAAGGGCAGCATTTCATACCAAGAAAATGAGATTTTAAAATAACTCACATTAGTGGTCAATCCTTGTTATGTATGTTTGAGTTCTAACAGCTATAATGATTTGTTTTAAAGGAGCCATATCAACCTGTGCTGATTTTTAAGCCTTTGCTGATTGATTTGACTTGTTTGATGTATTATAAATCACACAGCTATAAAGTCACAGTAAAAATTCCATTAAACTTGTGAGGTAAAAAAAAAAAATCCATAAATAAAACAGTACAAAATGCAAGACAGCAGCAAATGTGCTATTTCTTTTCCTTTTTTAAATTTAAGTTTAAGTTTACAGCCAAGGCCATTTTTATGTGAAGAAAAACAATGGCAACAAATAAGAATCTACCAGGAGTCTTACTATGTAGGTGTGTTTCCTATGCTTGAACTTGAAATGCAACAATATTTCAGTTGCCTTCACTGTGCCACTATAAAGCTGATTTTTGTCATTTCATTGATCAGAACTGGTATTACTTCTTTTCACATTAAGGCTCTTTACCAGGAAAACTATTGTTAAAAATACCTAAAAATAGCTAGAAGAGGTAAGGACTTCTGAATGTGATCCTTCTTGCTTGTAATACTTTAATTCTTACATTTCCACAGTCCAGTACCATCTAGGCTGTCTAACCAATAACTATGCTGAACATCACTCCATATTCTGTTTTCTGTATTACTTCTTGTTGCTGTGGATTTTGTCTTGTAATTATCCCTCTTCATTTCCACATTTAGGCTGAGCTGGTAAATACTGAAGTAATTCTTTAGAAGTGACAAAAGTTTTGTGATTGAGACCTAAGAATAGAAAAAGACCTAATGTTCTTGAATTATATGTCTTAAAAAGTCAAATTAATTGTTCTAACTTACCCAGTTTTATCAGAATTCTTGTCATTTTCCTCACAAAAAATAAAACTTAGCCTAAATGTAAATTCAAATGGATTTTTCATTGAAGTAGGGAGATATTTTTAGAATTTACTGTGTTTTCTTTCTTTCTTTTTTTTTTTTTTAATATCCATAAATTCAGGCTACACTCATATTATTTCATTGTACCTTAGTATCTTCATAGACACAAGGCATAATATTCAAGACACAGGATTTTGGGTTCTATCGTAACAGCCAAATGCGACAGGGCATATTCTGCTAGTTTGTTAAGCTAGACTTTGGTTGCGCTGTGGGGCTAAAGGTGACATAGCAACTATGTGTGACACACGTGTTAACTGGGTAATGAAACATCTCCTGAAATATCTTAAAGCTAATGACTACCTCTTTCATCTGAGGCTGCAATTTTATAAATAGTAATACTGATGATGATGATCCATATACCTGCTTCTTATCAGTGAGATATGGCTGAAGAGCTGCTGATTTTCTGAAGTGTTGAAGAACATGTAATACATTGCATTATGCTTTATCTACATTTCAGTACCGTTACGTGGACAATAAGCCTTGATTGTTCCATACTGCTGTCCTCACCCTGACTCCTGCGACTTGCATGATTAGTGCTCCACTGTCCATGCAGTGGGTTGTATTCACCTGAGTCTCCACCCTGGTCCAGTTTGTTACCATCAGAGGAACGGGGTAATCTCTGAAAAAGGGCAGCCCAGTTTTTGTTAAGCATTAATTGCTGGAAAGAATGCATTTGGCACTGTGATCAGTGAGGTTTATGAGGGAATTAATGCTGTGTTGTCTCCTGATTTGTCAACAGTGAAAATATTCCTATGATTATTGTAGGAATGGAATAGACGAAGTTTCCAAGCTGTTCAGGTGGATATATAAATATAACATGCATACTATTTCAAGCAAATAAGTTTAGGAAAGAATACTTTTCCTATTATGCAGAACTTTAGAGACAAGTCTGTAGAATCGTGAAGCATATTCATTGGTATATATAGCAGGAACATTGAAATGGGACAAAATACAAAGACGTCCCATGGACCTGTTCATTGCTGTTCACCGCAATAGTAAAGTTATAAAGAGGTGTTTGTTCCTCTGGAAAGGCCTCTCTTCCCTTTCGGTGTAATCCGTGTGCTGAGAGTTCCATGCCAGCAGGTAAACAGGCAGTTTAAATGTACCCTGAGCAAGTCGGAGCTGGCATTGGTCTTAGGTGCTACTCAGTGCATTACAGCACACAGTTGTGGCACACCATATGAATGGGCGTTAATGAGAAATCAAAGGGGAATACCAAGAGAAGAACATAGTCACAAAGTCATTATTATTGTTCTGAGCCAGAATGGGCTGGTAGAAAATGAACAAATCTAACTTACAGTTGTATTACCTGCCAGATGGGGATTCCTCTTCAGCTGGTTGGCAGATACATGAAAATGTGCAATTGATTGCATATTTGGACTGTTGCTTTCTGTAGAAGCGCACGTACTGATGGTTTTTAAAATGGTGGATGTATAGCTGCCTTTAATTAGTGTATTAGATGTATAGCTGCCTTTAATTAGTGTCAGTCCAAACAAATATAGTGAGTGCCCCAAATACTGCATAACAAATGTTGTAGCTCATGAGTATGCGAAGGCAAAGCTACATATTCAAAGTGGATTTCAGTTCACTCTCTTGGCTCTTGAAGCACAGAGTTTCTGAAATTTCTCTATAAAATTCTGTATTGCTCGTTTTTCATGGGATCACAACAGAAGGCTCAGAAAGCGGCTCCTTTCTCTCCACTGTTGTTTCTCTCTCTTTTTCCCCCATTTCTTTGTTTCTTTTTTCAAGTACTCTTATGACTGCATGGAACACGTCTCATTAATCTGTTATCAGATTCCCTCTGCTGGTCTGTCATTCTGTCCTCAACTTCAGAATCCTGACATCAAGTGCTGTTCTTCACAGGTCGAATATTTGTTCCAGAAAGAAAACTTTTTCTAATGTTTTCTTGCATGTGCAGACACTATTACAATCAAATAGTAAAGGATTTTTTGGTTGTTTTATTCAAAAGAATGACATTCCTTTGTTTTACATATACATACACACTGAGATTATTAGAGAAGAAGGAATAGTTGGATAATTGTACCTTTTAACCATTCAAATCTTCTTTGCAGCCACTGCAACTTTACAAGATGTGATATTTCAGATTCTACAGTGTAAGAAAGACCTGTTATTTCATGCACTGGGGCTGAGACCATCTGGTTTTGCTAAAGAAATTCTTGTATGTCTTTTGACAGTTAAACTGATAAATAACCAAATGGGAATTGCAAGTAGCAGTGGTAGCAGTGTGAGGTTTGTCATGCCAAGAAATCTCAGAGACCACCTGGAATTACTACTGAATGAAAAAAAGAAATATGTTTTATTACTCCTGAGTACCCTTCCTTTAATCACTTTATCTTTCTTGTACACTGATGTCTAGCCTCCTTATCTCATGTTTTTCCTGCAGCTTCTTAGAAACACTTCAGTTTGTTCGATGTTCTTCTTTGTTAAAGTCACGGGTTTTGCACATGTCAGCCACAAACTGCTGCAAGATTATTGCTCTAAGATTGCCACGAGTCTGTACAAACTTCTGGACAGGATTAGTAGAGGCCATTGCTGCTTCAGATAATGAAGATAGTCGAGACTGGTGAAACTGCAAGCAGTTTGGAGGTGTGAGTGCTAATCAGAAAGGCATCGAGATAGCCTATTTATTGTCTGAAAGTCGAGCACAGAAATGGTCAAAGAGCATACATGAAAATGTGTTCAGTATGCTTGTTGAAAGTGGGAAGGAACCGTGATACCTGAATTTATTTCAGCTACCTCGGCTGCATGTGTTCACTTCAATACAGATTTGCAATATGAAGACAAGTTAAAAAGCCCTTGGTGCCCACAGCGGTGTTTACTTATCTATGTGTTGGATAATAACATGTGGGGTAGATATTCACATGCGTGCCAAAGTAATGCAGAAGAGAAAATTCTGCATAAAGAATCTCTGTGGTGAAATCACGGCTATTGCTGGAATAACTGCTGCCTGTCAGGTACGGTTTGTTGTCTCCAGCAGAGCTCCCTAGCAGCCCAGGGACTGTTGGCTTTCCAAAGAGGTGTGCAGAATGCGGGAAACCCTTCTGCATTTCCTTTTCTTGTAGATCGCCGATGCTAGAATAGCCAGAGCTTTAGAAAAGTGAAGCCTGGGTGGGTGAATACTTCTTGCTGAGCTGAGCAGTGGATGGCAGGCAGCGTTTTCTCTTTGATGTCTGCTGCATTTGACAGAGTTTCCCGGGTGGCTAGCCTTCTTTCAGGATGATGTTGCTGTTAGAAATAGCTAATTCGGGAGACATCAAATAGTTCCCAATTTAGCTTATTTTAAAGGAACTCAATATTGAAAGTGCAGCAGATACCAGTGAGATACTAGTGAGAGTAGCGGGTGGGTAAATGTATGTGGGGTGAGTAAGCAAAGGAGCCACTTCAGAGTCCTAAAAAAATCCATTTGCCTTATGCTGATTTGGCTTCAGAAACATGTCTTCTGTAAGTGTCACTGAAATCAGATTTCCCCACTGTTCTTACATACAAATAGGAGTGTATTTACTTGTTACTTGCATGTAAGGAATAAAGTTGAGGAGGTGGAGATCCTTCATTCAGGCACAGTAAGTATGGGTATGAGAATGTCAATCACAGGCCATGACACATGGAGATGTGATGGAAGATAGAGTCCCATTTTGAGCTAGAGCAAGAATGTGTGCACCTCTTTGGGTTAAAAGAAAGCCCTGAAGACTGGTCCAATCTCTGAGGAGTTTTTCCCACTTTGTGATGCAAAGCCTGTATCAGGGCCATGGATACAATCTTACCTACTGCCTTCTCTTTTCCTAACATCCTTGAATATCATTTCAGCATCTAATTTTAAAATGCCAGCTGGTTACTCTCTGATTTTTTAGCCCTTCCTTCATAATGTGATGGGTTGCCTCGCGTCACAAGCCCAGTGGTGATCTGGGACAAACGTGTTTCCAGATCTATTCATCCAATTCACAGCTGGCTCCTTAGGCAGCGGGAAGCAGGCTGTAGATGACTTGGCCTGGTAGTGGTGTCTTAGAGTTGCCCTCTCTTCCCTGCTCACATTGGATGCTCAAAGAGAGAAGGCGCCCATTGTACTTGCAGAGTGCAGGTGATTTATTCATGCATCAAGCTGATGCTTTTGTAATAAGCCTAATTAGCTGCAGATCTACCTATTACCTGTATTCTGCATGAGAGTGAGTGGCTTGCTGCAGTATGAAGGTGCTCTACACATCCAGCATGCCCAAGAGCTTGGAACGTTTACTCCATTATACTCTCTATGCTGTATATCTCCTTCAACAGACTTTCCAGAAAGTTAAACATTCCAGGTCTTTAACACATTTTAGTATTGCAAAATCTGCTTGCTGGACAGATAGCATTTAATCCAAATTTACTGTGACAGTTGGAAGAAGATCCTCTTACCGTAATTATTTTGCAGATACTTAAGGATCTCTTTTAGTATAACACCAGGATTTGACTTTACTATTGAATTGAGGTTGAATGTACTGGAAACACAAAGAGGCTGAACATCGCTGTTTGCATTTAGCAAAGTAGCAGCACAATGCAGTTTATGCAATGCAGAATGTTTTTTTCATTCTGAATGTTTTTCATGTTTTTTTCATATTTTCAACATTACAACTTCCACAAGGAGTTGGGAAACGTTCCTTTTCGTAGCACTCAAACATGCAGTATGAGATTATAATATCATATCATTCTGATTACTATTTTGCCTTTTTCCCTTCACTAGAGGATTGTCAAATGGGTGTAGCTGAGGACACTTCACAAGCTGACTGAACAAAAATGAAGCTAATTCTTTCAGCACTGACAATATTTGCATTACATATATGATACAGAAATAAACTTACTTGCAGTCTCACCTAGAACTTTGATTTACAATCTGCGGCACTGCAATTAAAGAAAAAAATGAATCCAAATAGAGATTAGAAGACTCAGCTATAGATACCTGTGTGTGCAATCAAAAGGAGGGATTTTTCTTCTTTTGCATTTGGTTCACATGTTTGAGGAGGGTAATAATATCTTTATAATGTTCCCTAATGGCGGTGATATTGAGATTTTTACTGTGAATGTTTCTGCTGAAATGCTCACGCCAACAAAGTTATTGAGTGCTTTATTCGTTGCTCACACTGGCATCTCTATGACACAAGCACATCAACTGAATGCCTCATACACAGAGAAAAACCACTTCTCAGTGCTCAAGAATCAACTATCTTTATAGTTTCAGTATCTGTTGCCACACTCAAGAAGTAAAACAGAAAAAATTAAACACATGGTAGGTATTTCCAAGAATACCTTCAGATACTGCTTTCAAGACATATTCCGTCTGTAAATTGCTTTTTGAAGGGGCACTAGAAATACTATCCTTCTCATGTGTGATGTTCCAAAAGATTTTTCTGGAAAAATATCTGATTAAATATAAGGTGAGAAGTTAGAAGTTGTTTGTTGAACATTCTCTTATCAAAATCTCTGTCATATAAACTCCTGTACTCCATTCAGCAGAACAGAATTTCTAGCTAGAGTAGCAATTTGTGAGATAATCATGGTGCTCTTCAATTATATTGTGACTTCTTTCTTCCTCTGTAGGGGAATGGCATGTTCGTAGCCTATTTCTGCATGTTCTCAGTTTTGTAAGGTTGAGACTTGCAGAAAATAAAATACTATTAATAGCTTATAGCAGACTTTACACCCTCAGAAAGAAGTGAGATGCAGCACACAGTTCAGATACACTTCTGTATATTAGATGTTTATTAATACCCTCTGGATAAAGCTAGCATTTTGGTTTTTTTTTAAAATAACAGCAGAGTTTTTAATGCTTAATGTGTCGGCACAGCTGCTAATCCTTAAGTGTGTATTTAAAAATCTTTTGGTTTTGCATTTGCGGTGGTGTGATCTAGCTGTATTGCATTTAGACCTTTGCCTTCATTTTGGAAGAATTGCTTTATTGCAAAGAGATTGAATCAGTTTTTTTACCTTGTGTAAGCTATGATCCCCTTGATTTTATCATTTATACTTCATCATTCCTAAGTGATGCCATGAGAAATTACGTAAGTTCTCCAGAAGAAAGTCTGCCTTTCTGAGTTATGTTTATAAGGGAGTGAAAAATGAAGAAAACAAATACAGGTTCTAGGATCAAACTTGCAGCCTTGGTGTTGATTCTTTAAGAGGCTGGCTTATGCTTACTGAAGTCAGATGGTATTTTGTCATTTAGTTCAATAATGTGTAATCTTGTTCATTTGTTTTAGAAGTTAGGAGTTCTGTTTGTCCTGCAAGTCCCTCTTGAGAAAGACAATTACTGTCACATCTACTGGCTCATGGAATGAAGCCCAACTTCCGGTTTTATTACTAGTATTGTCAGCTGGAGCTCTGAAATAAAAATGGCACTTAAATGGGCTGGTGAAAGGTGCATATACAGACTTGAAATAAAGTAATTTTTTTTTTTATTTGTAGCATTATATTTTATGAGGTTTGCATATTTTCACAGTCCTTGCTCTGTGAAAACCTCTGCCATAATCAAGTTTTGGCTTCATAAGAGTAGTAGGACTATATCGTAATTTTATCCTGCCTCCGATTTGTAATCGCTGTGTTTGAATTCTCACTGGCATGATAACAACAACAAAATGAGTGCTGACAAAATTACTTTGACTTTTAAGTCCTTTTTCCTGATGCGACATTGTCTTCGTAGTCCATGGAGCAGCAAGCGTTCAGCTCAGAAGGCACCCAACTGTCTCTGTCAGCTTTTGGTTCTCTCTGTCTCTGTGTTAAACCTTTGCAGTTGGTTTGGAGAGACAATAGAATGAATGGACAAATATATAATTGCATTTTAATGGCTTCTTTCCTAAAGGTTCATTCATACCTGGTTAAATATAAGATCATAAAAATATAAAGGTAAATTTTTGCAGTCCAGTCAGCATGTAAATTAAGACTTTCTGGTTGGAGCTATTTAATGTCAGTCTGGGCAATTTGTCCTTTTTCTGACATAATTGGCTTGGCTTTGCATAATTACGGATGTAATAAACTGATCAGGAAACCTTCATATTTTTTAGCAATATAATATCTTCACAGATAAAGTGACCTGTAGATTCTACTTTCCAAATGTGGCTTTAAGTTAGCAGCTGTATTGAGTGGTGCTGTTGAAGTCAAACCTGTAAAATAGAGAAGCTCAGGAAGACTTTATCAAAGCAATCTGTAATATTTAAGCAGAATGAAATTAGCTGGGTAAGAATGAGATCAAAGCTTTAAGTGAGGTTCCGAGGGTAAAGAAAAGGCTGCAGTGGTGAATAGCGATTACTTGTAGTTAATTTAAACTTACTGAAAGATTTTAAGGATCAAAGTTGGGTCTTTTGAGGAAGGGGATTCATCCCATTTCCTCTACTTATATTTTTCCAACATAAATTAGTCTTGATATATTTTACTAGCTTCTTACTTATTTCTGCAGGAGCAGGAGCACTTTGACCGCCATCTGCTGAAACTCTTCAGCTTTTGGGCATTGAAAGCGCACAGGAGTTTCTCTGTTGCTGTCCCTGGGTTTCGAGCCCTGCGGGCTGGCTCTGGTCCTTCCCCGCAGCGGGACACAGCAGCACAGGTCAGTGCGCTGCAGGGGAGAGGGAACGCTGCTTCGGAAAGCTGCCTCAGGTCCGGCCAAGTGTGGGCGCTTGGGGTTTATAGGTGCCCTTGCAGGCATCCCTTTGGTACGCCTGTGAAGTCAGCGAAAAGATTTCCTGTCTGTAGTTTATGAAATTGAAATTCTAGTACAAATAAAATTACGTTCCATAAATTATATTTTGAGGTACTTCTTTACCGCGCGTGGTTTCTCAGAATGCAGGCTAAAGAAATAAAGTCATCCACTGCAGCGCCGCTTGTAGTTTAGGGTAGCAGAGAGAAGCTGCCCATATCTCAGCTCAGAATATGTAGTGAAAAGCATTTTTCAGCATATTTCTTACTTATAGAAGCATAAAGCTATTTGATCCTCTGAGTATGC